>NC_082684.1:101199464-101813839 GCF_949987515.2 Delphinus delphis
GGGATGGGAGGATGGGGCAGAGTTAGCAAGGCAGGCAGAGGCCGGAGCCCGCTGGCTCCTCCAGGTCATGTTGGAGAATCTGCATTTTTTCCTAAAGGCAGTGAGAGCCAGTGACACTTTCAGTGGCTTAGCACATGGTCAGGTGTGCCCTTTAGAAGCTCACTCTGGTGGCTTGCTGTGTGGCAGGGGACTGGCGTGGGGCGAGATGGGACCATGTGAGCGAGTTCAGCACATCAACCCTGACGCTGTGAGCTCCTGAACCAAGGCAGGGGCAGGGAGAGAGTCCGGACTCCTTAGGATGGAGAATTCCTCGCACTTGGTGTTTACTGCGGGAGTGAGTCTAGGGAGAGTGCCCTACTCCACCGTGAGCCCTTTGAAGACAAGGATTAAGTTTGATTTTTCTCTGTATCCACAAGACCCAGCATGGGCTTCACACCGAGAGCCAAAATGTTTACGGCACGCACAAATGGCAGTGAGATTTTAGGGTAGGCTTGTGTGTGTACCGTCTGCTTCTGACCTTCATCCCACTGTCGCCAAGCAGAGGGGCAGGGACCTGGTACTTCCTTGTCCCAATTAAGGTGTCCTTACTGAGCTGCTTCAACCTCATTTCAGTGCTAGAAATATCTGGGGGCTGGGGTGGGGAGATGGGCACCCCACACACTTACCCCTGGGGTCCCACACCTGCCGGGCTGGGCCTGGTCTGGAACCGTGGGGCAGCCCTGTTGGCCCTTCCATAGGTGCAAGGATCGTGGGCTGAGTTGCTGGTACCACGTGTGTGCATGACGTCCCTGTGTCCCTGTGTCTGGGGCGGGGGTTGCTTTTCGAGTACACTTACTCCCCTACATTCACGTTTGTGTTTTTCTGATTGGCCCAGAGGGCTGAACGTGCTACAGCAACAGGCAGGCAGGCTTTGTGGTGAAGACGGCGCAGCTGCACAGAAAGCCAGAGAGCCTTTCAGTGGCTGCCTTGCTGGGTGGCGCTGGTGAGATTGTTTCCTCATCTGTAAACCGGGCACACTCATGGCTTTAGGGCTGTTGTGAACAGGTATCCACCAGGCCAACCAGAAATGTGTCCTGTGAATGAGGACCAGGAGAGGGACTTCCTCTTGTCTCCAGGGAAAGCCACCCACTGGGTGGATAACAGGTGCTAATGGGCACCGCCAGCTTCCGGAACCTCTGCCCACATCAGTGCTGAGGTTCCGGCTGAAGGGACCTGTGTCCCTTCTGTTTTACAGGAATCAGGAAGAGTCTGGGCGGGGTGCGGGGGGCGGTAAGGGGAGTGCTGGGGTTGGTTTGGTCAAGTCCACCACTGAGAAGCTGGGTCTGGAAGCTCCGTTTCGGGGGGCTGGGAGTGAGGGTGGGAAAAGCCAGTGTGGGGTGACTCCATGCCTGAGCAGGGCAAGAACCCCAAGGGTCAATCTCTGAACCCAAATTCGAAGTCCAGGGCCTCTGGGCCTTCAGTGTGTGGGCTGTAGGGTCAGAGGTGAGGAGGTCAGGGCTGAGCAAGCAGGGCTCAGGCCAGCGTGTGGAGGGGTGCTTGCAACTGTCAGTCAGCACAGGAGCGCGGCTGTGCCCCTCCGATCTCAGGAGGCCTCGGGATTCCAGGCCAGAGCCACCACAGACGCCGTCAGAGCAGTGTAGAAGCAGCCAGAGGATAGCACATCACGTTAGGATGGGCCTGGGCTCCCAGAGCACCCTGAGAGCCCTTCCTATTACAGCATCTTCACAGTGTAAGGTGACCATCCTATCCTACTAGAGCCTCTTCACGGTGTAAGGTACCATCTTTATCTGTGTTCATCTTCCCTGGGGGCCGGGGACTGTGACATCCAGCTTCCTGGGCCTATGACCCCACGCTGGGCCTGGACTGGTACACAGTCAGTCCTCAGGACATGAAATGTGGAATTGACAAGCGACACCAGTAAGTTCAGCTCAATTAGTCTCCTGAGCACATACTGTGTGCTTTGTCCCTGACTCATCCCTGTCATTCGGGTGGTTCCCAGCCAAAACCTGGTTTCTATTTCTTGAGAAACCATCTCTGGCCCCTCCAGATGGAAGCTGCCTGCTCAGGCCTGGATAAAAATGACATCCTGCTAAAACCAAGTCTTCACTAGATGTTGGCCAGTCCAAACTGATAGCCTCTTTGAGGCCTCCTAACATGGGTTCTCTGCCACATGCCCAGCAGGTTTTGAATCAAGGTTTCCTGTGGTTTACAAGGCAAACCCAGTCACAGAATGGCTTGGAGCTGGGCCTCTCATGAGGGTGCTCTGTGGGTGCTACGGGGGCTCCCCCTCAAGGAGAAACATGGAGCAGCTTCAGAGGCCGTCAATTTTACTCAAAGGTTTAGAAAAGAAAAAGATAGAAGTTTTTATGGACACGTGCAGACCAAAGGAACGGGATCTACTTTTCCATACGAGCCAAACTCTCCGTTTGGAGTCAAATGGAACATCTCTATAAGTGTACGGAACAAAGCACACATCTTTAACAGAAATTTGCACCTGAGCTGGGCAGCACCAGACCATCCCCTATTATTCCCAACCCTCTGCTGTTCTCTTGTGCCAGGAGGGCTACTCTTGGGACCACATTTGAGGATCTCTGACTGTTGGTGTTCTGGGGAAACGGCTCAGACCACACGTGCACATGGTCAAGTGGTTTTGCACTCCTGTCCCTCCCATAATCCACTGCTAGCAAGATTCAACACCCAAGCCAAGAGGTGAATGATCTGGAATCAACGCTAAGATCTCATTTTCAGGAATTCTTAGACATTGGGTGAATTCTAGGTCTGACTCTGCCACTGAATCAGAAACAGGTAGGTAGTTTCTTCCCAACCTGCTCTTCAGTTTCCCTATCTGTAAAATGGGAGTGGGCTGTACAATCTCTCTGAGGTTCCTTTCAGCTTCAACATTTTATGTCAGACCTCTATTCCTTGTCCAGGTGGGTATAATTCAGATTCAATTAACATTTATCATGTCAAACTAAAATGGACTGTGAGCACACTTCCATACATATTATTTGTGTTCTCAAAACCCCAGAAATATAGGTGTTATTACCTCCATTTCGCTTACAAAACAGCGGCTCAGAGAAGTTTAGTGTGTTAACTGAGGTCACACAGACAGGAAGTTGCAGAGCTGTGATTCAGTCTCAGGCCTGTTTCTGGCTTTGCGTCCAAGGGGCTGAGAGCACACACTGTGTGCCCAACAGCTCAGCTTCCTTCAGCCCTCTCTCCCCGCCTGCCCGGGAGCTCAGCTCTGTGCTCTGGGGTAGGGGGCCGAGGATGGGCGCCAGTTGGGGCTATAGGCCACTGGTAGTACAGGTGGACTTTGGCCAACAGGTGTTGATAATGTTCTGGAAGGCTGGCAAAGGGCAGGTTATCAAGGGCTGAGAGGGCATCTCTGGCCTAGCCTGGGTCTGGGTCTCCCAGGTGTCTTCCAGGCCCCATTTGTGCCTTTAACTTAAGAAGCTGCCTACTCTTTGCTTTGCTTTGCCATCTGGGAGCCCCTACCTGCCACATGGCTTGCCATCCCAGAGACCCACCCTCACATATTCCTGTCCACCTTTCTCAGCCTTCGAAATCATCTCACAGTACCTCTGGGCTGAGGGCAGGGAAGGAAGAGATGTGCTGCGGGGACTGAGCTCAGATCTGTCTCGACCATTAGGAGGGCGACTTCAAGGATGCTTTTATTTCAGCCAATTCAATCACCACCAGTCTGCCTGCAGTAATGGCTTTTGAGTCCTCGGTTATCTTCTCAGAACCTTAAGGTGGCCTCAACTCCTGGCATGACACTGGGCAAGTAAATTCCTCTCTTTTGGCCTCAGTGACCTCATCTAGGCAATAACCAGCTGGTTGGGTCCCCATGGATCGCAGGTCCTCCCAGCGGTGACATGTTAGCATCCACTATCTTTGACTTTACCTTCCCAGAGGAGGGGGACAGACTAGATGCCTTTGGAGAGCGCATCAAGCTTAAAAATTGCACTCCCGCTGTCTGGTGCTCTCGCTCGGCACCCGCAGGTGCTAATCCATCCCTCCACACCAAAGGCACACCCGCGCCCCGCCCAGGCCCCCCGGTAGATCCGAGCCTGGCCTTTTAGCCTCGCAACTCCGGAAACGCTAGAGCAGCGCTAGAGCCGCGACTGCGGCGGTGGCGGAGGCGCAGGGGGCGGAGGAGGAGAGATGCGCCCACTTGTCCCGCGGCCTCCGCAGCGGCCCTGGCGCCAGCCCCGGCGCATCAGAAAGGTCCCTGGAACCCTTCGGTTTGTCGCTTGCGCCCGGGGCCGGCTGGGAGTGCGCCACCGGTCGATGGCACCTAACCGACCCCTGCGGCCTCGCAGCCTCCCAACTTGGCAGAGAGCGCGCAGGCTCCTCTTCGCTCCCAGCCGCGGTGAGGTAGGGGCCGCGGCGCTCGCACGCCTCCGTCTCGCCCTTCCCGTGCCTAAGCGCGGGGAATTACACCTCCCCGGTCCGGGGCTCTCCCGGGTGGGAGTGGAGGTGGGAGCACCATTTCTGGCTGGATGTGGGTCTACATTCACTGCTTACGTCTCCCGCGGGAGCCCATCTCTCTCCGCGCCTCATCCCCCTCCGCGTCTCCGCGTCTCGGCCGCTCTGCGCCCGCCTCCCACCGAGCTCGCCGGGTGAAGGGCAGCCGCAGCCCACACTCGCTCCCTGTCCGCAGTCCCTGCCCCCTCTGGCCACCGCGGGGTCACTGCCCGCTTAGGCCAACCCTCCCTTCTCGCCGAGGGCGCCGAGTAGAAGGACTAAAGTTCGGGCGCCTTCGGCCGGCGGAAGGGCCTGCGCCCCGAGGGCCGCGGCCCGGGCGCTGGGAGGTCAGACGCGGCGCTGGCCTCACCTGTTTCTCCAGAGGCTCCTTGGCCGAGAGCGTAGGCTTGGGGGAGGGCGCGCGGTCGCAGACGCAGCCCTCCAGCAGGTAGAGCCCCGAGGGCCGCGAGCTCGAGTCGCTCTCGAAGTAGAAGAGCAGGTTCTGCAGCAGCGCGAACCACTTGGTTTGCCATTTTGTGTTGTCCGAACTCCGCTTGCTCAGGTAGCCCTTGCGCGTGCCGTCCTTGCGCGCCAGCAGTCCCAGGGACGCGACGTGGCCATCGTTCAGCCGGATCCCCTTCTGCATGGTGCTCGGAGGCCAGCTAGACTCCACGCGCTTACATTTTCTCCGCGCGGCACCCGGCAGCCCCTGTCCGTGCGGCGCGCTGCCTCTCTCAGGCGCTCGCTCGCTCCTTCTCGCTCTCCCCTCCCCCCAAATTTCTACAGTCCGGGATCTGGCGCCGAGCCGCGGCTGCTGGAATCCAGATGTACCATTCCCCTCCAGAACCTCTTCCCCGCTTCGCAGAGCCCCCGGGCCCTGGAGATGCTTCCCGACCCTCCCCTGGCGCCGGGCAAACTGAGGGACTGGCGAGCTGCGCGCTGGCGAGGGGCAGGCGGAGTCATGTGACGCCGATCCCTCGAAGAGCCCGCTTTAGCAGCGCGGACAGGGACACACGCACGCAGCCCGCCGAGGCGCAGAGCCGCGCGCAGGCTGCACCTTGGCGCCTCCTCCCCCTCCCCGGACACACAGACGCACACGCATAAACAAATCCTGTCCTCCCTCCCCTGATATCCTCTTCTCCCCTTCGGGTGTTAAAAAGCAAATCGGATCAATTTTCGTTTAACCCAGTGGAACACCAGAGGCTCGCCATCCCGGGACTTTGCGTCTTTGCGCCCCGCCGCGGCGCACTGTAGACCTGGGGTTAAGTCCCATTTGTCATTTTCTCCTCCAAAGGCTTCCTCCTGGTACTTTATTTTTCTAATCCGTGGTGGATGGAGGAAGGTGGATGGCGAAACAGAGCTGAAAGAGCTTTCAGTTCTAATATTTGCGTAATCGGCCAGGTCACATTCATTTCAGCATCCAGCCCCACTTCTGGTGGCTTCCCCAGCGACCTAAGGACAATACAGACGGAGATGTGGAGGGGGAGGTGAGCGTTTATTTTATTTTATTTTGAGTGTTGCCATAATTACGGGCGCCACCCCCTGCGCCCTGAGGTCTGGCCGGCGAGCCGCTGCTGGGAGTTTTCTGCAAATACCCTCCAAAGCCTGAAGGCGGGCTTCAAACGCAGGCGCCAGGGACCATGGGAGCCTTCAAATAGCTGCGCTGGCGCAATGATACCTTAATGATAGATTTTCCGTTCTTATTTTTAGCTCCCATTCGCCTACACAGTTACACGGCATTTATCCGAGAACGTCACAGCGCCCGCCTGCTGCACCGGGAGGGCGCGCGGGCCGCCGGGCAGCCGGGGCGCTGGAGCGGGGAGCGCGCACCGCCGTCTGCCGCAGAGGGCAGCGGCCTCGCCCGGGCCGGGAGCGGCGCCCAGCCCGGCCTGGCCTGTTTGCAGCGAGGATAGGCGGCTGCGTAGCCCTCAAGAGGAAGGAAGAAAGGACACCATTTTTCAGAACCTGCGGGGCCCCCTCCTCCCCCACGGGCAACATGCACACACCCTGGTCTGGAGCGAGGGAAGGGCCTGGGAATCAGGTAGCCCTGGGAAGGCCCAGGGAAGTCCACGGAGAGACACCCGGCTGTGGCTGAACTGGACCTGCCCCGGTCCTGGGCACGACGGTGCAAGCCTGCCTTTTTTAGGTGGGGACAGTACCGAGGGAGAGATTGACAGTGTTAACCTTACTCTTCCCTCTCGGTTCCCACGCTCCGGGCTTGGGAACTGTCTAAGGACGCGGTGAGGCTGATTTTTCTTCGCGAATAATGAAAGCAAAGAAGGGAGATGGCTAAGCTTCTTTATTTAGTCTCGATTTTCCCAAGAAGGTCCCTATACTGTGACCACCTTTACTTCTCTTTTGCCCTCTTTATGGAAGCAGAGTTTCCAGAAGTGAGGTTCCTAATCCAGGCTCTCTTCGTGTAAACTTTTCTATTAGGAAGCCTGATACAGAGGCCAAGGAAGCGTCAGGGAAGGGACACTGTTCTAAGTGCTTCAGATCCGCTAAGTTGTTTAATCCTCACACAATTCTATGGAGTAGTGTCCACCCCTCCCCCCCGACCCCTCATCAGCTCCATTGTACAGAAACGGGAAACGGAGGTGTGGAGGGGTTGAGTGACTCGTGCAGAGTCACTCAGCTGGAAAGTGGCAGGGGCGGGATTTGAACTTGGTAGCCTGTCCCCACTGGAATTCATTCATTACTTCACTCATTCAGTTACATACACCTCATCCCACCAGTGTTCACTGAGCCCCTAGTCTGTGCCAGGGCTTAGGCTGGGCCACTGGGGACATGGTGATAAACAAAACACAGTCCCTGCTTTCTGGAGCTTAGACCAGCCCAAGGGTTCCTTCTGTATAGGGCCCTTGGCAGGAGGGAAACCATTTTCCCCTGGGTTTGGGGAAGAGGTGTAAATCAGGAAAAGAACTGAATCCACTTCCGTGGGCCTCAACCTTGGTGCACTTAGAGCCCCTGGAAAGGTTTGTTAAATATCTTTGTTCAGGCTGCACCCCAGATGGGTAAGTCAGAACCTCTGAGGGTGGGACATGGGCATCAGTACTTAGAAGGCTCCCCAGGTGATTCGAACGCACAGCCAAGGCTGAGAACCACGGATCTGAAGCTTGGTTGAAGAAAATCCCCTCTCAACCCCTCCTCCCTCCCCACGGCTGGCACTGAGTCGGCCAAATGGCCCCCTCTTGCTGGTTTTGGAGTTCCTGGTGGGAACTCCAGGAATTCCTGGTGGGTCGGACCATGCTGGGTGGTTGGGCTTGGCTCAAAGTATCCAGGTCAGAGAGAGGAGGGGACAGCAGCCCTGGCACTTTGATTATGTCCATCTGAGCTCCATTCATATTGCTTTCTCTCCAATCTCTGTCAGCAGAAGCCTGTGAATGGGCCCTCTGGTCATTGCCCTGGTCTCCAGCCAGAGGGCCCTTGGAAGGCCCTCAGGGGAGTTGGTTAAGGAGACATCATTTACCAGGCTGGCTCCAGCTTGTGTTGGAGTGGGGGTGCCAGGAAGCAGGTAGGCATGTCTTGCCATAGCAGGCAGAGGTGGGCACGTCTAGCTATCATGTGTGTTGTCTACCAGGCCAGAGACCAACTCTTCCCCGAAGGTGGAGAAGAGGTCCATGTGAGCATCACAAAGTGCATCTGGGCTTTGCCTTGTTCACTGCATCCTCCCAATAAGGCTTTTGGACAAGGGTTAATAACCCCATTTCACAGATGGAGAAACTGAGGCTGGAGAGTGGAAGCCATCTGGTCCTGGACAACACATGGAAAGATGCTTAACATCACTAATTATTAAAGAAATGCAAATCAAAACTACAATGAGGTATCACCTCATACCGGTCAGAATGGCCATCATCAAAAAACTCTACAAACAATAAATGCTAGAGAGGGTGTGGAGAAAAGGGAACCCTCCTGCACTGTTGGTGGGAACGTAAATTGATACAGCCAATATGGAGAATAGTATGGAGGTTCCTTAGAAAACTAAAAATAGAACTACCATATGATCCAGCAATCCCATTGCTGGGCATATACCCAGAGAAAACCATAATTCAAAAAGACACATGTGGGGCTTCCCTGGTGGCGCAGTGGTTAAGAATCCGCCAGCCAATGCAGGGGACACGGGTTCAAGCTCTGGTCCGGGAAGATCCCACATGCTGCGGAGCAACTAAGCCCATGTGCCACAGATACTGAGCCCGTGAGCCACAACTACTGAAGCCCGTGTGCCTAGAGCCTGTGCTCCACAACAAGAGAAGCCACCACAATGAGAAGCCCGTGCACAGCAATGAAGAGTAGCCCCCACTCGCTGCAACCAGAAAAAAGCCCGCACGCAGCAATGAAGACCCAATGCAGCCAAAAATAAAAATAAAATAAAATAAAATAAAATTTAAAAAAAAGACACATGCACCCCAATGTTCATTGCAGCACTATTTACAATAGCCAGGACATGGAAGCAACCTAAATGTCCATCAACAGAGGAATGGATAAAGATGTGGTACCTATATACAATGGAATATTACCCAGCCGTAGAAAGGAACGAAATTGGGTCATTTGTAGAGACGTGGATGGACCTAGAGTCTGTCATACAGAGTGAAGTAAGTCAGAAAGAGAAAAACAAATACCGTATATTAACGTATGTGTGTGGAATCTAGAAAAATGGTACAGATGAACCTATTTGCAAAACAGATGTAGAGACACAGACGTAGAGAACAAACCTATGGTTACCAAGGGGGGAGGGGGGAGTGGGAGGAACTGAGAGATTGGGATTGACATATATACACTATTGATACTATGTGTAAAATAGATAACTAATGAGAACCTACTGTATAGTACAGCGAACTCTACTCAGTGCTCTGTGGCGACTTAAATGGGAAGGAAATCTAAAAAAGAGGGGATATATGTACACGTATAGCTGATTCACTTTGCTGTACAGCAGAAACTAACACAACATTGTAAAGAAACTATACACCAACAAAAATTAATTTAAAAATGAAAAAAACTGATCATCATAGGCCAAGTGCTACCTGTTACTGATAGGGTTAGCTTGTTTTTCCCCTGAATCATAGCTTTGTACAAATCTATAAATGTGGATGTAATATCATTTCCTGGATATTTCTCGAGACTTGTCTTATGGCCCAGTATGTAGTAAATATTTGTAAATGCTTAAAAAAAAAGAGTGGAAGCAACGTTCGCAGAGTCTTACAGGGAGGAGCTGTGATGGGGTGTCCTGACTGCTCGACCAGAGGACTTTCCTCTCTGGGTCTCCCAACTTCCAGCTCTCTGGGCTGAGGTCTCTGCAGATAAGGAAACAAGAAGGAGGATTAAGGAGTATTTTGGTGGGTTTGATATCTGCATTTAGAAATGGCCAGCTAATGACAAGGACATCACTTAGTCCAAATTCCTATTAAGTCTTTTTTCTTTTTTTAACTTTTATTGGAGTATAGTTGCTTTACAGTGTTGTGTTAGTTTCTGCCGCACCGCAAATTGAATCAGCTATGGATGAATTGGGAGATTGGGATCGACATATATACACTACTATGTATAAAATAGATAACTAATGAGAACCTACTGTATAACCCAGGGAACTCTACTCAGTGCTCTGTGGTGACTTAAATGGTTAGGAAATCCTAAGAAGTCTTCATGGGGGGATTTCCGCCAGCCTTCAGACTAGAGGTCAGCTTGGGCATTTGTTGACATGGGTGTTGTGTGGGTCTGACCTACCTTTAGGCCCTGGGAAGAGAGGATCTCCGGGCGGTGTGTGCGTGTGTGTCTGTTGTGTGTGTGGAAATATCTGAGTGGTGTGATGTGCACGTGAGAGGTGTATGTATGGTGTGTGTGTAACATTTAGAGGACCTTTGCTTTTTTGACAACATACTCTGAAAGAAAAATGTAGCTTTCGCATCACTTAAAACAATGAAGCATTAAGTTTGTGGAGTCAGAGGACTTTTGGAAATGGAAGCTTTGTCGGTAGGGGCTCACTACTCCAACTTTGGGCTTAATTGGTTAGCTTTGCCCCAGGATCCACATGCAGATGTCAGGGGTTTATACCTTTACCTTCTGGCCAGTGAAAATAGCCATATTATACCGTCGGATTATAAGTGTAATGCAGGCTTTTTGTAAAGTATTAAGGCATTATAGAAAATAAAGAGAGAACTCCTCCATTGATTTTTCTTTTTTGCTATTTAATGTCCTTGACTTTTCTCTTTGCTAATATATTTACCACAATAGGCTTCTATAACACACGCTATTTTATAATCTCAATCTCTCTCTTACTCTCTATTTACTTAACAGTATGTGAGGACATCTTCTCATATTACTACAAATTGTAATCAACAGAGTCTTTATGATTGGGCATTTAGGTTGTTTTCAAGTCATAGTTTTTGGAATAATGCTGCAATTAATATCTTTGTATATACATTTCCCTCCCTTAGGCTAAATTCCTGAAAGTGACATTTCTAGGTTAAAAGGACATATGTTTGAAACATTAGTACCTATTAGTAGATTTCCAAAGAGAGCTTTTATTCTTTACATGGCTGTCCCTAGGGATGAGACTGTCCATTTCTCCATTTCTTTGTCAATCTTGGATATTGATATTATCCATCTCCTAAATATTTGCCTGTTTTGAAAGAACAGAAATGATATTCCTTTCTTGTATTGATTTTCATTTTTTAAATTGCTGTGAGGTTAGACTTTTTTAATGTTTATAATTATTTACATTCCTTTTGGGAATTTCTTCTTAATAGATATTTTTTTCAGTTGCGTTTATATTTTTCATGTACATTTATCACAGTGCTTTATGTATGAGGGATATTAACCAGCAGTTTTTATGTGTTGCAAATAATTTTCACAGTCTGTTGCTTGTCTTTAACGCTCTATATCTATATATTGTATATGTCTTTATATGGATTGTAAGAAAATTTAAAACTTGGGTGTAAACATCTTTTTCTTTATGGTTTCTGATTTTAGATTCCCTGCCCTCTTGTGCCAGTTCCTTCAAGATTGAAACATATTTGCCCATATTTTCTTCTTCAGTTTTATAATTTTGTTTTTTTCCATTTATACTTTGAACTCATTTGGTGTTTGAGTGAGGTTGGGATCGGCTTATTATTAATTTTTCCCAAATATCTGGCAAGTTGATCTAATACCCTTGATTGGATAATCCAAACTCTACCACTGATAGGAAGTAGCATCTTTATCATATACCAAATTCTTGTCAATACTTGGGACCATTTCAAGATGCTGCTTTTTGTCCCATTGTTGTGTCTGTCTGTTCTTAATACCAGTGATTTTTATTTGTTACTGCTTTACCAACCATTTTGAAATCTGGCCATAGAGAAACACCCTCCTCATGTTTCTTTTTTACAGTGTTCCTAAATATTCTTTTGTATTTATTCTTCAAGATTAATTTACTACTCATTTTGTCAAGTTCCAGAAAAGTCTCTTTGAGATTTTGACTGGAATGACATTGAAAATATCTATTCATTTAGGAAGAATAAATACTTTTACAATGTTTTGTCTTCTTATTCAAGAAAAAAGTACATCACTCCAATTTTTTGTCCTTCAAAATCTTCGGATAGAATTTTATGTGTTTCTTTTTTATGTATATATCTTGCACATTTCTTGTTTAATTTATTTGTGGGTATTTTATATTTTTTGGTTGCTAATGAAAATATGAACTTTTTTTCCTATTTTTAAAAAAGACATTGTTGGTATATAAGAAAGCTATTGCTATTTATTTATTTTGTAGGCTGCTGTCCTGAATTCTTCTAGTTTTCAAAAATTTAATTTTTAAACTAGAAGACAATTGGAATAGATTTCCCAATATTTAGGCATTCTTGTATTTCTTAGATAAAACCCACTTGGCCATGGTGGATTTTTACATTATCACTGGTTTACTTGGCTTGTTTATCTCTCCTGAGTTAATCTTGGTAATTTAAGCTTCCAAGACCATTTATTTATATTTTCCAATTTATTACATAGATCTGAACCAAACATTTGCTTACAAGTTTGCTAATTTTCTCCATCTATGTTACTTCTCTATTATAGGTGCTGATTTTGTGTTTGTATATTATCTGATTTTTCTTGCAAATGTTTTAACTATATTATTATTAAGACTTTACATTTATTTGTTAATTCTATCCTTTTCTGGCTCATTAATATACACTTATATCTTTATTAAATTTATCCTCCCACTTTCTTTAGATTTGTTGTTTTCTCCTAACTTCTTGAATGCTTAATTTATTTATTTTTATTATTTCTTGCTTAGTAGCTATTTAAGATTACGCCTTTTCTTTATATATATATATATTTAAATTTATTTTATTTTATTTTATTTATTTTTGGCTGCGTTGGATCTTCGTTGCTGTGTGCGGGCTTTTCTCTAGTTGCGGCGAGCAGGAGCTACTCTTCGTTGTGGTGCGCGGGCTTCTCTTGTTGTGGAGCACAGGCTTTAGGCACGTGGGCTTCAGTAGTTGCAGCACGTGAGCTCAATAGTTGTGGCTCGCGGGCTCTAGAGCACAGGCTCGGTAGTTGTGGCGCACGGGCTTTGTTGCTCCGTGGCATGTGGGATCTTCCTGGACCAGGGCTTGAACCTGTGTCCCCTGCATTGGCAGGCGGATTCTTAACCACTGCACCACCAGGGAAGTCCACACCTTTTCTTTCAAGTGCAGACTTTTTCTGGATCCTCTAGGATTGCTATATAAATTCCTGATTATCACTCCATTAAAATATTCTGAAGTTAGTTTATTTTTTAGGCAGATAACTTTTCAAAGTTTAATTGAAGACTCTCTGAACTTCCAAGTAGAATTTTGCTTGCTTTGGCATATTTCTGGTTCTATTATATCGTACTTAGAGAACGTGGTCAGTATTATTTCTACATTTTGAAGTTTCTCACTGTTTTTATTGTGCCCTGTATATGGTCAATTTAGTGATTGTTCTATGGCCCCTGGGAAAGAAGATACATATTCTGTTCACAGAGTATGGAGTTTGACAAATATCTAGCAGCTTAATTTAATAAGTTATATTTCAGGACAAATCTCTAATTCTGGTCTCTGTTCAGGGCAGCTGGCAGCTGTGCACAGAAGTTACAGCTGTTTGCACGGTTGTGAGCACCAGGGCTGAAAAAGCCAATATTCCCTTCTAACTCAGTCCAGTGTCCCTGTGGCTCAGGGACTTGCTAACATCCAGAGCTCAGTAGCAGACCAGGAAGCAAACATAAAGGGCCTCTGAGTAGCCAAAGGGAAAACCACAGCTCCAAGACTCTGATTTAACCAGAGACAAGCCCCCTGGGCCATCGTCCATCACCTCTGCATATACGCTGTATACTGCCTTCTGGTGAACTTGGCTGTTAGGCTTCTTAGCCCGTCGAGAATCAGGAGCAAAAATTTGGCCTGTGTGTGAGCTGAGCATATGGTTGTCCATCCATTAAGTAAAGCAGATCTCAGCCCTCCACGAGCACAGAGTACAGTGCGGCAGTCCGACCACCAGTGTAAGAAGCTCGTGCCGGGCATCTCCCATTTGCCACTTCACACCTGCTCTCCACTCTTCCTCGGCCTGCTCTGTGCCCCGGGAGGCTGGCATCAGTCTTTGGTCTCAATCCTGTCAAGGGCTTCTGGTTTGGTTGCAGTGGGGAGTGAGGTTGGTGTAGCAGTCCTGCTGTAAGTGGTGCTCTCCACTCAGCCCTGCCTCTGGGTTCCAGTGACAGCTCCCTCCCCTCCCAGCTGCTCAGGACCTGGGGTGGTACTTACTCCAGGGTGGAGCTTTCTCTCTGGTTTCCCTCCTCCCAGCCCAAACCTTTGGACGGAGTCCCTTTTATAAAAGAGTCCCTTTTATATCCTCTCTCAAATTACCCAGTTTGAATGTTCTCTCTGTTTCCTGCTGGACCCTAACTGATTCAGAGCTGATAGGAAACCTAAGAAGAATTCAATCCAACCTCCTCATCTTTTTTTTTTTTTTTTTTGCGGTACGCGGGCCTCTCACCGTTGTGGCCTCTCCCGTTGCGGAGCACAGGCTCCGGATGCGCAGGCTCAGCGGCCATGGCCTATGGGCCCAGCCGCTCCACGGCATGTGGGATCTTCCTGGACCGGGGCACGAACCCACGTCCCATGCATCGGCAGGTGGACTCTCAACCACCGCACCACCAGGGAAGCCCTGCCTCATCTTTTGATTGGGAGAGTGACATGCTCAAGATCACACAGATAGTCCATGGCTGGCTAGAACCAGAATCCAGGTCTCTGGGATCTTAGTTTACCATTCTCGCCTCTCCAGTATTCTTTCTTTGGATCAAATTTTGTGACATACAGAGGGCTAGGGCTGACTTATAACCATGGAGGAGTATGAACAATAAGTCAAGGATTTACCACCCCCTGCACTGGAATCAGGCCCAGCTAATCTGATCTTTTGATTGAATCATTTTGGAGGAGTGGGAGGGGAGGAGGCATATGTGCTCTGCTTCTCATTTTGATCCAATTTTCTTTCAATAGTCTTTTTTAAAAAATCTTAATTTTCTACTTTTTGTAATAAAAAAGTTTCTATAGTAAAGAAATAAGAAAGGGACAGGAAAAGAGGTTTGAGAAATGCCTTCGGTTAAAAACTGGTGCTTAAAAGAGTAGGCACATCTTCTGCTATTTAGAGAGTGTATCTTTTCATGTGCTACAGTTCTAGAATGTTCTAGATTGTTCTGGAAGAGAGATTTTACTGAGTTATTAGATGAGAAATTGTTCCAAGCTTCCATTATTGATTCTTTGGGGTAGCTTTGTGCAGAGTCCAAAGTAGGAAAGGATTTTAAGAAATGGAATTCAGAGTGGTTTAAAAATCAATCCAGTGTCATTAGGCTCTTTTCGTATTTTAATTAAAGAAAGAAAAACGAAGGAGGGAATTCCTTGTTATAACTGAGGCAACCAAATTGGATAATCATTTGATAACTTTTCAGGATGTCCCCACCCTTTCGAATAGGTTGGCAAGTGAAAAAGGCAAATATACATTCAAATAAGTGCTTTTTTGCTATCAGTTGATATTAAAATGGGATTTTTCTCCTTAGCATGTTAATATGGTAGATTATTGATAGGCTAGATTATTAATATGGTTGGTTGACTTTCAAGTATTGAACCTACCTTGCGTCATTGGAAGAAACCCTTTTTAGTCCTGGCATGTAATTATTGTTATATACTGCTGAATTTTCGTTGTTAATATTTTAAGAATTTTTGTATCTCTATTCATGAAGGAGATCTGTAGTTTTCATTCTCTGAATTGTATTTGTCTGACTTTGGTATAAGGGTAATTTTGGTCTTAGAAAATGAATTGGGAAGTGTTCTGTTTTTTAGAAGAGATTGTATAGAACTGGTGTTAATTCTTATTTGAACAATTCAACATAGTACTGGAAGTCCTAGATCGCCCAAAGGCAAGAAAAGGAAATAAAAGGCATACAGATCAGAAAGGAAAAACTAAAACTATACCTATTTGCAGATGACATGATGGTCTACATGGACTGTCCCAAGGAATCTACAAAGAAAAAAAATCTCAGAACTAATAAGTGAGGACATCAAGGTCACAGGATACAAGAGCAACTTAAAAAAATCAACTGTATTTCTGTAAAATAGCAATAAATACATGAAAAACAAAATTAAAAATACAGTGTCATTTACAATTGCTCCAAAAAAGAGAGATGCTTAGTGTATTAGTCTGGAGAACCAGGAAAGCTGGTGGTATAATTCAGTCCGAATTCAAAGGCCTGAGAACCAGGGGAGCCAATGTCCAAGGGCAGGAGAAGACGGATGTCCAAGCTCAGGCAGAGATCAAATTTGCCTTTCCTCTACCTTTTTGTTCTATTCAGGCCCTCAACAGATTGGATGACACCCGCCAGCACTGGTGAGGGCAGTCTATCTTCTTCACTCAGTCTACTGGTTCAAAATGCTAAGCTCTTCCAGAAACGCTCTCACAGACACAGCCAGAAACAATGTTTCCCCGGCTATCTGGGCATCCCTTAGCCCAGTCAAGTTGACACATCACACTTAGGTATAAGTCTAACAAAATATGTACAGGACTTGTATACTTAAAACAGCAGAAGCTGATGAAAGAAATCAAAGAATATCTAAATATCAATAAATGAAGACATGCTATATTCCTGGGTTGGAAGTTTTAGCATTATTAAGCTGTCACTTCTCCCCAGATTGATATACAGGTTTAACACAATTCCTATCAAAGCTCCAGCAAGACTTTTTGTAGTAGAGACAAGATCATTCTAAAATTTATACAGAAAGACAAAGGATCTAGAATAGCTAAAACAATTCAAAAGAAGAAGGAGGGGGAGGGGGAGGGGGAGAAGAGGAGGATGAAGGGGAAGAGAGTGAGAGGAATCAGTCCACCCAATTTCAAGACATTATATAATTGAGTGATATTGGTGCTGAGATAGTCACATAGACTAGTGGAACAGAAGAATCCAGAAACAGACCCAAACAAGTACAATCAACTGATTTTTGAGGAAGATGTCAAAGCAATTCAATGGAAGAAGAATCGTCTTTTCAACAAAGGTGCTGGGGCAATTGTATATCCATAGGCAAAAATATACACCTCAATTGAAACCTCACACTGTGTACAAAAGTTTAACTCAACATGGATCATAGATAATTGTAAAATATAAACCTATGAAACTTTTAAAAGAAAACATAGGATAAAATAAGGTATAGGGCTTGGTAGAGAGTTCTTACCTATGACAAGAAAAGAATGATCTATTAAAGAAAAAAAAGTCAATAAATTGGACTGCATCAAAATTGAAAATGGCTCTGTCAAGAAAATAAAAGATAAATGCCAGACGGGGAGAAAATATTTGCAAACCACATATCTGACAGATGATTCATATCTAGAATATGTATTTCAAAAAACCTCTCAAAACTCAGTAGTAAAACAACAAACAATACAATTAGAAAATAGACAAAAACCATGAAGAGATAGTTCACTGAAGACGGAGGAGGGCATACGGATGACAAATAAGCACATGAAAAGATGTTTAAAGTCACTAGCCATTAGGGAAGTGCAAATTAAAACCTTGATGAGCTATCACAACACATCCATTAGAAGAGGTAAAAGAAAAAAGAGGAACGATACCAAATGCCCGCAAGGATGTGGAGAAACTGGATCTTTCATACATTGCTGGTGGGAACGTACAATGTTACAGCTACTCCGGAAAAGAATTTGCCGGTTTCTTACAAAACTATACATGTGCTCACCCGACAACCCAGAAACCACGCTCCTGGACACTTAACCCCAGAAATGAAAACGTATGTCCACATAAACTGTACAGAGATGCTTATGGTAGCTTTATTGCAATAGCCAAAAACAGGAAACACGTGGAACGTTCTTCAATAGGTGAATAACTAGCTGTGATAAATTCGTACCATGGAGTACTACTCAGAAAGAAAAGCAATAAACTATGGATGTAGCCAACAACCCAAATGAACTTCAAGGACACTATGCTGAATGGAAAAAGCCAATCTCAAAAGTCGCATGCTATATGATTTCATTATATAATGCTCTCAAAGTAACAAAACTATAGAGATAGGAATCAGATTAGGGTTTGCCTTGTTTTATGAATAAGAGGTAGCAGGAGAGAAGTCTTTGTGGTGGTGAAATAGTTCTATGTCTTGATTATAGTGGTGGTGACACAAATCTACACACGTGCTAAAATGGCACAGAACTATACACACACTATACCAATGTCAATTTCCTGGTTTTGATATCGTAAGATAGTAATGCAAGATATAACCATTGGGGGAAACTGGGTGAAGGCTATACCAACCTCTTCATACTATTAATATTTTTCAACTTCCTGTGAGTCTATAATTATTTTGAAATAAAAAATGTAAAATATTTACGTACAAGAGAAAAACAGTCTCTGACCCACCATAAATGTTTCTAAGTCTGTTGTTTATGCCTTTAGGGCCTTGGCTTTAAAAAATTGATTCAAATTTTATTTTATAAATTCAAATTTATAACATTTTCTTATTACGGATTACAGATACAGAGGTTATATTGCTTCTCTCTAGTGTGTTAAAATTTGTTGTGTAACATATTACAAGTTGCATGATACTTTTTTACTATAGGTTTTTCAAAGCTGTTATTTCTGTTTAATGATATAATGAATGTACACAGTTTAAAAAGTTAGTAGTATCCCACCTCTCTCCATGTCTTTAGTTCCATTCCCCCGAGGCAACTACCCTCAAATCCTCTGACTTCTTTCCCCTACATTTACCATGTCTCTAAATAATACGTTTACATGGATATTATCTCATTTATCAGTTATAGACATTGGTTCATGTTTTGTTGTGGTAGATGTGTACTGAGCTCTCCTACAACCCTCCCATTGTTTGTCCTGGAGTTAACAATTGCCTTGTTTTTCATTTGCCTGCTTTTCTCCCTACCAATGTCTACAGGTTTCTCATACGCTCTCTCTCCTGGTTGCTCTTTAGGACAACTGGATACAGTTTCCTGGGACTTCTCCTTATTGCTCTTCTGGATTGAATCCCTTGCTTTCTGGATCCTGTGTGTTCCTCTTTCTTGTTTTACATTTGCTACCTAAACAAAAGGTGTGTGGGAGGTATAACATGTGAGGTATTGGGTGTCTCAAAGTGTCTTTAATCTGCTATCCCTCGACTGATCGTTTGGCTGGGAATAGACTTTTAGATTGAAAATGATTTTCTTGCAAAATCTTGAAGGTCCTGAGAAGGATGAAAGGAGATCTTGTGTGTAAAGCTCTTTGCCAATGCAGTCATATAGAAATGTGTGACAGTCTTCTTTACTATATTGGTATCCTTCCTGTGGTCCACACCACATTCTATTGGGCGTATTTGAATACTTGTTTCATTTTCTCTCGTAAGCTGAGAAACGTGAAGGTATAAGCCCTTGAGAGTCAGAAGGACTCAGCCATCTCTTTGTTGCTGTATGAATTTGTATCCCCACGGTCATATGCAAGAACCATCCCGCTATTTTATTTTTGTAAATCAAATTAAATATGGCTGTGAGCTCCCAGTCACCATGGTTGAGTCATTGCCTGGAGCACCCCCTCCTTAGGGTGAGCAAGGACGGTTTACACAAACCAGAAACTTCAGCAAAGCTTGTGTTCTTCAGTCCCATATGGTCACTGTTGGAGTCTCAAGTTCAAGTCCAAATGTTTCATTCCAAGGAAGGGTGGCTCCTCTTCCTTCAGGCTGAGCCAGGCTCTGAGATCTTTTGCAATAGTTCACGAGGTCTTCAGAGCTTGGGTTTCAGTCCCTGGCACCCATGGGCCACCCTGTAAAGGGTCTCGCCCCCTCCTGGGGATCTGCGTGGAGGTGGGCGCATGTTGCCGTGTCATTGGTGTGCTGTGGAAGGCTTGTACTGGCTTGTGAGAGCCGACTGTTTGCTCCCCTCTTCCCAACTTCCTATGCAGTGACATGAAGCTGGTGGCCTGACGTCAGTCATGGTGGAAATATTTACACCACAGAAATCGGTCAACAGTGCAAATCAAGACCCATCCCCACTGCCTTAAGGCCGGTCGTTAGCTTCACCAGCATAGCACTACCCCTCCCAACACCACTTGGCTCCCTATCTCAGGGAGACCTGGGTCTCTCAGAGGGTTGAGCCTCTTCCTGTCCATCCCAGACCCCCTGCCCATGCCAGACAAGCCAGCTCTTTGTGCCCAGAGCCTAGTCTTGACAAATTAAAAGCCTCTCTTCGTTCCCCTGAGGCAGACCTCATGGAGAGCTCTGCGGGCTCTCTTGAGAGAAGAAAGGGGAGATTCCTCTCATTTTGTTTTCTGCAGCTTCCTCTTTCAGATGAGTCTGCAATCTCATAAAACACCACCAATTTGCTCATTTTAAAAATCCTGCCACATTCGAAGTCCTTCCCACAGTGCCTGGCACTGTGCTCTGATCCGAGCAGAGTGAATGGATAGTGGATGGAGGGAAGTTCAACCTTCAGTGCTCATGGTCAGCTGGGCAATGCTCTTGACACCTCCCCACCCCCGCAGTGCACACTCCCCCTGGGTCCTAGGCACCCCCCTTGCTGCAGCTCTGCCCTGACCTCTTGGCTTCTGTAGCTCTTTATGTAAGCAAGTACTAAATGTTCCATCTGGGAGGCTGGCTCCAAGGAATTTCTCATTTTCAGATATTTATGCTTTAAACCGAAGACCAAATATTGCTGGTTCCTGTCTCCTGTCTCTTCACGGCATCATTAGTAGTTTTCAAGAGCTGCATTCTGTAAGTGAATCTGCCAGCTTGTCACTGGTGAGTTCTAAGTTACCAGTGACACTTGAAGAAATGCCCAGAATAACTTCAGCCAGCCAGCAATGCATAACCAGGGAGACAGAAGCTCAGACACATGAATTTATGGAGAACAGTGGGGATCTCATCTATAAAACCCCAGTAATAGCTGGTATCCTTCTCCAAGGAGATAAGAAAACTATTGTTGCTTCCAACTACCTTCTCAGCACTCCTGTGATGGAGGAGTGCTTTCATGTTGCATGGGTACCCTGAGATGGAGGACATTATTAAAACTTAAAGAAAATTAAGTAATATATAAATGAGAGTCGCTTAAGTGAATATTTACAAAGGGAAGTAGTGAATCATTTATTCATCCGTTCATTTATTCAGCAGGCTTCCATGAGCACCTATGTGCCAGGCTTTTTACCAAGATGGAGACTGATACAACAGTTAATGAAACAGGACTCCACTATCAAAGAGCCCTTATTCTGGTAGAAGAAGCAGTTAAGCAAATTATTTCAGTGTTATATGTGCAAGGCCGCCATGTACGGTTGTTCAGGTGCTTCACTGCACAAACGTGCTCAGCTGAAGGGGCAAGTAGGACCTGAAATCTAGTCCTCGGTCTGCTTGCTGGGCCTTTGTCCTCGTGAGGAGCTGGGTCTGACTGAAGAAGGGGTACATTTTTCTAGTGGTGAAAAACATATATAGGTAAGCCCTGGTCTGGCCACAGGACCCTAGCCCCACATTTTTATAGCATTATCTTCTGTAAACCATTCCAGATGCTAATCGTAACTAGATGTCCTGATAATCAACAGCAACCACCTGATCTGGGTTCTAGATTTTACTCTGTCTATATTTCACCCTGTCCCTGTGCTTCTTCCCCTCCCTGGACCTCAGTCTCCTCTCTGCAGTGTAGGGGTGGACAGGATGGGTGTAAAGACCCTTCTTGCATCAGCAGTCTAGTTGAGTACCGTTCCTTGCAGAGCACCTGCCAGGCGATGGTTCCTGCCTTTACACCTGGGGGCTGGATATAGGCAGAGAGAAATGTCAGTAAAGGCAGGGCATTCTAAAGGGGGACCTCTGCTAACACGAGTCTGGGACTTGAAACAAGACAGAAGGGCTGCCTGAGCTCCAGGGTCCAAAGGGTGGACTAGCTCATGCCCCGATGCTGGAGGCCATCCTGGTGGCAGGGCGACTGGAAGTGTAGGCCAGTTAGAGGGCTTGAGGGGTGGTGACTGGCAGAAGGAGATCAGCAGGTGGTCTGGGGCAGACTCCAGCTTGGGGGTTCCAGAGGCTTCCTGATTTTTTCAGCAGGGCAAAGGTCAGACTAAGAAGTCGGCATCAAAGTAGGGACTGGGTCAGCACGGACACAGGGGCCCTGGGGACATTCAGCCCAGCGTTCCCTGAGTCTGTCTAACAACGATGCGTCTCACAGGGGTCGGGTACCAGCTGCGCCTGCCAGGACCCAAAGAGGCCAAGGACAGAAGGGAGGGATGGGAAATGCCCATGACTGAGGCAGAGAGAGAGTGGTGTTGCGAGCAGAACTTGGGGCAGGGACAGCCAGACACCTGAGCTCAAACCCCAGCCCTAGCACTCTGCAGTTGGGTGACTTTTTGGACAAATTAGTATTTTAAAAAAATATTTATTTATTTTGGCTGCGCTGGTCTTAGTTGTGGCACGCGGGATCTTTAGTTGCAGCATGTGGACTCTTAGTTGCAGCATGTGGGGGTCTAGTTCCCTGACCGGGGGTCAAATCTGGGCCCCCTGTGTTGGGAGCGCAGAGTCTTACCCACTGGACCACCAGAGAAGTCCCTGGACAAATTATTAACCCTCTCTGAAGCTTCGGTTTCCTCATCCATAGAATGAACACGACAGTCTTGGCTTTGCAGGGTGGCTGTGAACACGAGCGGTGTTGGACACGGAGACCTAGCACAGGGCCTGGCTCGGAGTAGATTTGTCTTAAATGACGGCTTCTATTCATCTGAGCAAAATTATGCCGGAGCGCAGTACAGGCATGACTAGCGAACAGCTTTCTGCCCGGCAAAAGGGAACATTCCACCTGTCCCCCAGTCTATTAACACGCCTCCCTCTGCCGCACACCTGGATGAAGGGACACAACGTCTAGCTTCTGTGACTCCTTCCTTTACTAGAAAGAATTCTAAGCGAGCCCATCACCAAGTTTGTCTTCTAAAGACTGTGACGAGCTGTATCCAGGGTAGCTGGAGATGGGATTTCTATTTTGGTTGTCAACAGTATCAAATAGATACTTGGAGCAGGCTGTCAAATCAGAATTGGACAGAGAGGACAGGAGATTCGTACTGAGGCAGGAATCTCGTAACTTTGTGAGGGGCACATTCAGAACACTGCTGTGCACCAGCACGTCCGGGGGTCGACAAAACCGACACTCTGGGACTTTCCGAAAGAGAGTGCCTTTAATGACAAGAGAGAACACGTGGCTGTCACAGTGATCAGAACCTTGGGAGGAGTGAAGCCCAGTCCCGCACCCTGTACCGTGTAGAAAGCCTCTCTCATTTGATTCTCCTGCCAACCCCGTGGGGGAGATGTTGCCCCCATTCTGTAGACAGAGAAACTGAGGCTCAGAGAGGATGATAACAGACAAGTCAGGGCAGTACAGTGAGGAAGGGGATGACACCAGGACCCGAACCCAGGAACCTGCTGCTAATGGTGGGATCGTTTCTACAGAGGCACATTGTGAAGCCCTGGGGTCTGCATCTTGCAAAGTTTCAGCTGTGGGGGAACAAAGCTAACGAGGCAGGTCTGGGTTTGTCCCCTCTGTTTTTGTTTCTATTTGTTATATTTTCTATTTTTTGACCCAGTATGGGAACATTAAACCCCCATGTGCTGGTACCTACTGAAGACTCTGCACAGCCTTCCCTGCACCCCCCAGAGGGGCTGAGACGCCTCACTAACTCTCAGAGGCCCCTGTGGTGTCCTTGCGCAGCCCGCACCACGGGTGGAGTGACTTCATGCTTCGTGGAGTGATGAGTGTAACGCCTTCCTCACTGGACTTTAAGCTCCCTGAAGGCAGACCATGTCTCTCTGATTTACCCCAGTGCTTGGAGTGATGGCTGGCACATAGAGGTCGCTGAGCCAAAGACGACAGCTTCCATTTGGAAGAGGAATGGAATTTGGTCCAGAGGAGATGGGTGGCAGCCACTCCAGATGGAGAGGCGAGCCTGGGTGGGAGAAAGGTCCGGGCTGAGTGTTCACCCTATCCACACCCTCTCAGTATGGAAAGCACAGGACCTTACACAGAGTAGGTAGCATATAATGATTGATGGAAGGAAGGAGGGAAGAAAGGAAGGAAGGAAAGTCACAGCAAACTCTGTTCAGGGTTCTCTGTTCCAATTAGTTTCTTTGCATGGCTGGTGTGGGTGTTATTGGCTCAAGCCTACATGGTTTGAGGGGCAAGAATGCAGAGAACGTACAAGGGGCCCCCAGGCATTATGTATTATTTATTTATTTTTAATTCATTTATTTATTTTTGGCCGCGTTGGGTCTTGGTTGCTGTGCGTGGGCTTTCTCTAGTTGCAGGGAGCGGGGGCTACTCTTTGTTGTGGTGCGCGGGCTTCTCATTGCAGTGGCTTCTCTTGTTGTGGAGCACGGGGTCTAGGTGCACGGGCTTCAGTAGTTATGGCACGTGCGCTCAGTAGTTGTGACTTGCGGGCTCTAGAGCGCAGGGTCCGTAGTTGTGGCTCACAGGCTTAGTTGCTCTGCGGCATGTGGGATCTTCCCAGACCAGGGCTCGAATCTGCGTCCCCTGCATTGGCAGGCAGATTCTTAACCACTGCGCCACCAGGGAAACCCCCATGTATTATTTATAAATATTCCGTTATCCTAATTAGGAGAACTCCTGGGCTCTGGGCCTGGGTCACTTGGGATCCCAGGGGTCAAAGATTGGACGCTGGCTTAGGGGTGGGGTGGGAGGAACTGGGAGACTGGGATTGACATATACATGATTGATACTATATAGAATAGACAACTGATGGGAACGTACTGTACCACACAGGGAACTCTACCTAATGCACTGTGGTAACCTAAAAGTGAGGGAAGTCCAAAAGGGAGGGGATATCTGTACCTGTATGGCTGATTCATTTTGTTGTGCAGTGGAGGCTAACACAACACTGTAAAGCAACCATACTCCAATAAAAATAATTTAGAAAAAAGATTGGACACTGGCTTAGACTGATGGGAATGGTGATTGCATATGTAACCCCACCCCGTGGGGATCCGAGCTATTTGAGACTCCCTTGCCTCCAATCTGAATTGGGCCAGTGCCTGGGGCATGGCTTGGCTGAATCTGCAGAAGGGGATATGGGGTGATTACACTGACCTGAGGCTTCTTGAATATATCCTGTTAGGGCAGGATGCCTTAAACTGTGAGCAGCCAGGGAATCAGACTCTTACTGATGGTAAGGAGAATGATGAAGTGGGTCAGTGCTATCAAATGTGTGACCTAGAGTAAATGGTAGGTTTTTCTCCAATTCCTTTCCTGTCACAGGACCTTTGCACATGCTCTTCCCATCTCTGGCCCCACCTTTCCTTTTTTCTGATGATTGGCTCCTTTTTTGTCCAATTGGCCTCAGCTTATTTGTCTTTCCTTAGAGGGGCTTTCTGTGACCACTCTATTATAAACAGAAGTCCCCATATCCCTTATTCTCTTTCTCAGACCCTTATTTGTTGCTTTCATTATATGTATTAGAATTTGTAATCATTCTACTTATATGTCTGTTTACTTGTATTTTCAAAAATTTATTTTCCCCAGTAGATTGTAAGCTCCATGAGGACAAGACTCATGCTTGTCTTGTCACCATTGCCTTTCCTCCTCCACCCACCCCAGTGCCTGGCAAAAAGTAGATAGCCATCAGTATTGGTACGATGTTTGGTTGATTGAATGAAAGATTATGTAACTGATCAAGATTGCCCTTGAACTTTGGCTTCCAGGAAATTCAGAGCTAAATTTGTAATGCAGCTTTAGTAACTGTCTGGGTCCTTAAGATGAGCATTTCTGTGTGCTTATTTTTTTTGTATCTGACTTCACCTCCCTCAGTGGATCTTTTTTGTATTGACCCATGTAACTGATGCTTATCATTTATGGTAAGAATCACACTTTCCCTCATGATTGAAAGCAAACACGATGTACATTGCAGGCTAGGCAACATTATCTTTGTATAATTTCCAGAAAACAGAACAGTGTAAACAAGAGCAATAGCGCTATGGCAAATGGTGTTTTCTCTTCATCGGAACTGTCCTTCACCAAGACTCTCAGGTTAGGCCCTGATACCCTAGAGGCTCGGGGCTGGCAGGGGAGCCCTGTGACAAGTGAGGGTTCTGCCACAGGTGGACAAGGGCTATGGCTATTCTGCATAGGACTTTTGTGGATATTAAGAAAAGGTGCCCCTTTGGGTGGATGCAACACTGTGCAAAGGCAAAAAGGTTGGCAAATGGAGAGTTGGCTGTATTTCATCCCCCCACCCCCACCCCAACCCCTTGGTTCAATGTCTTTGTGCAGTAAACAACCTGAACCACTGTACATGGTGGCCCTGAATGGAAAGGTCTTGAAGGCTGTTCCTCTTGCCTTGGTAGTTGGACCGCTTCCTTTAGGGCCTGCCCAACAGACAGGACTTCCTATAGTCTGTCATTGCTTCTCTCAATCATATTAGAGCCTGCTCAGCCCTTTGGAAAACATGGCTGGGAGGGGACAAAGGGCATAGGCAGAAAGCAACTGTTTTTCAGATGTCTAGTATGCGCCAGCCACTGGGCCAGGTGCTGGGTATATAAAGGTGAGTACAAACTGGTTCCTTCCTCACAGTCTGATGAAAGGAACAGACAAGCACATAAAACAGGAACAAATTCTCACAATGAAATGAGTGCAAAGATGTGGGAGCAGAGGGGAGCACATGACACTCCCAGAGGAGTCATGAACAGCTTCTCACAGAACATACTCTATGACTTGGGCCTTGGAGGAGTTTCCAGGCCAGCGAAGCAAGGGAGAGGCATTCCAGGTAGGGGAAGAGCCAGTGCAAAGGCACAGTGCCCTAAGTCTGCATGACGGGGCTGAGGAACAGAGGCTGCTAAGGATGCAGTAAATGTCCTTCTCCCACCCACCCAACTCACCCATCTCAATGTCACCTTTTCTGTGATACCTTCCTTTGCTTCCCTGAGACTCTTCCCTTACGTTTCTGACGTGCACACGCTCGTGTCTTGTAGCACCTGGCATCTCGTACTGCAGTCATGTACACCCCTGCTCTCTCACTAGAGCCTGAGCTCCCTGGGCGCTGGGGCAACTCCTGCTTCTCCTATGTGTCCTCTCTTCTCACACAATACCAGGCACAGGTCAAGGGTTGGAGAAAGGTTTTGTTAAGTGAATGAATGAACCGTGTGCCTGAAGCAGAGACAGTGCGGTGAAGCGGGTTTGAAAATGAGGCTGAAGAGAAATGCCAGGGCTTGTAGTGCCACGCAAGGGGGTCTGGAAGACAGGCATCAGCAGCCCTCACCCATTTTGGCTGGAGGACGACCTCAGGGTCAGAGTCACACCTGTTCTGCAGTGGGTATTCAATCTGGCAGGCAGATTTTGGCAGCAGGACACACAGGGGGCCTCTGACCCTCTGGATCTACATAGGTGCCTGAGTGCACAGGGGAGGGTCCCAGGGAAGCGCCCCCTGGAGGTGGGAGAAGCCCAGGGCTGCCTCACTAGGGTGTCTTTGAGTCTAGATAACAAACAAACAATACTGCCTTGTATTATCTCGGTTGATAAAACGTCCATAAGTAAGAGAGCTTTCAGGTTAATACGACTCAAAAATATAATCATATTATTGAGGTTCCTCCCATCTCTCTGCCTCAGCCTCCTCCAATCATTGTTGACCCTTATGATTCCAAGACGGCGGCAGCAGCTCCAGGAATCACCCAGGCCCATCAGTGCCCATTGGTAGAGAAGAGCCACGCCTTCTGGGAGTCTCCTTCCCAGGAGCAAAGACTCCTTTCCCAGAACTCCCTGAGCAGACCTTCCCTCACATCTCATTGGCCAGAATTGGCTCACATGCTCACTCCTACACCAATCACGAGCAAGAGACTGGGAGCTCTGTGATTGGCTTAGACTCACCACTCCAGTTTACCGGCCCTGCAGCGGGTGGTGCGGTGGAGCAGTGGATACCCAGTCACGGAGGACAGGGACCCAACTTCCAGACCTTAAGGTGGGGTGTGTGTGTGTGTGTGCGCGTGCGCGCAAGGTTAAGCAGCGACGCCTCCAGGGGGTTCAGGGAAGGGCATCTTCCAGGAGAACCTTAACTGCATTAGAGGAGCGGGTAGCATCCTAGGATGGTTCCAGAGGGAAGAAAGGCTTCCCCTGCTGGGCTCCAGTGCTACATTAGCCGCTGGCACAGTGAGGTCCTGGCCGTGCTGGAGGCTTGATGACTTAGCAGTCTGGGCATCGAGGGGGCAGGTGTGGCTGAGGCCTGGTCTGTAGGAGGGAGGCTGTGAGGGCGCGGGAAACTGCACGGCCTGTTTCACTCAGCCCACACACCACACACGCGCGTACGCATACACGCACACGGCCTTGCCGTTTACAATCGTAAACTCCTCCTCTTTGCCCGAGCAACGAAGGAAAGGCCTGGTTCTTATTCAGAGGAATACAGAGGAGTTAACTGTATCTTACTACCCTTTTTACATCTTCACTGGACGTCTCAAAATCCCCCAGTGCCCAGCCGCTGGAATAGCTGGGGACTGACTGGGCCCCTGTTTCTCCATGCTGGTCTTTCCAGCAGTGTGGCAGGGCTTTTTACATGACGGCTAGCTTCCAAGAGGACAAAAGAGTAGAAGGTACAAGCTCTTTAAAGTCTGGGTGCAGAAGTTCTGGAATATCCCTCCCCCGCCCCGCTCCCGGTCAAAGCAAGGCATAAGGCCAGCCCAGAATCAAAGGAGAGGAGAAATAGACTTCATCTCTTGATGGGAGGAATGGCGTGTGCACACAAGGATGAGATAGATTGTTGGTGACCATCCTGGAAAACAAAAGCTCTTTATACAGAATTGGTGAGCCGGAGAGCAGGGGCTCAAGCCTATGCCTGTATAATGCCAGGTCCACCTCTCCACATCCCTGATCAGCTCATGGACTTTTCCAGCTGGGAATGACTCTTGAGATCATGCAGTGGCCCACAGCCCTCAATGTCTTAACCTGGGGTTCCTCAGAAGCATACCCTGAGGCCCAATTTGAGTATCAGTGGCTTATTTGGGAAGAAGCCCTGATAGGTAAGTGGAGGAGTAAGACGGGGAAAGGATGGGAACCATTAAATAAACAGATGACATTGTGGCATCTAGAGCTCAATCTTTCCGGTGGACTTCTGCGAGGTGGTGTGGAGCGCCCCTAAGGGGCAGGAAGCTGGGGTATTCATCCTCCCATTGCCTACTCTGGTGCCTAGATCTCACCCCAGACTCATGGAACTGGTGCTTTGGGGCTGGTTCAGGACACCTTCATTCACTCCCAGTTCTAGAGGCTTCTTATTGGCTAGAGAGGCCATACTGGTGCTTACCCTGGAGCCACATGCCACAAGCTGGCTGAGCTCTTTAGCAGATGATAAAACTCCAGACTTTTCCAGGATAACAAGTAGTTCCTTCTGCTTGTATCCCTGGGCTGTCCTTGCCTGGCTGTAAGATCTATAATTAGAACTTGTGGTAGACTGGTACTTTGGTGGCTGCCAAAGAACTATGCCTCCCAGTACAGAAAGTCCCCTACATACGAATGAGTTCCATTCCGAAAGCACATTTGTAAGTCCAATTTGTTTGTAAGTCCAACAAAGTTAGCCTAGGTCCCCAAGTAACACAATCGGCTCTATAGTAACGTACCGTAATAGGTTTAAAATATTTTTCACACAAATACTACATAAAACACAAAGAAACACACACAAAAAATAAACATTTTGACCCTTACAGTGCAGTACCTTGAAAAGTACAGTAGTACAGTACAAGAGCTGGCATCCAGGGGCTGGCATCGAGTGAACAGGCAAGAAGAGTTACTGACTGGAGGAGGGAGAGGAGGTGGGAGATGGTAGAGCTGAAGGATCGTCAGCAACAGGAGACGGAGGGCGAGCTGCAACGTCACTTACGCCTGACGTGGATGGCACAGGTTCTGGTTCCTCGCTGGATTCAGTTCTATCTACCCTCTTGAAAACAAACGATCCAGTGATGTCTGGATAGCAGCTCTTTTTTTCTCATCATAGATGACGCGGTAGCACTGGATTGCATTCTGAATGGCTGCTGCAACCTTTGTATACCATTCTGCGTTCAGGTCCTGTGCCTCAAAAATTAATTATGCCTCCTCAAATACAGAAAATCCCCTTGCCATTTCCTGTGTTGTGAATCTCTTCGGTTCTTCAGTTACTTCTTCCTCTTGTCTCTCTTTGTCCTTTCTCTGGGCACATTCGTGTCTTTGAAAGTTTGCAACTTGAAGGTTCATACGTAGGAGACTTACTGTACTCATATCCTGGTGTGGTCCCTTCCCACATCGATTCTGAGCTTGGTTGTGTCACTTGCTTTAGCCAGTGGGACATCAGCAACCGTGGTGCACACAGAGGCTTGATAAGTAAGTGCTTTTCTTCTTGCAGCCCAGCTGCAATGCTGTAAGGAAGTCCAAGCCATCCTGCTGGAGAGAGAGATCATATGAAGAAACCAACACATGGAGAGAGAAAAAAGCCACCCGGAGTAGCACCGGGCCATTGGACAGGTGAGTGAGGCCTTTTTGTACTTTCCTAGTCAGCCTAGTCACCAATGCAAGGATAGTACATGAGCAGAAGAACCACCCATCTATGCTGTATCTGAATCCCTGACCCTCAGAATCTCAAGCAAACAAGGATGTTTTTGTTTTACGCCACCAAGTTTTGGCATAAAACGTAGTGGCGAACTGTACCGCATACCATAAGCATCTTTATGGCTTCTGAAATTTACTGACTCTGTCCCCCCTTCCTCTGTAAGTCGAGGGGATACTTACCCAAAGACACTCAACACTCAGCTTGAGGAATTGGGGAATGAGGGCAACCAACACCGCCTGTTTCGGGGCTTGGTAGGGGTGGCAGAGAGGTAAGTGCCTCTCCCCTGGGAGGGCATTCCCCTGCTGAAAGGCCCCGGCAAGCCTTGTAGCAGCATGTCTGATGGTGCTGCCCTGCAGTGCCGCCCACAAATGCCACCGAGTGTCTCAGCAAGCAGTGAGGTGAGTTCCCTGCCTCGCTCTGGAGTGCTGACTTCTCACCCAAGAACGAGAATGGGATGCCCAACTCTGTGAGCCTGGCCCAGGCCAGGGCACAGGGAGCCCTGAGTCATAGGCCAGCTCAAGATCCCTCCCCCAACCTGTCTGAGCTGGAAACCCCACCTCTTCAGGAGGCTCGGCTGGACCCAGGTGCTGCTAACAATCTTGTCTCAGAGCCAGCTCAGAAAAGACACAGACACCGCTGAAATCCCACGGCTGCACCACAACAGAAGCAGAATGCAGTATTAGAGACTAATCATCCTGTGGGATTTCTCAGTGAGTTCCTTTGTTATTGGTGTGCAAAAGTCATCACCAAATGGAAATGTCATGTCTGAGTGACGGGTTTTGCATCCAGTGGTGAAGGCATACCCAAAGTACAAGGGAAAGAAACTTAATTCCCATAAAAATGAGCAAAGTCACTAATGAAAATCTCTCCCTATCCAAATTAAAATCATCAACGAAATAAATCCCCCCAACTGATGAATGTACCCAGTTCAAATTTTATTAATAAAACCTAATTTGTTTTCCCAATTTTATGGATTAAATTCCCCAGTTATGTTATTTATTCCCACCACCTTTTCTTCTTGAATCACAAAATAAATGTCAATTTCAAAAGTTAGATGGTGAATATTCATCTCTCTCCCTAGAATCTTGTGGGTGGGAAGCTTTCTTCCTGATTTAGAAGGGGAAAAAAAACCACAATTTAAATATGAAGTATACATAAAGGAAAAAGAAATGGGAAAATTATTATAAAATAGTCTTTTTTTCTTTTATTCCCTTTTTATCCCCATTCCCCACTCTCATTACCTTCTTCCCCACAGGAGACCATTCTAGTATATTTAATGTGCATTGCTTTTTATGTATGTATCTTGTAAATGTCGTTGGGTACATATGTTTTTTTTGTTTTTTGTTGTTTGTTTTTTGCGGTACGCGGGCCTCTCACTGTTGTGGCCTCTCCCGCCGCGGAGCACAGGCTCCGGACGCGCAGGCCCAGCGGCCATGGCTCACGGGCCCAGCCGCTCCGCGGCATGTGGGATCCTCCCGGACCGGGGCACGAACCCGCGTCCCCTGCATCGGCAGGCGGACTCCCAATCACTGCGCCACCAGGGAAGCCCTACATGTGTATTTTTAATTGTTGTTACTGGTGTTTGTTTCTTTCTTATTTTCATTCGCTCTGTGTTTCTAAGATCTATCTATGTAGTTATATGAACAACTGACCTTTCGATTTTAACTGCTGTAGAACATTCCATGATGTGCATCCGCCACATTCCACCTTTTCATTCTGCCAGGGATGGACACCTTGTTGGCCTCCAACCCCTGGCCACTTTAAACAACACTATACTAAGCATCCTTGTTCCTGTCCCTTTACAGACTTTATAAAACAAATGTTCACGCATCTTATTCACAAATCGCCGTGTGTGTCCACATGCCTTTAAATGAGGTGCAAAAAGAATCCAGTAAACATCCAGATTTATAAAGCTGAATTTAGATTTCCTCAATTCTTTCTTTATTTTCATAATGAAAATGTTCAAAAAGCTGTTAACATTATGACTTTGAAAACATAAAGAATCACTTGTTCTTAAATTTATTTTTTATTTTTTTGGCCACATCGACGGCTTACAGTTCCCCGACCAGGGACTGAACCCGGGCCTCCTGCAGTGGAAGCGTGGAGTCCTAACCATTGGACCGCCTGGGAAGTCCCACAAAGAATCTCTTTAGAAACAAATTATTTCCTAATCAGTAATAGCCTGTGAAGAAAAACAAAGCACGTTAAAAAAATCAGATCTGTTGTATTCATTTAAAGCAAACACACGCTCACAGTAAAATCTCCCAAGATTTGTACAGTGAGTCCACTTTTTTCCAGTTGAGCCGTATTACAGCTTTTCGGAAGTGCTGCTAACTCACAAGCAAATGGATGAGACAGGTGCATGTGGTCTCTGTTTCCGCACAGCCTGCTTCTGTGACAACAGCATTCTTGTCCTCTTTTCAATTTTAACTCCTACTTGAAAGGGAAAAAGTCAGACACATCTCTAGATGCAGCAGGGGTCTCAACCTGCCCTCTGTCCCTCTGCGAAGTTACAACTCTTACACTGTGAATATCTCTTACATGTCAAAATGTCCAACCGATTCAAAAGATGGATTTTTCAACATACTCTTCCATCTTGTCCAGGCCTGACATTTTTGGTCCATATTCCCCTTCGGATCTGGTAGCTCCCTACTTAGTGGCAGTTCGCAGCCCAAGCTGGAGACCTGCCTGCTTGTGAGTTGGTGGCCATTTCCTGGTCATCTCCATGGGTGGACAGTTTTTTCCCTCAAGTTTAGCGGGTCTCTGTTTGTTCTGGGACCCAGCTCCAGCTCTCTTAAAGGAGTCCAGTGGGGCAAGGGACTTGCATATCTTGAATCCTTCTCTGTGAATGAATCCTTCTCCAGCTCCCCTTTGGACATGGAGCCTTTGTGACTCCCGCAGTTACAGACTTCGGCAAAAATAGCTTTTCGGAGGTTCCTGAGCCCTCCATAACTGCTGGGAGAGTGAATAATCTAAGCTGTGGTTTGGTCACCCATCTTGCCTCTCAGTGCACGTGAAGACCCTCGAATCCTCTTTTAAACAGATGTGCGAGGATAGTCAGGAAACTTTAGGGATGGTTAATAAAGAAGGAAGCTTTCCCACCCAGATACTAAAGTGCATCAGGTTGTGACAGCTGAAACAGTTTAGACCTGGCACACAGAATGGTACATGAGTAGAATGGAAGAGAAAGTCTCGACATAGAGCAAGAACCTGGAGGAACTTAGCATATGAAGATGACAGCATCTCAGACCAGTGATGAAAGATTGGGTGATCCAAGACACAGTGTTAGGAGTCCTGGTTAATCATTTTTTGGGGAAAAAAAGTTAGATCCCTACCTCACACCAGAAGATGAAACATCTAAATGTTAAAAAAATAGAAAGAGGGGGCTTCCCTGATGGCACAGTGGATAAGAATCCACCTGCCAACACAGGGGACACGGGTTTGAGTCCTGGTCCGGGAAGATCCCACATGCCACAGAGCAGCAAATCCCGTGCGCCACAACTACTGAAGCCCGCGTGCCTAGAGCCCATGCTCTGCAACAAGAGAAGCCACTGCAATGAGAAGCCCGTGCACCGCAACAAAGAGTAGCCCCCGCTCACCACAACTAGAGAAAGCCCGCGCGCAGCAACGAAGACCCAATGCGGCCAAAAATAAATAATAAAATAAATAAATAAATTTATTTTTTTTAAAAAAAGAAAGAGGGTAGGAAAAAGAAGTCATCAGTAGATTAGAGAATACTGGCGACTATTTATACAACCCCAGAATAAGGAAAGTTCTATAAGCACAGCAACAAAGGCAAACACCGTACAGGAAATATTGATAGATTTCACCAAAAGCATAAAGGAGACACTTTTCTGTCTATAAACCCATCAAAAACAAAACTTAAAGGCAGGGGCTTCCCTGGTGGCACAGTGGTTGAGAGTCCGCCTGCCGATGCAGGGGACACGGGTTCGTGCCCTGGTCCAGGAAGATCCTACATGCCGCGCAGTGGCTGGGCCCGTGAGCCATGGCCGCTGAGCCTGTGCGTCCGGAGCCTGTGCTCCGCAACGGGAGAGGCCACAACAGTGAGAGGCCCGCGTACCGGAAAAAAAAAAAAAAAGAAAACTTAAAGGCAAAATAGAACTGGGGGAAATATTTATAGCATATACGCCAAGTTGTTAATATCAGTATAGTAAGAATTGTCACAGACCAATAGGAATAAAGATGAGACGGATGATGAACCCCAGAGAAGACACCGTTGCTTGAGGAAAGTTGCCAGCGGCCTGGTAATATGTTGATCACATCAGACCCCTTCTTCGCCTAAAGGGACAGCAATTTGTGCTTTTTAGATTTTTACCTACGGCGGATAAGGGTTTGCCTGCCCTGTCTACAGTATGTCTGCCAGCACTCCTGTCTGTGGACTGGCAGAACTGGCATGATATTCTGAATGACATGGGCTCGGCATGAGTGACGCATTTTTCGGAAGAAAGGAGGGCTGACAGTGGCACACACAACGGTTTCCACTGGTCTTCCTCCACACCCCATCAGCTGGAAGTAGCCAGCCTAATGTAACAATGGAGCGCTCTGTCCAAGTCTTAGCCAAAGTGCTGGCTCTGGGACAACACCCTGCAGTGCTGGCAGGACGAGCTCCAGGATGCAACATGAACCGATGAGCTGTTTGCAGAGCTGTGTCGCCAGTAGCTAGAATACACAGGTCTGGCAGGAAAGGAGAGGCTGCTGTTTTCTTTCTTTGTGGCTTCCATGGCTGTGGACACTGTCATTGCCATTATCTTTATAAGGACTGTCATTCCTTGTTTTCACAAGTGCCAGAGCCAGCACCGCAGCCTGTGCGTCCCCTTCCTCCTGTGTAGCGCTGGGATGCTGCAGCTCGCCAGGGCGTCTCACCACCACGCTTAGCACCAGAATTCAGACCCTTGTTGCCCCCCGCCCAGTGAGAGATCCAACTCCAGGATCCCAGCCCGAGGGTCTGCTTCCTAGGGCTACTTCTGGTGCCGAACATCCTAGTTTGGGTTCCCCACCAAGCAGACTCTTGAGACTAGACTGTGAGAGTGAGAAGTGAATCTGGGAGTGATTCCAGGAAACACCAGCAGGGGAGCGAGAAGGTAAGACAGGGAAGGGAAGGGAGTCCATACGGTGTGTGTTAATGACCACAGGTCACCACTGCGGGCAGTGGGAGATGATGTGGAACATGCCTTGGAATTGCTCCAGTCTCACTGGAGGGGGCCTCATGGCTGGGGTAGTTATCTACCCGCTCCTATTCATCACTAGTCAAGACTGTCCCTGAGGTGCCCACTCCTCAGCGCCTCTGACCTTCTTGGAGAGTGAGCTGAACGTGTTTCCCCAGCCTTTGGGCGGGGAGTCTCTGGGGCTGGAGGTTAGAAGCCGCCCAAGTACACGGGACAGTGATTGTTAAAGTGATATGACATGTCTGACTTGGGGTGTGTGTAATTGACCCTAATGACCACGAGGTACTGGGGCTGCTGCTCTACTGTGGGGACAGTGGGGAGCAGGTCTGGAGCCCAGAGAATTCACTGGAGTTTCGTAGTGTTTCCAAGCCTGGTGATAACGGTGAGTGGGGAGTTTCAGCGACCAGCATCCCACCAGGGCAAGGCAGTTAAGGGCTCAGGCCCTTCAGTGAAGAGCTGGGTCTCCCCAACAGGTAGGCAGCATAGACCAGCGTGCTGGCTGAGGGCGAGGGAAATCTAGATTGACCGGTAGAGGAGGAAGATTATGGCTTCAGGACCAGCTGCATTATATCTCGGGAGAGACCATGGTTGGCCACCACCTTGAAGGGGTCTCTGTGAGGAAGGGACCTTGCGGGAGGATTTGTGCGGATCTGAGTAGTACGGGGGCAGCCTGGATGCTATGCCCATCGTGTATCACTTCAGATCTTCTCAGCCCCAGCCTCGTCTCCTACTCCATCCCCGCTGTGGCAGGCAGTTCCACACTGGCTTGACCAGTTTCATGAAGGTAATGCTTCTTGCTTCTTGCTTCCTGCCTCAGGCCCAGGAAACCCAAGGATCCTGCTCGGGACTCATACATGTGTAACCTGGGTGATCAAGGCAAGTTGTCTCTCACGATCAGTGGGGGACAGAGCCAATGGCTACAGGCTTCTCTGATCTCCGAGGAAGATCGTTCTGGATGCATTTCATCGACTCCTCAGAAGGCCCCATGGGACTGAGCGCTGTTGCCCACATAGGTGGCCAGCTTGATAACACATCCTTGGATCAGCTCTCCCCTCTCCCCCATTTTACTTCCACCGTCCTTCACTTCTGTTTCTTGGGATTAATTCCCAAATAGACTATCTTCATGGAAGCTTTGGGGGGAATCCAGGCTAAGATACTTAAGGCCCCGTGCACTTACGGAATTAAGCTTCCATTACAAGTCATTTCTGTGTTCCTTCCTTTTATCCATATGAATCTGATTGATGAATGGTTACAACATCAAAACTCAATATCTTCCCAAACTCCTCCCCAGACCTCAGGCAAGCTGTCCACTTTGCGGCTCCATCATTGTTTACCCTGACATTCCTCTGCACATGGGTGTTCTCAATAACATTACCTAGAGCGGTGATCCTCCAGCGAGGGAAAATAGTGCTAGTTTATTGTTCACAGTTAATTCTCTGTGGGACTTTGACATTTCTGCCTGTCTTACCAGCCAGAGGCTTCTCTGTTTGCTCCAGGCTGTTGTTTTTCAATGATATCTACACAGTGAATGGCCTTGGAAGATAAAGACTGTTGTGTTTGCCTCTGGAGCAAAGGGCAGGCATATTTACTGCCAATTAAAAAAGATTCGGGTTCCCTAAGTTCAGGATTCCTGTCCTCAAATGCAGGTGTCACGTGGCATTCTTTCTGTCACCTAGACCTCTTTATGTCATCCTGTGGAAGCAAAAAATCCAACCAAGCAAAAACCCCCACTGTCTCTCTGGCTGTTGCTGTCACTATGAGTCCCAAAGTCCTTTGCTCTGACCCAGGAGACCTGTGTCTTGTGCCAGCACCCATGGAACCATGACAGGCTAACTTGGTAGATTGCAAGTAGGATAAAATCTTAGACAGTTCTTCACGGCTCTTGATATGTGCTGTTTTAGTCTTTACCGAGACCCTAAATCCACCTAGTTAAACTCCCACTGTGTTCTTCCCTCAGCCTTCTGTTGCTGCAAGAATTCCTGTTAGCGGTCACTCAGCCACTGTTTACTGAGGCCCTTCTGTGCGCCCAGCGCTCTTCTAAGGCCAGGACTAACTGAAACAGACAAAATCCTCACCCCCTTGTGACTTACATTCCAGTGAAGCCCTCATCTGTGCTATTGGCTTTCTCTCTTTGTTTTGTCCGACTCTCTCTAGATAACGTGAACCTAAATTCACCAATGACACTCCAGTGAAACGGGTTTCTTCTCCGAATTTACTCTCACATCAGTATGCCAGCTCCTCCCATTCTGAGAGCGAGATCCTAGATTCTGTTCCTTACTCAGCCACCAGCTCTGTGACCTCGGACATGTCCCTTTCGGTTTCACAAGTCCTGAGGTCCTAATGGGTGCAATGAGGTGTATCCTGCTGAGCGGCTGGAGGGGCTGGAGGAGGCCGTGTGTGTACAATCACCACATTTCTGTGCAACACACGGGGACCCTTCAGTCGTTCTCCTCATCCCAACCCTAGTCCAGTCCTCAGTAAGGACTGGTTAGAGAGACGGAACCCAAGCGCTTCTAATTTTCAGGGTTTCTCTCATTTCTGACTCACGGTTGCTCAGACCTCACGTTGTGTCTGCCCTCCTTTTCCACCCTGATTGCCACAGTCTCCTCAGCTTATTCCTCCCATAATATGGTGCAAAATCGAACAACTCCACACACAGAACATGGCTTCCCGCACTGAGCAGCAGCTCCAGACACTTCATCACCAAGTAGATTAGAATAACACTAACTTTTGCTACCATAGCAACTGCTGTTGGTTGCGCAATAGCCGACTTTTCAAAGCTACTTAAAAATGCTCAAACTGTTTTGCATAAAGTGGATTTACATCACCAAGAGTAGTGGCTTTCCTTTCCCCTTGAGAGTCTTCTTTAAGAAATTGAAAATTTTCCCCCTCAGAAGAATTTCATAATTTAGTTTTAAAAGAACCATTTTAAACCAAAGTTTTGCCAATAGTTTCTTCATGCCCTTGTAAAGACAAATACAAATTAAAAATAAGAGGCTTACGCCTCCCTGTTGAAGCAAGAGGAGAATTCTCCCCTTCCCTTTTCTTAGAGCATTTACTTTGGAAACTTGTAATTGTTCCTCTGTCTCTTTGAAATGTATGCAAATCTTTTTAAAAAGCTGAATAAGCCTCTTGCCAGGTTTATGAGCAGGAATGGCTTTCTCAAGGACCTGGGAACCATCTCTTTGAAATGCCAGGCTTGAGGAAGATGGTGCCCTTATCTCCCTGTTTCTCTGGGAGGACAGAAGCCTCCGAGCTGCAAAACTACCTCCTGTCATAAAGGTAGGAGAAGTTAATTTTTCCTTTGGATAAATCCAGTTAACACAGGGGGTTACCCCAACTACCAAGTGAATTCATCTTAAGATGAATTATGTGTGACCAATGATGCTGTCAAGTCTTTTTTACTTGAGGGCTAGTTATTGTTTATCTTCAGACCGTGTATGTAATTGGTTGTATCTGCTCGGCCGTATAAAAGGACGAGATTCCTTTCTGTCTTTGCTATCTCCTAGCGGATTGCCTGAGAGGCGCATCGCATTCTGGTTTAATGCTTATTCAATAATAAAATTGTTTTCTTTCTTTTCTACCTCGATGGAGAGGTTTCCTGGGTTGGGAGGAGAATTTGTTTTTAATTCTATTTCCCCAACGCCCACCAGAACCAAACATTTAAAACAGCACTCATGGAGTATATCATTATGAGGTTTTGTTAAAAGCTCTGGAGGAAGTTGCCAGGGAATTATAGGAGGAGAAGGAAACTGTATCCAGCTTTCCCTTCATTTACTCTGCCCCAAGGAAGGTGAGGCTTCCGTTCAGAATCAGCCCTGGAAGCGGTCCTCCGATAACAGCCTTGGGAGATTCTGGAGTTCCGGACCAGATAATAGTGGAGGGTCTTTTCCTTTGCTTTTTTAGGAAAACAAAGAATCAACACCGAGACCTGAGATGCTAAGTCTGCAAACCATCTCACAAGTTAGGGAACACCTAGGTACCAGTCACAACTCCAGGGGGTGCCATTCCCACTGTCGCCTGCGTGGATGACACCCCTGGGGTCTTGCGGTGCCAGCCTGCACCTCTCTATATTGTGGCCATGTCCCTTAAAGAGTTTATTTCAGAAACCCTGGGTTCAGTTCATCTATAACCGCCTACTGCCACTGCCTGAGAAGGATCCAGGGAGAAGTCCAGACAGAAAACTCCAACATCCCAAGAATTGATTCTGCTTCTTTTATCTCCAGCTGACATTTTTCTTCTCTTCTTTCCTTCCTTTCATTTCCTAACCTCTCTCTGGTAGAATACAAGATCTTAAAGAGCAGCAGCTTCCTCTTCCTGTTTACTCCTGAGCCCCCAGCATGCAGCAGTGCTTGGCATGCAACAGACCCTCAACAGGCGAGACCAGCACGCTTGTTTTCTTGTTTCCTTCGTTGCCATTTAGCACTATCTTCTCAAAGTTTTGAAAGAGACTTTTGTATTTCTGAGCTCAGCTTCCTGCCTGGCCTCCAAGCCCCTCAGATATTTCAGGTGGAGTCTTTTCACATTGAGCTGTTGGTCCATTCTGACTTTTATAAACACTGAATAGAATTACATTAAATCTTTGAAAAAAAAATCTAATCTAAGGTAATCTCATGTTTCAGATTTCCCACGTTTCCCACTTTTCAGATGTCTCCTGGTGGAAGCATCTTTTCTCAAGCTTTGGGAAACTTGAGGACCTGTGACATTATGGAACCAGGAACTTAAGCCAGTGAGGCTTTTCCCAAGGGACGTCTTGAGAACTGAGCTGCCCTGAGCTGTTGACATTTAGACAAAAAGCAGAGAAGGGGCGGCAAGGAGAGTCCAGAAGCAGGGATATGCACCTGGGCTGATGTCAGAGCCTGGCCCAGACCCCAAGTTACAGGCCTGCCCAAAGACTGGAGAGAGCGGGGTTGAGAGGTTTTGAACATACAGGATTGCATTCCAAATACATCCTCAGGCAAGAGAAGTAAGATGCCAGAAACTCATATTAGGAAGCAAAAGAACTTCGAAAAGCTATAACGCTGTGGGGGAATTTTAAACATTCACATTTCCTAAACTAGTCTTTCTTCTGAGAAATGACTTGTCTTTCAAAACCATATGGCAGGAGCACACTCAACGTATAATAAAATCCTTGGTTTTGGTAATTATGATGAAGCTGTCGCAGTGTTAAATGATGCCACCTGATGGATTGTGAACACGCAAGTGCCACCATCAGCAATAGCTGGGAGTTTATTATTTTTAACAATCTCTGAAGGCCTGAGAAGGAATGAAGCAAGTGCCAACGGTTGCTCTTGGCCAGCTTACGGCTCAGAGAAGAAAGAGGGAATGAGGAGGAGGACGAGGAGGAGGAGAAACAGGATAAAGAGAAGAAAATAATTTGGAGAGGGGGCAGAAGAGAATCTATTTTTTTCTTTTGATAAAAGTCATTACACTGTCAACAGAAGGTACTTTAAGTGGAGACTTGATTTTTCATGGAGCAGACACAGTTTGCGTGAAGAGACGGTCATCTGTTGAGTGCCACCTCCTGGTACAATCCCCTTTTGGAGCTAAGGGGTCAACACCAAGCTCATGGGGGGGCAGAAGAGTGGCAGGGGCAGGGAGGGCCATGACAGAGGGGGGTAAGCTTCAGTGGGTGAACATATTTCTTTATAAGAAGGGATCCCCCTTTTCCTATCACCCCAGACTGTATACACACATTCAGGAGTCTGTCCTTCAGGGGAAAAAGGAATACAGTGGAGGGGCAGACCCCTCTTGGTCTCCCTTGCTGCCCCCTTGCAGTGGACTCAATAACCCTCGCTTTCTACCCTCACTTCTGGCTTGGTAAGTTCTTTTATCACACGCGTTGCTGACGCCGTTGCCGAACTCTGTGGCATTTGCTGGTCCATACGGGGAGGCCTCTCTCTCCTCTCTCTGCCCTTTCTCATCCGTCTTCTAACACGTAGCGATCGGCCCGCTGACTCAGGACAATTGAAGGTCCCCGAGTCAATTGAAGGTACTCCTTGGTGGGACCCAAAGGCCTCCGGGATAGGACTCCGACTCCCTAAGGGGTACATTCTGGAAATGGTCTTTTCTCCTCTTCAACACTGCCCACGGCCTGAGGTCCCTGGAGACTAGGGATTGCGCGTCCTGGACTAGGCGACTCTTTGGCAGACCTGAAACCTGGTCCCATACCGACCAACCGTCCCTGCCTAATGGGGTGGCAGTGTCCTTTGGCCCTGGCCTTGGGACTCCTAACTTCCACACCTGGCGCAGTAGGCAGCGGCAGCCTGTCCAGGGCGAATCCAGTCACACTGTGAGATCCCCTTTCTCTTTCCACCCTCCCTTGAGGACCATCCATCCTGATCCGCCAACATCTCCAGATATTAATACTTCAAATGAGTTGCCACAAAACTGACTTCATTCCATCAAGCTACAAATGGTGACAAGATAAGGATTCCAACCCCTAGCATCAACACAGCTGCCTACTCTTGAACAGTGCTCCCAAAATTTCTATTCACACACACTCACGTAGCTCCACGGCTAATCAGCAAAGCTAACCGGGATCCCATGTCGCTGCTTCTCAGCAGGAAGTAGCCCAAGATGATGTCATCACCTAGATGTCAATGATTTGACTTTGCTGATCTGTCAGGGGAGAAATGTGGAGCTTAACAATAGAACAGCCATCTTAGGCTGGGGAGGTCCTTTCGAGATAAGACAATCCCACCCTCCCCTAATGGAAAATTACCAGCAGTTACAAACAGTCAGCACGCCAGGAAGATTGAGCAACGACACACCCAGACCTAACTACCATATGGGTGGAACATTAATGCAAGGGTGACCAGAAGGGACCATAAAAGAAGCCCAGTGTCTCTCCCCCAGGCACAAACCCTCTTTTGATCTCGCCTGCTGCTCTCTTGCGGTGTACTCAATAAATCTCACTTTCTACCATCAAAAAAAAAAAAGAAAAAAGAAAAAGAAAAATACACTGGAGGGCTCTCTCTAAAGAAATTGAGTGGCCCTGAGCCAAGAACATCCCATCTGGTGTGTGTAGGAGTCACCCTTGTAGATCACCAACTGGTTTCCTGCTTGTTACCCTAAGCTAACAAGGCCACCGGAATGCACAGAACTCTCTCTCAGCTTTCTTATTGTTTCATCTTTGCATATGAAAAATAAGGACCATCATGCATTTGAAGAAATCCTCCAGAATGAAAGAGAGAGACCAAAGAAACAGAAAAAAATGACCCTAGAAAAAAATAGATTAATTTGGGGGAACAAAAGGGAACTTAAAAAAAAAAACATGCCTTGAATTAGTATCCATAGAGACTCTAGAAGATATATTCATTAACCAAGAACAGAATCCCATGAAAAAGTAATGGTTAGGGAAAAAGAAAGCACTTAGAAATTAAGAATGATATCACCAAAAGAAAGTTCAAAAGAAGAGATGGAAGATAAACATGAAGAAATACTTTAGGAGGTTGAATAAAAAGACAAATAGAAGGAAAAGATGAGAGAATCAATTGAGGAGGGTCAATATCTGAATAATTGGAATTCCAGAAACCTAGAACAGAGAAAACAGAGAGACAGAAATAATAAAAAATAATGCAAGATTATTTCCCTGAGCTGAGGGCACACCAAGTGACAAGAACAAGGAAAGAAGACCACTACCTAGCCGTACTGTTGTGACATGTCAGGCCACTAAGAAGAGCTTAAAAAACTCCAGAAATAATGCATGTTATCTCAAGAAGAACAAGAGTTAGATTAGCAGTGGCTTTCTCATCTACAGCACTGGATTCTGGACAAATAGAACAATGCCTTCCAAGTTTTGAGGGAAAATTACTATTATTAAACATTTTAAAATGTATTAATCCATTTAAAAATAATAAACCCATTATATGTTAACGTAAATGACATTTTAATTAAAAATAACATTTTTGAAATCTTTTTAATGTCTGGTTTAGTAGAAGACAGCTGGAGTCTCATATCTGCTTCTGCCGTCAGTCTGTGTGATTTCTTGTTTTGGTTGAGGGAAACGATTTTAACCTAGAGTTCTATACCCAGCCAAACTGAAATTAGAAGGTAATATTAAGATATTTTCAGACAATCAGGGACCCTGAAATGTTACTTCCTACATCCATTTTTTGGGGGGCAAGCTATTTGAGAATGTGCTTCAGCAAAGCCAAAGAGTAAACCAAAGAATGCAAAGACCTGGGGTTCAGGAAACTTAGGAAATCAACCCAGAAAAGCAGTGAAGAGAAAGTCAGAGGGAGGTTGCGCAGACTGCTCTGTGAGACAGATCCTTGGGGAAAAGGGTGACTTGATAGGATAGATGATATTATGGAGCATGTGGAAAAAAATGGAAATATTGATAATAGAAAATGGAGAATAATATAAACTGATAAACTTCAGGAGAGACAAATAGGTGTGAAAGAGTGAGCAGTAATCGTCACTCAGCAGTGAATGATTGTCCTAGAACCACAAGAATGCAAACACTGCTTTTTTTTTTTTAACCTCTTTATTGGAGTATAATTGCTTTACAATGGTGTGTTAGTTTCTGCTTTATAACAAAGTGAATCAGCTATACATATACATACATCCCCATATCTCCTCCCTCTTGCGTCTCCCTCCCACCGTCCCTATCCCACCCCTCTAGGTGGTCACAAAGCACCGAGCTGATCTCCCTGTGCTACGCAGCTGCTTCCCACTAGCTATTTTAATTTGGTAGGCAAACACTGCTTATTGAATTTCAGCACTTAGTTACATCCTGTAGACAAAGTAAAGACGACTTAATTTTTGTTTCAGAACAGGATGCTCCTGCTACTGGTGTTAAAACGCAAAGGTAAAAGTACAGCTGGCAAAAATAGAAACGCAGAGGGAGGGGAAAATATCGGTAGCTGAAGGGAAGCAAGGGTTACTGAGCTTCTCATCTTAGAAAGGGGAAGGAACTGATGGAAAAGGAAATACAGCATCCTTTTGTCGCTCACATTTACAAAAGTAACCAAAAGAGGATCCCTAACTAGTGCTGTGGCTATCGAGACGTTGGGGAAGGGTGAAGGGAAGGGAGAGGTTTTAGACAGCCACATCCTCATCTAATATAGCAAAAACTCAACCGTGCAATCCACTGATAAATCAAGAAATAGTGGTGGAAACCGATTATATCGCGAAATGGAGTTAAATGCCAGATCAGCTAAAAATAGAGAGATGGGAAGAGGAAAGGCAGGAGATCGCTGCCTCTATTAACTGTGTTTTAAAATCAATTGAAGGACAAAAGAAAAAGAAATAAATAGGTTTGTGTGGTCCAGGCCACCAATATACATGATCAAATCGACCTCATTCATTCTTGTCTTGTGTTTGTGATATTGAGTTAGGGGAGGTAGAAATTAGAATCTGGTCTGGTCTCTTTCAACCTACATATCGAATTTGGACCACAATGCGCCAGAAGAGCCTTCACTGATCATGGTATGCAAGTGAAAACCTACCCTTTTCCACATAACATTGTTCTTCCATATTGAATCCTATCTCCGTAGGAGGACCGACAAATCTTCTCTATTATCAACCATAACTTAATCTGCTTTCAGTGGAGGGCTGTGGAGGTACCAGTAGTCAGAGGTGAAATGGGGTAGAAGACAGCGTTCCCTCTTACAGTGGCTTCCGTGGTGACCATGACTCCCAAGGAGAGACTCTGAGAAAAGTCTTGATCTGTCACCTGCCACCATCTTAGTGAATGCATTGGAAGATCGATCCAGATGCTAAAGAAAAGCCAGTCCATCAGATCGAGCACTGGAATCAAAACTGAGATTTAGCCGCAGCTTCTGATACTCAGAAGGGGGAAGAAAGGCACCAAGGAAGCAGGCTTTAAGGGACCCCTTCTAACCAAAAGAGGGCGATTCTAAGTCAGGTGACCGACCACATTAAGAATAATCAACCTGGTGTACCAGATGTAAATGGAGGCCTGAATGCCAAAAAAGTCTCAAATTCTCTCACTGGAAGAAATGTCCCGTTATCATTTTGTAAAGAGCAGGGACTCTCTAAACCAAACGTGTTCATCGTGGAGTTCATTCAATAGTGGTTTATTTAGAGCCAACTTAAGATTTGGGGGAAGGGGCTTCCCTGGTGGCGCAGTGGTTGAGAGTCCGCCTGCCGATGCAGGGGACACGGGTTCGTGCCCCGGTCTGGGAAGATCCCACATGCCGCGGAGCGGCTGGGCCCGGGAGCCATGGCCGCTGAGCCTGTGCGTCCGGAGCCTGTGCTCCGCAACGGGAGAGGCCACAATAGCGAGAGGCCTGCGTACCACGAAAAAAAAAAAAAATAGAGATTTGGGGGAAGAAGGAAGAGAGATTTCTTGGTCTCGATTGCATTTATCCATGAAATAGTCTCTAGGCTTCTGGGAGTTGATCTCTATAACTCCTAAAGATATAGGATTTTGGCAGTTGTCCGATTAAATTTCCAGATGTGGATTTCTTGGCTAAAAATGCAGTTTGATGATGGTAGTGGGCATTGACCACATTTTATGGATTCTTGTAACCTTTGAGCCACGTTGCTACATTCAGAGAATTTCCATCCTTACAAGTCCCATCTTCTTCCCTAAATGAGAACCTTGAAAACGTATTTCCCCGGCTTGCTTGGTGTCTGACACACACACACATGACCTCATATATATGAATCAGACTCGTCTACTTGAGGCTCTATTTGGAAAGAGAGGAAGGTGAGGAAGAGGCTCTGGGTATCCATTTTGCCGATGCAGGTGCTGGCGAGACACCTGACTTTCGGAGGTGGGGTGACTGCAGGGTGGAGTGTCCACAGTGGGACAGTGGAGGTGGCAGCAGTGAGGGAGGCTTCATCCACAAGACAGCTTTGTGGTGTGGTTTTGTTCATTGATCTGGAAATCTTAGGCTCCAGGCTCAGCTTTCCCAACAGGTCAGAGAGCAATGCACCATCCTTTGATGAACTCCTTTGCTATTCAATCAGCTACACACAGTCTCTGTTGCTTGCAGCCAGGAACCCTGATCACTACGGTTGTCCGTGCTGATCAAAAGAACCAGGTAACTGCCAGACTGCTCTGTCAAATGAGAGCATATCCATCCAACAGAAGTATGGTTAATTTACGTACTTATGAACGTATTTGTTCTGTACAGACACCCATGTATGATTAAGGGTGGGTGGGGAAATTGGTCTCTTACGGACATGAATGAAGTTTGAACTCCAGTTTTAGAGACAGTGCCCCAAAGTTTAATACGCTGACATTTTATTTGGTTTTCAAACAGAGTGCTAACTAACTTTGACTCTGACTTATTATGGCAGGAATGGCTGACAATATAATTATTGATTGTGCCTCTCAGTCATCTTATATTGTGCAAAAAGTAGATCTTTATTCCTCATTGAACTTCTGGAGTGTGGGTGGGTTTTCCTGCTTCCATGTGATTATGAAGGAACTGAGGTTTGGATATCTTAGAAAATGTTTTCATTGTATTATTTTCAAGTGCACTTAAATCAAGTTGTTCTTTAAAAATTTCAGAAGAAATTCAGATTCAACATGAGAATGCACCAGAAGTCTATTTACTAAAGGTCAGTTCAGTCCAAGTTTTCTGGAAGGATTATTTTTAAGTGACAGAAATGACAAGAGAGGGCTTCAGATTCAAAGACCATAACTTGGCAGGATTTCTATTGTGGGAATGCCAGCTCAAAGGAGACACTAGAAAACAATTTTTCTGGCACAAGATCAGAATTTTAAACGAGTTTGTGTGATTTAATACCCACAAACTGGCAAAGTGGGTCTGTGATGGCTTAAACCCAAAGGAAACTCCCAGGACCCCTTAGTCATCCAACAGGAAATAGGCTTCTAGGGCAGTATATTCTTCAGAAGGGAAATATCTCCCCAATCTCTGATGTCATGGAGAATAATGGACAAGAGATTTTCTCAGTGTGCAAAACTGGGGGCACCCATAGTGATAGACCAAGAAATTCACCCCATGACTAGACATTGGAGCCCTTGTAATCCTTGTATAGAGGGTGTGGCCTACACTAGTGTTTGGGGACTGTGCTTCTTGGTTTCCCCTTTTTCCTTTTCTCAACAGGTGTATGTGTGTGTGTGTGTGTGTGTACCACTATTTCTCCACCATTGTATACTGTGTTTAGGGATGGTTAAATGTATCATTTAATCATAGGTTGTGTGACCATTAGAAGCCACATCCAGATCTGCCTGCGAGAAATGCACAAGCGTTTATATATATTTGATGTAGGTAGGATAGTTGCATCGTGTTAGGTGGGCATTTAAAGACAATATGCAGAGGAAGAAATGCGTGTATATGTGCACGTATGTGTGTGTACACCTGTTGGGTGTTCAAGGGGTGTAGGTAGGAGACCGCTTGAGTTTCTGACTACTCAGCACAATTTTCCACATCCTTTCTCTGATAAAAGTAGTTCACTTTTTCTTTGGAAAACTCTCTCTGCCTCAAACTCTGTTGTTTTTACGGGATTGTTTTTTCGGCTGTGCCACACGGCTTGCGGGATGTTAGTTCCCCGACCAGGGATTGAACCCAGGCCATGGCAGTGAAAGCATGGGATCCTAACCACTGAACCGCCAGGGAAATCCCTGATGGGATTGTTAATCAAGGTGACTAATATTATTTTGGCTGCAGAGTTGGGGCACATGAGCCAGGCCTCTACCATGAAGAGTAACCATGTTCTGGACCACGGTGACTGTTTTAAAGATGAGCATTTGCCCCAAATTGGGCTACCAGAGCCCCAGCTGAGATTTTTCAGCTAATGGAGAAGACTGTCTCTTTTCTACGAGGCTTGGATGATGTGAGCCTGCAGATGCCAGTGGCCAAACAGCCTGCCACACGCAGAGAACATGACTCACTCGTACAACAGCTAGTATTCGGTGAGTACTTACTATGTACCAGGTGCTGCTCGAAGTGCTAGATATACTTTCTCTCATTTAATCTACGCGACAACTCTATGAAATAGGTTTTATTATGTCCTCATTTTGAGAACGTTGAGACAAAGAGGGGTTAAGTAACGTATCACTTACATTCATGGTGGAACAAGGGTTCGTATTCAGGAAGTCTGACTTTGTAGCTCGAGGCTTTAGCCGCTATGCTACATTGTTATGCTGTACTGCATGGCTCAGATAAGCAGAGAGAAGCCAAGCAGAGAGAAAGAACCGGGAGAGGGAGAGGGCAAAAGAACCCTGATGATATGATTTGAGGAAGCCAGGACAAAGAGAGCCAGAAGATGGAGAGAAATGAAGCAGTAAATCCAACTGTGTTGAAGCCAGCTGTACTTCAGGGCTTCGCAGGTACTGAGCGCATGTTTCTCGTTAGGGCTTTCAGTGAGTTTGAGTTGGGTTTATGTCACTTGTAACTGGAGGCGTTTGAACCTGTACAACTATATATTGTATTCTGTAGTCTCGGTGTCCCATAGAAGGAACCGTTCTGCATCTGGGATGTCTGATACAGGAGCCGCTAGCCACGTGAGGCTATTGAATCATTAAAATGTGCCTAATGCCCTGGGGAACTGAAGTTTTCGTTTTATTTCAGTTTAATAAATTAAAAGTTAAATAGCTAGTAGGTAGTGTATTGGACAGCATAGATCTTGAGGACACAGCTAAAGCTCTTCTCGGAGTCCTACATTCCTAAACACGAAGGGGTGAGAATTGGTTATGACAACCCAAGAAGTTGGAAAAATAATGAAAAAACAAATGTAAGGAAAAGAAATGAAAGATTTATAAAAATGAAAACCAATTACTGGCTCAGAAAATAGGACACCAGAACGTAAATCCAAGAGCTAGATAAATTGAAATAAAAATATACACATAATGAAATTGGTAAATCACTAGCTAACCTACACAAGACAAGAAGGAGGAGAGAGCACAAATATATAAATTTGGAAATAAGAATGGAAAAATAATCATAGATACGGAGGAAATTAAATAAGTTTTAAGAAAATGCTTTACTTATCTTTATGTAAACAAATATGAAAAAACTGGATTATTCTCTTGGACAGCGTAACTTTCCAAAATTGGTTGTATTATAGATAGAACTGAAGCCAACCAATGGATTGTCAAGGAGTGAAGTGAGAAATTTGCCAAAGAGCTGCCCCCTCCCCGGTCTGCCCAGCTGAGACAGTTAAACAGCCTCATAGCATTCTGGTCAAAGAAACTTAATCACCCCCCCATTGCTGGGCATTTATGGCTTTGCAAGTGTTTTTCATACAGAGTTTGAGGACTTCAAAAGAAGCGTTACAGCTTTTGCTTTAAGCCAGCATGATATGGATTTCAAATCCAAAGAAGCATAAAAAAGAACAATAGAGATGAACTTCACATATGAAGAGCAATACAAAATCCTAATCAAATAATAGCAAATGGAAACAATGAAAAGAAAGGGGACTTCCCTGGCGGTCCAATGGTTAAGACTTCGCTTTCCAATGCAGGGGGTGTGGGTTCGATCCCCGGTCGGGGAGTTAAGATCCCTCATGCCTGGCAGTCAAAAAACCAAAACATAAAACAGAAGCAGTATTGTAACAAATTCAATAAAGACTTTAAAAGAAAAAAGGTCCACATCAAAAAAATCTTTAAAAAAAGAAAAAGAACCATAACCAAGAGGGGCTCACTCCAAAAGTTAAAGATAATTCAATATTAGGCAGTGTTTTCTTGTACTTCATTTATTATCATTTTTGATTTTTAAAACAGATTTATGAAATGGGAACTGGGAAAACTCTTAACAATACAGGTATTTCCTCAGTAAAACAAATATATATCTCACGCCAAAGTCAGTATTATTCTTAATGAAGGAAACCCATTTTTTTTTGTTGTTTTGTTTTATTAATTTGGCCACACTGAACAGCATGCGGGATCTTAGTTCCCCAAGCAGGGATCGAACCCAGGTCCTGGCAGTGAGAGTACCGAATCCTAACCACTGGACCACCAGGGAAGTCCCTGATGGAAACCCATTAACATGATTAAAGTCAGGAACAAGATAAGGATGTCCACGGTCACCACTGTTATCTGATAGTTTTTCCAGAGTATGAACCATTAAGAAAAGAAATGAGTATAAAAATTGTAGGGGAGGGGGAAGGATAAACTGGGACGAAGTGAGAGAGTGGCATGGACTTATATACACTACCAAATGTAAAATAGATAGCTAGTGGGAAGCAGCTGCGTGGCACAGGGAGATCAGCTTGGTGCTTTGTGTCCACCTAGAGGGGTGGGCTAGGGAGGGTGGGAGGGAGACGTAAGAGGGAGGAGATATGGGGATATATGTATACGTATAACTGATTCACTTTGTTATACAGCAGAAGCTAACACACCATTGTAAAACAATTATACTCTAATAAAGATGATTTTAAAAATTGTAAAGGAAGAGACAACATTGATATTATTTCCAAATGCTATGGTTATGTAACTGGAAAACCCAAGGAATCAACTGAAAAAAACTACTAGAAACAGTATGAGAATTCAGTAAGGCTGCTGGTTCCCAACTCAATATACAAAAATTGGTAACTTTCTTAAATAAAATAACACTTTACTAGTTAATATAATGGCATAGAAACATGAATATATGCACAATCACATTCATATTTAATGAAATCGAATGAAAACAAGGACTTTTTTCATTTATCAGGTTGATAAGGTTCAAACATGGATAGTATTTAAAAGTGCAGGGAATTAGACATTCTAATACAATATTGGTGACAGTGTAAAATTGGTGCAACTTCTTTTGTAGGCAATTAAACGTTATCTAGCATCATAAAAATATACACACCCTTTGACCCAACTATTCCACATCTAGGAATTTATCCAACATATAACTTTCATATACACATATGCACAAATACATATATACAAGGGTGTTTATTTTAGCATGGTGTGAGATGCCAAAAGATTTGTAAGGTCAGGAGTTTCCAGCAAAGGGGCAGTGAGTAAATATATTTGGAATAGAATACTATATGGCTGTTGAAAAGAATAAAGTAGACCTGTGGGTACAGATCTTGAACAATCTCCAATATATATTTTAAGAGAAAAAAACCCATGAGAGATTGAGCAACGCCCGTAGTGTGCTCCCATGTGTGCCAAGAAAAGAAACGATATATTAACAGTAAATTCTGGAAGGATAAAATAAAATAAGTAAAACCCTATTAACAGGTGACCAGAAGCTCCGCCATGGAGGAAGATTTGCTCTTTCATAACGTTTGATGTTTTGCCATGGGTATGTGTTAACTTTTCAATTAAGATGGGCAGTATCAACCTGTGAATGAATCCAATATTCATCTATTCATCCACCTGTCCATTCATATAGCATGTATTGAGCTTCTGATCCTTCTCCTCCGTGCTTCTGTACCAGGTACCATGCTAGACCCGGAGGTAATAAGACATGCATGTTCTGGTTTCTTCCTTTATAAAGATTTAACCCTCTCAACTAGGGTTTTGCCACTCAAAGTGTGGGCCGTGGACCAAAAGCATTAGCATCATCTGGGAGCCTGTTAGAAATGCAGCATCTTGGACCTCATCCCAGACCTGCCTTTGTGTCAGGATTTTAACAAAGTCCCCAGGGCATTCTTAATATGGTTTGAAAGCGCTGTTCTAGGGATCATCCCCAAATACTGCATTGTCGCTCGTTCAGATATGGTTTCTGGACTAGAAGAGAGAGGGCGTAGCTACAGCTGCTGGGGACATGCTGACTGTACTCATAGGAGTAGGGGGAAAGAGGTTAAACACCCACAGTCCCAATTGTACTATAACTTCACATTAATTTTTGTCCTGCCTTTTCTCTCAGGAGTTAACAACAAAATAGCTTTGCTGTGCTGTCGCTATGGCAACAGGGTCTAATAGCGCGTTTACTCTTTTCCCATTGCAGTAGCCTCCGGACTGGTCTCTGTGCCTCCAGCCAAGCCTGTTTTCTGTTAATCAAAGTTGAAATCAAACACGTGGCAACAGGGGCGATCACGGTCCCTGTGTGACACAGCAGGTGCAGTAACTGCCTAACTTTGCATTAATTTAGGGCCCTTCAGGGTTATGCTCGGTTGAGCCCCGAATTCAGAGCATAGTCGCCCCTTCCCACCGAGAGAAATCTAGCTTCCTTGACAATCATGTATTTTCCACTTTGAAGTTTCTATAGTACTTTTTTGCTGTATATCGTAAAAAATTAGAAAATGCAAATCAGTAAAGAAACACACAATCTCTCCAAGTTCACACATGTGTCTCATTTTTAGTGACTGTGCACTATTCCATTATTGGGTAAAATGACACGGTGCATGTGAAGCCCTTGGTGCTCGGCCCAGCACATGGGGAGGCTACGAATCATGGGCATTTTCATCCTTTCTTCTCCCAGGGGACGAGGCAGGTCCTGGGCACACACCTTCCCTTGCAGTTCTAATGGCTTCTATTCATCTCTAGCATTTCAGCCTTCCGAAGGGCTTTCCTAGGTATTTCTGGTGTAGGCAGACTCACAACTGACCTTGTCCAAAGGACAGTGCCTGGAAAGGCAAGCGCCGGGCACATCGTGTCTGTTGGGCCTCATCCTAACCCAGGCTCTAGCTTGCAGGCTGTGGGGAGTCAGCGGTAGAAACAGCTGGGCAGAGTTCCAGCTCCAGCAGCTGGGGTTCAGGGGAAGTCCCTGTGCACAGATATACGTGGTGTGGAGTGCGGCCCTTCAGAGCGGGGGTCTGGTATTGTGCTGACCCGCCTGTATAATGTCGGGCAAGTTAATTAACCTCTGCAGTCTGCAAAATGGGTTCAACATAGTACCTACCTCACAGGGTTTTTGTGAGGATGAAGGGAGATGATCAAGGACTCGGGGAGGCTGTTTACAGTCTGCTAGTCGAGAGCTGTGCACACCTGCAGCACTCACCCTTGGAGGAGAAGCTTTTGGGCTGGATGGTGGGGAAGGAGTCAACCTTGCCCAGCCTCTGGACCTCCCCGCAGCCGGAGCATTGAGATGGAACAGGGTGGAGGCCCCACCCTACCTAGGGCTCAGCTCAGGCCCTGGGTCGGGGGCGTTAGGGGGACTGCAGGGTCAGGGCAGTGATGGGGCTATGGGGGCGGGGAGTGGCACCTGGCAGGCCTTGGAAACTGAGCTCCGTGAAGGATTTTATCCCCCCGCCCCATATCCCTGCCCCAAAAGAACAGCAGCCTTTCAGAGGAGGGTCTTTAAGGCACTGTTCTGCCCACCTGGCAGCCCTGGGCGAGTCAGCAGTGGAGTTCTGGGCATCCGGACAGTCCAGGCCGAGGGAGGGGGAGACATGGAGTAGCACCCTCACAGCCCACTGTGCCACGGGCAGTGGGGGCAACTCACTTTTTACTATAAACTCTTCTAAAAAGTCTCCTCTTGCTTCCCTGTTCCCAATCACTCTGTTTCCTTCCCCAGGGACAACCTGTGATACCAGTTTCTTGTTTATCCTTCAAGGGAAGTTGTACATATCTATGTGCAAATCCACTCCATATGTATTCTTATTTTGCATGGCTGGATTCTACCGTATACACTGTTTTGCACCTTGTTCTTCAGTTAGTGTGTCTGGGAGATTATTCTGTATCAGCACAGTCAAAGCTCTTTCTTTTTTAGATGGATGTATCATCATTTAATAACGTCTTTACAAAACAGAAATAGAGTCACAGATGTAGAAAACAAACTTATGGTTACTGGGGGGGAAGGAGGGGGAGGGATAAATTGGGAGATTGGGATTGACATATACATACTACTATATATAAAATACATAAGTAATAAGGATCTACTGTATAGCACAGGAAAGTCTACTCAATACCCTGTAATGGCCTGTTTGGGAAAAGAATCTTAAAAAGAGTATATATATGTATATGTATAACTGATTCACTTTGCTGTACACCTGAAACTAACACAACATTGTAAATCAATTCTACTCCAATTAAGAAAAAAAAAAAAGAAAAAACAGTCTCCAATTGATGGACTTCTAGGAAGTGTTCCATCTTTTGTTCTTACAAACAACAACATGACTTTGTACTTTTGTAATTTGGCACGTGTGTAAGTATTTCTGCGGGAGAACGTCCTAGAAGTGGAATTTTAGGCTGAAAGTGTGTATATCTTTATCCTATTGATAGATATCGCCTCTCTTCCAGAATTCATTAAGATTCATTCTTCTGTCAACAATTTATGAGAACTCCTGTTTCTCTTACCCTCACCGAGACAGTATCAATCACTTTGCTTCTTGGCAAAAAAATGGTTTGTCATGTGCATTTAATTTGAGGTTAAGTATATTTTCATAGGTTCAAGAAACATTTGTGTTTTCTGAAATCTGTTTATATCCTTTGTCCACTTTCTTATTTGTTTGCTGGTCTTTTTAATCCCAGACTGATTTGTAGAGCTCTTTATCCATTAGGATAATTAGCCCTTGGTCTGTAATACGTGTTGCAAATACTGTATTTTTCCTAGATTGCATTTTGATTTTGTTTATGGTGGTGTTTGCAATGTTACTTTTACTACCAATTTATTAGACTTTCCCTCCCTTGTTTTCCCCTTTCTCCCTCCCCGCCTCCTTCCCAGCTTCTGAGTTTGTTATACTTAGAAAGTCCTTTCCCATTCTGAGATAATAACAAAAATTCCCCATTACTATGCTTCAGAAATGTCAGGTTAATACGGCACAAGGAAGTCAGTTTCTTTGAAATTGACCAACAAAAGGACCTCTGGTATGAATGACAGAGAAAAGAGAAATTTCAACTTTTAAAGCCAGAACATGGAGGCGGGTGCCGTCTGGGCAAAGACGGTACGCAGCAATCCAGAGATCCCAGCCAAGATTAGCCTGACTCCCCCGGTACAGGTGCCCAGATTTTGCCCCAGTTCCAGGCTCCCTCACACTGAGGACCTGAGGCCCATGTTGCCAACAAGTGTCAGCATCTTTACCTGTAAAATGGGAACGTCATTACCTGTCCCACCTTGCCTGCCTTGCTGGGTGGCTGTGCAGAGCAAGTGAGACGGATGAGCATGAAAAGACCCTCAAAGCTGTCAAGTCCGTTATACAGGCACATTGCCCTCCTTAGTTATCCAGGAAAAATATGTCCAGCCGGAGCAACACCAACGGCTCCACCATCCTCAAAAGTATCCTGGCTGGAAAACTCCAAGTCATCTTTCACTCCCTTTTCCCCACCTCGTCGACATCCAAGGAGTTGCCAAGACTCTTTGATTCTAATTTCTAAAATTTCTAAATTCTAAATTCTAAAATTTCTCTTGCATGTGTCTTCTCTTTTCTACTTTAACCATCACTGCCATCGTTCTGCATTCACCATTTCTTGGCTCAAAATAGTTGTTCTCAGCGTCTGCTTGTCACTGGTCCTTTTCTTCCCCCAGTCTTCTGCTCCCAGACCTGGGCCCTGGCTTGTCCGTGGAAGGACACTGGCCACACCTGCTTGGAGCCAGTTAATATGAATATGGAGGGAGACCATGCGATTGCATTCCCAGCAGCCGCCCCCTTTTCCCCTGCTTACTGACCTCAGTTTAGTGCAGTAGCAGGTGGACAGGGCCAGGTTATACCCCAGGGGCGTGACTCTTTACTATTTTAAGCCAATCATGGTGATGGTAATTCCATACCCCTTGTCATTGGTGATTGGCTTAGGAATGGGCGTGGGACACAATTCTGGCTAATGAGATGTGACAAGAAGACTACCAGGGGAATTCTGGGAAAGATTTTCTTGCTCTGAAAGGTGAGCGATAAGGAGTGCTGTTCTGCTGCTGGTCTGCATGTGATGCCTGGAGCTGTGACAGACATTTTGAGACCAGGATGGGAGACAGAAAAGCCACCTCAAGCTGTTGATGGCAGAAAGGAAAAAGGGAAAGAATCTGGGTGCATGATAATGTTGAACTGCTGAACGAATCAAGTTCAATTTCTCTGCCTCTGGGCTTCTTCCATGAGAGAGTAAACGTGTGGAATGTTCTGCATTGGATTTCTGTGACTTGTAGCCATAAGTGGTCTCACTGCTAAAAAAAATACCACGATGACATCTATTGATATAACAGGTGGCCTGGCTGGGGCAGAGCTGCCACGTGGCTACCCCTGGCACTGGGGACACCTTGTTCTCCAAAGATCTGTTTGCTGGGGGCCTTGTTGGAGAGAGTGTGGGACCAGGAGCTGGAAGTCATGTTCATGAAGGATGTTGGGAAACCCTGAGGGCAAGCTGCTTCAGGGCCCAGCAGGCAGGGAAAAGTGGTAGCAGGGGGGATGGGTTAGGAGGCTCTGCAGGAGTCCAGGTGGGGAGCAGAAAGAGGCCTGGCCCAGGACAGTGGCTGGGGGGCAAGGAGGGGGCTGGCTGGCTCTTCCTGTGGGAAGGGAGGAGGAGAGAAGAGCTCACCAAGGGCCTCAGCGGTGAGTGACCACAGAGCCTGGATCCCGCACTCGGCAAGCTGGGAGTGACACATCCCGACATGCCCTTTGGCTCCTTGGCGACGTCACGTTGCTGGGGCCAGAGTGGGTCGTGGGAGGTGTCACATGGGCCAGCAGACCCGGCAGCAGGACAGAGCCCTGACTCCCGCCCTTGGTTTGGAGGTGGACGTGGGAACAAGTAACAGATCCGGGAGATGGGCCTTGGGTCTGCGGCAAGTGGTGAGTTTCTGCTGGAAGCAGGGGTGGTGGTGGCAGTGGTGGGCGGGGTCTGCAGGAAGTGTCTCGCCTGCATTTTGCACCCACCAGTGCTTGCCAGTAGGGGAGTCATGGTACCTCTAGCATGCACAGCAGTGCCTGCCGCCAGGAGAGGGCAGCATTGCGGTTTTGTGCACACACCCAGGGATCTGGGCATCCAACAGGGAAAGTCCACAGGTCTGCAGCCTGGACTTGCTTCCTAACCGCCATCTGGAATTTCCTGAGACCACACAAAGCCTTTCCATGTTTGTTTCCGCCTTCCCCACTCTGACAGGCGTGTTCAGATGCAGTGGAAATCTAGCCCTAGTGTTGGTGACAGGGGGGCACCTGTAGCTGGATTCTGTTGCCATAGCAACTAAGTAGGGAAAACTGCCCCAGAGCTCAGGGGCTGATTAGACCACAGAGCCAGCCTACTTCCCTCTATCCTCATGTCTTCCGGGGCACTGTCGTGTGAAAGTGTCCAGGATGACCCAGGAATTTTCTGAGAGGAAAGTTACGTGGATGGGATATTTGACCAAAAACTATTTTCCCCATTCCCTTCCTCATATATACCTGCCACGACCAGCCACAAATGCAGTTTCGCGTCTCCTCGTCAACTCGCAGCAGCCACCAGAAAGGCAACCCCACTTCCTGTTGACACACAGAGTTATGGAGAATAAAGTATGTTTGTTTCAGAACATTATTCAGAGCGGTCTGAAAAATTTACCGAGGCTCCACCCTGTGACCTAACATTGGACTTGGGAATGGCTTAATCATCTCAGGCTGCCATAACAAAATACCACAGACTGGGTGGCTTTAAAAAAATAAATAAATAAACATTGATTTCTCTGGAGACGGGGAAGTCCAAGATCAAGGTGCTGGCTGATTCAGTTTCTCGTGGCTTGCAGATGACCACCTCCTCGCAGTGTGCACGCACGGCCTTTCCTCGGTGTGTGTGAAGGGAGAAGGAGCGAGCTCTCTGGTGTATCTCCTTCTTAGGACACTAGTCCCACCACGAGGGTTCTACCCTCATGACCTCATCTAACCCCGCGACCACAGCTCCAAATACTATTACATTTGGCTTTGGAGCTACCGCAGGTGAATTTGGGGAAGATACAAACATTCAGTCCGTAACGTGGGGTTACACAAATCGAAAGTGACCCTTCAATACCTAAAAGGAAACATTTATTTTTTTCATTCATTCATTCAATAATTTTTTTTGAGTGCCGGACACTATTCAATGTCCTAGGGATAGAGTAGTGAAAGAAACAGACAAAAATTCCCGTGCCATGAAGCTTACCTTATTAGTGGCAAGAGATGGGAAAGTTAATAAGTAAGCAAGTGATTATGCGATGGGTGGGTGGGTGACAAGTGTAATCAGAAAAGCATAAGGTGGGGGAGAAGGACAGGGATGGTAGAGGGAGATTTGCTCTTTTTATGGAATGATCAAGGAAGGCCTGTTGGAAAGGGGCATTGGAACAGGTTTAACGGCTATAGAATGACTCTTGCAGGCTTTCTACTACAGAGAGCATCCCTGCCTGAGGGCCACAGTTAACTAAGCTTTGAAATCCACTGCTGCATTTGTGTGAAGGTTACGTCTCCCACAGCTGCTTCCTGAAATGACTGCCCTCTCCTGGGAGACAGGGACCCACTGTCAGCAAACCTAGGCTCAGGGATTTTTTTTTTTTTTTTTTTAAATAATTTTTTTTTTTTTTTTTTTTTTTTTTTTGCGGTACACGGGCCTCTCACTGTTGCGGCCTCTCCCGTTGCGGAGCACAGGCTCCGGACGCGCAGGCTTAGGCTCAGGGATTTTGCTGAAACTTCCTGAGAGTATGCCAAACTCTAGGACCCTTCCATTCTGCCTTCTTTCTTCTTTCCTGTCCTTCCCTTGGGGTCAGACTTGTGTCACCATCAGGCCACAACCCCAGTCTTTCCCTGCTCCATCCTTATTTCCCATCATAAAGGCATTTCCCTCAATAAAAACCTCGCATGATTAACCCCATCTCAGCATTCACTTCTTAGAAGACCAGGAGTCACACAAGTTTGGAGGAAGTTAGAGAGTAAAAGCCAAGTGACGGCTGAGGGAAAAGTGTTCCAGCCTGAAGGAATGGAGGCTGTCAGTGGCCCTGAGGCAGGATTTGATTTGACCCTATGCACATGCTAATAAGTTAACCTGTTATCATTTCAGGGAATGCCTGCAGAAGACACGAGACTCCTGGGTCAGAGACAAAGGACTTTAGTACTCACGAACCAGCAACACATTCCATTGGTCAAAACCAGTCAATAGGACAGTCCAGATTCAAGGGGAGGGAAGAGGGACTCCTCCTCCTAGTGGGAGGAGCTGCAAAATCAGTTGCAAAGAGGCCTGGGTAGCAGGAGGGGAATCACTGCAGCTGGTTTTCCAGACAACTGCCACAATAATGACAGGAAGCAGGTGATACAGGAGCTTGAGGACACAGAGAAAATTCCTCCAGTGATCAACCCAGGCCTCCCGGGAGGCTTAAGTCTTTTAACCTTTCCTACCTCTTACTCAGACCTGACCACCCACCCTGCCAAGGGCCAGCTGCTGCCACCCTGTGGGTCCTGGAGAGAACACAGCCACCACCTTTCCGGCTGGCCTGGGAAGCAGGGCTGAAAGAGATCATGTGAGCCTTCCGGTTTTTCACATGCTGTTTGGGTGATGGAGGGAGCTGGGAGGGGTGGGGACAGCGGGGAATAACTCGCTAGGCCCGCTCTCACCCCCACCATAATTACTCTCCCGCTCACTCCCAACACTTGCCCTGCCACCGGGGTCCGGCTCGCCACTGAAATAGGAAAGCAATCTGTGCAGAATGTGCCACTGTTGGAAGTTTCTCTCTCATCATTAACTAATTTGCTGTGCTTTGCCTTGGCCCTTGTTATCTATAACCATGGTAACAACTCAAAGAGCTGTACACACATTTATTTTGGACTGTTGAAGCCCAAGCAGAGTCTATTTCTGGCTCTTGGCTTCGGAGAGGCTGGGTGGATCTGGGGGCCTGGGGTTGGGGGTCCCACCCTCGGTCCTGTGCCTGTCCTTGTGTGACCTCTAGATGGAACTCCTCCTCTGGGGCCTCAGTTTCGTGGTCAGCGGTCTCTGCGTGTCCTGTGTGTACTTAGGATCTAGAGGGAGAGTTGCCTGGCCCAGCCGGGAGCTGGCTACGAATGTGGGGACGTAGGCAGTGGTGCGTGGTTGCCGCAGCTGGTGGTCCCCTGTCTCTGCTAATTTGGTGTCCTCACTATATAATTATCCTGTGAGATTCCCTGACTGAAGACAACTTTTTAAAATATCCTTCCCAGCTCCCACCACTCATTGCCCAGATTCGTGAATGGGGAAAGTGGGTGTTTGTAGCTTTTGGCGGAGAACGAGGGATGTTATGCAACCTGCCCGTCTCTGAACTTCCCCGGCACCATCCCCACTCTGGGGTTCAGGAAGGAGGAATAGGGCTTTTCGGGATGGGAGGGTGTGGGTTTTGACCTCTCTGGGCCTCAGTTTTCTCATCTGTCAAGTGGGGGAGAAAAGTATCTTCCTTATGGGGTGATATGAAAAGACAGCACACTGTGCCTTCCGACCACAGAGTGTGATGGGAATGTGGGCTGTCTCCCTATTCATGTGACCTTGGGCTGGTGCCTTCACTCCTCTGAGCCTCAATTTTCCTAGCTGTAAATGGGCTCAATCATAGGTGTCTAACAGGGAGCTTGTGGGGTTAAAAGAAATCCTGCCCAAAAATGCCTGGCCTGGTATCAGTCCTCAGCGATTGGTATTTATCGTGATTGTCAGCATAGGTACAGTATCCTGTTTCACCCCGCAGGATCCTTGCAGATCTGGGTGTGTCTTCCTGCTGGCTGTGGGCTGGGTTGCCAGCCCCATAAGATGCGGCCAGAGCCAGTAACTAATGGACCTGTCAGCTCAGTTCAGAGCACTTCTTGGAGCTCCCCAGAGGCAGGTGCAGATGCCACATAGATGAGCCACGTTCCCCTGATGCACTCCTGACATTTCCGGAGAGCCTTCCCCCGCCCACCTGGGTCAGTGGTCAGACTGAGTCACAGCCCCTCCCGGTAGGTCCCGGCTGCCCACTGCCCCGGGGCGCAGAGGAGGAGGAAGCTGGACAGAGTCAACCCACTGATAGGCAACTCTTTCTCTACATTTATATTCTAAAACTTTAGACGTTTTAAAAAAAATTATTTATTTATTTAGGCTTCGTTGCTGTGCGCAGGCTTTCTTTAGTTGCAGTGAGTGGGGGCTACTCTTGGCTGCGGTGCGCAGGCTTCTCATTGCAGTGGCTTCTCTTGTTGCGGAGCACGGGCTCTAGGTGCGTGGGCTTAGTAGTCGCGGCTCGCGGGCTCAGTAGTTGTGGCTCGTGGGCTCTAGAGCGCAGGCTCAGTAGTTGTGGTGCATGGGCTTAGTTGCTCCGCGGCACTTGGGATCTTCCCGGACCAGGGCTCGAACCCGTGTCCCCTGCATTGGCAGGCAGATTCTTAACCACTGCACCACCAAGGAATCCCTAGAATTTGTTTTTTATTTAACATGCGTATTGGTTGTTATTCTAAGAGACAGCAGGTACTTAGAATGCTCTGACCATCACTGATCTACTGCACATGTCATCACATGTTGATTTAAACACAGAAGAAGGTCTGGAAAGAACCCCCAGAGTGTAAGAGTTGTTACCTCTGGGGCAGCGTGTGGGGGTGGACGGAGCACCTCCTGCTTCATAGACAGAAGGAAGGGGCGGGGTTAGCAACGATGTTTACTAACGTCGTTTGAGTGAGTGTTCTTCTGTATGCTTTACGTTTAAAAATTAAAAAAAAGAAAAAGGGGGCTTCCCTGGTGGCGCAGTGGTTGAGAGTCCGCCTGCCGATGCAGGGGACACGGGTTCGTGCCCCGGTCCGGGAGGATCCCACATGCCGCGGAGCGGCTGGGCCCGTGAGCCATGGCCGCTGAGCCTGCGCGTCCGGAGCCTGTGCTCCGCAGCGGGAGGGGCCACGGCAGTGAGAGGCGATGGGTTGTTTTGGAATTGGAAATAAATTTTCAAAATTTAAGAAGAGATATTGAAAACCCTTTTCAGGAGGAGGCACACCTCTATTATCTTTGACGGTTTCGACTGGGCTCATCTGCAACCTCGCCCTGAGGCCGTTTCCCATGCCTCTTCTCATTTCACACAGGAGACAGTGCAGCCTCTGTCCCGGGGCCTTTGCGTGCAGCATCTGACTCACACCTGTTTCAGTTCTCTGGGGCAGGTCTTTCTCTTGCCCTCGGACATGCAAGCAAGGCAGGTTCAGAGCGTGACTCTCGGCCACCCTGCCTCCTCACGAAGGCCAGACTGAACGCAGGCTTCCTGAAGCCTTACATGCCTGCCATACACACAGCCTTTCTGAGGAAAGACCCTCTGCTGTGCAGACCCCTGGGCTGGCCACCCCGTCCCCACTCCAGAGAAAATTTGAGGAGTGGACCGGTGGGAGGTGACGCTTCCTCTTTCGGGGGATTATCTCCCCTTGGACCCGAGGGAGGTCTAGCCAGTGTTCTGTTTTGGGGGGACCTCCAGAGCAGAGGGGCCACGCCTGTCCCCGATCCCCAGGATTTTCAGCATTCACGCAGGTCGGCGTCAGAGTGTTTGCCTTTTCACACCGAGGTTAGCAATTTTTAAAAGCAGAGACTGAAAGTCTGCGTTCTGGTTGTGTGCACTGCCAGGACGGGACCAGAGCAGGGCAGTCACAGGTCTCTCCTCGGTGGCAGAAGGTATGTAGATATGCTGACTTGCTTTGGCGGAGTCTCAGCGGAGGGTTTGAAGCTTGCCTCTGCTACTTGTTGGCTCTGGGACCTTGAGTAAGTTACCGTAAATATCTGAGCCTCAGTTTCCATATCTACCAAAGAGGGATACAAAATACCTCACAGAATTGAGAGAGGCCTCCATTACCTGAGATCGAGGCTAGAGGCTGCTCCAGGTAATGAATATTGATAATAAAGGTCAGAAGACAGATCACGAGCAGTGTGATAGGGAGAGGTTCTGTGCAAGGCAGTGAGGCTAAAACGTAAGGGTTTATCAGCGCTGCTGCCTGTGTGTGAGAAAAAGAGTAGCCCCCCCATCCCAGATTATTACAGGGAAGGGGGCCAAGTGTTGTGGGATCTGACTTTAACTCTGCCACTTACCTGCTGGGTGACCTTGGGTGGGTTCCTTGCCCTCTCTGGGCCCCAGAGCCGAGCCTCTCCATGGAAGGTGCCCACGTCCACTGTGTTCCGAGGTGTTTCTTTCCAGGCCATCGCTACTGACCCTTCTCTCCTTGTGTAGGAGGGCTATTGTGTCTGGGGGGAAGGAGGGGGCAGCCCACCCTTCTCTCTCCCCAGCTCCTCTTCACTCCGACCTGCTGCATTTCTGAGCCAACCCAGCACCAGACACCCCTTAGCCCACCGCCCTGGCTGTGGGTGCCCCAGACTTGAGTCGTTCCTGGGATCACACTGACCTCAGAGCCCCGGACCCCACATGGACCAGCTCACAGGCCTGAGGTTCGACTTTTGGATCCCCCGTTTCAGTTTGGGTCCCTCACTCTGCCTCTGGGTTCCTCTGGGATTACACCCTGCTCTGGACCCCTAGCACCACACCCTCTTCTGCCAGCCGGCTGCCCTGTGGGCTCCTGAGGACAGGAACCACCTCTTCTGGAATTAGGAAGACGTGGTTTTGCTTCCCCTGGCACCGTACTGGGCTGGCAGGTGACCCCTCTCTCCTGGGACCACCTTGGAGGGGTTCACTGCTCCCTTGCCAAAGGTCGATCTCCACTGCCCCCCATTTTCCCTCCTTGGTCTCCGGCTGTGGGCTGCCATGGGCCTGGCATGCCTTTCCCCCGAGCCCCTCCCCGGCCCTGAGCCCACAGGGCTCCACAGGGCGGACTTGGGGACAGGGGAAGCCGCCAGCCCCCGTCCCAGCGGCTGGCTTTGGCCTTGGCTTTTCCCTTCACTCCAGGCAGCCTCTGCTCCTTCACGCTCCTCCCTTTAGCTGTTCAGGATTGGGTGCCACCAGCCAGGCCCAGCTCTGGTCCCAGGAATGCACTTCCACCAGCACCTGTGGTACCAGCTCATCCCGCCACACCAGGGCGTTGGCAGGAAGGTGGGGGTGACATGGAGGCCACACGTCCTCCCGGGTTCTGCAGCGCCGAGTGAAGCCGCTGAGCCCAGACGGCAACCCCCAGCCCGGAGGCCGTGCAAGGCTGGGGTCAAGGTGAGCCTCACTGCCCACTCCTTCCCCCAAAGTTGTGTGTAAGCAGATGTCAGATCCCCGGGCCGGGCAGCAGAGGGTGGGGGCAGAAGCTGACGTGGCAGGGAGTTTGCGCTGAGAACACAATCTCAGCTCATCAGCAGTGGAGACGCCCAAGGTCTTCTGACTCCCTGCCCAGGGCTCTCCCACACTGCACCACAAGCACTGTTTGGAAGTGACCGATAGCTGGCTGCATCCGGCAAATCTTCATCAAGTCCACCCCAGGCGTGGCTACTGGGAGATTTCAATTCTCTGAGCTGTCCTAGTGCCCGGCCTTGGGCTGTTTCCTCTGGCACTGTGTGGGGCAGGCAGGTGACTGTGCTGGGACTCACCTCTGCAATGGGTCAGCTGCCCTTTTTCTAAACTATAGCCCGGCCACAGAGCCAGCAACAGACATAAAAGAAGAAATCCAATAAGCCGGGTAATGGTGGAAATTAATAGTGGTAATTAATTGCTAAGAGCACGCAGAGACCATGGCAACCACGGTTGGATGACAAAGGCACAAACCTTATTTCCTTTTGTGGGCTGCGCTCCAAAAGGCTCCATTTCTTTGTAAACAACCTTCACTAGCTTTGTGAAGATGCAAAGCGCCCTGGGTCTGAGGCCCCACCTTGAGTAGAAAAACACTGACTTTGGAGTCAGCCTTGATTCTGAGCCCCATCTCCCTTGCTCTCCCTTGCTGTGCCATCTTGGGGAATTCGCTGTACTTCTCTGAGCCTGTTTCTCCACCTATAAAATGGGGAGAACAAATCCCAGTTGACAGAGCTTCTGAAGAGTCAACAGGTGATAAGTGTGAGAGAGGGATGGGCTTGGGGGCCAGCCTGCCTGAGTTCAGTTCTGGTACCATCATCTACTAGCTGTGTGACCTTGGGGCAAGTCATCAACCACTCTGAGCCTCAGTGGTCTCATTTGTAAAATGGGGATAATAATAACAGTACCCATATCAAAGGGGAGAGGGATACAGGAGTGCAATGAACCTTGGGGTCCAAAACAGCTTCCTGGAGCTGGAGAACAGTTTTATGGCAGATTGAATTTTAGTATAGCTTCTGATTCTAATACTAAATTATAATACTATTTATGATAACTAACATTTGTTGGGTACTTGTTATTCACTGCAGCTTTATACATATCTCATTCACTCTTTACTACAACTTTGTGATTACCCCCATTTTGTAATGTTATTTATCTATTTGTTTGTTTCTTTATTTATGTATTGCTGCGTTGGGTCTTCGTTTCTGAAATCTGAAGGAGGGCTAAGGGTGATACCAAGGCTCGAGATCCAGGGTGTGTTCTTTGGACCAGAACAGTGTCAGCATCACCTGTTAGATGATGCTGTTAAGGGCTGGAGAGAAATGCAGAATCTCAGGCTGCCCCAGACCTACCGAATCGGAATCTGCTTCACAAAATTCCAAGGGATGTGTGTGCACGTTACCATCTGAGAAGCCTCAACCTGGGGTGAATTCCACATTCTCTTGCTTCAGATGGGTTAAAAATCATGGCAACTGGAACTTCACACAGGGCCCCTGATCACACGGGCTCCTTCAAGGCCATCATGGACTCTACCTGTCCTGTGATCTGACCCAATCAATTCCCCACCCCAGACCCCCAACCTGGAGACACCCCTCCTGACTGACCACCACATGGTGACTCCCCCTCCCACCCCCACCCAGGGAAATTAAGCGTCAATTATCAGGAAATTAGTTGTCAGTAATGCTCTTCCTATACTTTCTCATGGGGCGGGGATAGAAGCTTCTGGGATGAGGTCCCCAGAGAGCTGAGCACGTCTGATTTCATGGCTCACAAAGCTGAAGATGCGTGCTTCCCAAAGGACACACTAGCCCTCTCCCCTTCCCCTACGCAGCCCAGCACGTGGAAAGGGGTGTCTCTTAAGCTGGGAGATGTCAAAGGGGACCCCGCTAGAGATGAATTATGCTGCTGTGCCCCTGAGCCTCAGATAATTTTAAATACATGGGACGAATGGTCTCAAGGTATACATGATTGAAGTCTTTTTCACCATCCATTTTCTTTTCTCTTTTTTTTTTTTTTGCGATACGCGGGCCTCTCACTGTTGTGGCCTCTCCCGTTGCGGAGCACAGGCTCCGGACGTGCAGGCTCAGCGGCCATGGCTCACGGGCCCAGCCGCTCCGCGGCATGTGGGATCTTCCCGGATCGGGGCACGAACCCGTGTCCCCTGCATCGGCAGGCGGACTCTCAACCACTGCGCCACCAGGGAAGTCCTCACCATCCATTTTCTTTAATGCTGATAACTTACTCATTGTGTGACCCCAGTGGTTTCTAGTAGGTGACGTCCTCTTGGGTTTAGCAGAGAACCAGAAGTCAAGATATTTTTGTCGACTGAGATTGCACAATGTTCTGAAAGGGCCCTGTGGCCTGAAGGTGGAGAGCACTGGGGGGGTTGGGGGGGGGAAGGACAGCGGCCCCACAGTTGAGGGGGGCCCCCTGAGGGTGGGTGGTACCGATCCTCTGAAACTGTCTCAACGCAGGGGTCCCATGACAACTGATAGGATCGTCTAGACGGCACTGGGCCCAGCTCTTATGGCCCTGGAGAGTGACTCGTGGCATCTGGGCCTTGTTAACCAGTTTACATGAGTCATCTGACTGCCTCCCAGGGATGTGAGGGCTGAATCCAAGAGCCAAAGGTGGCGAAGGGTCTGCTGGACCATAAAGCACCCTCCCCACATAACATGGTGTCGCTTCGTGCCGCCAGCAGGTTCTCTGCTTCCTGTTGGCCGAGCCATTGCCCGTGAGAGCAGCACTGCCCAAGTGGGGGTCGCTTCCCATGCCTGAAGAGGGGGAGAGCAGAAATAACTCGAGATGGTGTTGGATTCAGAACACTTCTCAAATTCTGCTGTCAAAGAGCGGTTATTTTCCAGTCCTCATGGCATCGGAGGAGCCACCTGACACATTCCCATTGTGATGCATCCCCTGGCCCTGTACTCTGGGGTCAGGAAGCCGAGAGCGCTGGCACAGCTGCCAGGGGGATGTTCCTGGAAGGCCCCCGACACTGAGACAGCTTGCAGTGACTTAATTCTATGTCAGATTGATAGTGAACCTTACTAGCACAAACTAAATGTACCCCCAACTCAAGTTCTCCTTGGTCTGAACCCCCAAAGGTACACTTCAGTCCTTGCAAGGTGGGCTCGGGATGTTTTGAGGAATCTAAACATATTTTTTAAGATTTGGAAGAGGAACTCAAACACTGATACAAGATACAAAAGTTTTATTTAACAATTTAATAAAACTCAAATACACCATTTTAACTGTAGTTGGAAAAGACATTTTGGAATGTTTCCATAAAACAACTGAGAAATCACAGACTCCTGATTTGTACATATAGGAAGGTATCCTTCTTTTGACATCATTCAATTAGTTAATTAAAGAACGGAGAGAATATTCAAATAAAAATAAATGGAATATGGAACAAAAGCTTTAAAGATGAACAACAAAATGAACAGAAATCATTCTGGCATTGGGGAGTGAATTAAACCATATAATTCATTAAGATGAAGAGATGAATTTTCAGCATCAGGCCATGAATTAGTTCTTGGACGTTTTGATCATCCAATTAATGAAGAGGAGCAGTCCTATGAAAATATTTGGAAAAGATTTAAATTTCTTTCTGATTTGGAATAAACAGTGACATTGACAAAGATAATGTAAACCTTACAATATGCTGTTACCAAAATCTATCGGTAACAAAGTTGTTAATGGGAGCCATCAATTTAAAGAGAATTTAAGGCCCATACGTATCATATGCTGTTTATAAGAGACCCACTTCAGACGTAGGGACACATACAGACTGAAAGTGAGGGGATGGAAAAAGATATTCCATGCAAATGGAAATCAAAAGAAAGCTGGAGTAGCAATACTCATATCAGACAAAATAGACTTTAAAGACTATTGGGCTTCCCTGGTGGCGCAGTGGTTAAGAATCCACCAGCCAATGCAGGGGACAAGGGTTCGAGCCCTGGTCCGGGAAGATCCCACATGCCGTGGAGCAACTAGGCCCGTGAGCCACAAATACAGAGCCTGCGCTCTAGAGCCCGCAAGCCACAACTACTGAAGCCCACGTGCCTAGAGCCCGTGCTCTGCAACAAGAGAAGCCACTGCAATGAGAAGTCCGTGCTCTGCAATGAAAGAGTGGCCCCCACTCGCCACAACTAGAGAAAGCCCACATGCAGCAACGAAGACCGAACACGGCCATAAATAAATAAATAAATAAGTAAATAAATTTAAAAAACAAAAAAAACCCTGAAACCATATCCTCTAAGATCAGGAACAAGACAAGGTTGCCCACTCTCACCACTATTATTCAACATAGTTTTGGAAGTTTTAGCCACAGCAATCTGAGAAGAAAAAGAAATAAAAGGAATCTAAATCAGAAAAGAAGAAGTAAAATTGTCACTGTTTGCAGATGACATGATACTATACATAGAGAATCCTAAAGATGCTACCAGAAAATTACTAGAGCTAATCAATGAATTTGGTAGAGTAGCAGGATACAAAATTAGTGCACAGAAATCTCTTGCATTCCTATACACTAATGATGAAAAATGTGAAAGAGAAATTAAGGCAACACTCCCATTTATCATTGCAACAAAAAGAATAAAGTACCTAGGAATAAACCTACCTAAGGAGACAAAAGACCTGTGGAAAACTCTAAGACACTGATGAAAGAAATTATAGATGATATAAACAGATGGAGAGATATACCATGTTCTTGGTTTGGAAGAATCAACATTGTGAAAATGACCCTACTACCCAATACAATCTACAGATTCAATGCAATCCCTATCAAACTACCACTGGCATTTTCCCACAGAACTAGAACAAAAAATTTCACAATTTGTATGGAAACACAAAAGACCCCGAATAGCCAAAGCAATCTTGAGAACGAAAAACGGAGCTGGAGGAATCAGGCTCCCAGAGTGCAGACTACACTACAGTACTGTACTGGCACAAAAACAGAAATATAGATCAATGGAACAGCATAGAAAGCCCAGAGATAAACCCACACACATATGGTCACCTCATATTTGATAAAGGAGGCAAGAGTATAGAATGGAGAAAAGACAACCTCTTCAATAAGTGGTGCTGGGAAAACTGGACAGCTACATGTAAAAGAATGAAATTAGAACACTTCCTAACACCATATACAAAAATAAGCTCAAAATGGATTAAAGATCTAAATGTAAGGCCAGACACTATCAAACTCTCAGAGGAAAACATAGGCAGAACACTCTATGACATAAATCACAGCAAGATCCTTTTTGACCCACCTCCTAGAGAAACGGAAATAAAAACAAAAATAAACAAATGGGACCTAATGAAACTGAAAAGCTTTTGCACAGCAAAGGAAACCATGAAAGAGACAAAAAGACAACCCTCAGAATCGGAGAAAATATTTGCAAACAAAGTAACTGACAAAGGATTAATCTCCAAAATATACAAGCAGCTCATGCAGCTCAGTATCAAAAAAAACAAACAACCCAATCCAAAAATGGGCAGAAGACCTAAACAGACATTTCTCCAAAGAAGATATACAGATTGCCAACAAACACATGAAAAGGTGCTCAACATCACTAATCATTAGAGAAGTGCAAATCAAAACTACAATGAGATATCACCTCACACCGGTCAGAATGGCCATCATCAAAAAAATCTACAAACAATAAATGCTGGAGAGGGTGTGGAGAAAAGGGAACCCTCTGGCACTGTTGGTGGGAATGTAAATTGATACAGCCACTATAGAGAACAATATGGAGGTTCCTTAAAAAACTACAAATAGAACTACCATATGACCCAGCAATCCCACTACTGGGCACATACACTGAGAAAACCGTAATTCAAAAAGAGACATGTACCACAATGTTCATTGCAGCTCTATTTACAATAGCCAGGACACAGATCTGTCGACAGATGAATGGATAAAGATTATGTGGCACATATATACAATGGAATATTACTCAGCCATAAAAAGAAATGAAACTGAATTATTTGTAATGAGGTGGATGGACCTAGAATCTGTCATACAGAGTGAAGTAAGTCAGAAAGAGAAAAACAAATACCATATGCTAACACATATATATGGAATCTAAAAAGAAAAAAGGTTCTGATGAACCTAGGAGCAGGACAAGGAATAAAGATGCAGACGTAGAGAATGGACTTGAGGACACGGGGAGGGGGAAGGGTAAGCTGGGACGAAGTGAGAGAGTGGCATGGACATATATACACTACCAAATGTAAAATAGATAGCTAGTGGGAAGCAGCTGCATAGCACAGGGAGATAAGCTCGGTGCTTTGTGACCACCTAGAGGGGTGGGAGACACAAGAGGGAGGGGATATGGGGATATACGTATGCATATAGCTGATTCACTTTGTTATACAGCAGAAACTAACACAACACTGTAAAGCAATTATACTCCAATAAAGATGTTAAAAAAATAAAATAAAATAATAAAGAGAATTTAAGGGACTTCCCTGCTATCCTTGATAGTTTTCCCAAATAGGTAACAATCCTAAAATTTTATTTGACTTTGCAAATAGTAAGTTGTGACATTATCAAATGACAAAATACTTTTTTTCTTATCCACCATGCTGGAGGAAAGACTGATTTATCTCTATATTCTCCCTACCAAAAAAATTGATCTTATCAACTTATTGTCCTATGCAGAGGCTGTCAAAGATTATGCAGGCAGAAGTATTTTAAAGATGTCAGACATTCTGTTAATAAAAATACTATGTTCTGATTTTTGTGAAGTTGGTAATATATTCCAGCTTCAAAAAATCATAATTTGTTGTGATTACTTTTCTCGTTCTAAATCAATGTTAGATTTTTTACTCAAATTTGGTTTTGTATTCTTCTACTTAAGAGGCTTCCCACTTCCCCCTGCCAGAAACACACACACACACACACACCTGTATGATCTTCAGGTCCCATGAAAACTGGAAGTGCCTAAACTTATCCTTCCTGATTCCACGCCAGTCTCTAGGCCTTCCCTGAGTCCCCAGGAGAGGAAATGCCCTCTGCTCTGGGTTTCCACAGGACCACGGAGGATCCTCTATTATTGCCCCTCACCTAGTTTAGTATTTATGTGCTTCTCCCTTCCCCAAGGGCAAGAGCTGCATCTTATAGGTGTTTCTAGCTGCACCCAGCACAGGGCCTGGCCCTGAACAGACACTTAAAAATGTAAGCGTTGGGGGGGGGGGGGTGAGGGCGCCCCTCTGAGTCAATGGGGATAGTTCTTGGTGCTCAGAGCATCTGCACCCTGCACACTTCCTCCTTCAGGAGGGACCCCCTCTGGTTTTCCAGGAACTTTCATATAGTTTTTCTCTTCTCTCCTTGCTCTCTGGAAAAGATTGGATACTCGTTCACTCTGGGATTCAAATATCTGACTGATGTCTGACTTTAGATTAAAACGTGTGCCTTTCCAGAGACTTTAGCCCCAAGTACTGACACTCTTAGTGGTGGACTTGCAGGCATGGTGAGTTGGGGAGGCGTGTGGGGCTTGGGTAGCTTTCTGCCCGATTCAGGCCTCAAGCTTCCGGGAGTCCATGTCTGTTAGTGGTTGACTGATGTCAAGAAGAGCACGGCTGGGACTTCCCTGGCGGTCCAGTGGTTAGGACTCTGTGCTTCCATTGCAGGGGACACGGGTTCAATCCCTGGTCCGGGAACTAAAATCCTGCATGCTGTGCAGCATGGCCCAAAAAACAAAAAACAAACAAACAAACAAAAGAGTATGGCTGGGGATGGCCAGGTGGGAGGGAGGGAAGGAAGAACTGAGCACGTGCGGAGGGGTGGAGAGACATCCTCACGGGGCAGGGCAGTTACTGGACCACAGGTATAAGCCTTCCATTTCTCGAGTTCCTCTGGAGAAACTGGGAGTCCAAAACAATTCCATCCCTGAGTATATGTGACTTATTTTTTCTCTCTTAAACAGATCATTTGAGCCTCAGTTTCCTCATCTGTAACACGGGGAGGTAATTCTTACAGTGCTGAACCTTGGGAGAAGCGGATTAAAGAAGAGACAGGACGACGCTGAGTAAGCACAGTGACAAGCCCTGGGGCGTAGCAGGTGCTCATGTAACCTGCATTGCAGATGCTGTTGACCCAGCACTGGCCTCAGGTCAGGACACCTGCCTGCTCTGAGTCCCAGCTCTGCCCCGGCTGGCTGGGTGCCTCCCCAGAATTTTTCCAGATTATCAGAGGGCCGCATGCCTTTGCCAGTTTGGAAACTATTAAAGGTCTGAAGCCACATAGATTCTTGGAGTGAAGTTGTGGAATTCCTGGGCCGTAGCCGTCCTCAGCGTCCACCGAAACCAGGGCTTTGCAAACTGTTTTAGCCACAGAACCCTTTGTTCACATGAAATTTTATGTAGTAGCTCAGTATATGAAACAGGTACAATGGGGCTGGTCTGGTGGCAGCACAAGGCGAGGGGCTCAGAGGCCTGTGCCCTGCTCGCTTAGTCTGGAGGTCTGGGGACAGCCTTGTTCCCCCAATCCTGTTCCGCATGAAACCCAAGGTTCCATCGTGGAAACTGATTCTAGTCGAAATGCCTTTTGGGACTGGAAGGGAAAGACTGTATATCATAAAGGAGGAAGATAATGTCTCAGAATAACTCGAGGAGTCCTTTGCTTTCTCTTGGCCTCAGTTTACCCATCTGTAATCAGGAGGGGTAGGTAGGTGGAGCACCTCTGATTTTCCAGGGTGTTTGTCTGTAACTCCAGTCTAACACATGGCACAGGCGCCACCTAGTGGTGAGGAAGGGCTCTGGCAGCTGGCGAGATGCCCAGCTATTTTCCCAGGTGTAGGAGGCATAGGTGAGGTTGTATGCAGATGACCCCACCTTTTGGCCAGGATGGCACCTCTCTGGATACAAGTATTAAGAGGCACGGCGAGAAATCTGCTCCCTGGTTCTGCCACTATACCCTGTGTGACCTTGGCTGCCCAATCTGCAACCCGAAGGGCTCGAATGAAGTTCTTAATGTGGGATCTATGGATCTGTGGTGGGGGATTTTGTGAAAATGTAAAGAAAATTTCGTATGAATAGGCAGTTATGTGTGAGTGAGGGTCTAGTTCTTTAACTGCTTTCTGAAGGAGTCTCTTAGGTCTAGATGAACTCCAAGGGCACCCAGGGTTCAGGAATTCCGGGATCTCCCCCTTTGGAAGGTACACACGTTCAAACAACTTAGATGGCTGACATTCGGCAGACGCATCCCGTTTACCAGTTTATGTGGAGAAATACTAAGGAAGCCAAAGATAAATGGAAAGCAAAAGCCCCCTAGGTAAGTCCCAGCAACCAAGGATAGGCAGCTCTGGCCCCAGTGGCCTGAGGTTGGGAGCTGAGCTTTGGAGCTCTGCAAACCTCTGCTAGCTAGGGGCACTGTCTGGGCTTTCCCACCCCTGATGGGACCTCCGTGGTCCCTGGGCAACTTCAAAGGTAGGGATTGACAACTGGTACAACTGGAGGACTGTAGTCCTAACGGTCCAGCTCTTTCTAGGCCATGGTGATGGGCTTCTTGTCTCAGGTTTCACTCAACTCCCTTCACCCCCAAAGCCCCCTTTTATGACTGGGCAAAGAACTTTATTCACCTTTGTTTCAAACTTTATTCCCAGGCTTCTTCAGCTTAATTAGCTGTGAAGAATGAATTGTGTACAAGCAATAACTCTCTGCTACGTGTCCCACTCTGGCTCCTTCTGCAAAATATGAAGTAGGAGGTGGAAGGCATTTGCTGTTGAGTGTGCTCTGTGGCCGGCACTGTGCTAAGCATTTTACTATAATGAGTTCATCTGATCCTCACAGTGGCCCTGGGAAGTAGGATATTCCCGTTACACAGTCGCACACTTTGAGCTTGGCCAAAGAGATCGTTCAGGTTTTTCCGTAAGATGTTACGGAAAAAACCGAACAAACTTTTTGGCCAGCCCAGTATTAAGTGACTTGTCCCAAATCATACAACTAGTAGATGGGCTGGGGTCTTAATCACGTCTTGTGGTCGGCACACGCTGGGCTTTTAGGACTGAAGGGGAGTGGCATTCCCGAAGGTGACTCATGCCTCACTTAGAGCTAGGGTGCTGGTGGGGCTGCCCGGCAGTGAGATTAAGCACTGGCCCAGCTCCCAGGACCAACTGCCAACCCGTCAGCCTAGAATTGCCCACTGACTCTGCTGGGATGTCTCATTTCCTGGGATTGTGATGGTGACGGAGGATCTGACCCAGACATTCCCCAGACCACACCCTGCTCTGCTCCACTGCTGGGTTTGGGAGTCCACCCATGCAGAAGCCCACACCTCCTCTTCGCTCCCTCTGGGGCTTTCAGACTGCCCCTCCCTGCAACAGGCCACACCTGCCTGACACCGGCTCTCTCTGTGCTCCCAGCCCCACGAGCGGTGACAGCTGCCACCCCTCACCTGGCTCACTCCCCAAGCCAGGCTTCTGCACATGGGGGCTTCCTGGCCAACATGGAAAACCATCAGACTTTCAGACGTCACGCTTCTCTTTATAGACAAAGCCTGAGGGACTCAGAGTCACGTGGGTGCCTTGCTTTCCTGTCTAGAACAGGGCCTCCGTGTCGGCTTTCCACCACTTCAACAGAGACTACCCGTCCCTGCGCCCCCCACTTCCCCTCCCACCCATTGATTTAATGAGGGAGATACTCACTTAGTGATGGTTGGCGCCCAAGCGATTTGCCAAAGATAGCTAGCTGGTAAGTGACGGAGCTGGGATTTGAGCCCAGGGAGACTCAGTTCGGGGAATCTGTGCTCCATCACGAGGCTGTGCTGTTGTCCAGGTCAGAGGCTCACGGATCCCGACTTCGTCGTCCAGCTTGTTGAGTTCTGTACTCAACTTCATGGCGTTTGCAAATTAGGTCAGCTTACCTTCCACCCCTTCTCCCAAGTTGCGGCTGCAGTCTGGTGAGTGTCTCTGACCGCCTTCCAGGTGACAACTGCCTGTCATCAATAGTCTTTGGTTATTAGAGTGTCAGTTGGTTTCCAGTTCACCTGGAAGGATGTGCATCACCCCAACGTCTTCATAAGTTTGTCACATTATGTGCCTCCCTGAAATCTGGATGAAAAGCATCTCCAGCCAATTCCCAACTAATCTATTAAATCAAGGGAAGGAATTGAGTCTGTGATCATCTCTTTTCAGTAAGATCCTTTTCTTTCTTGGAATTTTCTCCTGACTTCCAATTCACTTCCTCCACTCCTGTCCCTCTGTTAATGACCCCTTGGCTGTCACAGGTTGAGAATCTTGGTCTGCACTTGCTCAAACCATGTGAATTTGGGTGGGGTATGGTGAGGCCTGATGCAGAGCAAAAGAAACCAGAAAGGGGTGTACAGCTTTATAATTTTATACCCAGTTCCCTGGGGAGAACACTGCATGCCACATAGGGCCGCCCAAAGGAAGCACGGGGCTGGTTATGAGGCAGAGGGAGAGACCGGAGCTGTGGGCAAGTGCCTTTATGGTGGTTTCCTTGGGAAGGAGTGAGAGGCCAGGCAGGGTGAGCAAGCTTGCGATTGGCTCTGTTTGAAAGTGGCGACCCCGTGAAGTTCATGTTCGCTGTGACTATCAGAGCACGGGGTGTGGGACTATCTAAAGTCTGCAGGTGTTTTGGGGTGAGCCAGGATTTACTTGGGGACAGCTCGTGGCCATTTTGCGGATGTTAAAGATCAATTTGCAGAAACGAAGAGTCTGCAACACCCCTCCACCCCAGGACCCTGCCGAGACACAGCCCAAATCTGCCGGTCTTGCTTTCGAGTCGTCTGGGGTCTGACCCCACGTGGCGATCAGGAGAAGGAATGGTCATCAGTTGGGATGAGGAACTCAAATCTGTGCAGGTTCTCCAGGCTCGCCAGGCCGTGGGGCTGGGGGTGGAGGCCTCTTCCTTCAAGGTGGGACCTCCCCTTCCCACGGCGAGGCTTTGAGCTACTTGTCTGATAAGAAGAGGACCAGCCTTGGTCTCCTAACAGTTCTTGCAACTTGTTTGTGAAGCGGGACGGGGTTCCTGATTCCTAACCCAGTCTCCTGATCACACAGGTGAGGGCTAATAGTTACCAGCTGCATCAGAGTTCCCCCTTGCAGGCAGTGAGAGGGGGTGCCTGTGTGGGTGACAGACAAGGCAGGCGATCTGCATTGCAGATCACTGTTGAAAAACACGGGGAGGGTGTAGCTTCATGTGAGTAATGTGTTCTGAAGGGTGAGGCAGCTTTGAAGCTGCTGCTGGGGACGGGCAGTGATTATGAAAAGCAGCGGTGGGCTGAGCCAATGCTTTTGATGTTACTTAGCTTTTCATTAGGACAGGGGCCCAACCTAGAGGGGCTGGGAGCTGAGAGGACTGAGCGTCCCTGGTAACCACATCCTAATGGGAAGGTGGGAGTCAGGGGGCAGATGGAGAAGGCAAAGCTGCTGGATCTTTCTCCACCTTTCCCACCCTGAGCCCAGGGAGGGAAAGATGAGGTGTGATGTCACAGCGCCCATCTGGAAGGGCTCTTAGCAACCCCCTGTGCTGGTATCCTCCTGCGGAGGGCTAGCGTCCCCAGCACGGACTCCCTATAGCCTTGAAGACCGGACACCAGAGAAACACAGCCCAAGGAGGCTCTAGGAAGAGAGTTAAAGTAAGTTTTCCAACCAAGGTTGAGTTAACTAGGTATAGTAACCCTTGAGGTTAGTCCTGTTTGACTCTCACAATCACTAGATATCTCTAGTCCCTTATTTTTAAATTTCAGATGACTCTATTTACACTTCTTTTTTGTGAATAGAAACATATACTCTATAAGTTTATTGACAACTTTATTATTCTGGGAGAAAAAAATTTGAACATGCCTTGCCTCTACCTACTCGGGGTCGCCATACTTTTTCTGCAAAGAGCTGGATGGTAACTATCTTAGGCTTTGTGGGCCATAGAATCTCCACTGCAACTGTGAACTCTGCCTTTGCAACACGAAAGCGGCCCTAGACGATGTTTACACAGGTGAGCCTGCTGCCTCTAGCTGGCATCACCACGTTCCTGAAATCAAAGCACGTGTCGGGTGGCCGTTCCCAACAGTGACCAGCAGGCGGATGCTGCCTGGGTTCCTGTGATCAGAAGGTCAAGGCCTCGGGCAGGCTTGGTGGCAAAGGATGCTGGGATTGTGTCGTGGTATCTGCCGCTTGTCCAGGAAGGGAGGGTAGCAGGTGCAGGCTAGGTATTTGCAGATCCGCGGGGCAGCCCCATGTTAGGGAGAGTGAGGGGGATTACAAAGAACACAGGCTTCGAGGCTGTGGAATGTGGGGAACAGGAGAGGAGACATGTTTATTAGGACCAGGACCCCTAATTTCCCAAGTGGTGCAGAAACCAGTCTGTGCCTCTGATGAGACTTTACTAAACATTTGGGAGGGTCGTGATTTGATAGAACAGTCTCCCTGCCCATCTCTCAGCCTGCCTCATGCAGTGGGGCCCACTTACACCTCTCTGAGAGGGTTGTGAGCCTGCCTGCGCTACCAGAAACCTGGTCCCAGGCTGATGACAGCAGAAATGTTCACTCCCTGCATCAGAAACTCCACCCAGTCTCAGCTTCCCTCATGACCCCAACAGGCAGATGACATCAGAACACAGCAGTGCAGGATCTGCACGCTTCCAAATGCCGTGAGGGTCTTAGTTCTGAATAGCTTTCTGTGCAGAACACGTGACTGGACACTCCAGGTTGAATTTTCCCATATCAGGCCCTACTTTCCTATTTATAGAGGTGCCTCTAACATGGGGCAAAGGTGGTGTTTTCCCCCTGGATCTCAGCCTCAGAATGCCTGATACCAAATCTTCACAGAAGCACACATGCGCTTCTCAAGAATCAGTAATGGGGGACTTCCCTGGTGGCTCAGTGGTTAGGAATCCGCCTGCCAATGCAGGGGACATGGGTTCGAGCCCTGGTCTGGGAAGATCCCACATGCTGCGGAACAACTAGGACGATGCGCCACAACTACCGAGCCCTGCACACCACAGCTACTGAAGCCTGCGCGCCTAGAGCCCGTGCTCTGCAACAAGAGAAGCCACCGCAATGAGAAGCCCGCGCACCACAACAAAGAGTAGCCCCTGTTCGCCGCAACTAGAGAAAGCCCGCACGCAGCAACGAAGACCCAACGCAGCCAAAAAAAAAAAAAAAAAAAAAAAAATTCAGCAACGGTATGCAAGCTCAGGGCGGCAGAAATCCATAGTGAAAAACAGGCTCGTGGGAAGAACCGAGTCTGTAGAGCAGATGCTGACCTGACCGTGAACTACATGTGATCTTATCTTACAGAATTCTTAGCATCTTAACTGAAAGCAGTGGTTTTTCACTGGGGCTGCACAGTACACTTGTCTGGGAAACTCTGAAAACTACTGCTGCCTGAGCCACACTCTGGAGCGATAAAGTCAGAAGCTCTCAGAGGGGTCTGGGAGCTGGCATTGTCCCCAGAGTTCCCAGATGATTCTAATGTGTAGCCTGAGTTAAGAACCACTGCTTTGAAATGCTGACATGGAGGTGACTGGTCTTATTCGTCAGGAGAGGCTGGGGTATCCCACAGTAACTAATGAATCCCAGTATTTTAGTGGCTTCTCATGACAAAGTTTGGTTTTTCAATCACACTGCATGTCCAGTAAGGGTTAGTGGGAGACTCTGCTCCCTGCAGGCAGCGTTCTGACGGAGGCATCCTTATTTGTGAGGACACCATCTTAAACAGTTGGTTTCCTTGGTTGCTATGGCAGGAGAAGACAGCTGGAAGGTCAGGCCAGCCTCTTCTCTGTCTGGGGCTGGAAATAGCACATGTCGTTTTCTCTAGAAGCCCATTGGCCAGAGCTGGTCACATGATCCCACCCAGCAGCGAGCAACTTGGGGGAGGGGCCACAGGGCTGGGGGGTATTCGATGAGCAGTTTGTTGGTGTTTTTTTCTCACAGTCAATCTCCCAACACTGACTTGGTTCTTGCTTTACTGAAGGATCATTCAGGAAGTTTTACCAGAAGGAAACAAACAGGCAGCCCTAAAATAGTGGTCAGGTTCAAGTCTCCATCCTTTGGAGGCAGAGAGCTGCATGCCATTTGAGGAATTTTCTAGCTTTCACAAGTCCCACCAAAGTTGAACAGAAAATCCTATTTTCACCCTGGTCACTTAATGTACAGTCAGCCCTTTCGGGACTTTCCATGGATTTGTCGTTTCTTGCAGGTGTAGTGCACTGTATTAAGTATTGCAGCTTTGCAGGGGATATTGACATTTGGTAGGAACCATTCCCTCTCCCTGCTTTTCTTTTTCAGAGTTATCTCATTTTTTCCCCCATGCATTTATTGTTTCAGAAAATTTTTAAATAAAAAACTTATAAATTTGGTTATAATTTTTGGGGGGAATGGATGTCTTGATACTGTTATCTCTGTCTCAGGAAAATGCTCTATCGTTAGTCTTCTAAATGTTTCCCAATGAATGTCAGCATTTTTTCTCCTACATCTTAACGTATTCCTTGTTAAGTGTATTTTCAAATATCCATACATGTACATGCATGTATGTGTGCATGTTACGTATTTATATTAAAAGTGTGTAGAGGATACTTTTCCCATCATATTTTCTAACTGCAGTATTTCTCTGATAAGGTTAATATCGACTGGTATTTGGGGATAGATATTTTATTATATGAAAGTATTCTAATCTCAGTTCACAGAGTATTTTTTTTTGTTAGTAGTAGATAGTGGACTTTATAAAATACCTTTTTTTAACCATCTATTAATATGATGATATGCTTTTTTATCTCTTTGTGTGTCCTGTTGATGTGATAATAATAATATTTTTCGAGCATTATACTTAATCCCTGAGGAGCAACAGCAGAACTCCTTGACTTTGCATCTGCGACCTTTCAAAGACTGACTCTCAATGGACTTCTCCGGTCTTATCGGCACATTCCATCATCACTCCCACCTCACTTCAGGTCACCTGATGATGAGCATTTCCCCAATCCCACACACTGTTTGTAACCTTCATGTTGTTCACTTTGTTGCACAGTACCCTTATCTTCCAAATGGCGACACCCCCAAACAATCTTCAGGGCTAAGGTGAGCAGGGGTCCCAGTTGGCCTGGGACAGTTCTGGTTGGACACATGTCCAAATGTGTCTTGGGTTGGACAATGAATTCTACGGTCACCTTCTCCTTCGATAAATTGTCCCTGATCCCACCCCTCTCCCCCCAAAGACTTGAATTTCTCCCTTCTGCGCTCCCATACTTCCTGTGCAGAGTTTCACTATGGTATTTATTACACTGTATGCTCCCCCAGCAGCTCTGGGCGGGCACCCCTAGGTGCTCGATACATTAGCCACGTTGGCTGAATGAATGAATGAGTGAATGTCATGACCTCATTTTTTTTTTTTTTAAATAAGAGGAGGTATTTTTCAAGAGCATCGCCCTTCTCAGAGCGTACGCCCTCTGAGGCTTCTCTGATGGGCACTGGCCATGCTGCTTGGTCACCAGTAGCCACATGCCCTCAGAGGGGTGGGGACCGGACCCTGGCAGGGACGTCTGCAGACAGCCGGCTGCCTTAGGGTCACTGGTAAATGCAAACCGTGGGCTTGGTTCCTGCCAAAGGGGAGATGGAGGGTGTGGAAGGCAGGCGGAAGGGACGGAGGAGAACAGAAAGGGCGAAAGGGAGGAATGGAGGAAGGAGAGAAAAGGAGGAAGGTGGCAGAGTGGGGAGGAAGGGAGGGATGGAGAGAGGAGTAGAGGGGGAGGTAAAGCAGCAGTGGCCGGCCCAGGACAAGGCTGCGCCCTCTCGCTCTCACACAGCTATGTCGGGGGTGCTAATTTCTTGGCTATTTGGGGAAACTTTGCGGCATATTCACCTGTCTCGAATGTCTCGGGCCTCACCAGCCTGTGACTGCAGAACAAGGTCACGTGTCTCTTAACGACTCAAATTAAAATAGGATCAAGACTCACTGCCTTTGGTGTCAGGACAAAAACCCCTGAAGGAGTCCCAGGGCTCTGTCTCTGAGGGTTCTCAGGGTGCGATCTCCTGGTTGTGCAGAGGGTGGTATTGGTCAAGGCCTGGCACGCTGGTCCCCTCTTTCCTCTGCCCTTTGCTGCCTCTGATGCCCAAGACCGTGATGGGCTCCATCTTTCAGGGCTCAGCCATTCCAGTGATTCTCCTGCTCCCATCACCCTGCTCTCAGGGGAGAGGGACTCTGTTTCCCCTTTACTCCTCAGGCCCTTCCCTCAATTTTCTACTACCCAGTGGACCTTGAGCTCTAATCTTTGTTTGTTTGTTTGTTTGTTTGTTTTGCGGTACGCGGGCCTCTCACTGTTGTGGCCTCTCCCGTTGCGGAGCAACAGGCTCCAGACGCACAGGCTCAGCGGCCATGGCTCACGGGCCCAGCCCCTCAGCGGCATGTGGGATCTTCCCGGACCGGGGCACGAACCCATGTCCCCTGCATCGGCAGGCGGACCCTCAACCACTGCGCCACCAGGGAAGCCCGAGCTCTAATCTTTAATGAAGGTTTATTGAGAGTCGAGAGAGAGTGAATGAGAAGCCCGGACAGGTGGGAGCTTGCAAAGATGCCTCTCTTTAGGATCCCCCCTTCTTGAGGGACCTCGCAGCCTGGCTCCGATCCTGCAGGCTTTCTGCGGGGTCCCCTCACCACCCTACCCCATTCCCTATGGCCATGTGGCCCCTGAGATGAGGCAATTGTACCTCCTCCCTCACCTGCCTTTGGAGTCTGTATCAGTCTCCTGTGGCTGCTGTAACAAAGGACCACAAACTGGGTGGCAGAAAACATAGTCATTTATTCTCTCACGGGTCTGGGGTTCAAATTCAAGGGGTCAGCAGGGTTAGTTCCTTCTGCAGGCTCTGAGAGAAAATCTGTCCCTTGCTTCTCTCTTAGCTTCTGGTGGCTGCTGGAAATCCTTGACATGCCTCAGGTTTGCAGATGCATCACTCTAAGCTCTGCCTCTGTCTTCATGTAGGCTCCCCTGCCCCCCCACCCCGTGCATCTCTGCATCTCAAATCTCCCTCTCCTTCCTCTCATTCCTCCATTCCTTGGACTTAGGGCCCCCTTCCCTTAACCTAGAATGATCTCATCTCAAGATCCTTAACTTAATCACATCTGCGGGGCATCCCTGGTGGCGCAGCGGTTAAGAATCTGCCTGCCAACGTAGGGGACACGGGTTTGAGCCCTGGTCTGGGAAGATCCCACATGCCGCGGAGCAACGGAGCCCGTGCACCACAACTACTGAGCCTGCACTCTAGAGCCCACAAGCCACAACTACTGAAGTCCACGCACCTAGAGCCCGTGCTCCGCAACAAGAGAAGCCACCGCAATGAGAAACCCGTGCCCCGCAATGAAGAGTAGCCCCCACTCACTGCAACTAGAGAAAGCCCGTGCACAGCAACGAAGACCCAACGCAGCCAAAAATAAATAAATTAATTAATTTTGAAAAATTCACATCTGCAAAGACCTTGTTTCCAAATAAGGTCGCACTCACAGGTACCAAGAGTGAGGAGTTAGATAGATCTTTCTTTAAGGCCAGAGTTCCTAACCCACTATGGACTCTTTAGTTCCCATTTCGGGATGGGCACTTTCCAGGATGAAAGGCCATTAATTCTAGACCTTCTGCAAGTGTGGTCTTACTCTTCGATCCCCACAGATAGACCACATGGAGCACACAAGTCGAATATCCATCCTTGTCGTATAGTTACTTTCAAAGGGCAACTTGTTGGGATTGCCATATACACACTACTATGTATAAAATAGATAACCAACAAGGACCTACTGTGCGGCACAGGGAACTCTACTCAGAATTCTGTAATAACCTATATGGGAAAAGAAACCAAAAAAGAATGGATATACATACATGTATAACTGAGTCTCTTTGCTGTACACCTGAAACTAACACAACATTGTAAATCAACTCTACTCTAATAGGAAATAAAGAATTAAATTTTAAAAATAAAGTAAAAGAAAGGGCAACTCAGAGCTACTTGCAGAATGAACTGAGTGGAGAGTGGTACTCTGACTGTTAGGAAGGTAGCACAGGTCGTAAACTGAAGCTCATGGAAGAGACACAGAGGCCCTGACAGAGGTTGTTCATCTCAACGTTGTAAACGCAGATGGTGGACCTGGAGGAGAAAGGCCAGATGGTCTGTAAATGTCTTGAGGCACCTACAGAAGGAAGTAAGCTCACCAAGGCTGGAGTCTGTTAATAACCGGGTGCTGATAAGTAGAATTAGAAGACCTTACTCGCAAAGCAGAAATAGAGACACAGACGTAGAGAACAAACTTATGGATATCAAGGGGGAAGGGGGGTGGGATGAACTGGGAGATTGGGACTGACATACGTACACTACTATGTATAAATAGATAACTAATGAGAACCTGCTGTATAGCACAGGGAACTCTACTCAGTGCTCTGTGGTGACCTAAATGGGAAAGAAATCCAAAAAAGAGCAGATATATGTATACATAGAGCTGATTCACTTTGCTGTACAGCAGAAACTAACACAGCATTGTAAAGCAACTACATTCCAATAAAAATTAATAATAACAATAAAAAAGAAGACTCTGCAGCTTTTCCTGTTTTGTGCCTCCGTAGGAACACTGCAGTCGGCAGTACGTAGGAGGTGGGTTGAGAGTTAGTTCTGTGGTTGAACCAGTAGAGGATGCCCTGGGTTAGGTAGAGACAGACACGTCTCCATACTGAAGAACATCTTGGCTCTTAAGTCAAGGGTTGCCAACTCGAACGTCTGCACGGCCAGGCAGGTAAGGGAAATGAGTGTCTTGGACCAGGCGGGGGACTGCCGGACTCCGGGAAATGTAAGCTCTGTCTATAGAGCTTAGACTGGCTTATAGAGCCAGTTGTGGGAGAGCGGGCATTTCTGACCTAATGTACGGAGGGGTAGAGGCTTCTGAGGTCAGGAGACAAGAGCAAAATCCACAAATACCAGGGAGACCTGGGCAGGAAACATCGCCCAAGGAACCCACGTGGTGGACTGAGCCCCGAGGCAAAGAGAGGCACGAGGGGCATCCCATCCCAGCACTGTTTTCCTGGCAGCCTGCAACCTTCAGCGGTGCTTCTGTACTTTGCATAATTGCTGGCCCTAAATACTGATGCACTGGGAAAAGTCACGTAGGAACCAAGGAGGGTTCTGTCATAGATCGACATCTTCCTTCTGTTTACCAAGCAACATGAACTCTTTCGTGCTGTAGCAGAAAAGACTGTAGGCTTGTCAATGTCCCCACACTGAAGACCCAGCGTTCAGATTCCAGCTCTGGCTTCCCTCCTTATTAGTTATGTGATGACCTTGCGTAAGATCCAACACTTCTTGGAACCTCTGTTTCCGTTATTCATTGTGATGTAACAACCCATCCCCCAAACAGTGTCTTCAACCAATAACCATGTTGATTTTTCTCAGCCGGTCTTCCCATGTGCGGTCAATCAGGCAGTTGGGGGGAGGGTTCCCTTGAACGAAGTCGTCTTTGCTCTCACATCTGGCACCTGGGCTGGGAAGACTCACACAGCTGGGTTTCTGGGGCATCCTGTTCTCCCCACGGCCGCCTCAGGGCAGCTGACTCCGTCCATAGTGGTTCAAGGGTCCTAGAGCAAGTGTCCCAAGTGAGACAGGCAGAAGCTGTGTGGCCTTTTCTTTTTCTTTTTTTTTAAATAAGACTTTAATTAATTTATTTATTTTGTTTTTGTTTTTTGGGGGTTTTTGCCCACGCTGTGCCACATGCAATATCTTAGTTCCCTGACCAGGGATTGAACGCACGCCCCCTGCAGTGGAAGCGTGGAATCTTAACCACTGGACCGCCAGGGAAGTCCCTGTGTGGCCTTTGCTAACCCAGCCCGGGAGCCATGCAGCACCCCTTCCTCCTCATGTTCCTCCTCGAGGCAGCCACGATCACCATCCCCCGACTGGAGGGGCAGGCTGTGGACTCCACCTCTTGATGGAGTGCGTGTCAAAGAACTTGAGGACATGTTTTAGGACCATGACACTATCCGTACCACTTCACATAGAACGGACGCACCTCAGTTTCTTTCACTGAACTTTTCCTAGTGGCCACTTGGGTTATCCTGGGGTTTTTTTTGGCTGTGATCTGCAACGCCGAATAAAGCATCTCTGGGCGTAGAGTCCTCTATCTTCTGTTGCTTGCCTGGGAGGGGGGTGCCCAGAAGGGAGCTTGAAGGATCAAAGAGTAGGGACATTTTAATCCACTTTTCAGGTTTCACTTTAAAATGTCTTGTTTGTAGAAATAATGTAATAAAAATGACAATAGATTGTCTTCAATGTATTTGGAGACATCCTGAGAAGCAAGGAAAACCAAAGTATGTTGTTTTTAATAGAATATGTTGTTTTTAAAGCTATTTGAAGACATGAGAAGATTCCCACTTTCCACACCTGGGTTGTTGTGTACGTGGGCCAGGGGGTATTTTGGGCCCACTTACACTCCACCTTCATGATACATAATCAAGATACTTTTGCTGAGATGCATATAGGTTCACAGCTCTAAAAGCAGCTCTCATGTGCTGCAGGAGAAAGCTGCCCCTTTGTGAAAGTCTAATGTGTCCTCACCAGTGGGGCCAGGACAAAGCAGACAGGACACGAGGGGACCCAGCTGAGCAGAGGATCGCCGGAATCACAGACCCACACTCAATCTAAGTAGCATTTCGCTGCCTTTTAGAAACATAAGCCCATGTCCCCATGCCAGTCTTTCTTATGCGATCTCTGGCTCTGCTGTCCCAGCAGCTGCCCTATTTTGTGCCGTGTATTATGGAAAATATGTAAGCATTTGAATACAATTTTTTTTGAGCTCCATCTTTCCCTTCTTACGGATTGGACCGTTCAACTAGAAAGTGAGAAGCTCTGTTCTCTGCTAGTAAGCCCTGGGTCTCCTTGAACAAGACCAAGAAGAGTGTGGAGAGGTGGCTATTACTTGAATGACTGCCATGACAGCAAACCCTCCCTGGGCCTAAACTGTGTAGATCATTGCCCCTAGAATTGACTTCTCTTTGCCATCTAGACACATGGGCTTGGAAAGGGCTAGGTTCGTTCTCTTTTAAGTGTTTGCAAGGTTCATAGGGGAGAGTTGGAATGTTAGAGCTTGTTTTTCTTTGGCTGTGAACTTAACCAGTGACCTTGGGAGGGACTTGCCACTTGGTTAAACCCTTTCACAGCAACATGGCATAGAGGATCCAGCCCTGAAGTTGAGAGTGGAGAGACTCAAGTCTTAGTTCCAGCTCTGTCATTAACCTGGTGGGTGACTTTGGGCAATTTGCTTCTCCATGGATGTCTTCAGATGCCCCACTTGAGAAGTACAGAGCTGAACTTGGCCAATCCCTGTAGATATCATAGTTCTAAAATTTGATGATGTGTGACTGCTACCCCTGAGGGTCTTACTTTGTTTTAGAATTTCTTCCATCTTTCTCCTCCTGCTTCCAGATAGAAATGAGGGCTTGGGCATGGAGGAGAAGCACATATTATATTCTTGGCAAAAGGGGTTTAAAACGGCAGGGAGATTGTCTTAGGCTGGAATCTTCCAAAGCACACTCTTAGACAAAGACTTGAGTATAATTGGTTTAGTTAGGAGGCTGACTGGGGAAGTGAGACAGGGAAGAGAAGGAGACCAATACAGAGGGTATGAGCAAGTTACTACCATGGGCAACTGGGGCTCAGTCTTGCTGGAGACCTCTGGGAGAACGTATCTCAGAGTTGCCCACCAGAGGGTGAGGTCTCTGGGGTACTTTCCCCCCAGAGGTGTTAATTCCCCAGCGTGTCCAGCTGGTCCCTGGCGCAAGCCAAGAAAAATCCCTCGGATAGAGCATTGCAGATGTTTGCAGCCCATAAATTCCAAGCCAGGGGGCATGTACAGGAATGGTGACGCCAAGAGGATATGGGTGGGGCGTTGACAACATCTGCTCTTACGGAGGCGGCATGGAATTTTTTCTGATCTACTTGGCCGCTCGTTGTATTCGAGTGCATAAGAAATATATCTTGAGAGAGATTCCACATGTACTTACGCAAGTTTGGGAGTCTTTTGATGTTCCACTGTGTTTGGTAGACAGAGATTGTATTGAATCAGGAGATGTCTCTTTCGGCAAGAGGCTGGAGACCTGGGCTTGACACATGCGGGTGTGACTATGTTGAGATCACATGATGTTGGAGGAACTTATGGAATGTAGGAGGAGTTTGTGGACAGAACAATAACTGAGACCCCATGAGGGAGAAGTTCAAGGGTGGAAATAAGGACACGTGTGGAACTTAGATGCCCAAGAGTATCGTGTAAATGAGGACGGCCTGATGGTTTTCTCATGGACATGCTCCCAGCCAATGCCAATTAGCTGAAGGTTCATAAATTCACCTTTTCTTCCTCATTCTGTCTGTACCATCATTGTAGGGAAGGAAATCTTAGAAGGTGCAACACCACCCACTTTGATAAGTTTTTGCAAGCATCCACCATGGCAGACAGAACACTCGACATTCAGGGCAACTCAAGAGAAGACGTAGTGAACAATAACTCCACGGGGAGTGAGACATAGGGAAATAAGGACCAGAAGAGAGAAGGAGTGAATGCAGGGCTGGGCCAGAACAGAGCAGAGGGCTTTCCTTCCGACCGTCAGGATCACACAGGCATCTCAGAGGCATCTGAGCTCGGCTTTGAATTTGGATAGAACAGGCAATGCGCATGAAGAAAACCATGCTGGACAGAGGTATGGAAAAGGGCACGTTGAGAACATGTTTGTGTTTCACTGGCTGTTCTGATGTGGCTGAGACGTAGGCTTTATGCAAGAACATCTTGGACAAATATCAGGGTGGGGACCCGTGTGTACAGAGCTCTGAACGCGGGCAGAGGAGGCAGGAGTGGGTTGTGAGGGCAATGGCAGCCCTGAGGCTCCCAGAACAAGGTGGGGTGTGTCTGTGAGGTCTTTATAGAACACGTTTATGAGTGTTCCCCATGACTCAGAAGCAACCCGTTGAGAAAGAAGTGTGCAGAAGCTTGCCGAAGGGTGGCTGGTAGGCTGGCAGTGACATGGCGTCTTGAGCATGGAGGTTTCTGAAAAGCAGCTTGTACATTTGGCTTTCTTTCTTTCTCCTGGAGAGCAAGGGACAGATCTGGGACTTGAACCCTGGTCTTCTAACCCCCCAGCAATTGCCTCCCTCCAACACATCTGAGTCTTTTTTTTTTTTAGAAGGGTGTTGGCACCAGAACCAGTATTAACAAAAGCTTAAATTCCTCAATAGCCCCTCTCTCAAGAAATCCTTTCCCTGCTCATTCATTCATTCACCCAATATTTATTGAGTATCTACTATCTGCCAGTCTCTGTTCTAGGCACGTTGGAAGCAGCAAAGGAACAAAACAGAAAACATTCCTGTCTTCCCGGTGTTTACGTTCAAGTGGGGGAGACAGAGACTAAGCAAAGGACAAACAGGTGTGTGAGATGCTATTTCACATCCTTTCACAGCTCCTCACACCTTCCAGGACAGAGGGCACTCTCCTCTGCTTGGCCTTCTAGACACTTCCCGGTCTGTGCCGGGCCACTTCTCCAGCCACTTCCGCCCACCCTCCCTCTGAGATCCAGCTCAAAGTCTCCGTCCAGTTGCCTGCGCTTGGACAGTTTCCTTGTCTGGCTCTGAGTTTTGTTCCCCTTTCAAGCTGACGACCCAGGTTTTCTGGAACCATTCCAAAATCAATTTTTTTCTTGTCTTTTCTTATATACTGAGGCCCCGAGTTAGGATGCAATTGTAACCAGATCCCAAGTTTGATGTGGGAATTTGGCCCGCTTTCCACACCCCTATTTCTCTCTTCTATCACATCGAGCGTGCTGCTTTGCCTGCCCACGTTCCCTGCTCCCCAGCCCAGGAGCTCTGGGCTGCGTCCCAGGACCCCAGCTCAGAGCCAGCACACAGCACTTCCTAGACCAGCGTTCAGATGGCCACGTGGGCTTCAGAGGGAGCAGATGCTGCCCGTGTCCCTCAGAACCGAGCAGTATTCAGGGAAGGAAGTAGCTGGTTCTTGACCTGCCACCTCCAGCTCTGAGGCAGGAGGAACCGAGCTGGAACCAACTTCAAAGCCATGTGGCTTCCTTGGCTCCCAGGACGGGGTCCGTGCCATCTCTGCAGGCCAGGCCTGGTAGATGTTTATCATGCTTCACAATATATTAAATGCAGGCGCTGAGCCCTGTTCTGGGCGTAGGTCACCTGTTGCCCCTGGATGTTCTCTGAGGACTGAGTCGAGCAAGCCTGCAGGTGGATGAGCAGAGCCCGGGGCACGTTTCAGCTCAAAGGGGCCAAAGCAAACACTGGGTGTCTCAACAGAGCACATTCCTGAGCGCATTAAACTGGGTGAAGTGAGCACAACCGGATGGAGACCGGGGAGGAGACAGGTCGTGGCCCCTGAATGCAGCCGGGCAGGGCAGCCTGCTCTGGAAGGGGCCCAGCACTCAGCATTCTCCTTCCCTCCACCTGTCCTGATGCTGCCCGCTCCTTCCACGGCCTGTTATACCCCCAACCGTGGGGCAAGTACATCCCTCCAGCTTTGGGGGGAAGGAGTTGGCCGGTTGCAGGTCGCCATCAGCACCACCCATAAGGAACTTCCTAACCCTGGCGGGCAGACAGGCTGTGGTGGAGCCAGTCAGACGGCAGGAAAGGATTATGTGAGATGCAAAGTGACTGTGACAGACCGCCCAGCCGGAGACCTGGGAGGTGGGGATTTCATAACCCACGAGAGGCAACCAAGGCCAAAGGAGCTACAGAAAGCACCAGGTGGGATCCGCAGGGGAACTTCTTGGACGGGGTGCCCATGAAAGACGAGCACGGTGTGGTTCAGCAGCTCAGCAATTATTTCGCTTCATCCTCAAGCCTGCCTCCTTGACCATGACCGTCCTTTGGTTTCTGGGCTAATGAACAGTAAACTGTTTTAAAAGGCATGTGTCAAGGGGGGAAAGTGGTGGTGGTGGTAGTGGGGGGGGTGTGATGGTGGTGGGATGAATTGGGAGATTGGGATTGACATAGACACACTAATATGTATAAAATGGATAACTAATAAGAACCTGCTGTATAAAAAATAAATAAAATTCTAAAATTCAAAAAAAAAAGGCATGCGTGACTTGGAATGTTTGTGAGAAGTGTTGAAGGTGATGTCTATTCACTTGTTTGTGCACTTAGAAAGGGAGGGTGATGTGGGAGAAACCTCTGGAGACAGAAATACCTTGGCTTCAATTCTGACAAGCTGTGAAGCCTTAGGCAAGTCGCTTAAACTCTCTGAAGCTGTTTTTTATTCTATAAAAAGAAAATGGTGATGCTTGGAGTAGAACTAGTCCCTAAGAAAATTTATTGTATTGGAAGTGCGAAAACTCAGGTCAAATACGTCCATAAAAGTATATTTTAGAGGGTATATATTTACAGCGCCCATGATATGTCCATAAGTGGTTTTAGAATGTCTTTTGGTAAAAAGTCACAAAAACACAACAAAAGGAGGAGAGGGAGGCTGGAGAGTGTTTCAGTTCTGGGGTCACAGAGTGAGTGAGCCCGGGGGCAACCTGTGTTGTACAGGCACCCCCTCCAGACTCTCTGGCTAGGGGTCCCTTCCTCGTGTTGATGCATTTTAGTAATAAAAACCATGTGCTGATAAAGTCCTAACTGAGACAGGGCAGTACACGGTCTTATGACTTAGCCAGGGAAGATCGACTCGAGTGAGTTGGGGAGCTGAGGGGATAAGATCAATGGAGCAAAGCTTGGGTGGACAATCAAAGGTCTGTCCTGAGCCTGCAGCCCATGGGTGTCCTGTCCTGCACATGGCGTATGCCTGGGGTCTCTCCTTCTGGCATAGCCGTGACCTGTGTAAATAATACAAGGGTTGCCCTGTGACTGTCACCCCTTTTCCACTTGGTGGCTTTGCCAGCTGGAAGGGTCCTTGGAATGGAGTTCGTTCTCCTGGGAGAGTTTTCTGAGTTTGACATTCTGTTGCCTTGATAGCTTCCCATGACCCTTGCTGCCCCCAGGAAGGGCGGAGCCCACCCCAGATACACACTGCTCAGGGTTGTTGAGAGGATGAAATGAAATACTATATGAAGATGAGCTGAATCCAGCAGCACCTACCTACTGTAGGCGTTATCCAAATTTAAGTACCATTACTTTCACGATATAGTTATTTAAAGAACGTGCTAAGTTTAAAATTAAAGGACACCATTGCGACTGCCACTGTGTTAATTCCAACTCTTCCCACCCTCTGCAGCCCTTCTCTTTCCAAACCTTTGGCCCTTATTTCCTTGAATCAGATGTGACTTTCCTCAGAACTCCAGAGCTTCCTGTTGCCTGCCAGGTAGGACTCAAACTAATTAACCGGATGTTCAGGGTGTTGTGATTGACCCCAATCTTATACCTCCAGCCTCATTTTACACCATCACCTCACAGTGGGCTTTTTGCTGGTCCCCAACCAAGTCCTTGCTTCACACCTTCCTACCTTCACAAGCTGCTCCCTTCACCTTTCAATCCATTCCCGCTTCTCTGCTCCTAGGCAGAGGTCAAAAGTCACTTTTCTCAGTCTCCCCCAGACAGAGCGAATGGCCCTCTTCAGCATGTGGGTCAGTATCAGCCCTGGGTTCTCATTTCCTTGAGCTCAGAGACTGAATCTCCTCCTCCATCCAATGGCTCGAGCCATCCCTGGCAATAAAGGGTCTCATCAATGCCTGTGGGATGAATCGAATGGTAATGAAAAAGCCCCATGCAAGTGAATCCCATGGAAAGGTATAGCTGCCGCCTGGTGGGCATCTCCTGCGTCAAGGTCACTGTCGGTGATTGTGTTATCTCGTGAATGATATCAGCTGCACTTCTGTTGAATTCTCTGTGCTTAGGGTTTTTTTTAACCTTTACTACAGCCCTGAGGTAGGACTGTCAGGAGAGTCACAGCCATTCTGCAGATGTGCAAAGTGAGGCTCTGAGAGGCTGGGTGACTTACACAGAGCCAGTAACTGACAAAGTCAGGATTGAAATCCAGGCCAATGAACTACAAGGGCCATGCTCTTACCCTTGTACCATATATCTATTTTAATCCTCAGAACAACCCTTTGAGGTAGCTATTAGAATCCCCACTTTGCAAAAGAAGAAGCTAAAATTTAGAGAGTTTAAGAGACCTGCTGAAGGCTCTGTCACCAGGAAGCGCCTGACATGGAATTTGAACCTAAATTTAAGCATACACACTTTCCATCCCTCTTCTCATTGAACTCTCACAGCAATCCTGGGAGTTAGGTGGTACTAGCTGTTTCAGAGATCAGGTACCAAGGCTCAGAGATTCAGTCATTTGCTGAAGGTCACACAACCAGGAAGTGGGTGGCAGGCAGTTGGGATCCAAGTTGACGATCTTTCTACAATGCAATACTTCCCACAATGCACTGCTCTGTAGAAACCCATTTCTGAAAGCTGGCTCTTATTCTTGGTTTCATCCTGACATAGAGAAACATGTTAACCTCTCCACAATCGAAGCCATGTCAGTAGTGTTTGGTTTCCAAAGAGTCTGTGTACGGATCAGTGGGGATGGTCAACCGTCAAGAGGGAAGAATCTGACACGATGGGCCAGTGAGCGTGGGTGCAGCAGAGCTCACCGTTAGACCCGAACCCCACCCTAGCCTCATCCCATCAAGGCCACACAGCACAGTGGACACATCCAGCTCGAGCAGATTTGCAGCTGATGGGTCCTGGCCTGGGGCCAGCACCTCTGGAGGACCAATCCTGGCAGGAGGAGGAGACTCAGAGTAGGGACTTTATGAATGGCATGTGGGTGTGAGCTTAGACCCAGAGACCAGGAGGAGGAGAACATGCCGGGTGCCCTGCCTCAGACCTGCAAGAGCTGTTGGGTAAAGACTTTGCTAACTTTGGTTTATTTATTCATTTTAAAATTTAACTTTTAAACATTTAATTTTTTTTTTTGAAAAATGCAAAGAATCCATGTCTTTCTATAGAGATCCAGGGCTGCATGTCTCCATTTGAGTGTGCAGAAACAGAAAAGCCTTGCCAAATGTCAAAAGGAGAGACTTGGGGAGAGGCCGGAGCCAAGCAGCAGGGCACGGAGATCAAGTCAGTTTTCTTCCCGTCCCTCAAAACTTCATCAGAATGTCGTTGCCAGCCAGTCACATCCCCTTATCACTTTTCCAGCCAGCTTTGTAACTCTAAATGTTGGACGGAGAACTGATAAGAGTAGGTGATTGACACTCACAGCTTCCAGAAGCCCCGAGGGTCACCTGCGTGTTGGGGAGACCTGCTGCTCCTGCTTGGATGCCCAAGGGCAGCAGGGGATCCTAGGAGGAGGAAGGAGGACCATGCGGCATCGGGGGCCCTGGGCTGTGCTCCCTGCCGGAGGATGCTGGAGCAGCCTTGGGGTTTTGTTCTCGGGGAGGTCTTCACTTGCCTTATTCAAAACGTGCTCTCTGTGACTGCATTTAGGGTCTCCCCCGTGAGAAGAGTGGTGGAGTGTTTGGGGTGCTTACTCCTGAGGCTTCCTCATCATAGTTGGGAGGTAATAAAGAGGCTAAAAGGCTTTGGAATTTTAGGCAATCTTACTTTAGAAAAAAAAAAAAAAAAGAGCAGGAATTTCCATCTGATTCGTGAGAAAGTCCCATCCCAGACATTTCCCTCAACAAATGACAAACACTCACTAAACTCAACTTATAAGGACCATATGTTAACACAGGACATTTCATGGTACTAACTAAATTTATCTTCTTTCTGTTATATTAAAGATGGTTATTTATTATGTTGTTGATTCAGAATTATCCTTTAAACTTTGCTTATACTAAAACAAACAATAAATCTCTGTTGAGTTGGCGAATGATTTAATCGAGTGACACGCAAGCGAGTCTAACTGCACCTACTTGGAAAGACAAAATCGGGATTAATATTCCCTTAACTACAAGTGCTTCTATTTCCTGGGAGGTGAATACAGATTAACAGGCAGTGGATTGCATCTCGACTGAACAGGTACGGTTTTTTGTTTGCTTGTTTGTTTGTTTTTTTGGCTACAATGAAGTATTATGATCTTCCTTAAAGAGTATAGTAGAGTCTTAAAGTTACATTAAGATGCTACATTAAAACAGTGGTTCCCAAATGTAGCTGCACGTTGGGATCATCTGGGAGTCTTTAATGATCCTGATGCGTTGTCAATTACATCAGAATCTCCGGCATATGGTTTGGGCGTGAGTAGAATGTGAACCAAGGCCTTTAGTGTTCACATGGGGGTCTCTTTGCTCTAACGCAGTGCTGTACAGCCTTGGGTGCTAGACATCGATGCCTGGGTCCCACTTGCAGAGATTCTGATTTAACCAGTCCAGGCACGGCACTGTAGCTGTGCCCAGGTGACCCAATCTATAGCTATAATCTGGTCGTCCGATGGCCCGTCTTCTAGCCCTGGCTGAGACCTTGACTCCTGTTATGACTCGAGAGAAATCTTTAACCTTTATCATGTCTCAGTTTCCTTTTAAGCTCAGTAGAAACTGGGGGCCAATGTCGGAGTGAATGTCCCCTCCAGGCCCTTCCTGCTCTAAGGGGTGGCTGAGGCCCCCTCTTCTTTTACCAGAGGGGACTCAGCACCTGGAGGTCTCCACTCTGGGTCCAGGAGTATGGAGAACGGCTCCAGAGGCCGTGGGGTGGACGGGCAGAGGCTGCTGGAAGGAGCAGACAGCACAGCCCAGAGACTCAGTACCTCATTTGGACAGAAAGAGGCCAGCTAGGGGATGGCCAGACAGTGAAGGGGCTGTGTAGAAAGGGGGCTGAGAACTTCCCATCCTCCTGCATGGCATGGGATGCTGGAAGCACCTCGTGGGCACCTGGCAAGACACTGTTGAGTGCAGAACAATACAAACAGAGCATCTAGCTTTGCAGTCAATTCTCCAAAGGTGTTGGGTTGTTTCCACAGTTCCTCATAACTCTGTGCAGCGTGTTTCCAATTTTTTTTTTTTTTTTTGCACCGGTCCAAAGACATACATATGGGAACATAGAAAAATACCTTGGAATAGACTTTGGATTATAAGAATATTAATGATGAAAAGTATAGCTCACATTTCTTTAGGGCTGATGGGGAACATCTCTGTGCAAAGCCCCTTACTTTTAAATTTTAATAATTTTTAAATTTACTTTTGAATTACGTCCTTTAATTATCATACCCACAGTCTGAGCTAGGTACTACTGTTATCATCTCCAGTTTACAGTTGGGAATACAAGGGTCCGAAGAGGCTAAGTACCATGGAGCAGGTCACACAGTAGGTGGCAGAGTCAGAATGTGAACCCAGGACCGTCAGATCGTGAGGGCAGGGTGTGTAACCACTGCACGTACTACCCGGAGTGACCCTGGACGTACGGCAGAAGTCAGACCTCAGTTCACAGATGGGGCGACAGGCGAGAGAGCGGATGGACATTTTCACTTACAGAACGTCAGTTGATCCCTCTAGAGAGTCCTGAGAGGCAGGTTTCTGGGTCACACACATTTTGCAGATGAGGACACTGCCATCCAAATAGATCACCTGCCTGAGGACACAGTGCCAGAAAGCGGAAGGGTGGGGACCGAGTTCACCTCTTCCAGATCCGCGGCCCATGCTCCTTCCACCCCTCGTGCTACAGAGATTGGAGGGCTTTGTCGACCCTATTCCCCCCTGAATCCCGGCATCTGGCATGCATGATATGCGGCACACGGTGGGCTCACAATAAAGATTTGCTGACGAAAAGCCTCCCAGACCTGCTGGGCACAGAGGCAACGTGAATCCCCGCACCCCCGCCCCCGTCCTCCACCAAACGCAACCTTTAGAGATTCAAGCGTGGGTGTCACCTCCCCAAGAAGAGGAACAGAGGGCCTTTGGTGGACGTGTCCCACCTTTGGACCCACTCTTCTGAGTGTATTCACCTCCTGCACCCAGATACTGAGTCAGGGACAGCACGATACATAGCTCCCGGCAAGTGCCGAAGGCGACCTCAGCCATAAGAGAGTGGGGACTCTAGGTGGTGATTCAGGAAATCTGTCCGGTTTAAACCCAGGTATTGACCCAAGCATATCCGGGGTCACGCCCAGCCTCAGCTTCCCCTTTGCAGATGTAGATAACTTTTCTGTCACTGCACGTCTTCTCCCCAGGCTTGGGAGCCTCCCCAGGGCTCATCGCCTGGGGTCAGGGAGAGGGGAGGGCCCCGTGCCCAGCACTGTCTACAGAGACCCAACGGGGCATGCAGGCCCCCCTCCCCCTCTCTGCTCCAGGCTGCTGCCTGATTGCCCATGAAAAGGAGGCTTATTTCTGGCTGGAAAAAGCCCTGAGGCAGCGGATTTCGGTGTGAGTAAGCGATTCCAGGAGCATTAAGGGGAATGCGGTCTTGTCTGGAGCGCACAAAGCTGCCGGGGTTAGATTTAAAAGGAGGAGGAAGCCTGGGCTTTCTCAGGGGCCAGGCATGCAGTCCCGAAATTAAATCCCTGCAAAAGAATGTCCTCATCTTTATGGATGCAGGAAGAGGCCAGTGTTTCATAAAAGGAACGAGGGACAGCAAAGCCAGCTTCAGGAAATTCCCTTCATCCCGGTTGGAGATCTAAACAGCTCGGATCCCAGGCCCCTCCGGCCTCCAGCCCTCACCCCATGGCAACCTCTAGGTGAACTTGCTCGGTCTGAATCTGGGGGAAGGAGCCCCTCCCATTTCTGTCTTCACTGATATTCATGGCTGGGAGAGCAGAGAGCAGGAAGCAACATCTATTACTTACCACTCATGCATTGCGTGCACAGTATCTTGCTTAATTCACTCTTTACCTCCTTTACAGATGACGAAACTAAAGCTCACAGAGGTCTCTGTCCCTGGCTCAGATCACACAGCTAGTGAGAGGCACAGCCAGGCCTCCAGTTAAATATGCCCCTGCTAGGAAGCCTTTCCTGCCGCCGGGCCCATGCCCACCCCCCAGCCCACTATATCTCCTGCAACACTCCCCTCCGTCCAGTATAAGTCCGGTGTTTGTCTGCCATAAAAAGGAGAAAGTGAGCTTCTGGAGGGCAGGGCCTCCAGCCCACCTCCATATATTTAGCTTTTAGCGCAATGCCAGCCACAGGGCAGGCTAACAGTTCGTGTTACTGAATGGATCCTGTGCCCCTTATGTGGCCTCGCGAGGTCAGGGATTCTGACAACCAGAAATAGAATCGCCATGACAGCAGCCAACATTTGCATTTTGCTTATCAGCATTTTGGTGCCAGAGGCAAGTCTGATTCTTGCAACAGCCCAAAGGCCCCAATCATTAGGTCCATTAAGGCCTTCCCTGGTGGCGCAGTGGTTGAGAGTCCACCTGCCGATGCAACGGACGCGGGTTCGTGCCCAGGTATGGGAGATCCCACATGCCGCGGAGCGGCTGGGCCCGTGAGCCATGGCCTCTGAGCCTGCGCGTCCGGAGCCTGTGCTCCGCAACGGGAGAGGCCACAGCAGTAAGAGGCCCGCGTACCGCAAATAAATAAATAAATAGATTATGTCCATTAAGTGGCCAGAAGACCCAAGCACAGGATCAGGGAACCCACAGGGCCCGCTTAGGCTCCTCGGTGAAAAAGCTGGAGCAGACCTGCCCCTCAACTCTGCCAATTCCAAACCCTACATGACCGCAGACAATTCTTTATTTTATCTCATCAATAAATACTAAATACTAATAAATACAAATACTCATATACCTCTTGCTATGTGCCAGGCAGTGTTCTAGCCTGAGTGGCAAACATTAACCTATTTATTTATATAATTTAAAAAATGATTTATTTTTATTAATTTTTATTGGAGTATAGTTGCTTTACAATGTTGTTAGTTTCTGTTGTACAGCAAAGTGAATCAGTAATATATATATATATATATATATATATATATATATATATATATATCCCCTCTTTTTTAGAGTTCCTTCCCATTTAGGTCACCACAGAGCACTGAGTAGAATTCCATGTGCCACACAGCGGGTCCTCATTAGTTGTCTATTTTATATATAGTATCAATAGTGTATATGTGTCAGTCCCAATCTCCCAATTCGTCCCACCCCCGCTTCCTCCTTGGTGTCCATACATTTGTTCTCTACGTCTAAAATTACCTTGTTTAATCCTTAAAAATAACACAAAGAGGAATGTACTATTAAAATCATCTCCATTTTACTTCTGAGGAAACTGAGGCAGAGAGATGTTTAGGAACGTGACTTAATGCCATGCAGCTGGTGAGGGGCCGAGTTCTCACCACTTGGCTACATGGCCTCTCCTTCAAAGTGACTCTTCATAAGCCTCTGCTCTGTGCCAGGCACTGGGTCTCACGTCATTTAATCTTTGTGGCAGCTCCTGGAGCAGATCTAGGCATCCCTAGCAGAGTCTCAGAGTTACGTAGACGGTAAGTGATACAGATGCATTTGGACCGGGTCTACCTGATTCCAGAGCCCGGAGTCTGTGCTTCCTGTGGGCTGGAGCTGGCTTCTCAATCATTTTGCTGTGGTCCAAGGGGCTGTGTCCACAACCACGGGTCACACCCTTGGCTTTGACTCGGATGTGCTGTCGTGAAGATGGGGTCGGGGACTGGGGTTCACTGTGAGGCCGAAGTTTATAAATTAGTAGGATTAAAGCAGAGCCCCTAATTGGGGGGTACAGTCTGGGGCTTTGGGAGTGGCTGGAGTGGGGCGTCACCAACCTCTGCAGTCAGGGCTCTGGTGCCAGGCGGATGAGAGCGCCTCATTTGAGTGGGGAGGGAGCTTAGGTGGGGGGCCCAGTTCCCTGGGCCTGTAAGCCCTAGGAGCAGGGCTGGCTCCACAGTGCCAAGCTGAAAAAGGCCTCAGGCTTGGTTAGACCCTCCGCTGTCACCAACTTGAAATTCTTAATTTTTTTTTTTTTTTTTTTTGCGGTACGCGGGCCTCTCACTGTTGTGGCCTCTCCCGTTGCGGAGCACAGGCTCCGGACGCGCAGGCCCAGTGGCCATGGCTCACGGGCCCAGCCTCTCCGCGGAATGTGGGATCTTCCCGGACCGGGGCACGAACCCGTGTCCCCTGCATCGGCAGGCAGACTCTCAACCACTGCGCCACCAGGGAAGCCCGAAATTCTTAATTTTTAACAAGGAACACTGCACTTTCATTTTCCACTGGGCCCTGCAAATTACATAGCCAGTTCTTCCTCCGAGGGGAGCCTCCTACTGGCGCTTTCATTTGAATCTGATGCACGGTTTCCTGGTACCAAGCATGTTTTTGCAGCCAGGCACCCAGAGGGTGGTCGCTGAGAGTGCCCTGTGTATCAGCCGGGGAGGAGGTCTCGGAGCCCGTGAGACTGGAACGTGGTGAGGGAACTGGGGCTTCAGGTCTAAGTCATCTCTGTCTCCCTGCAGCCGAGCCTGGGAACCGGCGGTGGAAGAGCCACGTGGCAGATGTGCAGGAAATGGAGATGGAACGGTGACATCCTCCAGCCTGCAAGACGGCTGCACTCAAAATGCATCTCACCGCCACATCCTTGTCCCTTTATCTTTCCTCTTGTCACCTGAAGCTGCTTACTTGCCATTCCTAGGACTCAGTTTCCCCATCTTTAATTGGCCATATAGACCTAGATGAAAAGGCAGCTGGGTGTTCACTATCCAACAGTGGGACAGAGCTGTCTAGGGACGAGAGCAAAGCCCAATTCATAAACAAAAATGAGGGACTTCTCTGGTGGTCCAGTGGTCAAGACTCCTTGTTTACAATGCAGGGGGCACAGGTTCGATTCCTGGTCGGGGAGCTAAGATCCCACGTGCTGCGCACTGGGGCCATAAATAAATAAAAACAATCACAGTCTGATGACACAGACATTCTACAACTGAGCATTAAAAACAAACTCTTGCATTGATACTTACTTCACAAATCATACTGCTACATATCTGGAAGAAAATAAAGCCAGACGTACAACCTCACCCTATGTGAAAATAAATTCTTTGTGTGTTAAAGATCTAAATGAGAAAAAGTATAAAAATATGAGAAGTAAAAAATGGAAATTAAAAAAAAATAACCTTGGGAAAGGGTTGGTTCTCATAAGCAAGAAATATATACCTAATAGCCATGAAGAAAACGTTGTCAGATTTAACTCTATAAATATTTCAAATTAGGGATGGCCAAGACAAAGACATCTAGAAAAGATGAAAGAGAAATGGCAGTCCGAGCCACCGCTGTCTGGTCGAATGTTCTCTGGTGGCGGAAGTGTTCTATCCTGCCCTGTCCAATACCGTACTCACTAGCCATACACAGCAAGCGGGCCCTTGCGATGAAGCTAGTGTGACTCAGGAAATGAATTTTAAATGAAATTAAATTTAAATTGGTTTAAGGGACTTCCCTGACGGTCCAGTGGTTGAGACTCCATGCTTCCACTGCAGGGGATGCAGGAACTGAGATCCGACATGCCGTGTGCAGCGGCCAAAGGAAAAAAAAAAAAAGGTTTAAATATATATAGCCACAGGTGGTTGGTGACTGCCATGATGACCAGTGAAGGCCTGAGAAAAAAATGCCTAAAACTTTTTATGACAGACAACTCCCTAAAAAACAAACTCCTACCAAATAATAAGAAAAAGATAAATAATTCAGAAGGGGAAAAAATTAAGGACATAGAGAAGACATTCCTAAAAGAGGAAATGTAAACGGAACATAGGCGTTTGCTCAAGTTCGCTAATCATCAGAGAAATGTAAATTGAAATACAATGAGGTATCAGTGTTTGCACATCACATTGACAAAGCTTAAGAAATTAGTAACACCCAGGGCTGCCAAGGGTGTGGAGAAATGGGAAGTCATACATTACTGGTGTGTGTAAATTGCTACAAGTTTTGTGGAAAATTATCCACAATGATTATTCAATTATTGCAGTTGAAACTGTGCATACCTTTGATATGGACAACCTACTTCTAGGAATGATCTTATGAGATCAAAAGCAATAATACCTAAGAATTGATGACTAAAGAAATATATTACATCACTCTTTGTATAGCCCTAAACTGGAAACAATCTTAGTATTCACCAACAAGGGAACTGGGGGGAGGGACTACTCATTTTTTTTTTCTTTAAAATCTCCAGGTGATTCTGACTGATCAGGTTTGGACCAACAGAATTACATGTACCATAACTGAGGTACCCAATTCTCTAAGGAACATTTAGGTTGTTTCCAGCTTTTCACTGTTTTTTTTTTTTTTTTAATAAACTTTTAATTTTAGAACAGTTTTAGACTAACAGAAAAATTTCAAGGATTTTACAGAGTTCCCATACCCCCCAAACAAAATTTCTCCTATTATTAATGTCTTACATTATACGACACATTGTTATAAGTAATGAACCAATATCAATATATTACCTTTAATTGAAGTCCATTGTTATTGAGGTTTTCTTAGATTTTATCTATGTCCTTTTACTGTTTTAGGATTCTATTCAGGAAGAATATTTTTAGAGCTAAATCTTAGAACACATTTTAAATTTGTTCCTTCGGATGAAATTCCCTAAATTGGAATGGTTGGATTTAAGGGTACATGTATTTTTGAAAGCTTTTTATAAGTATTGCTAATTTATCCTCTTCTGACCTATTTGAGCTGATTATTTTGTTTCTCCATTGTGCCAGCTATCTATTTCTGTATAACTGATTGTAAAATTTGGTGGCTTAAATGACAGCAATCATTTATTTTGTGCACAGCTGCCATTGAGGCAGGGCTGGGTGGATATAACTTATCTCTACTCCATGCAGTGTCAGCTGGGGTGACTCCACCCGGGACCAAAGGATCCCCTTTCAAGATGTCTCACTCACGTGGTTGGCAAGTTGGTGCTGGTGATCAGCTGTGAACTGACCTGGAGCACTTACACGTGACCTCCTCATGGGGGCTGCTTGGGCTTCTTCACAGCATGGTGGCTGAGTTCCAAGAACCAGTGTATTGAAATTGCCAGGAAGAATGTGTATCACTTTCTATAACTAGCTTTGGAAGTCATACAACATGGCTTCTACTGTAGTCACAAATCCAGATTTAAGAGGAGGAAACACAGACCCCATTTCATTATAGGAGGAACGTCAAAGTCATAGAGTAAGATCACGTGGGAGGGAAGATGCTGTTGCAGTCATCCTTGGAAAATATAATCTGCCACATGTTAATCCTGGCAGCCAAGTTTTACAACTTTTCTAGAGCCTGACCTCGGATACGAATTTTCCAGTGAAAAGAGCTTTGAGTTGTTAAAACCCAAGCCTATGCCAGAATTTCATACTTTTAACAGGGATTTGAAGAATGTTAGCACTTTGAGGTGGAACAGGCAGCTGACCTCTGATATGATTTTTCCAGTGAAAAGAGCTTTGAGTTGTTAAAACCCAAGCCTATGCCAGAATTTCATAATTTTAACAGGGATTTGAAGAATGTTAGTACTTCTGAGGTGGAATAGGCAGCCTTTTATCCCAGTGGTTTCCAACATTCTTTCATGGCATGGCACACGTAGTAACATTTGCCTCGCACATGGGGGTTAACTGAGGGGATTTGAGGACATCTGCAGGGCTATGTGAAAAAGCGTTGTATTTTCCTTAGAGTACATAGTTAAGATAAAATATTAGAGAAAATACTAAATATTGGATTTGTATAAATAAAATATTTTCAAGTTTCTTTATTTTCCTTTCTTCTTTTTCTTTTTTGCCCACATCGCGTGGCATGTGGGATCTTAATTCCCCAACCAGGGATAGAACCCGTGCTCCCCGCAGTGGAAGGGCAGAGTCCTAACCACTGGACCACCAGGGAATTCCCTCAAGTTTCTTAATGAGAAACTTGCGCTTGGATCTCTTTTTTAATATTCAGGTTCTGAAACGGCAATATGAAACTTCTGATCAAGATGTTTAAACTCAAAACACTGATTAGCAATTTTCCCACCCAGGTAAATAATAAACAATTAAGAACAACAACAACAACGACGAAATTAAGAGCGATTGTCACAATTTGAAATTATGTTTAAATAACCTAACAGTCCTTTCTTTTATTTCTTTGACACCTGTGCTGCTGAAATTTTGGGGGGGTTAACATGAAGGGATTTTGAGTCAAACTTTTCTATATCAAATTTTTGAAAAATCAATGAAGCTCTATTTTGCAAAAGTGTACACATAGAGTCGTCACCTACAAATACCGGAGATGTCACAGATGAGCAGAGACTCAGGATGGTTGCCTTGAGCTTCCTGCTCCCCGCTCCCACCATACAGCTACCATACCAGGTCTGTGAAAGGCAGGCCAGGCTCAGCACCACAGTAGATGCCCAGGTAGGAGGGCACCTGTCTGCAGTACTCAGGGCTTGCAGCCTGGGGAGACTGCTCTGGGACTCCAGCCCCCAGCCCTGCCTTTCCAATACATTTCAGGCCGCAAAGGCCCCACCCAATGCATAAATTATACCCCCAGCAGCTACTCAATACACACTTGCTGGAAGTGAATTTGAGTTCTGGCAAGAAGCTCCCTGATGGGGACATAGGATGCGCAAAGTCCAGATCTTTCCCTCCAGGAGCAAAAACGTGGAATGCCTCCAAATGGATCCCCTCATGTCCCTAATTGACAAAGCCCTCCCCAATCTGTTCTTGAACACAGTAAAAGAAACTAAGCAGCAGAGCAGTCTAGCAATCGGCCACTAGAGGGTGAACACTTGAAGCTCTTTTTGTGATGATTGTAGAGGGCACAGTTTGCTTTAGTCAGCCCTGTTATTAGGTTTGTCATACTGAAGGTCACAGACATTTCATAACAGAGACATCTCCTGTTATCTGAGGCCTCAGTCTGGGGCCTGGGTGCCCCAGATAGGGGAAAACAATGGGTTTTCCAATAGTGGGAACATGATAGGGGAAAACATTGGGTTTTCCAATGGGTTCATTCATGCATTCATCTGTCCATCCATCCATCCATCCTTCTGTCCGTCCATCCATCCATCCAGTCAGTCATTCTATTACTCATCCAGCCATTCACTCAAGAAGCACTGACTGAGTTCCTACTATGGGCTGGGTCTTTGCTGGGTGCTGGGGAGAGAGAAATGAATCAGAGCCCTGCCTGCCCAAGACTTTCTCAGTCCGGGGAGACAGAGAGTGTCACAAGCAGCCAATGACCCTACAGCCTTGGGACTGTGTGACCTCAGAGGAGGGCACAGGCCATGACTGTGGTTGGACCAAAGGCACGATGATGTGTGATGTCCCCCTACTTCCAGGCCTTTCCCCATGGCTTCTACACAGAAAGGACTGGTCACCGGGGCGCATAAGAGTGGTCAATAGCCTTCCTGGAATATGACTTCCACCAGGAGAACGTCACGCCAATCTGTGCGCACTGGCCCCTATGCCTCCCTCCTCAGTGGGAACCGACTCCAATCCAGCCCCAGCCTGGCGTTCCTGTCCCTTGTCAGTGTGACTCCAGCTGGCCTTGGTAGCAAGACCTCTCCTGGCTTGGCTGCCCGGTCACATTTGTGGTCCCTGGTGCCTCACTCTCCCGCCTCCAGGTGTTAGAGAGCTTCTGAGCCAACCGGTTTGTATTAGCATAACTGGTTTATTGAGCAGTTGCGACTCCTCAGGGTATGAACGTGACATGCATTGCTCTATTTTTTTCTGGGAGCTGCCCTGGCTGTGTCATGGTGAAGGTCTTTCCCTCTGGGTAGCGGCTCCACCAGGGAAGGCTCAGCCTTCTTCCAGAAAGTTCAGTCACTTGCAATTAGGAAGAACTCAGCTCTGTTCCCTTGAAAATGTGGATCTCACATCTATTTAAAGCTCTTTCTCTTTTCCCCCAGAGCTGGTGAGACTGAGAGCGCTAAGGGTTTAGGATCAGGGCTGGAGGCTGGCTTGGGGGAGGGGCGGGCTGAGATCTGCTCCCTCGGGCCCCTGCCCCCACCATCCTGGCACATCCCCTCAGACTGGATGGGGAAGGACAGAGGTTTGCTTCACATACCCACAGCAGCTGTCCCTTTGCCTGGCTAGCACCGCCAGGCCACCAGCAACAACTAGGCAGGATCCATTCTCCATCCTCTTGGCGGTCAGAAGGGATGACCCTGGCCTGTCTTCCTGCCTGTGGCCCCGTTACACCCTGTCCCTCCGGAGAGTCCCTCCCGGCCCTGGTCACACGGGGAGGAGGAAGTCTGGGGACCAAGCAGGTATCTAACCAGGGACCCAAATCTAGTCTTTTCACTCTGAAAACAGCTCCCCAATTTACATGTTTTCTTGGGACTGCCCTCCTTTTCCTTGGGGGAGGAAACACACCCCGTTTCCCACTCTCACAGGAAAGAGGGAGACAGAATGCTTTCTCCTCACAAATGCAGCATGTCCTCAACAGCTGCTTTCCTTGTTTCCTGTCCTCCTGTCTGTCCCAGGGACTGGGGGTGGTAATAGTCTGGGTCGCCAAACTGGTACCTCCAAGTTGGCTCTGCTGCCAGGTGACCGACCCAGCGCTGAGAGTTCCTGGACTTCACATGTGCGGTAGTTGCCACCTCTTGTTCTCGGCTGTGGGCTTTAGTGGTCCTTTCAGAGCAATAAGAAAATCCTGGTTAGGCACTGTATACCATTGGGACACTGGCCTGGGTCCTCAGGGGCCATTTATAAAGGAGTGGGGAAGCCATCCCGGCCTTCTGAGTCCAGACGTGCTGCTGTGTCTCCACCCCCCCATCTCTCTGGGCCTCAGCTCCGCAGCTCACCCACCGCAGTGGCGCAAGGGCAGCTGGAACAGGGTGGGTGAACAGGGTGGACTGTGCATGCGGGTGTCACCGCATGCTAGTAATTTGGCCCCTTTAAAACACGGGTCTCGGGCTTCCCTGGTGGCACAGTGGTTGGGAGTCCGTCTGCCGATGCAGGGCACACGGGTTCGTGCCCCGGTCCGGGAAAATCCCACATTCCGCGGAGCGGCTGGGCCCGTGAGCCATGGCCGCTGAGCCTGCGCGTCCGGAGCCTGTGCTCCGTGATGGGAGAGGCCACAACAGTGAGAGGCCCGCGTACCACAGAAAAACCCCAAAAAACAAAAACAAAACACGGGTCTTAAGACAACTGGTGCAAAAGTAATTTGGGGAGAGGCTGCGTTCAAATGGGGGAGGGGCAGAGAAGGAGGATGGGCAGGGGGTGCAGCCTCATCTCTCTTTTTTCCCCTGGCTTCAAACCTGTATATGCCCCACGAGCAAAATACAGCCTTGCAGCTAAGGACCCCTGTCCTCGGAGCGCGCCATCTATTGCTACAGGACACTACCAGGGCTTTGAAGGGGCTGGGGTACAATTCTACTGCTCCCTACAAGATGGCAAGGTACCCCATCCCAACCAGCACAAGGACTGCATGTACCTTCTGAAGGCTCCTGTCCATCTGAAATCTTGGCCTTTTAAGCTGTTTGAGTGCTGGGAGGGGATCTCAGTGTGGGCTCAGGGCCCCTTTCCCATCTAGAGAGCACTTTGTGGAGGTGGGGGATTCCTAAACACTTGCAGTGAAGCTCCCAAGCCCTGGCCTTCTGTCTTGGTCTGTTGGCTGGGCCACGGACCCTGCCTCAGACCTTGGTGCCCTCCCCGGGAGCCCACCCCTGGGGTCTGCTCACGCTTGCCATTCACTTACAGAACCAGCTGTGTCTGTGGCCAGGCTTCCCTCGTGCCTATACCCTAGTATACCTTAGCCCCGCTAGGGCTGCTCAGATGTCCTCTGGGACCAAGCTTACAGGACCCATCCCTTCATCTCTCCATATGCTCTGTGTCCAAGCCTGACTCATTGTGACAGCAAGAGCTGGTGTCCTCTGGAGAATCCTGTCCTTCCAACCTCCAGGCCACCATCCACGGTCCCAGCCTCCAGCCCTGTAGCAGGTCTATGTTGCTTCAGAAGCTCGTCTTAGGGGCAGGGGCGTGCACAGAGTTGGACTGAGCTCTCTTGGGTTTTCCACTCAACGCTATTTGGAACCTGTCTACCAGCTCGGCCTGTATCCCTCTGCCCTTCTATGTCACGGGATTGTACTCTCACCATTCTGTCTGAGCTCACATTCTCCATGACCTCCTGTGCAGCGCCCCTTATCACAGAATGTTCTGTAGACCCTTTTCAGGATTAGCCACAGTTACACTTGGAATTCTGCAGCCTATGCATTTGGTGCTATGTAGGGGAGACAGAATGTTGGGGTTCACCTTACCTATTGGTATGTCTGCTGATGAGCATCTATACCCTAGCAGAGGCCCTTGTGTCAAGTTCAGGAGCTGTTAGTTCTGATTACCCAGGACTAGGAGTCTCAGCAACTCTCCTGATCATCTAGGAGATCCCAGAAGACAAAGATTTCTGAACTGGGGCAGATCACTTTGCTTATCCTTCTCGATCAGGTGTTCCACTGATTATTATGGGATGTGAGCTGTTATGGTGATGGGAAAGGCCCTCAGTTGGGAAGGGGTGGTGAGTGAGGCTGAAAGAAAGACCTCGGCAAAGCTCCGCCTCTGAGCTAAGTTCAAAATCTCACTCTGTCTCTACTCATGTTGCTGGGGACTATTGGAGGTAGAGAAGGTCTTATGGATCTGGGAGCCAGACGGCCTCTGAATTCCCTGCATTTACGTGGCAGAGATGGCTGTCCTCCCTCACCCCTTCCTCGTCTCTATCACTCCTCTTCTCCACACCGCTCCCCAGCCCCCCGCCCTCAGTCCCCTCTGGGATGATACACTTACCCGAGAGGGCGCACCTCCTGGTTTCCCGTTGCCTGTTCTGCGGTTGCAGTTCTAGATGCTCTGCTGTGTCCAGATGTAGGGGTCAGCTACAGGAGCCCTTGAGTCAGCCCCTCATAAGGAGTATTTTCTTGACTCCTGCAACATTCTCGATCCTGGAGAGTTCATTGATTCCAGTGAGTGTCCTGCATGTCAGTCACTTCCAGTCTGTTTCCTGGTAGAAGGACAGGCATTTGGGCGGCCTCTGCCTTTCTGACTGGTCTTCTGTCTGCCCCCCTTTACCATCCTCCATGGCCTGTGGTTCCTGCCAGTCCCAGGACCTGCAGGAGCCCCGCCAGCCCTAAGTGCTTCTCTTTAATGACCCGCAGGATTGCCATGGCAATGAGAGATGATTTTAATCTGTAAAGTGGTGTCTTCGTTAAGCTCCTCTTGGAAACCACTTGAGCTGGAGTCTGCCAGCTGCACCTTCAGGCGAGCCCTATAATATCACAGAGCCTCTCTGGGTGAGATTCCAAATCGAAAAGTATCTTCAGAGCCTCTGAGGATAGCTGTCTAGACAGAGGGCCTGGATGTTTTTCCTTTGAGGGAGGGAAATCTGGAACACTTCAGTTCTCCTAGCAGCTACTCTTGGCTCCATTTCATGACTCTGCATACAGCAGGTGCTCTATTGATGCTGGTTGACTTGAGTGGGCTGGCCTTGAACACCAGATGCTCATCGATCTGAGTCATTGCCCATTTTTTAATTGTGTATTTATTTATTTATTTTGCTGTTGAGTTGTAGGAGTTTCTTACGTTTATGCTTGTACTTTACTGCTGCTTCCCTGAAGCATCCGTTCAGCCTCTGAAGGAAGTGAGAGAAGGAGGTGATGGCTGTGTCACATGACCAGCAGCAAGGGGTGGGGCCCTAGCTCCTTCTTGTCAAAGTCCAGGACAGCGTGAGCAACCCATCTGTGTAGTGGGCAAGCTGAGAAACACAGAGGGTGGTCACAAGGTGAAGCAGGTGGGGTGACGCTGTTCTGGTCCTGGGTTCCCGTTGAAATTGCTGTGCCTGTGCTCAGGCAGTGGGTTTTGTATTTCTAGGGGCAGGTGCATTCACCCCGTGCTGAGACGCTGGAAGCTTTGCGGGAAGAGGGCAGCAGCTGTGGAGGAGGGATGACAGAGAAACGGATGACACCTTCGATTCCTTGAAAATAAATGCCTGCATAAGAGGGACTTGTGAAATTCTCAGAGGAGCATATGACTGGAGGTTGGGTAGCAGGGTTGGGGGCATGAGGCTGGAACTGGTATCCATGGCCGTTGGTGCAGGGTGTTTTCAGGGATGCTGTGATGGTTCCATTCTCCATACTAGAAAAGGCAGCTCTCCATCCAGGCTGGTGGTACTGTGCACCTGAAATGCTACCATCTAGGAAGTCTTTTGGCATAAGGCTAACATCTCAGAATGGGTAAAACCTGAATACCAATAAGGACCTCTTTTGTGTCATGGACTTAATCAGAATGTTTTCTGAGGATGGGTTTTAGGAAAAGGAGCAAGGAAGAGACAGCATCTAAAGAGGGCTGATGGGGGGCTTCCCTGGTGGTGCAGTGGTTAAGAATCCGACTGCCAATGCAGGGGACACGGGTTCAGTCCCTGGTCTGGGAAGATCCCACATGCCTCAGAGCAACTGAGCCCGTGCGCCACAACTACTGAGCCTGTGCTCTAGAGCCCGCGAGCCACAACTACTGAGCCCGCGCACTACAGCCTGTGCTCCGCAACAAGGGAAGCCACCGCAATGAGAAGCCCATGCACCGCAATGAAGAATAGCCCTCACTCGCCACAACTAGAGAAAGCCCGCGCACAGCAACAGCAACGAAGACCCAACGCAGCCAAAAGTAAATAAATTAAATAAATAAATTTATTTAAAAAAATAAAAAATAAAGAGGGCTGATGGGGAGTGGAATACCTTGTCCGGGGAAGATAATTATTATGCAGATATTATTTTCCCTATGATACATATTATCTGATTATCAAAGTAAATACAGATTCATTGTAGAAATATTGGAAGAGACAGGACAGTGTAAAGAAGAAAATAAAAATAACCTATTTGTTCTATCCCAGGCATAACTGTTGTGGACATTTTGGTGTAGCCTTCTAGATTTCGGTTAGGTGCACGGGCTCTGGAATCAGATTAACTTGTATCGGGGAATCGCATCAATAACTACTGCTCTCCTACCTCACAGAACTTTCCCTTAGGGTCCCTGGAAATCTCATTTCCATAGTGTCGTTGTCACTAGTGCTGGTCTTCAGATGTTTCTGGGACCCCCATTTGTGAGACTGCACTTCCGGGTTCCCTTGCGAATCAGTGGGACCATGTGATCTGTTTTGGCCAACGAATCATGAATGAGGGCCATGTGCCATTTTCGGGCAGGAGCTGGAAGTTGCCGGTGCAAGACTCTCTGGAGTTCTCTTTGCCACCTCTCTTGACAAAGTTTCTTTCTATGGAAAATGGGATGATAATAATACCTACTTGATCGTATTCTGGGAAGGATTAAATAAGATAATGCAAGTAAATCCTTTCGAAGTGTGCCTGGCCCATAGGAGGGGCCTCCACAATGTTACCTGTCATTGTTATTATTGTTAATATTGTTGATCCCTGATAGCAGTTCAGCGATCTCACTTGCAAAGGTTTTTTTTCAATTCCGTTCAAAAGTGACTGAGCTCGTTCTGAGCTTGTTTTCTTCTTCAATTCCATTCCAAAGTGACTGAGTTTTGTCTCTTTGTGACTGTGATAGGCACAAAAGAGGGCAGGAAAAACTTCCTGTTCTATGAGATCACAGTCTAGAGCAGGGCAAGCAGATAGGTAAACATCTTGACTTCCAGGTAGATGATGGTAAATGTTCTGGAACAGAGAAATAAGCAGAGATCAAGGTCTAGGGGAAGAATCCCTGGCCCCACTCTGGGTGGGGCTGAGAGAAACAGTCTACCTGCCTGGCTGTCTTATTTCTGTGTCTCTGCTGATCGAGCTGACATATAGCCAAGCTACGGTTCACCAGTTTGGCTGGGTTATTTTTGGAATGATTCTGTAATCGTTTTGCTTCTATGAGTGCAGGGCAAGCTTAACAAATGTCTCTCCTAACCTACAGTATGCCTCCTGATGTACCCAGAGACACTAATTGGATACTAAGTGCTTGCTTTCCTGCTGAGGGAAATGTCAGGTTCTAATAATATTCCATTATTAGGCCCACATAATTTCCTGCCTGGACTATTCTAACAGCCTCATCGCTGGTCTTCCTGCTTTAAATACTTTCCTTTATGGTCTATCCTCAGCACTGCTGATTTGGAATTGCTATTTCTCTACTCAAAACACTTCAATGATTCCTTAAGATATAGGTCTAGGAACTCAGAGATGAAGGAAGGGTGGGCCTGCTCCCAGGACCCACTTTCAGAATGTCTGCATCCTGTTCCCACAACTTTGGACTCAGTGGGTTTGGAGGTCTTGACCCTCGAGGCGGGGTGGGGAATGATTCCATCAAAGGAGATAACATGAGTTCCACTAAATTTCAAATTATGGCTACTGCCTGCTCCCTTTGGGCTCTTTGTGCTGACAGGGACAAAAAGGGAGTCACCATCTTGGCAGTGGTAACTGATTCATCACCAGGTGAAAATAGGGCTCGTATCATGCAAAGGGGGCAAAGAAGAATACATCTGGCACCAAAGTGATCCACAAGGGCGTCTCTTAGGTCTCCCCCGTCCAAATTTGATGGTAAATGGTCAAGTGTTGTAGCCACAGCCTGAGAAGGGCGTAATGACCAGGAGCTCAGACCACAGGGTAACCCACAAAAGGAAACCACCTAGATCAGAAGAGGTGCTTCCTCAGAGTGGGGGGATCTCACAGGGGTAGTAGAGGAAGGAGCTGATGAGTACCAGTTATGACCCTGAGACAAGCTGCACCGGCAAAGCCTTCTCTTTGTAAGTTTCCCCCAGGAAAAGAGGCCCACCGGAATCCTGAAAGTGCTCCTCTCAAAACGTATACAAAGCAAGTGGATCTGAGTAGCTCAAGGGATGGACTGTAGTGGATTCTGTTATTTCCCACCCAGATTTCTCCCATGTTCAGTACTGCAGCACTTGTTCTCCCAGCTACAAAGAATGGTAAGTGCTGACAGTTTTCAGCTGAGTCCCTTTCTCCAGTGATTGTCCTTAGCTATGAGAGCCACCCCTCCCCAAGTGATGCCCCTTCCTAGTGCAGCCTGCATCTGGTGACTGGGTGAAGTAGGGATAAAATGATCTGGTCCCCTTGCCCCATTTGGGAAAACTCTTGAGGACCATCTGCAGAATTTCCTGTAGGATTGGCTGAGGTCTTATAGCCCAACTTCTCCTTCTGCCCAGTCCAACTTCTGTTACTCACCCCCAGGGGTTGTACACCTTAGGTGTACATCCCAATGAAATTCTTGTATGCAAGCAACCGTCTCCGAGTGTGCCGCCCGCGGAATTTGACCTGCAACAGCTCCTTCATCACCCCTTCCTTCATCATGCTGCTTGGAACTCTGTTACGATGGATGGGGCTCCATCTTGTGCCACGAGGTTGAAGGCCACACTCTAAGTGTGTTGGAGTAGAAATCTAGTAACGTTTGGGTCCTAGATGTCTGTGGAGCCACCATGCTGGCCACAAATGGCCTATAGCTGAGCTTTTATCCTTTTAAATGCACCGACATTTTGGGTCTTTGCTACATGCAACTGAACATTAATTGAGACCCAAGTAGAGATGGGGTGTAGGCGATTGAATATATGCATCTGGATCTGGGAGGTAAGGATTGAAGCTAGTGATGTAAATTTGGGATTCATCAGCAGAGAGATGGTACTGAAAGCTACGGGAGTGTGTATGTATGGAGAAGAGAAACAGGCCAAAAACTGAGCCTTGGGGCATGCTCGTACTTAGAGGGTGGAAAAGGGGGAGGATCACGACAAGGAGACCACTCAGAGAAGCTACTGAGGAGGAAAATCAGGAGTGTCCAGTGCAGAAGCCAAGGGCAGAAAGTGATTCAGCAAAGACGGGTTGGTCAGCGGGTCCCCATCACTAACCTGATGAAATACCAAGACTTGGAAGAGAGGACCCAAGGTGCTTCATGGCCACTGCCTGCCCTGGACTTGATGCGCCCATAATATGAACCTGCTTTGCCTCCAGCACACGCTATGCTGTTTCTGATCTCAGTGCCTTTGCTCATGTGGACTGCTCTACCAGGAATGCCTTTGCCACCTTCACTAGGCTAACTTCTGCTCATCCAGTCACACTCAGCTCTGTCTTAATTCCTCCCGGAAGCCTTCCCTGACTTCTCTCCCTTCTCTCCCTCCCAAACAGTATTAAGCACCCTTCCTTTGGACAGACATCAGGTCTCTATCATGGGGCTGATGACGCTGCTTTGTAATTGGTACTTCACTTCTGTCTCCACAGTAGACTGTCAACCTTTTGATGGCAGGGTGTGGAAGAATCATCTCCACACCATAGCTGGTATGTGAACCCCAACAGGCACTCTACAAACATCTATGGGATGAAGTAATAGTTCTATGCAACTAATATAGCTTATTCAAATCTCTCCATCTATTTAGGAATCCCATAATAAATCCCTTTATTAGGCTGTCATGTGTATTTATCCATTTTATTTGAAATGCTAAATATACAAAAGCTCTTTGTAAGCCGTAAGCTACCCACTGAATTTAAGGGATGCTGGAAGGGTCAGGATTAGGGAATAGCCCCTGCTGGTCTTCTCTGGGCTGAGGGCTGGGCCTTCTCAAAGGGACGCCCCTGGCTGTCAGGAGATCTGCAGGCTCGTTCCTCATTCTTTTTGCAAGAACGTTTACATTCAGTTTCTCTCACTCACCCCACCTACACCTTTAAAACCTCTTCTTTGGAACAGCAGACTTCGCCTCCCACTCCAGACAGGTTTCTGTGCTAATCTTAATTTGGGAATAATCAGTACAAATTGGATTGTTATTCAGCACCTCCTACACCTCTCTATTAATTCCAGTACATTAACAAATACCAAAATATTCATGTAAAAATATTTCTCCCTTCAGAGAACATTGTTCCTTGTTCCGTGTTCCTCTGTTTAATGCCATCAGATCAGAGTTGACTATAGATTTAATTATTGTTTTACTGAAACCTGACATCTCTCTGTCGGACATGCAGGGAAAAGAGCTCAGATTGGGGACTAGAGGGGAGATGGCTGTGGATTGATGGTGGAGTACAGACGAACATGTAACCTCCTTCTCCGTACACTTAATAAGAAACAGACAGACGAGGCACACTGGCAGAGGATCAAGGGGTCATGTTCAAGTAAGGCAAGGACTGAAACCTCTGACCACAAATGTGAAAGGCGTCATCAGAGATGGAAGTTTCTAGAACTCTGAGCAGTGGCTTTCTCCACAGCTGAGAAGCAGCAGGTCTGCCATACATCTCACTCTGAAACCTGTATTTGGAGGGAACAGGTGCAGATAGGTGGGTGAGAAGCCTGACAGAAAGGTGTGGAACGGCCCTTCTAGGTGTGGAAGGGCCCTTCCTAAACAGGGGAGATTTTTGTCCTCCAACAAACGCTTGGCAACGTTTGGAGACATTCTTGGTTGTCACAACCAGGGGTGGGGATGGGGGAGTGCTACTGGTACCTAGTGGGTAGAAGCCAGGGATGCTGTGAAGTATCCTACAGTCCACAGGACAGCCCCACCGCAAGGAATATTCCAGCCCCAAAAGTCAATAGTGCCGAGGTTGAGATCCTGCTATAGATGTAAGAGCTCTTATCTTCCGTCTAGGGATAAATTGTATTCACTGGGAGTGGAGGAAATATTTTGTTTTTCTCTGACCATATTCTCTGTGTTTACTGGTTACTTGGACGGTATGTATCAGCTCAGTGAAAACCCAGCTGTATGCTGTCTACAAAAAAACTCATCTAAAAGAGCAATTCGGATCAGTAAAATGCAAACAAAAGGAAAATGCATACAAATGCGTATCAGGAAAAGGCAAACAAAAGCAGAAGTATATTAACATCAATAAAAATGTAAGATAAAAGGAGAAACACAAATGGGGGAATTTCATACAGATAAAATTGACGGTTTCCAATGAAATCCTTAAATACTAAGTAAAATAACATCAATGTAAACTTTTTAGAAGTTACAAAAAAAAGAGGGAAATGAATAGATACAAAATAATAAGAGGGCTTCCCTGGTGGCAGAGTGGATAAGAATCTGCCTGCCAATGCAGGCGACATGGGTTCAATCCCTGGTCTGGGAAGATCCCACATGCTGCGGAGCAACTAAGCCCGTATGTCACAACTACTGAGCCTGCGCTCTAGAGCCCGCGAGCCACAACTACTGAAGCCCATGCACCTAGAGCCCGTGCTCCGCAACAGGAGAAGCCACTGCAATGAGAAGCCCTCTCGCCACAACTAGAGAAAGCCCATGTGCAGAAACGAAGACCCAACACAGCCAAATAATAATAATAATAATAATAATAGGAGATGTTACATTAGTTTATGGTGGTTTTATGGTAGATAGATGTATATCACTTGGTTCATGGTAGACCTCCCCCCCACATAATAGACATAAACAATGAAACGAACACTACACCCAAAAAACAGACAATTCATCTCTTTTGCAAGGACCCAGGGAACATTTATTTAAAAATATGATTAATATTAATATGACATACATCAGCCAGTTTCAAAAAATGGAAAATATCATATTTTCCCATCAACAATCAAATAGATCATATTCCCTGATCCCAGTGTAATCAAACTATAAAGACAAAACATAAACAAAAAGCCTAACTCTGCTTACGTCTTAATCTCTTCCTTAAACACCTCTGTCGTAGAGGAGACCAAAGCTGAAATTCTGAAGCAGTGCAGCTCCATATGGTAGCTACTAGCCCCACGTAGCTATTGAAACGTGGCGCCTGACACGTGGCTAGTCTGAATCGCTGTGGGCGTGAACACACTGGATTTCCAAGACTTAACATGAAAAAAGAATATAAAATATCTCATTAATGTATTGATATTTTTATTGATTACATGTTTAGATGATAACATTTGGGGTATACTGGGTTAAATAATAAATATTATTAAAATAATTTCACCTGTTTCTTCTTTCTACTTTTTAAATGTGGATACTGTACACTGTAAAATGACAGATGATGTCACATTATATTTCTATTGGTAGTTCTGCTCTAGAATATCCACAAAAATAAAATGTGATGACACAATAAACACTACATATTAAACACTATAGAATGTGGCTAGAGCAGTGTTTGGAAAAAATTACTAGCTTACGTATCTATGCTACTAAGTAAGAAAGAATGAAATGAAATAAAATTAAGCAATTAATATAAGAATTTAGAAAACATAATTAAACTAACCTAAGGAAAGTAGAGGGAAGACACTAATGAAGAGAAAAGTAGCAAGCAATTTAGAAGACAGAACAAAAATGATACAGAGATTCAAGAACATAAATTGAAGATTTGCTGAAAAAATTATAAAATATAATAACCACTGCCTTACCTATTTTTTTAAGTGGAGAAAACTCAAACAAATTTTGAATTAAGAAAAAACAGAAATTAAATTAAAAAAAATGATTATAGAGTGATTTGCACAACCTCTGTGGTTAAACATTAGAAAATCTAGATAAAATGCATAATTTTCTAAAAAAAATTATGTCATCAAAATTTAATAAAGAGGAGTCAGACCATGGAAGAAATTGGGAAAGGGACCTAAGACCTACCCCTTTCAACCATCCCACCTCCACAAGGATGAGGCTGGTTTCGTAGGTGAATTCCATCTGTACGGAAAATATAAGGAGTTATGATGACTGTTTAAAGGTTCGAAGGTGGGGATGTATGTATATGTATAGCTGATTCACTTTGTTATACAGCAGAAACTAACACACCATTGTAAAGCAATTATACTCCAATAAAGACGTTAAAAAATAATAAAGGTTCTAAGGTACAGAACTCAATTGATAAAATCATAATAAAGCTACTCTCTTTAAAAGTACTAAGTCCCTAGATTTCACAGGTAACTTCTTCCAAACCTTTGAGAAACAGATAACCACAGTGCTACTTAAATGTTCCCAGAGACGGGAGAATCTCACCAAAACTTTACCAAAGCCTGAAAGAAAAAGGCGAAAGAGAAAAGAAAGACATCTACAGATCAAACTCAGTTATGACAACCAACGCAAAAATCCTTAATATAATATCAGCAAAGAGAAGCAGAAGACACTAAAAGAAAGATACATGAAGAGAGATCAATCTGAAGAATGTAAGGATGGTTTAATATTAGAAAATTTTATGCTAAAGAATGCATTTGCTATCGTGCAACCTTCATTTCAGTTTGTATTTTATTTATTTATTTACTTATTTAAAATCTTAACCTTTTTTGATTTTTATGCAGAAGTTATTAGGACCACTTTAAAAAACTTTGTTTATTTGACTGTGCCAGGTCTTAGTCGCAGCATGTGGGATCTTTCGTTGCGACATGTGAACTCTTAGTTGTGGCATGGGGGATCTAGCTCCCCAACCAGGGTTCGAACCTGGGTCCCCTGCATTGGGAGCATGGAGTCTTAGACACTGGACCACCATGGAAGTCCCTCAGTTTTTTTTTAATTAACAAAATAAATACTAATGGATATTTCCTTAACATTATAAAATATTATAATCTTCCATCCAAAAAGCTAGCACAGCTTAATGTGAAAAGCCAGACACATTCCCGTTAAGGTCAGAAACAAGAACTCCCACTATCATACATGAGAAAGACATAAGATATACAAAACTTAGAAAGGAAGAGGCACCTGGTTGTAAAGTTTATGCCAAAAATCAAACCTTTACTATATTACAAATAATAACCAGTTAGAAAATCTAAGGGAAGAAAAGATGCCATTTACAATAGAAACATAAAAATACTTAAGAACAAATGTATTAATCAATGTTAGTACAGTCCTAACCTTATATAGTCCAGTACAGTGTAGACCTAACCCTATGCTAAAAACTTAAAATTCCTATTAAAAGCTGCACAAATTATTCTAGTAAGTGAAAAACCTCCCTTGTTTTTCTTTGGAAGACTATTCAGTAGGGTAGTTTTAATTCCTGAATTTAATCTCTAAATTAAGTGTGTTCCCAGCCCAATTACCAATAGATTTTTGTTTGGAATTTGAGCTATTAAAGCTAAATTTCATCTCGTAAAATAAACACATGATTGGAAGCAGAGAAAGAACTGAAAAAGAATAACAAGTATGACTGTGATACTATCAGGTATATTAAACCATTGTTTAAGGCCACAGACATTTCAGAGTAGGAATAGACCAAGAAATCAATGTAAGAGCGTCAAAAAATAAATTCAAGCACGTATGGGAAATGAGTATTTGATTAAAATGGCATCATTAAATTTATCAGCACGGATGGGGCATTCAATAAACTGCATTGGGAAAACTGGTTAGTTACCTGAAGGAAAAAAATGATTTATTACTGTTACCAAGTCCAAGCTCGCTCTGCTCACCGTGTGACAGGCCAATGAATCGGAGACAAGGTGTTGAGGTAAAGGAATACGACTTTATTCGGAAAACCGGAAGACCGAGAAGACGGCCGACTAATGTCTCTAAATATCCATCTTATCAGGGCCTGGATGTCAGTTTCTTTTATAAAACAGAGACGGGGAGAAGGTGAGGAAGTAGAGTAAAAAGACCATAAGTCTTACAAGTATCCCCTGGAATGGCCAGCCTCCGGGAGAGGATGTGTTAATTTCTTCTTTCTTGCAGCCATCCATAGGTGGACAGGGTCCGGATGTTCCCCTGAACAAAGGCACTTTGGTTTAACATTCAGGCAGAAGGGCAGGGCTCCCCAAGGCAGGCCATTACGTATAAACAGTATCCTTTTAGTGAACAAAAGCAACGGGAGTAAAAGAAACAGATCTAACATGTAGCCAGATTTTGTTCTCCCATGTAACATCACCTTATTCTTCACATGCAAAGAAATTCCATATGGATCCAAGAGTTATATACAAAAATGGATCTATAAAAGCTAAAGTAAGAGAATGATTACAGAATTGTCTGTATAACTCTATGCAAACAAATTTTAAAACTTGGATTAAAACAAAGGTAAAAAAACTCCAAAAACCCAAAGGTGAATTTACCAGGTGAGTCCCAAAGGCTACGTTAAGCTCAGGTAGGTGGCCAGGTGGGAAGTGTGTTCCAGGACAAGTCTGGCCCCCCAAATGCCCTTCCTTCCACCGTCTTTTGTCAAATCTGTCCACTCATCCAGGTGGGCCCCTGAAGCAGAAATGCAAATAATAAACATTAGGCCCAAAGTCGGCAGTATTATTATTCAAAAGACACCTTGAGAAAGACAAACAAACCAGCTGTCAAAAAGGACTAGAAGTAAAGAGGTCAGAAAAATGAGTGATTACCGATGAATGCACAGGATGCTATATGAATACCAGGCATCGTCAGTTAGAAAATCCACAGCTAAGGAGAACCCATTCACAGTGACAAAATATAGTAAGTACTTTGGAATAAACTCAATGCAGGATGTTTGTGACCGGGTAGAGAAAACCATAATACTTGTGATTCCTGCAGGAGAGCAGAAGGAGAATTGCATTTTCCTGGCAAGCAGGAGTAATATTGTGAAGATATCGACCCTTCTCGTGTATAGGTCACGTGTGGTCCAATTATTGATACAACGAATCTGGCTTTGTTGCAGCTCTTCTACATTTGCAGGCATCCTTCAAAGTTTCTTCTGCGCAGCTGACCAGGCTGCCAGCATGCCTGAGATCTCAGAAATAAGCTGAGGTAGACTTTGAGTAAATCTATGCTTGTTTAATCCAGTGGCTCTCAATTTCAAGCATTCAGTCATGGGGAGGCTTGTTAAAAAAACAGATTGCTGGGCTCCACACCCAGATTCAATTCTTGGGGTGAGGCCCAAGAATTTACATTTCTATCAAGTTCCCAGGGGCTGCTGGTAGGGAGCCTTGCACCTGGAAATCCACTGGGTTAGTCAAATGCCTTAGAGGTCAATGTAATGGGAAACTAGTAAAGCAGGTCTAGACTCCGAGGTTCTTAGGATTTCCCTTGAACTTGCCCATCACTGGACTAATTTCCAGCCTCATCCCTATGCCTTTTAACGCGAGGCAGGCCTGGCAAGGGGTCATAATTGGGTACCAGATGGTTGTCATTTACTGTCTTCTTCCTATCGGTGGGGAAGGGTTGGAGGGGCAAGCAGGGAACAGGGTTGGCTGTGTATACGTGTGTACGTGTGTATGTCCATGTATGTGTGTGTGTGCATGTATGTGTGTATATGTGTGCGCGCATGTATGTGTACTGTGTACGTGCATATATGTGTGTGTGCATATGTGCATGTGTGTGTGTATGTGTGTGACCACTTGAGATTTCAAGGCTTGTGGAATTCCCCAAAGTGCTAGCCCTCACATCCTCTGTGTACCCAGCAAATCCTCGTTTAAAGCTCCAGAACTTCTCATGGAACCTGACAGAAGAGTATGGCTGGAAGAATAAGTGGCCAAGAAAAATAAATAATTCGGGTGGGGGTGGGAGAGCAGGGGTGGGGAGATTTATCTGCCTGGTTATAAGAACCTATTTTAGAGCAAATAGTAATAAAAACAGCTGGAGTGCAGCTACAAAGACAAAACTATATCTAAGTTATGCAGAAGAGGGCCAAGAATTAGACCAAATTATATGAGAGACTGTCCTATATGATGAGTAAGCAATATGGAAGGGAAAGCTCACTTAATAAATCATGTTGGAAGACTGAAGATTGAGTTTGAAAAAGGAATTAGATTTGTACCTTACCCTACTCACCAACATGAGAGTCAAGCATTTAAAACTAAGAAATCACAGAGGAAAACGTAGCATGATCAGAATGTACCATTTGCTGTACTTTGCAAGTATGGGGCGGGGAGGTGAAGGAAATAGCACTTGCTGAGTGCCTACTGTATGCCACACGTGTATTACCTTATCCCATTAGGACTCTCAGCAACCCTGTGAGACAGGGATTACCCTCAGCTTTCAGATAAGGAAACTGAGGCACAGAGAAACCAGTTACTTTCTCAAATGGAGAGCAATCAGAAGCGCCTCACTCTGTCTGACTCCATGCCCTGTACTGCCCAGTTGCTGCCCACCAGCCCAAGGGGTCCAAGGGAGATGGGGTGCCTAGTTCAGTGCCAGCCTATTCCTAGATGGACCTGGGGTGGTAGAAAGTGAAACAAGTCAGAACCGAGGTTGAGGACAAGGCAGCTGCACAGTGGTACAGAGCTGATGAGTTCGGCCAGGAGAACAGGGGCAGTAAGTGCGTTCCAGGGGCCACCTGCCTGGAGTTGGGAAGCAGGATGAATGGCTGGGTCCCAGGAAAGGTTGGGATGTTTAATGTGGTGACACTGGGGCACACAACAGCTGTAATTTGTGGTCCATCCCTACTCCTTCCTTCTACCAGACATAACCTTAACTCCCCTTCCTAGGGGCCTGGAGAAGCCACGTGGTATCATGAAAGAGCAGGTGCAGGAGAGGGCAAGAAAACTTGGGTTTAATTGTGCTTTGTCGCTTTCTAGGTGCATGGCCTTGATCCAGTAACCTAACCCCTCTGAGGCTTAGTTTCCTAATTTTCACATCAGGGTGCCCACCTCACAGAATTCATGTGGGGATTAAATGGACAAGTCAGGTAAAGCGTTAAGCTTAATAAATGGTGCAGAGTAGGTGATCAATTGATATTTATTGAATAAGCGAATTTATACATTTGCTTAACGTGTGTATTTATTCATTAGCTCTGAAGAAAACTTGAAGTCCAGGGAAAGGAGGTTTATCCGGCTAGTTCTGCTAGGTAGACAAGAATTTCACATCTTTCATCAGTTGTAGTTGAAACATTCTAATTTGGGAAACTGGGTCAAGCCATATCACTGTGCGTTAATTATAAGTTGTGATTCTAGCAACCTGTGGAAAGATGAGAAAATGGTCCAGCGCCTGCATTTCCCACAGCAACAAATGTGCCTCCGATGACACTTCCATAATCGCCACCCCTTCCAACTGCATACATCTTGGCACCTTACAAAGAAGTGCTCACACCCAGGGTGACAGAAACCCGCCTTCAAGGAAGGTCATGTCATCCCATTTTGTGGATGAGGAGACTAAGGCTCTAGGAGGTGCAGGGACCTGCTCAGTGGTTGGCGGCAGAGCCGGAGCTGGAATCCCCGGATGTGCATGAACTGATCATCACTACGGCATAGGCTTCGTTACCTTGTTACAGGCTTAAAGGGTGATGCTATACAGTGTCCTGCTTGCTTGCATCTGCTTCTGTCTCCCCTGAGGCCCTCATGTGGATCTGAGGCTCTGAGGATCCCATCTGTACATCTTACCCCATCCCCATTCCAGAGCCAATTTGGAAGGAGACAGAAGGAGTGCAGCAGCCTCCATCCTGCAGACGTACGAGGCCACAGGAACTTTGCAGCCCACCATCTGGCAGCGCAGCCTGGATGCTGGAACCCATGCTGGAGCTGCAGAGATCTGGCCAGAGAACTTGGGTCAAGTCCTGTCCAGGGCTAGGGGTGGTGATGTTTGCCTGGAGTGACAGGCTGTTACACAGGTGAGGAAGAGCCTGCTGTTTAGTAATCACCTCTACGTGACAGGCTCACACATTATCAATAATTCCCACAGCATCTTGTGATACTATCGTCGTCGTACTGATGATGGAACAGTACCTTGGAGAGTGACATCTTATGCAGCATCTCGAAGTGGGTAGTTGTCAAAGATTCAAACCCGGCTCTGTTTACTATGACCCCATGCCCTTCTCAGCAAGGCCCCTGTCACAAGTTGGACTCTGACATCCTCTATGCTTTCTGGAGAGAAATGGGTCACAGCCTTTGATTACCACTGCCATTGGGAAGGTGGGAGTTAAATGTAATGCTCTGTTTAGATCCATAACTGGTACCTACTCAGCTGTTGGGTTCCTGTAGAGCCTGTGCAGATGGAACAAAGCCTCCCTCCTGTACCCTGCACATACGTAGGAGGGTAAGACCAACAGGCAGAACCAGACTGGAGTCTGGAGCCCCAGTAGCCATAAAGATGTCTGTGGGGACCTCACATGGGACCCAGCACCTGCTACCTCCAGAGATAGGGAGCTGTGATCTCCTTGCTCCCTGAAGGCTTTCCCAGCCTGTCTCTTACTCTTCCTCCCTGGGGCAAAGGGGAGAGTCTGATACACCTGATGAGATTGGAGAAAGAGCCTGAGATTGCGCCCGCCAGCCCCTCCCAAGCGTCCTCCCCTTTGACCCTCCTGCACACGAGCACCTGTTTCCCTCCTGGTCCACCCCTCCATGCTGCTGAGCATGGCGGGCTCTGCCCTGGTTGGGATGTGCCCGTAGTTTGAAGTGGGTAAGCCCAATTCAGAGGAAAGTATTGGGAAAACAGACTGTGGCTGCCGAGTCAAGATGCTTTTCCAGGGGAGCTTTCCCAGCTATCGATCTGGCTCTCTGAAGCCTCCTTTGTCATACTGCTGGGGACCCATGGGGGAAAGGGCTGGATTGATTTCCATCTTTGTGGTTAGTGATAAGCCCTGAAATTCCATCGTGAGAAATGTGTGAGGAGGAGAGAAGGAAGCAGAGGTGGCACACAGGCAAACATTCACGTCCTGCAGTAGTTCCTGCCCCTGAGATAGTTGCTGCTCCCTGGCTCCCAAACTCCTCACTCTTTCACCAAACACGTCCAGGGGAGTCTGGGGTCCCAATTCAAGCTCCGTCCACGCGTCCAGACTCCTCTCCCATGTGCTCTGACCCACTTGGTCGGTACTAGCACTGTACCCAGAATACCCCTGCTCAATTCCTGCATCTGTGGCTTGCTCCCTGCTGGCAATGCCAAGGTTAAATAATAGAATCTGGAAGGAGCTGTGGAGGTCACGTTGCTCAGCCCTCCTTCTGGAGAAGGGGCCATCGGAACTTGCTTCCATGTCTTGCTGCTGGGAGCAACCTCTCCTGTAACTTGGCATTTCTGTTTCTTTTACATTTTTATTTTTTTTTTAGACAACAAGGCATCTGCCTTCTTGCTACTCATGTCTGGTACAGGTGTCTTCTTTGCCACCTACACACATTCCAGGCAGCCCTCCCTGGGCACTTCAACCTTACCATAGGAATTAGGTGGTGTTTTATCATCATGCAGGCATGAAACAAGCACTGCTAGCTTCCTTTGTCTGCTCTCCTGGGTGCCTTTAGAACACGGGGTTCTCAGCTCCTTGAGGCTGAGGCTGCGCTCGAGCCTGGCACACAGGAGGTGCCCAGGAAACCTGTGAGTTGTCCGGGCCCAGCAGACATGTCAGATGGGATTGCTCGGTGGGCCATGCACAGTCCTGTTTGTTCATCGCCCACCGAGGGTCTTCTGTGGGTCAGCCCAGCCCTGAACTTGCTCACCGCCTAAAGGTGGAAACTGACACGCTCACAGAAAACCACAACACAGCGTGCCGCCTGCTAGGAGGCGTGTTGGGGATGCTGAGGGAACGTGGGAGGGAGCAGTCATCAGGCCAGCACTGGGGCGAGCTGAGCCCAGAAGGATGAGCAGGAACTCGTCGGTTGGTAGCGGCAGGAAGGGCAAGCCGCAGGGAGCACCGGGCCGGAGAGGTTCGGCTTCCCACTCTCCACGGCCTCCAACGTGGCCTTTAAGCTAACATCAGGCAGACAGCCACAGAGATACACTGACGGTTCTGAAGGAAGAAGGCCATCATACGCCTGTCAACCGCTGTTTTATACTTACGGTGACCAGCGTGTCCTGCTTTGCCCAGGCCTTTCCTGATTTTACCACTGACAGTCCTGCTTCCTGGGAAACCCCTTAGCCCTGGCAGACCTGGAGAGATGGGCTGGAAGGGCAGCCTGAATGATTATATTCCATAAACCCTTTCATTAACTTCTTTTTGTTTCATTTTTAACTCTTTTTTAATTTTATTTTACTTTTTTTCCGGTACGTGGGCCTCTCACTGCTGTGGCCTCTCCCGTTGCAGAGCACAGGCTCCGGACGCGCAGGCTCAGCGGCCATGGCTCACGGGCCCAGCCGCTCCGCGGCATGTGGGATCCTCCCGGACCGGGGCACGAACCCGTGTCCCCTGCATCGGCAGGCAGACTCTCAACCACTGCGCCACCAGGGAAGCCCTAACTCTTTATTTTATATTGGAGTACAGTTGATTAACAATGTTGTGTTAGCTTTAGGTGTACCAGGAAGTGATTCAATTATACATATACATGTATCTATTCTTTTTTCAAATTCTTTTCCCAATTAGTTGTTACAGAATATTGAGCAAAGTGCCCTGTGCTATACAGGAGGTCCTTTTTGGTTACCTGTTTTAAATATAGAGGTGTGTACATGTCAATCCCATACTCCCTAACTATCCTCCCCACTGGTAGGTAACCATAAGTTTGTTCTCTAAGTCTGTGAGTCTGTTTCTGTTTCGTAAATAAGTTCATTTGGATTATTTATCTTTTTTTCAGATTCTCATTATCCTCTGACTGGCACAATTACATTGCATTATAAGGTCTTTGTGACAAAGGCATTAGCGAATTAGTTGTAAACATTGAAAATACGCTGCCTTTTTGGAAACCCTGGATGGGGATTTCTTTATATTTTAAACATACCGAGCTCTCCTCTCCCCAGGCTTCAAAGGGCTGTGGCAGCAGCGGAGGACGTGCTGTGAGAGACAGCATGGTGGATTTGGGGGCCTGCGAGGAGGGAGAATGTCCGGGGCACAGGGGATATGACTTTGTGCAGGCAGGGTTGTGGAGGTGAGACTGGAGCGGGGCAGAGGTCACAGAGCTCCCGGGGCCGGGCCAAGGTCTCAATCTCACAGCCTTGGGGAGCCCAGAATGCTGTCACACAGAGGAGTGTCACAGTTGGATCAGAAAGTTTACCCAGGTGGAGTTCTGGAGAATTGATTTGGGTGGGTGCTGTAGAGGCCATGATGAGAGACGGAAGACCACTCTGGGTGCTGCCGTCATTATGCAGGTGAGTTTCACAGAGGTGGAGAGAAACGGACAGGACAGTGATCTGAGGGTGAATGTGTGGCAGGGGGAGGTGACTCACTTGTGCTCTGGCTACAATGACAACCACCAAGACAGGGACTTAAGGAGGAAAATAGCTTCAGGGGTAGACGCTGCGTTTGGCTTTGGATGTGTCGTTTGGGCCCTGGCACCACCAAGTGGAGACATCTCTTGGGCAGAGGGATATAAATGTCTGAAACTTTGGAGAGAAAGGTAGGCTGGAGATAAAGATTTGGCTTTCATTCACCTTCTAAGTCCAAGGTGATTGAAATGGGTGAGTTACTGATGGTGAAACTGAGTCCCCCTAAAACTGAGTTCCCTTACCGAGTTTATGATTAATCTCTCTATCCAAAACGTTATTCCTTTTCTTGTCCCCTCTGACCTCAATCCTGTGCTAACTGAACAGTCAGATGACTACCACTGCTGCTGTCAGTAACATTGTAAATGTACTAAAATTACTGTTATAGATCACATCATTAACGTACAAACTCAGGTTGTTTCTCCAGGGCAAGATGAGCTAACGGACCCCCAGCTGTGAACTTGGTCAGAGAATCACAAACCAGAGATACCTTGACTCCCAAAACTACGATTAAGCAATGTCCCAAGATATGAGTAACCCCGGCTTCTTTGTTCTTAAAGAAGAAAACCCCAAACTCAAAGACCAAGTGGGAGTGGTCTGAGGCTTGTCTTCCACTCCCTTGCTTGGCACCCTGCAATAAACACTGTCTTTTCCTTCACCACAACCTGGTGTCAACAGATTGCCTTTGCTGCCCATCGCGCCGGGCAAGCAGACCCCATTTGGTTCAGAAACAACGGAGGATGTGAGTGAGAAGGCAAGAGGCCCCAGCCCCGCAGGGGAGAGGATGGTTGATTCTCTATTTCCTGGAGGAAGGGCTGTGACGGTTGACAGGCTTGAACAGGGCAGCAGCTTTTGCTGGTGTCTTCAACGTGCCTGAGCACAGTCGGATCCCTGGGAGCCATCTGGAAAGTCAGTCTTTTCTGGTGTGACCCAGTTCTAGATAAGATGACACTAATAATACCCATTCACTCCTCGGAGCTGTGAGGAATCGGGAGCTAAGGTATGCGCGGGGCTCATTATGCAAATAACCTGTCCTGCGGCACAGACAGGGCTGGCTGGTCCTTCACTCCTTCCTCTCCTCTCCCAGGATTCTGGAATGGTCTGCTGCTGCCCACACACAGCCCTTGCCTTCTTCCTCTGGGTACCTGAAGGCCTCCTGGATGTAAGCATCTCTTGAAAAACAACGATCTTCATTTGCCAGAATTGTTTTAAAACAATTCTGGCTATGAGAATGCTCAGATAAAGTCAGTTTCTCTTTCTCAATAAGAAAAATGAGGAAAGAGAAAGCATTGCACGGGGCGGGTGGGCTGGGGGTGGACTCAGGAGGTGGATGCTGTCCAACTAAGCACACGTCTCTCTCTGAATTTCTGTGAAATGCGGGTGTAGAGCTGCGTGAGCCGTCAAGACCCGGTCCAGACGTGCTGGGTATGATTCTAGCCAACCTATACAAGTCAGCGCTTGCTAGCGCGTGAGTCAGAAATATTAAAATATGGCTCAAAACAAGGAGTTAAAAATGGTAATTTTCAAGGTCTTATGTATTTATTCAATAAGTATGTATGGAGCACCCACTGAAAGTCAGGCACCCTGGTAGCTGCAGGTGAGGTAAAGGGGAGCAAAGGTGCTCCAGGGGCCCCCATAAGAGTCTAGTGGAGGGCACGCGACTGGAGCAGTAGCTGCACAGTGTGAGGGGTGCGTGTTGGGGGGAGGGCGGCAGGGAGGCCGGAGAGGAGGCTGTTCCAATAGTTCTGCTCCTTCCCTCCGCTCTCTGACAACGTTCCCACAGGATGTTCCTGGCCCACCTCTATCTCCATAGGAAAAATCTCGGAAGCGCCCAGAGGATGTGGTGCACCCCACACTTTGCAAGGAGCACCCCGTGCTGGGAGGGAATGCACTCATCCTTCCAGACCGCCGACGGGAGCTTTCCCAGTGTCAGTGCGCACTGACGCCTCAACTTGTGCCTGAACTATTTTTAACTGCCTGTCGCCATGGCAGCGTGAGAACCGCTGGGAAAGATGTGGCCTTTCTGACAGCAGTCAAGATGCTGGCTGCCCTCTCATCTCACTTAATCCCCTGCGCGCCAGAGCCGAGATAATCTACATTAAATTCCCGCCTTCTATTGGCAGAGCTGGAGCCCAGACACCACTCTGTGCTTCCTCATCTGCAAAGTAGGGATCTTAATAAAACAAAACCCAAAACCAACAAAACATCTCCCTTTGTGGGTCTGTTGTGGGAATCAAATCAAGTCGTTAATGCATGAATGCACTCTGCATGGCCCATGTTAGTTTCTTTCTTGCTTTCTTTTTATTTTTTTTAAAGATGCTTTGATGTGGACCATTTTCAAAGTCTTTATTGAATTTGTTACAATATTCCTTCTGTTTTATGTTTTGGTTTTTTGGTCCCGAGGCACGTGGGATCTTAGTTCACCGACCAGGGATGGAGCCTGTACCCCCTGCACCGGAAGGCGAAGTCTTAACCACTGGACCACCAGGGAAGTCCTGGCCCAGGTCTTAATGGCAACACCAATCCCCACCCCCTTCTGCCCTTCATCTCTGCTTTATGGGCTGATGCCCGTGAGCCTTCTACAGGTTTCCACGAAGTCTGGAAACATAGGCAGTATCATTTCTTTCTTGACAGACTGGTGATGTCCTTGACATTCTGCACATTTGCCCACGTTTCCAGACTTTCCAGACCCCCTGCAGGACCAGGTCAAGGGCCTGCCTCTCCCTGGCAGAGGTGGGAGCTGATGCAGACAGGGAGCTCTCTCTGTCACTGGGCTTTTTGCAGTTACATACCTGGATCCCTGCCTTGTCTTTACTCCTTGAGGGCCGAGACTGTGTGTCTTTTCACCTTGTACCCCAGCACCCAGCACCAGGCCCTGAGGACAGGTAGACACTTGATTAGTATTTATTGAATGAAGAAAGGAAGGAAGGAATACAAGGGCCAATGGAGAGTGCAAGTGTGACATTGTGATTTATAATAAGAAATATATATTTGGGACTTCCCTGGTGGTACAGTGGTTAAGAATCCGCCTGCCAATGCAGGGGACATGGGTTTGATTCCTGGTCTGGCAAGATCCCACATTCCGTGGAGCAACTAAGCCTGTGTGCCACAACTACTGAGTGCATGTACCACAACTACTGAAGCCTGCGCACCTAGAGCCTGTGAGCCACAACTACTGAGCCCCCGTGCTACAACTACTGAAGCCCGTGTGCCACAACTACTGAGCCTGTGCTCTAGAGCCCGCGAATCACAACTACTGAGCCTGCCTGCTGCAACTACCGAGCCTGTATGCTGCAACTACTGAAGCCTGCGCGCCTAGAGCCCGTGCTCCGCGACAAGAGAAGCCTCCGCGATGAGAAGTCGGTGCACCGCAACAAAGAGTAGCCCCAGCTCGCGGCAACTAGGGAAAGCCCGCGCGCAGCAACAAAGACCCAATGCAGCCCAAAATAAATAAAATTAAAAAAAAAACGAAATATATATTTGGTCTTCCCATTTCTGGCAGAGCTCCTAAAATCTCTGGAATTTCCTAAGGGCTGAGCACGATCAAAGTGTCTTTTGTTATGTAAACTTAGCTGACTTTTGAAATGCCCCTAAGTCACCTATGGTTGCATGCTGGTCATCAGAGGAACTGACCATGGGATGAGAAGGGTGGAACAGTTCCACCCCTCTGAACTCTGGGGAGAGGACAGGGGCTGCAGATTGAGTTCAGTCACCAATTGCCGATGATGTAATCCATCGTGGCTATGTAACAACGCCTCCTCCGTGAAAACACAAAAGGATGGGATTTGGAGAGCTTCTGGGTTGGCGAGCGTGTGGAGGTGCTGGGAGCTCTGCGCCCTTTCCCTGTACCTTGCCCTCTGCATCTCTTCCATCTGGCTGTTTCCGAGTTATATCCTTTTATAATAAACCGACAATCTAGTAAATAAAATGGTTAAGCTCTATGACGCCTGCAGCCAGGGAGAGGTCAGCTGGCAGGAAGTGATGTCTTTCTGGAGAAGAGCTGCCATGGAGGGGAAGGAGTGGTTCCTGGGAGCACAAGGCTGGGACAGACTGCTCACCTGCATGGTGTCATGGAGAGCCACATGGCCTGGAAGCCTGACCTCAGGGCCCTGAGCCCTGGGGAGGCGTTTGATCTGGTCTTGGTTCTGCAAAGAGCCTGAGAAACATGCCCTTGATGGAGGGAAGGAGCGTATCTGGAGGGAATGCATCTTGATTCCTCCTCTGGAGGGTCGTGGGGAAAACCGGAGGGAACTTCTGATTGAAGAGGTGAAGACCCTATGTCAGGGTCCCTTCAGGTCACAGTAGTTTTGCTTGAGACAGGAGATAGCCATCCCCAGGAAAAATGGTCCAGGCTTTTGCAGAGCATTCAAGAGCATTTAAGCAGTAGTTGGAACTTTCAGGAAAACGAAGGAGACAACCTGTGGGTTCTGTCTGCGTAGCTGAGAGACCGGCTCACCCATTCACCCTTTGCCCTCCCTCCCTCCCGCCAAGGTTATCCATGAAGGCTGGACTTGAACAACGGGGGTCTGATCTATGTCGTCATCCTAGTCTCCTCCCCAGGCTGGTTTTTAAAAATAACTTTTATTTTTTCTTAGAACACAAGTAATTGACACTCTGTAGATTCAGAAATGCAGAAAAGAACAAAGAAAAAGAACCAGCTGTAATCCAGTTGCTCAGAGATAATCACTCTTCATATTACGGTATCTAGTCTTTTCTGCATGAGTATGTATTATACATGCACATACGTGTATGCACATGTATGTATAGAAATGCGTATTTCTGCAACGTGTAATTCTTTTTAGAAAAAAGATGTCAAATCGTGTCTGAGAGCTTAGACTCTGGAGCCAGGTTTGGGTTCTAATCCTGGCTCTGTTGTGTGCTGCCTGTGTCGTCTTGATTGGAACCTTTCTGTGCCTCAGTTTCCTTATCTGTAAACAGCCAAATTGGTTGATGAAAAATAGTATCTCACTGTTGCCTGAAGTTGAAGTTTTCTGTTGGTCATTCATGTTTCTTGGAACTGCTCGGTCGTACCCTCTGTCCACAGGAGGGTATGCCTCATGCTTTCATGGTGTGTGAAGGTGCTGTGTGTTCCTGCCACTTCCAAGTTTGGGGCTCTGGACCCCACCCTTAGCCTCTGATTATCCACCATCTTTGTTGTCTCTTCAACTTCTCCCTCTGTGTTGCCGCCTTTCCACCAATCAATACAATCAGTTAAAATGTTGATTTCAATAATAAATTCTGGAGAAGGTGCGGAGAAAAGGGAAGCCTCCTACACTGTTGGTGGGAATGTAAATTTGTGGAGCCGCTACCAAGAACAGTACGGATGTTCCTTAAAAAACTAAAAATAGAACTACCGTATGACCCAGCAATCCCACTCCTGGGCATATATCTGGAGAAAATCATAATCCAAAAAGATACATGCACCCCCGTGTTCACAGCAGCACTATTCACAATAGCCAGGACATGGAAGCAACCTAAACGTCCATGGACAGATGAGTGGATAAAGAAGATTTGGTACATATATACAATGAAATACAATTCAGCCATAAAAAAGAATGAAATAATGCCATTTGCAGCAACATGGATGGACCTAGAGATTATCACACCAAGTGAAGTAAGCCAGACACAGAAAGACAAATATGATATGCTATTACTTATATGTGGAATCTAAAATATGATACAGATGAACTTCTTTACAAAACAGAAACAGACTCACAGACCTAGAAAACAGACTTACGGTTACCACACGGGAAGGAGGGTAGGGATAAACTGGAAGTTTGGGATTAGCAGGTACAAACTACTGTACATAAAATAGATGAACAACAAGGACTAACTGTATAGCACAGGGAACTATATTCAACATCTTGTAATAACCTATAATGGAAAAGAATCTGAAAAAGAATCTATATGTATACCTGAATCACTTTGCTGTACACCAGAAACTAACACAACATTGTAAACCAACTATACATCAATAAAATAAAATTTTAAAGGGTTGATTTTTAAAACATGCTCAAGTCTCTCCCTTTTTAAATAAATAAGCAAAAACTCTTGCTGAATGCTATGTCAGCCAAACTTCCTTTGCCAGCCGAACTTCCTATGGGCTGTCTATACCCATCATCTCTCTTCCCCATCCCCCTTTCTCGATCTCAGTCTGGTTGCTGTCCCACAGCCCCACCCAGATTGCTTGGGAATGGGCTCCCAGTGGCCTCCTTGCTACCAGATCCACTAGGCACCTCTGTCTTTATTCTTCCCGGGCCTCTTGCCTTTGGCACTACCTCCTCCTCCCTCTTTCCCTTGTCTTCCTGGACCACAAACTCTCCTGCTTCCTGGGCTCCCTCCCATCTCCTCCCCTCTGCTCATTCTTTGCTGGTCCCCTTTGTAAGCGTCCCTCCTTGAATGTGCTTTTCCTCAGCCTTCCTCCTTGCTTCTTCTCCTCTCTGAGACTCTGACTGAACCCAAACATATCTTCACTACTTTGTAAATGCGGTCCATTCTCAAATCTCTACCTCTTAGCTCAGACGGCTCTTCTGAGCTCCCGATCAATATACCCAACTGGACACTTCCATTAAGACATCCCCTAGAGCCATCAAATCGATGTGTCTCAAATAAAATTAAATATCTTCTCTGCTAATACAGCCCTCCCCTTTGGTTTCTATCTTTGGGAAGGGTCAGACTCATCTCCCTGTTAAAGTGTCAGTGAGTCATTTTGAAAGAAATCAAAGCAGTGTTCCATTAATAGTTGAATTTTGGGAATAGAACGATGGAAGGGTGGCCGGGGCATCTGGGTCTTCTGATGTCACTGAAATCACAGATGCTACTGTGCTTTGTATTCTTGTCCTGTACGAGGCAGACCCTGATGCCTGAGAGACAATCAACACTTATAATTACTAAATGCATGGAAACTCATGGGACCAAGAGGAATAGCTTTTCACAGAGTGCTTTAGCTGGAAGGGCTCTCAAAGATCATCTGGTCCAACTGTAGCCCCGAGAGGAGTCTGTGGTCCTCAGCACATGTCTAGTGGTGCAGACAAGTGACCTCAGACCCTTCCCAATTTCCACTGTGATTTCCCGGGGGCCACTAGGCATGGCCATCAAAGATACCCCTGCGATGAGCTGGGAGTCTTGGCCCCAGGTAAGAGCATTTGATCTGACGTTGTTTTCCTTCACCCTCCAGGTCCCTGTCCTTAGGCGCCCTTGGAAAGGGGTGGGAACTCCGTGTTGCTTACAGAGGATTTTCTTACCTCTGGCTGGGCTCCCAGGCCCTGAAATCACAGGAAAGCATGGGCAGGTGTAGTTATCAACAACCCAGGGAGGGAAATGCTCTCTTTAAAAACCTAATTAATTACAGAAATTTGAAGCGTACTAAGAAGAGAGAGAAGAGTACAAAAGAATCTGCATGCATCCAGTCCCCAACTTCAACTCACTCCTGTCATACATGTAAGTCTCCTTCCCCTCAACATCTTTTTGTTTGGTTTTGTTCAATATCATTTTATTTTATTGTCATTCTTTTTTTAAAAAACTATTTATTTATTGGAGTACAGTTGATTTTTTCTTTTGGCTGCTCCACACGGCATGTGGGATCTTAGTTTCCCGGACCAGGGATGGAACCCGCACCCCCTGCACTGGAAGCTCAGAGTCTCAACCACTAGACTGCCAGGGAAGTCCCAAAATAGAGCTGATTTACAATATCGTGTTAGTTTCAGGTGTACAGCATAGTGATCCAGTTTTATATATAAAACTTTTAAGATTCTTTTCCCTTATAGGTTATTACAAAATATTGAGTCTAGTTCCCTGTGCTGTATCAAGATCATTTTAAAGCAGGGTTTCTCAAACTTTTTGGTCTCAGGACTCCCTTGCACTTTCAAAAGATATGAAGGACCCCCAAAAGTTTTGGTTTATGTGAGTTAAATTTTTGATACTTCTATTAGATATTAAAACTGAGAAACTTTAAAATATTTACTTATTAATTCATGTAAAAATTATAACACTTATTACATGTTAACATAAATGACATGCTTTTTAAGGAAAAATAACTATACGTAAACTAGTAAGAAGAGTGGCATTGTTTTACACTTTTTACAAGTCTCTCCAGTGTCTGGTTAATAGAAGACAACTGGATTCTTAATAGAAGAGAGCTGAATTCTTTTTGCGGTACGCGGGCCTATCACCGTTGTGACCTCTCCCGTTGCGGAGCACAGGCTCCAGACGCGCAGGCTCAGCGGCCATGGCTCACGGGCCTAGCCGCTCCGCGGCATGTGGGATCTTCCCGGACCGGGGCACGAACCCGTGTCCCCTGCATCGGCAGGCGGACTCTCAACCACTGCGCCACCAGGGAAGCCCTGTGCTTTTTTTTTTTTCCTTAAATTTAAATTTGTCACCGTAGCCTGGAGAGCCCTCCATGGTAGAACACAGAAGTCTTTCCTTAACCATTTTGGTTGAACAGTTTTACTGAGGTATCATTTACATAGCATAAAATCTACTCATTATAAGTATATTATTCAATAATTTTAGTAAATTTATAGAGTTGTGCAAGCGTAGCCCGGTGCATCTTAGAACATTTCCATCACCCCACAAAGTTCCTATCAGTAGTCAATCCTAACAACTCCAGCCCTAGGAAACCACTGGTCTGCTTTTTTATTTTTTTCTTTAAAACAGCTTTTTCTAAATATTTTATGTGGTCATATGGTCTTTTATGTCTAACTTCTTCCACTTAGCATAATGTTTCTGAGTTTCATTCATGCTGCAGAATGTGTCAGCACTTTGTTCATTTTAAATGTCTAATTGTGTTCCACTGTACGACTGTACCACATTTTGTTTATCCATTCACCCGTCAATGGGCATTCGGATTGCTTCCAGTTTGGGGCTATTACGGATAACACTGCTGTGAACATTCACATATGTATCTTTGTATGAACATATACTTTGATTTCTATTGGCTAGATTCCTAGAAATGGAATCACCGGTTGTCCTCATTCATTTCTACAATGGCATCGAACCCCATGGCGTAACTTATTCAACCAGTAACTTATTCAAGCAGTCCTCTATTGATGGACATTTGTGTTGTTTCAGCTTTCCTTTTTGCTATTGCAAAAACAGTGCTACAATAAATAGCCCGTGCATGTGTAATTTATTCCATTTGCCAGTGTATCTTTTTGATCGATTCTTAGACATGCGTTTGCTGGGTCAAATGGCAACCACATATGCAGTTTGGCTAGATATTGCCAAGTTCCCCTCATAGATACTGTGTCATTTTTCATCCCTACCAACAGTCTGTGAGAGTTGTTTTCCATAGCCCTGCTGGCAGCCTGTATTATTCAACTCTTGTATTTTCATCAGTATGTGTAAAAGATGTTATCTCAGCATAGTTTTTAATTAGGAATGCTCTCTTTTCTAATGTGTCATTTCATTCACTCATTTATTCATTCATCCATGCCATACCGCAAAGAGGCAATGCCCCATAGGTTGCTCTAATTGCTATTCTTATTGTCACAGGTGCCAAGCAGAGCTCAGAACAAGGCAGGAAATATTCCTGCTACCCTGGAGCTTACATTCCGATAAGGAAAGGAAAATAATACAGCTAATTAATATGAACATGTTCACACAGTGGTAAGTACTCTGATGAGAACTGAAAGAGGGTGACAGATCAGTGGACGACATCCATTCGTTCAATTGCTGAGTCACACCTACAGTGTGCGGGGCTCCAGGTGAAGTGCTAGAGCTTTCCTGGTCAAGGTGCAGCCAGTCTTTTGTGAAGGTGATGGGGGTCAGTGTGTACGCTGCCTTAGGTCATATAGAGCAGTCGGCACAAGCTGACCCTCTTCTACTGGGCCCTGGGGACACAGAGAGGAGCAGAGGTGGTCTCTGTTCACAGTCTAGTGGAGGAGAAAGACAATGAAACCAAGCCATTCCGGAAGAAAAATGCCCTAATAGTGCAGTGGGAGCATATGAGGAGATTCCAGAAAATTCCTCAGGGTGGTTGAGGCTCAGGGAAGGCCATGCAGGGCCTCTGAAGATGAGTGAGGGGGCCCAGCAGCCTTGCAGGGAGAGGGCATGTCGGCTGCCCTGGGCACGGAGCACGGCCCCCGTGGTGGAACTGTGAGGTCATGAGGGTCTCAATCGATTAGGCAGCGTCTGAGGGGCAGGACAGCAGCCATAGGTGTTCTTCTCTTAGAATTCTTAGCACTTCTTTGTTTGTTTGTTTTTAATTGGGGTATAGTTGCTTTACAATGTTGTCTAGCTCCTGCTGCACCGTGAAGTGAACCAGCCATATATGTACACATATCCCCTCCCTTTTGGATTTCCCTCCATCCAGGTCACCACAGAGCACTGAGTAGAGTTCCCCGTGCTATACAGTAGGTCCTCACTTGTTATCTATTTCATACCCAGTGGCATATATACATTAATCCCAATCTCCCAATTCATCCCACCCCAACTTCCCCCACTTGGTGTCCACATGTTTGTTCTCTACATCTATGTCTCTATTTCTACTTTGCAAATACGTTCATCTGTACCATTTTTCTAGATTCCACATATATGCGTTAATATACGATATTTGTTTTTCTCTTTCTGACTTACTTCACTCTGTATGACAGTCTCTAGGTCCATCCACCTCACTACAAATAACTCAGTTTCATTCCTTTTTATGGCTGAGTAATATTCCATTGTATATATGTGCCACATCTTCTTTATCCATTCATCTGTCGATGGACATTTAGGTTACTTCCATGACCTGGCTATTGTAAACAGTGCTGCAATGAACACTGGGGTGCATGTATATTTTTGAATTATGGTTTTCTCAGGGTATATGCCCAGGAGTGGGATTCCTGGGTTATATGGTAGTTCAGTAGGAGGGGTTTGGGCCGGGTGCTGCATTCTTGACCTGGGCCGTTGCCCTTCCCTCCCGTTTAGAAATCAGTGAGAGATGATCCCTGGTCCCTGTGCTCCTGCTGCTGAGATAGTTCTCCTAGCCCAGCTTCAGCCACCCTACCCCCATCCTTACTGAGCCTGCTTCCAGAAAACGGGCCTCACTGACCAAGTCCAGTACCTCCCACTGCCACTGAACTTCTGTCTGACATGTGGCAGAGTTTCCCAAAGTGGTTTTCTAGAGCCCCTGCATCAGAATCACCTTGGATACTGCTGGTTAAAAAGTTAATTCCTGAGCCCTGCACAGGATATATAGAGTCAGAATATCTGGGCACAGACATGGACATTTTCAATCAGCTCTCCAGGTTGTCCCTGTGTACACCAAAGTCTGAATGTCACTTTTCTAGGGTAGTGGTTCTCATCCGGGGTACTTGTTAGAAATGCAGGTTCTCTGGCCTTGTCCATGCCACCTGCATCGGGAACTCTGAGGGTGGGCCGGGCAGGCTGTGTTCTGACAAGCCTCGGGGTGATTCTGATGCATGCTCAAGTGTGAGAACCACTGGATTAAGGCAAGTGTCCTCCACCAAGGCTGCATGTTAGAATCACATTAGAGAAATCCCAGGCAGCTTCTAAAATTCCTGCTGCTCAGGCCCCAGCTCCCAGGGATCCTGGTTTGGGTGACCTGAGGTGGAGTCTGAGCATCTGTGAGCTCCCCAGGCGAGCTGAACGTGCAGCCAGCGACGAGAACTACTGGTCCAGGACAGTGGTTCTCTGGGCGCAATTTTGCGTATCACGGGATACTTGGCAAAATCTGGAGACATTATTTGTTGTCACAGCATGGGCATGCCACGGGCGTCTAGTGGGGAGAGATCAGGGATGCTGCTAAACATCTTACAATGCACAGGATAGCTCCCACAACACCCGGGCTAAAAGGTCGGTAAGGCCAAAGTTGAGGCATCCTGTTCTAGGGAAACAGTCATACCCAAGAATCTTAGCTTCTAGACTTAGCCCCACCCCTCCCCGCAACAAGATATATATTTGCAGAGTATTTTTTTATTCTCAGAAACAAGACATTCCATAGAGCTTAATTCTCACCTACATGACAACGAATACAGATATGCTTATACATGCTAACATTCGTAAAAAGGCATCCCCGGTACGCATGTAGACGCATGCAGAAAGATACATGCACGTGTTTGTCTGCACAGATGCCTGCACTCATATTTACTGAACCACACACATGGAGCCATACCCCCTACAGTAACTCACAGTCATTAAAGTGCACACACACATATACACACTCACACACTGACAACCCCATTTGTTAAGTGCAAGGGCCCTAGTGTCACCCAGAGTTCTCATGTTCTCCCCATCCCCATTCTTTTTTTTAAAATTAATTAATTTATTTATATTTATTTTTGGCTGTGTTGGGTCTTCGTTTCTGTGCAAGGGCTTTCTCCAGTGGCGGCGAGCGGGGGCCACTCTTCATCGCGATGCACAGGCCTCTCACTGTCGCGGCCTCTCCCGTTGCGGAGCACAGGCTCCAGACGCGCAGGCTCAGTAGTTGTGGCTCACGGGCTTAGTTGCTCCGCAGCATGTGGGATCTTCCCAGACCAGGGGTCGAACCCGTTTCCCCTGCATTGGCAGGTGGATTCTTTAACCACTGAGCCACCAGGGAAGCCCTCCCCATCCCCATTCTCACTCTGCTTTGCCTGAAAAGCCTAGGTATGGACACAGTGGAAACTCCACATGCCAAGGTCATGGCTGCATGTCCGTGGGGTGGCAGATAATCAGGCGGGGTGGAAGGAGAGCCTGTAGCGGGCATGGTGCTTGGGTGCAGCACGAGGGGACAGTGAGAAGGGACTTGGGGTCCCAGGCGCTCCAGGAACCTGAGAGAGATGAGGGCAGGGAGGGGAAAGGAGTCAGACTGATGCTCAGGGAATTCCAGGGGGAGAAAGGGAGGAAGGGAGGACGAGGGGGAGGGTGGGCCTGAGCCAAGGTGCCCGATGGAGCACATTGCCATCGCTGTCTGCTTCTGCTGTCTCCTCAGCACCTACTCAGATTCAGGCAGAAATATTTGCTAAGGGTCCACTCAGTATTTCTTTAGACACTCATGCATACCTTAAAGGATGGTAGTGGAAAGCACATGGGTCTTTGAAGACAGGTAAAGCAGATCTGAATCCCAGGCCTGCCACTTGCATGGATAAGTTTCCCAAACTCTCTAATCCTTTTTTTTTTTTAATTAATTTTTTATTTTTGGCTGCGTTGGGTCTTCGTTGCGGACTTTCTCTAGTTGCAGAGAGCGGGGGCTACTCTTCGTTGCGGTGCGTGGGCTTCTCATTGCGGGGGCTTCTCTTGTTGTGGAGCATGGGCTCCAGGCACGTGGGCTCAGTAGTTGTGGCACACGGGCTTAGTTGCTCTGCCGCACGTGGGATCTTCCTGGACCAGGGATCGAACCCGTGTCCCCTGCATTGGCAGGTGGATTCTTAACCACTGTGCCACCAGGGAAGCCCTCAATTTTTTTTTATTGAAGTATATTTGATTTACAGTGTTGTGTCCAACTCTCTGATCCTTGGGTTTCTTAGGTGAAAAGTGGGGATGACAATACCTACTCCAAATGGCTTTGCAAAGATTAAATTGCATGATACGTATACATTTCTTACAAAGCGCCTAGCACAGGGTAAGCCCTTAAGAGTACTAGATCCTTTCTCTTACCCTCCATCTCCTCCAGGTATTTTTTGTTTTTTATTGAAGTATAGTTGATTTACAATGTTGTGTTAATTTCTGCTGTACAGCAAAGTGACTCATTTATACACTTATATACATTTAAAAATATTCTTTTCCATTATGATTTATCCAGGATAGTGGATATAGTTCCCTGTGCTATACAGTAGGACCTTGTTGTTTATCCATGCTATATGTAATAGTTTGCATCTACTAACCCCAAACTTCCAGTCCATCCCTCCCTATACCCCACCGCTTTGGCAACCACAAGTCTGTTCTCTATGTCTGTGAGCCTGTTTCTGTTCCTCCAGCTACTTTGGACTCATTCATATATGTCTATTTCCTAGAATAAAAGCCTCATTATGCCTTATTGAACTGGAAAACATTTCCAGAAACATGATAAGTGAGTTAAAGGATATGACCATTTTGATGACCTTTCAGATTACTGTCGACTGCTTTTCAAATACTATTTCTGGATTTTTTTTTCCAACGGACGTCTCTCAAAGAGATGAAAAACTTATGTATGAAGGTGCTCATTTCGGTGCTATTTATAAGAACATCATTATACAACAGAAGGATAATAACTGACTTAATCCTGTTAGGAATAAGGCAGCATGTAGTCAAATAAGCAATTAATGGTTAAACCACTTGTGAATGATACTACTTCTTGATAGATTATTGATCGGCTGTTGAAATAATAAAAACAAATACTAAATAGTAAACTTTAAAACTCTACCTGACAAAATGAAAAGAGAAAGCTTGAAATAGATTCTCAACAATTGTTACAATGTTTTAATACACACACATTCGAATACAACTTTAGATAATACTTTAAAATGAAGCTTGGCAAACTTTTTCTGTAAAGGGCCAGATAGGAAATATTTTAGGCTTTACAGGCCGGATGGTCTCTGTCACTGCCCAGTACTCAGTACTGCCCCTGTAGTGTGAAAGCAGCCATAGACATACAGTATGTGAATCAATGAGCATGGCTGCGTTCTAATAAAACTTTATTTACAAAAACAGGTTGCAGGCTGGATTTGGCCCACGGGTCAGTTTGCAAACTCCTGCGTTAAAGGGAAAAGAGGGACTTACCTGGTGGTACAGTGGTTAAGACTTCACCTTCCAGTGAAGGGGGTGCATGTTCTATCCCTGGTCGAGGAGCTAAGATCCCACATGCCTCGTGGCCAAAAAACTAAAAACATAAAACAGAAGCAGTATTATAACCAATTCAATAAAGACTTTAAAAAAAAAGGTTCACATTGAAAAAACTCTTTAAAAAAAATAAAGGGAAAAGAACTGTGTTTGTGAATATATGAGAATATTTTTCTAAGTTTCCTTTTATAACCTTACTATATGACCATCTTTTAAAAGTTTAAGAAAAAGGTGGACATATAATATAAAAATGGGCAAAAGTCCTGACCTGATGATTCACAGAAGGAATACCACAATACCATAAACACAGGAAAAATGAAGTATTCACCACTTTTGAAATATGAAATGGAACTTTTAAGAACCCCAAAATACTTAGTGCTCACAGAAGTATACTGAGGTAGTCGTGCTATTACAGTACCAGTTGGAAAGTCAAATGGCAACACTTCTCTAGTCAGAAAGGTGTTAATATGCCAAGAGTCTGCCACTGTTCAAAGCCAAAACTTCAGAAAATATAAGTAATGAGGGGCAATTCATCCAACCAACTATGAAAACAAAACGTAAAGTTTGAGTAATGAAATTAATGTGGAACATAGGAGAGAGACAGAACAATGGAAAAGGAGAAAAGGTTCAGAAATAAACACCAAAGTATGTGGGAATTTATTATATCTTATAGGTGGCATTTCTGATCAGAGAGCAAAAATATTAGGAAAACTGGACAGCCATTTGGAAAGAAAAACTGGGTCCCTACCTCACACCTTCCCCCCAATTAATTCTATATGAAAGATTTAAAGAAAAAAAAACCTATAAATGTACCTTTAAAAATTGGGCAGTTTTTTTAAAAGAGCAAACTCAGAGAGAGGAAGGCCTTTTAAAGTATGCTGCAGAAACCATAAACAATATGACTGTGGGATAATATTTTTCTTAAAAATTTTTTTCAGACTTAGGGCTTCCCTGGTGGCGCAGTGGTTGAGAGTCCGCCTGCCGATGCAGGGAACATGGGTTCGTGCCCTGGTCCGGGAAGATCCCACATGATGCGAAGCGGCTAGGCCCGTGAGCCATGGCCGCTGAGCCTGCGAGTCCGGAGCCTGTGCTCCGCAACGGGAGAGGCCACAACAGTGAGAGGCCCGCGTACCGCAAAAAAAAAAAAATTTTCAGACTTACTGTATCAGAAAATTATAAAAAATTTGATAACACACTGTGTTGGGGAGGGTGTGGGAAAACATGTCCTCTTATGCTCTGCTGTATTGAAATGCAGTGATATCTAGCTAAATAAAAATGCACATACCCTCTGATTCAGCAATAATTTCACTCCTAAATATTTACTTTATAAATATAATTGCACATTTAAATGAAATATATATAAAGGTCATTATGTCTTTCAATATTGCTTGTAACAGCAAAAGATTGGAAACAAAAGCTTAAATGTCTATCAACAAGGGAGTTAAAAATAATACTGTATATGTTACATGTATTCATACAAGTGAAAACTGTGAAAATTATGTCATTATGAAGAATGACAATGCTCTTTCCTTACTGATATGGAAATATTGCAAGACATCTGGTTAAGTGAAAAAGGCATGGGGGAAAATTGTGTTCATATCATGCTAAAATTTTATGGGAGAGAAAAGGAAAACGTATACTTATAAAAGTGTAGACGGTTTCTGGAAAGATATATGAAAAACTTGTAAAAGAGGATGTATCTGGGGAGAAGAGATGGGTGGCTAGGTGGAGGAAAGGGAAATAAACTTAGTTTTCATTGTATACCCTTTTTTAAGTTCTTTAAATTTATAATAAAGCATTACCTATTTAAAATTTAGATTTTCTAATAATATTTAAAGACTCAGGGAAATATTTTTCTCAACAGCATCCCCTATTTTTCCACTTGGATGGCTAAGAACCAACTAAAACTCAACATGTCCAAAGCTGCACCCCAGATTCTGCCCAGAATCTGCTCCATCCGCCATTCGCCTCACATCAGTTAATGGCAACTCTATTCTGGTAGTCGTTCAGGCTGAAAATCACGGAACTATCAACGGCTTCGATCTCTCACATCCTATGTCCAAACTCTGGCCACACTCGGTTTCTTGTTATTCCTAGAAAATGCCAAGCACCGTCCAGTCTTTGGGCCGTTGTATTGGCTGTGCTGTCCCCGCTGCAGGGCTCCTCCTCGCAACCTGCATGCTTCACGCCCTCTCTTCGCTCAAGGCTGTGTCCATAAATCACCTCACTGAACTGAGAAGGAACCAGCCCTCTAGCCAGCACTCCTGACCCACTTTGCTTAAAAAAATTACAGGGTATCTATGACCTTTTAGCATAATGTACAACTTCCTTTTATATTTGTTGTCTATCTCTTACTAATTGACTAAGCTTCATGAGCGCATTAATTTTTGCCTATTTTGTTCATTGATGTTTCCTTCGTAAGCCCACAAAACTATTCAGTAAGCCCGCAAAACTATTCGCTGAATGAATGAATTCATTAATGTAAAGTTTACAGAGCACAATATAAAATTACACCTACTGTATAATGAGTTTTGTAGAAAAATATATTTAAAATATTTAAAGATTTTTTTAAAAAAGATGTTACATTATGGGCCTTTGCATATTTTGCAATATTTTTTCCTCCTGTTGCTCGTGAAAGAGTATTCTCTCATTGATGGCTTGGCTTCTTCTCCTCCAATTTCTGGGGGAAGGAATGTATCTGCTTAGCTCAGATTCTTCCAGGTAGAATTGGGGAAATGGGCAGAAAGAAAAGATGAACTGCAAGAAGTGAAACAAGTTTAATTAATTTAATATTGGGAATGGAAGCAGAGTCTCTGAGAGGAAAAAGAAACTTGAAAAAGGTGAGGAAGGGAAAAAGGGAAGAGAAACCCCTTGATGTTGGGCTTTATGAGAGATTTTTGCTGGTAGGTGAGAGTGAGGGCTAAGGAGTTTTGGGGAAGCTGCAGGGTGTGGGAGGTGACAAGAGGATGGAAATGGGAAAGAAAATTTTAAGAAGTGTTTCTATTGATTATAAATGAGATGCCCTTTGATTTTCTTTAAGAATCTCCGGTGAAGATCTCAAGAAATATATGGCAATGTCGTAAAAAGGAACGAAATTGTGTCATTTGCAGAGATGTGGATGGACCTAGAGGCTATCGTACAGAGTGAAGTAAGTCAAAAAGAGAAAAACAAATATCGCATGTTAATGAATACATGTGGAATCTAGAAAAATGGTACAGATGAACTTACTTGCAAAGCAGAACTAGAGACACAGATGTAGAGAACAAACGTATGCATACCAAGGGGGAAGGGAGCAGGGTGGGATGACCTGGGAGATTGGGATTGACATATATACACTACTATGTTTAATAGCTACTGTATAGCACAGGGAACTACTCGGTGCCCTGTGGTGACCTAAATGGGACGGAAATCCAAAAATGAGCGGATGTATGTATACATATAGCTGATTCCCTTTGCTGTACAGCAGAAACTGACACAGCAGTGCAAAGCAACTATACTCCAATAAAATATATATATATAATAATATATAATATTATAATTATAATATTATAATATATAATAATATATATATATGGCAACATTACAAACGGTTTGTTCAGGGTGGTGGCTTTCTGTATTATTTTAATTTTCTTCTGTATATTTGTCTGTACTTTTCACATTTTCCTCCATTATAAATGTATTCCTTTTATAGTATAGAAGGACATGATTTAACAGTTTTCTTTACCCTTCATCCTTCAAAGAGTCTCTGTAGCAGTCAGTAGCTGCCTGAGGCATCTGTCCTTTGCCTGCCTATTTTAGGCAGGCTCCTGGACCAGGAAAGGGGGCCTGCTGTGCTGCAGACGGAGTCTTCTCCTGACCGTGGCTCTGGCCCTCTTCCCTCTGACTCTCACCTGACTCGCACCCTGGCTGGCTCTGTTCTGTGCTGGCCTCGGCTCCCCAGTACCCTCCGCAGCTGGCTGCTTTGGGTGGGGTCCTTTGTCTTAGCTCTGGCCCTTTGGACCGGAAACTGAAGCCGATCTACCTTCATCTCTCCCGAAAATGGAGGTTTGGTTAATAGCCGTACCCATCTGACTCCTGTACATGAAATCTTTGGTTTTTTAATTTTAAATTTTATAACATTTCATCATGATACTCAGCAGGGGCTACCCTTCCACATCATAAGAGTGGTGGCTTTGGACTGCCACCTAGGGTCACCAGTTGTTCTGGTTTGCCCAGGACTGAGAGGGTTCTTGGGACAATGGCCTTTTCAGTGCTGAAACTGTGAAAGTCCCGGGCAAATCAGGATGAGCTGGTCACTGCGGTCATCACAGGCACCAGTAGGCTTTATCGCCACTGTCTTAGTTGACTTCTGAGGTTAGCGGTGAGGACACTCTCCTCACTCTGATACAAGTATGTTCTCTCCACAACAGGTGAAGACCATGCCCGCTTCTCTCCCCAATCATGGCAGGAATCAGATTAAAATGCAGGAACTTTCCTCCACATCTGTTGCTCTAGAGGGACTGACAAAAGTGTCAGAGCAGGAGAAGGGGCTCCACACCGGCCCACGCCACCAGCGGAGAAACACAGCCCAAAGGAAACATGGCTGAGGGGCTCCAAAGGGTCTTCTACTCAGATACTGTTCCCGGTACAAACAATACGGCTCTTCCCCGGGGTTGTGCAGACAAGAGCTGTACCTCTACGAACAGGTCAGCTCAGTGCTCCCAGTTCCTGGAAATTTGCATATCATGAATCTCCTTTGAGAGATGAGAAGGGTTTTTAGACAAAATTACTTTAAAAACACAAGGCTCTCACAGGACCCAAAAGCACAAACTCACAGCTTCTAACTAGGTTAGCTAAACAAGGACACTCCTTGGAGGGAACTGCTAGCACAGACTCTATTTTAGGCATTTCAGGGGAACACTGGTGATCATGACTTACACTGGATAGAGTGACTATTTAGGGACATTTATTTTTGCTGAAATATTTGCTGAGCATTTTTATAAAGCACTTCAAATCTGAAAAGATAAAAACAATTTCTGTAGGAGCCTTTAGAAGAGGGTGGGAAGGAAGATGGTGATCATAACACTGTAGCATTTATGTTGTGACACTTTCTGATACATTCAATGCCATTTCTTTAGAGTGAAGCTAAGGAACCAGAGCAGAGATGACAGCATAAACTTGGCATGAAACAAATGTTATGAGCTTGGTGCCTCTGTTGGTTTTCCCACAGCTTTCATCTTCCCAAGGGGATAGGATAATAACTAAAGTTCCAAGGAGGCAATGACTCCTTCCATTGGGTGGAAATGGGCGATTGAGAATTGCAGATGCATTCAGGTTTTGGGATTTGGTTTTCAGGCAACTTGCCAGGGATGGGTTCCAGCCACCCAGACCATTGTTATTGTGCCTCCTCCAGGAGCACTTTCACCCCTGCTTCTCAGAAAGAGTTAGGGCGTCTTGGAGGAATGGTATACCTGAGAGCCTTAGTCCTGCTTCCACATTAACATTATCTGGAGATCTTTTAAAACCATTCATGAGGGCTTCCCTGGTGGCGCAGTGGTTGAGAGTCCGCCTGCCGATGCAGGGGACACGGGTTCGTGCCCCGGTCCGGGAAGATCCCACATGCCGCGGAGCGGCTGGGCCCGTGAGCCATGGCCGCTGAGCCTGCGTGTCTGGAGCCTGTGCTCCGCAACGGGAGAGGCCACAACACTGAGAGGCCCGCGTACTGCAAAAAAAAAACAAAAAACAAAAAAAACATTCATGCTTGTGTTCTCCTCCATTCAAGTAAACAATTTCTGAGGGTGGGACCCAGGTATGGATACTTTTTTTTTTTTAATACTCCAGGTAAATTCTAATGGACAGCCTGCGTGAGAACCACTGCTGAAATTCAATGCTGTTCAAACTTGAATGAAATAATCACAAGCTAGGTAGGTGGATAGATAGATTGAATGATAAATGGATGGATAGATGGGAGATGCGAGAGGGAGAGAGAGAAACAAATATATAACCCGTATGAATAATAGATGAATAATAGTGATTATCTGTGGATAGGGAAATTATGAACAATTTTATTTACTTTATGTCTATTTTCTAGTCAACTGTGAAACACCAACAGAAAAAGGATTAGAAGACATAATGAGTAATTTTACAGAAAGATAGACAATAAGCATTAAAAAAAATCAACTTGACTAGTAATAAAAAAATACAAATTAAAACAATGACCTGATACATTTTAAAATGATCCTACTGGCACATTTCTTTAATAATGAGCTCCAGAAAGGCACCCAGGATCTCTGTGTGTTCTTTCTCACGACTGCATGGGAATCTACAATTACCTCAAAATTAAAAATTTAATTTAAAAAAATGATACAAAAAAGAACAGATGCATACTAGAAAGACTGATTCAAAATATTGGAAAGAGAAAATATAGCTGTGGGGAAAAGCCCAATAGATGTGACAACCTCCACTGGACAGAGTTAAGAGAATACGTGAACTTGAACCATCAGGGACCAGGAAGATTACCTAGTCCAGGACGTGAAGACTCAGGCGTCTGCGGGAGTAGGAAGTCTCAGAGTGAGTGAAGTGGGATGACCAAGGACTACGGTGAACAGAGAGGACACATCCTTTCTAAAGAGGCATCCACTACTCACCTCCAAGACGTTTTTGCCAAGCGAGGAAGCAAACCCAGTGTCAGATTTTCCAATTTTTTTTAGAAAAAGTAAAATCTGAAGTTTAATAAGAAATCGTCCCATTTTTAAACGTTGGCAACTAATTGAAAAATTCCAAAATGCTATGCAGGTCAAATAAAATTAACTGTGACTTGTATTCAAACTTATAAAAACAAAAATGAGATCCAGTGTGGTTGATGATGCATTTAAAAATGAGCAAGGGGTAATGAAAATTGGTACAATCTTTCTGGAGGACACATTTGCAATCTGTATGAAAAATATTAAAATTTTGCATACCTTTTTGTCTAAAATCTCAAATATTTTGCTCTAAGGAAATAATTCTGAAATCTGAAAAAGATTAACTAAAAGATCTTCAGTGCAATGTTATTTATAAAAAAGAGAAACTATGTGAAACCTTCACATCTTTAGCAGAATTGAGTAAAGAAATTATGCTTCATGCATACATCAAAATATAATGTAGCCATTAACAATGAAGTAGAAGAACAGCATGAAATCACGTGGAAATAAGTTCTCCGAGTGAAAAAATATATAATTTAAATTGATAGCTTTAGAGCTGATGTTTTGAGGAAGGAAAGGATGCGGTATAAATAGAGTATACTCTGTTTAATTCTAGCTTTGTAAAATTATACTTACATTACATATTATAAATATTGTATATAGTCTCTTTTTATTGCTCATCTGCATTTTCCAAGTTTTCAATAACAAACCCTGCTATGGTCACCTTATCCATTTCCTATTTATTTTCTTGCTAACAGAATTCTATTTTCATTGGGGTGGCATTAGACCCTACCAAAGAAAGGCGTCATTTCTTGGTCTAAGCCAACCATAGCAATCTTGCTTTCTGTTTCCCCAACATGTCTTGCATCTGACTGATTTCTAACAAAGATTCAAGGAGAAGTCGGCTGTGAGATGTACCGGGGAAGGTGTGCTCATCTGATAAAAGGGACAGATGTGTCTGGCTCTACTCTTGGCAGTTTTCCTGTCTGGAAAGTGGATGTTATGGCTGGAGCCATAGTCAGCGGCCTTCTAGCACACTTAAGGGAAAGGCTACCAGCATCACTGCTGGTCCTGAAAGTTCTGAGCCTCTGAACCATCAGTAACAACTGCCCACCTTCAGACATTTTGTTATGCAAGAAAACAAGTCCCTCTGTTTAGATGGAGTTTTCTGTTACTTGCAGCAGAAAGCATTTCTAACTGATTTAAATGTGCCCTAAAAACGCTTGAAAGAAACTATTTTTTAAAAAAATTAAGAGGTGGAGGGCTTCCCTGGTGGCACAGTGGTTGAGAATCTGCCTGCCAATGCAGGGGACACGGGTTCGAGTGCTGGTCTGGGAGGATCCCACATGCTGCGGAGCAACTAGGCCCGTGAGCCACAACTGCTGAGCCTGCGCGTCTGGAGCCTGTGCTCCGCAACGAGAGAGGCCGCAATAGTGAGAGGCCCGCGCACCGCGATGAAGAGTGGCCCCCGCTCGCTGCAACTAGAGAAAGCCCTCGCACAGAAATGAAGACCCAACACAGCCAAAACTAAATTAATTAATTAATAAAAAATTAAAAAAAAATAACTTTCTGATAAAAACAATGATTTTTAAAAAAGTGGAATAAAAGGACTGGAAGAATAAGTCTGTATCTTATCTGTATTTCCTAGAATATACCTGTAACGCATTTGTAATAACAATCCAGTAAAAGTTATTTCAAATTTTCTAATAGTCTGGAGCACATCCAATCCCGGCAATGCTGGTCTCCCAAGACCTGGCAGTCCTGGTATTGATTTGCTGTGTGATCTTGGGAAAGCACCTCATCATTCTAGAACTCAGCCTCCCAAACTGTGTAGTGACAAGGAATCAAATGATTCTTAAGGCTCCTTGTTAGCAGCTCCAGAGAAAGAGCTCAGGGCTCGTCTCTGAGTCTGTCATTCTCTTCCCTATGGACAATGACTGATTGAACAGATACTCTATGCAGGGAAACTGCTCAAGAATGGGAAATAAACACTATACTTCCTTGGCTTAAAAACAGGGGGCAGGGACTTCCCTAGTGGCGCAGTGGTTAAGAATCGCCTGCCAATGCAGGGGACACGGGTTCGAGCCCTGGTCCGAGAAGATCCCACATGCCGCAGAGCAACTAAGCTCGTGCGCCGCAGCTACTGAGCCTGTGCTCTAGAGCCCATAAGCCACAACTACTGAAGCCCGCGCGCCTAGAGCCCGTGCTCCGCAACAAGAGAAGCCACTGCAATGAGAAGCTTGAGCACCTCAACGAAGAGTAGCTCCTGCTCGCTGCAACTAGAGAAAGCCCACACTCACCAACACAGCCAAAAATAAATAAATAAAATATAAATAAATTTAAAAAAACAAAAACAAAAAGAGAGGGCATACTCATGGATACAGAGACCAGATTGGTGGTTACCAGAAGTGGGGAGGGCATGGGGGGTGTGGGTGAAATGGGAGAAGGGGGTTAAACAATACAAACTCCCAGCTATAAAATAAGTCATGGAGATGTAATGTACAGCATGGGGACTACAGTTAATAACACTGTACTGTATGTATATTTGAAAGTTGCTGAGACAGTCAATCTCAAAAGTTTTCACCACATACACAGAAAATCTTGTAACTATGTATGGTGACGATGTTAACCAGACATTTATTTCACAGTATATACAAGTATCGAATCATTATGTTATACACTTGAAACTAACATAATGCTATAACATAATGATATAATTATATCAATAAAAAACAAACAACAACAACAAACCCAGAGTGCACAGGGAACTAAAGCACCAAAGATCACTTTATAATTTTCTTTGTGGTGTCAGAATACCATCTAATGTGATTCTCTTCTGTTAAGTGTGGAGGGAACTCTCCCCAAATCTCCCAACCAAAGCCCAAATTCTATAACACGTTCTTTCTAACACCTTCTTACTGAGATGCTCCATGCTTTTCCATGGTGTGCTTTCCCCCTTGCTGCAACAGGGAATAAATCCAACTTGTTCAACTACAGGTGTGTTCCTGGAGGTCTTTGATTAGAGGGCACTGACAATATTAAGCATTCAAAACCATTTATTGCTATTATTAGCAATTGCTATTTTATAAATTTATTTATTTGGCTGCGTTGGGTCTTCGTTGTTGCACACGGGCTTTCTCTAGTTGCGGTGAGCAGGGCTTCTCTTGTTGCGGAGCATGGGCTCTAGGCTTGCAGGCTCAGTAGTTGTGGCTCGCGGGCTCTAGAGTGCAGCCTCAGTAGTTGTGGCGCACAGGCTTAGTTGCTCCGTGGCATGTGGAATCTTCCCGGACCAGGGCTCGAACCCGTGTCCCCTGCATTGGCAGGCGGATTCTTAACCACTGCACCACGAGGGAAGTCCCAGCAATTATTATTTTAAAAAATAATTATTACAGTAAGTCCCCTACATACGAACCTTCAAGTTGCGAACTTTAAAAGGTGTGAACGTGTGTTCTCGTGTCCGATCACGTAAGTTAATTCACGAGTCTGGAGTACATTGTCATGTGCGTGCATCCTCTACAAGTGGTTGTGCGTTTGTGTACTTCACTGTACAGTGCTGTATAGAGTACAGTGGATGTCCAGAAGCAAAAATAAAAGCAGCGGTATATAGCTGATTGTGTTAGTTGGGTACCTAGGCTAACTTTGTTGTACTTACGAAAAAACTGGACTTACGAACGCGCTCTCGGAGTGGAGCTCGTTTGTATGTAGGGGACTTGTATTGTTATTAATCATGTGAGTCTAGCATATAAGGTGCATCTCTGGGGATGTGGCTGAGATACCTCCAGAAGGCAGACTTGGAATAGGTTGCAAAAGGCCTTTGTTTCACATTGTCTTGTACGAAATGGATGGCAGAGCCCTGATACACACCACACACACACACACACACACACACACACACACACACACAGATACTGACAAATCTCAATCTTTAGAAGGTTCCTCCACAAAGGGAGAAAACTTGTCTTTCCTGTTCACAGCTGAGTCTCCAGCATGCAAAGGAAAGCAGGTCACATCATATAGCCTCAACTCGGTACATTTTTCCTGAATGAATGAACTCAAGCATCCTGGGAGACTTTAACAGTTTAATTTAAACATTAATGGATCAGGTAGACAAACATAGCTAAGACATATATAGTGCTTACTCCCTACCAGGAACTGCACTAAACACTGAACATGTATTAACTCAGCTGTCTCTGGTCCCCATCCTATGAAGTAGATACTATTATGAACTCAGTTTTACGGAGGTGAAAACTGAGGCACAGGGCGGTTTAGTGGTTCACCAGGGATCCCATGGCAGGTAGGTGGCTGAGTGAGGATTTAAATCCAGGTAGTCTGACTTCAGAGCCTGTGCTCATAACCAACATGCTTTACTGCCTTGCAGTACAAAATAAAGATATAGAGAGTAATAATGTGCAATTAACTTTGCAGGCGGATTTGTGTTGTTTGTATCTAAAACCACAGAAAGTACATTTTTTTCTTCCTTGAGTATGAGGGAAAAATGCTCTTTGCACATTTTTAATTGGTCATTTCATAGGCCATAGAGTGAAAATTACGTAGATCATATAATTTGACCACAGCAAAATAACATTAGCTATAAACACCAAAAATAACAGGGGGAAAGCAGGAATGAAATATCAGGAATGAAAAAGGGGATATAAGAACAGATTCAGAGGAGATGAAAAATTATAAAGGTGTTCTATTTGTAACTTTATGCCAATAAATTTGAAAACGTAAATGAGACAGACTTATTTTCTAAGCAAAGATAAATGATCCAAAATTGACTCAAGAAGAATCAGAAAATGAATACTCCATTACTTACCAATAACTTTGGAAAGAATAATTAAAGGTATAGCCTTCTAAAATCCATCAAGTCCAGATTGTTTTGTAGATGCATTCTTTAAATCATCAATGAGCAGATAGATATCTTGATAATTGAAAAATACCAGTGTGGGGCTTACCTGGTGGCGCAGTGGTTGACAGTTTGTGCCCCGGTCCGGGAGGATCCCACATGCCGCGGAGCGGCTGGGCCCGTGAGCCATGGCTGCTGAGCCTGCGCGTCTGGAGCCTGTGCTCTGCAACGGGAGAGGCCACAACAGTGAGAGGCCCGCGTACCGCAAAAAAAAAAAAAAAAAAAAAAAAAAAATACCAGTGTGTAGGAAAAAACCAGGATGCTTTCAAAATCATCCTAGAAAGTTAGCATAACCTTGTACCAAATTTGAATGAAAACCTCACCGTCCCCTAAAAAGGAAAAAAATAATTTTATTTATTAATATAGATGCCCCCTAAAAGCCCTAAGGTAAATAAATAATTCCAATCCAACAGTGTATTTTAATAAAAGAACATACATTGACCATATAACGTTTGTTGGAGGAATATATATGTGGTATAATTAAGGGTGGCATCTTGAATCATCTTGAAGAGGAGGAAGGACTATTCAGATTTGGTGCTGGGACAGCTGGCTTCTCGCCTTCATCAAATCCTTGCCCTACCTTATGCATAAATCTAATTTCCAGATGAATTGATAACCTAACCAACAATATCATCATCAACAACAACAATAACAAAAAAGTTCTAAGCTACTAGAACATTTAAGCAATTATTCTTGCGATTCTCGGTCTCCTTAAGCAAGGTAGGAAATCTAGAAGTCATGAAAGATAAGACTTACAGATTTGAGTACACAAAACCTTGTAACTGCTTTACAGAGAAAGACCCCCCCTCAATATTATTCAGTACTTAACAAATAATGGATGCCACATGAAAACATTTCCATAGGTAACACTATGGAAACATTAAGTGACAAAGGCAAACTACAGAACAATATTTATATTTTTAAGATTGATAAAATCGATAACGCTCTGGCAAGTTTGGTAAAAAAAAATTGGCATGGGGAGGGAGAAAATACAAATCAACAATATTAAGAATGAAAAGGGGGTATAATTTCAGAGAAAAGCAAACACTATAAGGTAATACTAGTTGTAACTTTGTGCCTGTGAACTTGAAATTGTGAGATGGACAATTTTCTAGGAAAATGTAAATGTATAAAACTGACTCAAGAAGTAGGACTTTTTTTGTAAAGGAAAAATAGAACTTTGTGTGTGTGTGTATAGATAGACAGATACAGATATAGATAGATAATATATATCAGTGGGTTTGTGGTTTGAAAATGCAGGTTGCCTCGGGGAATGGGACTAATAATGGAAGGTGACCAGCTAGGCTGAGGGGGGACAGCTGCTTTCTAAATATAATGCCGCGTGCTTTGAATTCTATACAAGCCACGAATTACTTTTGATAGAAAGGGAGCAAATACTGTTGGTGAATGGCTCCCCGGGAAGTCCTAGGAACAAGCAGGAGGTGGGCTAAAGGATGGAGTTGGAATGGAATCCAATGGTTCGTCTGTGATAATCAGATTCCTCCCAGGTCTTACAGTCTCACTCGCCCCCTCTTCTCTCCCTCTCCTTCCCACACTCTGGACAGACATCCTGAGATCCGAGGGCGTTTTATGAAGGAAGGCAGAGCCGCGGAAAGAGCAAAGGAGACAGGAGTTCAAATCCCTACCCTAGTCTGGGATCTGCAGTGTCAGACTTTGGGAGCGTCCCCTCACTTCGCCTGATCCAAGGGTCTCCGTGTCCCATCTGCACCCACCCTCTGGGGCTCCTGGAGGCTCAAGTTAAGTTGTTAAGCGAGTCTAATCCCTCAAGAGCTGGAGATGAGGGGGCGGGGTGGCCGGCGCCTCTGCCCGCAGCTGCAGGTAGGCACATCCCCACCCCCGCTGCCCCCTCCTTCCTCCTTCCTCCCCAGCACACACACCCACACAAACCGCTCGCGTCGCGGCTGGAGAGATGCTCTCAGGCGCCAGCGGGCAGCAGAGCCTCGGCAGCCAGTAGAGCCGAATAAAGAGCTGGAGGGCTGGGGTTGCGCAGGAGATCTGCAAACCACAACGGGGGACAATTCTTATCTTTCTTTCATGCTTCTTTCTTTCTCTTAAAAAAAACCCTCCCTTGTTCCCACTGTAACTTGGAGGAACAAGGAGTGGTTTGAAGGAACTGACGCAGAAGTTTTATTTATAAACCTTAAAGAAGTTCTGGGCAAGTCACTCAACAGAACCCGCGAGGCCCCAGGTAACCCCAGCTCCCGGCGCTGGCTCAGCCTGGCAAGCCAACCCACAGCCTCAGGCAGGGGTGCGGGGCGCCCTCTGACTTTGCTTTTGGAGTAATGACACGACCCGTGACGTGGACCCAGGTGGCCTCGCTTGGTGAGCGTCCCCACCAGGTAAGCGCACTCCCGGGGTCTCCACTGGTCACCTGGGTGGGACCTTCAGCTCCTAAGAAGTAAGTCTGCACAGTTTAGCCACATGCATGAGTGGGAGGTTGGTAGGAGAGAGTCTGCTTTTATCACAGGAAATTGTGGGAGATAGGAGTGAAAGATGGTTAAAAAAAAAATTCCTTTTTTTAAAATTTTTGCATTGACGCGCGGGGATGAGATGCATAGGGGGTGAAGTTTTGTAGGAAATGGTTGTGGATCGGGGCTGGAGACAGGCGTCTGAATTTCTGCAGGGACTGAAGGGGGAGCAAAGTCCACATTATTGCAGAAACCTATGATGAACGGGAGGTGAGAGGTTATGAGCCTGAAAATGTGCAAGAAATGGTAAAGAGTATGAATCTAAGCATTTTAGAGAAATGATGGGAGAAGCACTTACCGTCCTGGTTTCACCTGACCCCCGTGCTCTGCCTTCTCCACGAAGATGCTCACAGACACTGACAACAGTGGACGCCCTCACGCACTGCCCGCGCGCCCGGAGCCCGCGGCGTTCAGCACCTCGGACAGAGCCCAAAAGGGCTGCGCGCGGCGCCCTGTGAGCCCAGAGCGTCCTGTCTCCTTCGCCCCAGGCCACCGCGGCTCGCCTCTGAGGGCGACTACCTAACCCCGCCCCTAGAGCTGGGAGAAAGGATTTTCGAATCGCAAGAGCAAACGTGGAACTCAGTTTCTGATCCGCTTCTAACTGCTTCCCGTGACTGTAGAAGGAAGAGGCGGAGTATAAAGATAGCCCCCAAGCTTCTGCAAATACTACAGCTGAACGGGGTGGCCTCCTGGATTTGGAAAGGTGTACCCAAACTTCTTCAAATTTTAACATTTATTGAGCGTTTTCCATGTGCCAAGGCCCTGTGCTAGGAGCTCTACCTGAGTTATTTTATTGTTATAGCACACCACAAATGTGTCTGTGATTATCCCCATTTTACAGATGAGAAAACTGAGGCAAGAGAGGCTGAGTAACTTGGCCCAGTTTCTACAACCACCGAATGGTAGAGCTGTGTTCTTAAACTCCACTCCCGGCTGCAGTAGTCAGGAGATGTGTCCGAGCAGAATTCTCACCGTGAAAGAGCTCTGAACTTGGGCTCAGAGGAACAGAGTTTGAATCCAAGCTATACCACTTACAAACGTGTGCTCTTGGGCAAAATTACTTAACACGTCTGAACTTCAGACTCTGTATCTGTAAAATTAGGATAATAAAGCTTCCCTTGCAGAAGTGTGAGGGGAGGGTGGTCAAAGAGATCATGAATGTGGAAAGACTCAGCAAACTTTGCATTGTGGTTGGGTGGTGGAGGCAAGAAAGGAGGCAGCAGGTGATTGGAAGAGAAAGAGGACTGGTAATGGCATTAGTGGTACTCTACAGGGTGCTGGGAGGGCTTAGAGGTAGGATTCTGGATGAGCTTAATTCAACATAACCCCGTGGCTCTTAGAGGACTTTGTAGAGAGTGTTCACATATAGCCTACCCTTTGATCCTTATAACAATCTTGTAAGGCAGAATCGGAGTTCTATTCATTTGGAAAGACGACGCTTGCCCTTAATTACTCAGCTACCTAGTAGCAGAGCTGACGTTAAAATCCAGATCTCCTGCTTCTCTATCCTGTAATCCTTCCACCATGACTGGTACATCCTCCAGAGCTTGGATTACGGAGCAATTACAGCACCAAAATATACTGAGATAAGCACTGTAAATATCAGGTTGGACCGTGTGAAACTGATGATGGTTTGACCATTTTTTACCTACAGACACAGTAACGTCATATGGACCAATCTAATAAATGTTCATTGATTATATTCTATTTTGTTCCACATAGAATTTAAAACAACTTATAAAGGTCCACAAGATGCCAGGTTTATATATATTAGAAGCAGTCAAGAAAATAGAGGAGAAACAAGATGAAGGCTGTAGCCAGAAATAAGATGAATATAAAATATGCATATTATAAAGTCCCAGAAACTTGCTTTGGGTCACAAAGTACAATAAAGTGTATATCCGGTCCCTTGCCTAGGGATATGAGAAACTTTGCAGACGTTTGTAGGAGTCTGTTGCTCCTCCACTTTGGCATAAATTTTCTGCTAGCACTAATATAAGTAGTCTTGAAACCAATGCAATGCCTCAACCCTCTGAAAGATTTACCACTGTGCCAAACAAGGGAAGTTTAACTGGAAATCTGATGCCAATGAGACTCAAGAAAGGGGAGGTAAAGCAAATGGTATTTTATCTGCACTGAAGTAATGAAGTGTTAGCTATTTATAATGGTTCACACGAGCACATCATACTTTAAAGTTTATAAAAAGGGCTTCTGTATCCATCAGCTCGTTGGAGCCTCCTAACAAACCTGTAGAGGTGAGAGACTAGGAAGCGAGGGGAAGAACAAAAACACAACATCATGACTTGTAGCCCATGTATTTTACTCTTTATGCTTCATGTCATAAACCCACATACCTACAGAGGCTAGGTAAGTCACTTGAATGTGTGAACTGGGCCAAATGTAAGACCACAGAGAATGGCAGGGCCTTTGTCAAACTGGACAATGAATAATCCATCTTAAAACATTCAAATTAAAAAAAAAAGTTAAAGCGGGGCTTCCCTGGTGGGTAGTGGTTGAGAGTCCGCCTGCCGATGCAGGGGGGACACGGGTTCGTGCCCCGGTCCGGGAAGATCCCACGTGCCGCGGAGCGGCTGGGCCCGTGAGCCATGGCCGCTGAGCCTGTGCGTCCGGAGCCTGTGCTCCGCAACGGGAGAGGCCACGACAGTGAGAGGCCCGCGTACCGGAAAAAAAAAAAAAAAAGGTTAAAGCACTGTTCCAGTGGAGCAATACATAACTTGGCACCACATTTAGCCCTCAGCCCAGTATTATGCAGCCTTGTTCTACACTAATCAGGCTAAAGGTCTGGGAAGACATGGGAGTGAAGGAGCCTAGGTTCAGTGAGATTAAAGACTCAGTCTCTGTCTTTAAACTTCCCACTTATAAACTGGGAAAGATTGAACAAGATGGCTCCTCTCAGCTTCAAAAGTCTAAGACTTCCATAATTTTGTGGATAATGAAATAATTCAAAGATTTCTGGACAAAAAAGGCAAATAATTCCACCCATTCATCCCCTCCATCAAAACAATTTTTTTTTTTGGGTGTTAGTGATGTTTTAGTTTTCAGCATTTCTTTTCCAGTCCCTGTGCCTTCAGAAATTATGTTAGTCACCATTATAGTGGAGACGAATTAAACAGAAAACAGCCCTGAAAAGTGAAAAGGATGGCGGGGGTGGGAGGTGGGGGTGGGAAGGGAGCATGACAGGGAGGAACCCGCCAAACTTTGCTCACTTCTCAGTTTACTCCTTTTCTGAAACACTTGAAGAAACACCTCACCACTTTGGGGTTGCTAATTTTTAAAGATAAAAACGTGGTGCCTAGAGCAGCCGAAGGGGATGGGATTTCAAAATTCTGGGCATGTACCAGCTCTTTTCACTCAGGACTGCTTCCTTTTCTTCCAAGAAGCTTAGAAAGCCTGAAAGGCATCTGCTGTTTCCAGCATTAGGTGTTTTTAACATTCATTCTGTGTGATGCACAGTAGGAGATAAATTCCCAAATTAAAGTAAATTCGGGGACTTCCCTGGTGGCACAATGGTTAAGAATCTGCCTGCCAATGAAGGGGACACGGGTTCGAGCCCTGGTCTGGGAAGATCCCACATGTCATGGAGCAACTAAGCCTGTGTGCCACAACTACTGAGCCCACGTGCCACAACTACTGAAGCCTACGCGCCTAGAGCCCGTGCTCTGCAACAAGCGAAGCCACCACAATGAGAAGCCTACGCACTGCAACGAAGAGTAGCCCCTGCTCGCCGCAACTAGAGAAAGCCTGTGCACAACAACGAAGACCTAATGCAGCCAAAAAAAATTTTAAAAAAGTAAATTTGGTCTTGGTTGACTCCCACATTCGATGGGTCACTATTCAATTCTAGCTTTTGAACATCTCTGCAGCTTGATTCTTCCATAACTTCCTCATTTTGGTGCTTCTGAGCCTCGTCATCTCTCAGAGGCTCCTCCAGCCTCCCGTCTCACCCTTCCAATCCTGAATTCTATAGATTTCTTTAGAATTCTACAGATTTCTTCAACACCTAATGTGGAGTAGACACATTGAGTGTTTGATGGTGAATATATGAATGAATGAGCCAGCAAGTAATGCCAGTGTTTTAGTGAAGGTTTACCATGTTATAAATAATAAAAATTAACTCAAGCTCTGCTAAACAGAAACATGGCTCCTCGAGTGTTCACAGACCCCAGAGGGAGCTGAACTGCTGAAGAGAGAGGGGATTCTCTCCACCTCTCATATCAGCTTCTCAGTGTGTTAACTTCATTCTTCTCACTGTGCACTTCAACCTTTCTGCTTCTCTGTGCATGTGGCTACCTGACCAAAGCAGCCTTATCTCCAGAGTCCCTAACACTTCAGTTCCTACAAACAGCCCAAGATAACTGGTGTTTCTCAGTCTCAATGTCAAATTCTACCCAAGGTCAAATCAGTCAAGCACATGGGGCAGGTCAGAGAGTACAAAGTCACCTACCAAAAGCTGAACACAGTGCGGGGAGATAGACGACAGAGAGAAGGGTCAGTGTGGGCTGGCGGGACATCTCAGAAGAGTCACCCACTCACTGATCTCTGAATGACCCAGGGCAAGCCAATCGTTCACTCTTGGCTTCAGTTTCTTCATTTGTTAAATGGGGGAGAGAGGACATCTGATAGGGCCATTTGACACTTCAAAGAAGGCAGCTGGTATCAGCCTGGGGCAAAAACACACGCATTAACACTTCATTGGGTTAGAAAACCTTGGGAAGTCTAATGAGAACCTGCTGCATAGCACGGGGGACTCTATTCAATGCTCTGCGGTGACCTAAATGGGAAGGAAATCCAAAAAAGAGGGGATATATGTATACATATAGCTGATTCACTTTGCTGTACAGCAGAAACCAACACAACATTGTAAAGCAACTATACTCCAATAAAAAAAAAAAAAGAATCTACTGTATAGCACAGGGAACTCTACTCAATACTCTGTAATGACCTATATGGGAAAAGAATCTAGAAAATAGTGGATATATGTATATGTATAACTGATTCACTTTGCTGTACACCTGAAACTAACACAACATTGTAAATCAACTATACTCCAATAAAAATTACAAAATAAAAACCAAACAAACAAAACCCTTGGGAAGTAGGAATAAGGGGAAATGGAACACGAGGCCAGGCAAGAGGAAGAGCAAATACAAGCACTACATTATTGAGCTACTCACGTGTTAAAGACAAGTGCACTGATTGCTCAGTCTTGCGGAAGTTGTATAATCCATTGCATCCCACCCAAATCTTTTAAACTCACCAAAACCAGGCTATTAGGAGACGCAAGGGAAAAGCGTTTTCCTGACATCTACTTCCCATCTCCCATTGGTCAATATTTTGCTCTACAAAGGACTAATTCCCCCACACTTTTGAGCTGAGTAATTCTGTCTCTCCAGGCAGCTGTTGGAGAAACACTTTCTACAATAGTCAGTTTCTCCTGATCAGTTGGAACCAGGTGTGGGGCTCAGCCATCTGTAGCAGTGACAGCAGCAGCAGCGTCCTGACTCTAAGACTGAGGTATAGAACTTGCTAAGGCCACTCAGGCAAGAGAGCAAGGTGAGCGGCCAACCCCCAGAGAGGGTAAGCAGACAGGGCTATGTGAAACTGTGATGATACATAACGCGAGTCTGGCGTCATTGGCAAGGCTCTTGTCAACCAGCTACGTGAACTGCAATCTTTTATTTTTTTAAATTAACTTTTATTGGAGTATAGTTGCTTTACAATGTTGTGTTAGTTTCTGCTATACAGCAAAGTGAATCAGTTATAAGTATACATATAGCCCCTCTTTTTTGGATTTCCTTCCCATTTAGGTCACCACAGGGCACTGAGTAGAGTCCCCTGTGCTATCCAGTAGGTCCTCATTAGTTATCTATTTTATACACAGTAGTGTATATATGTCAATCCCAATCTCCCAACTCACCCCATGCCTCCTTCCCCCCACACCCAGTATCCATATGTCCATTCTCTACATCTGTGTGAACTGCAATCTTTTCAACCCAATTTTCTTGACATGAAAAGTGTAAGGCACATGCAGCACACCAACAGTTAATGTTCAGCCAGCACATTTTATCTGGGCTATAGGAATGACGGAAGGGGGCTTCCCTGGTGGCGCAGTGGTTGAGAATCTGCCTGCTAATGCAGGGGACACGGGTTCGAGCCCTGGTCTGGGAAGATCCCACATGCCGCGGAGCAACTAGGCCCGTGAGCCACAACTACTGAGCCTGCGCGTCTGGAGCCTGTGCTCCGCAACAAGAGAGGCCGCGATAGTGAGAGGCCCGCGCGCCCCGCGATGAAGAGGGGCCCCCGCTTGCCACAACTAGAGAAAGCCCTCGTACAGAAACGAAGACCCAACACAGCAAAAATAAAATATATTAATTAATAAACTCCTACCCCCAACATCTTCAAAAAAGTAATAATAATAATGAGGGAAGGGTCTGATTCTGTCCTCACACGGAGCTCCTGCATTTTCGTCATTTAAGTAATTTCAGTGGGGAGGCCCACAGTGAAAAAATGGTTAGAGACAACCCAAAAAGTAGCTCACTGTGGACAGAGAATGTTATCTCTATAGATGGGCTAGACATTCCAGACCTCAGAGAACTACTCAGATGCTGCTCTCTCCTTAGGGGCCAGGGCAGTGTTGACTGGGGACAAGCCTGGGCTCCGGGGAGGAGGTGGCCACTGATTCCAAGTGAAGGGAGAGAAACATCTCCCAGATATTCCATCTTCTTCCCCGCTTTCCTTTTCTCTTTTGTCCCCTACCTGCCTCCCCTACTCCCTGCACCCCCTCCCCAGACTTCAAGGTAGTCCAGAGCTATGTGATTTGCACCACACACAACATAGAGAGATAACCCAATGCTCCACCCACGTCTCCTTCCCATCTTCCTTTCCTTTTTCTCTTCCTCCCTTCCTCCATCTTTTCCTTTATCTTACTTTCAAATTATCACACAGCTGATGGGGGAGAAAGACAGTTTTCCTGCCTCGAGGGGCTCAGAGATATGGGGAGGAGGTAGACCCAGATGATGAACCAGATCAATACTTCAACGGAGAAAGCTGAACCCAGGGGATGCAGTATCCACTTTTTTCTTTTGGTATGTAGTGTGTGTGAGTGCGTGTGTGTGCATGTGTGTGTGTGAGAGAGAGAGAGAGAGAGAGCACACGCACAAGAGAGAGCGAGAGAGAACGTAAAGATGATGTATAATATTCCAGGGTATGAATACGAATATACTACAGTTTCTTTGTTTTCTTCTTGACGGGTTGTTTCCAGTTTTCACTGCCAGCATCGTGTCTGCACACGTTCTGCTACGCATATTTACCAGTAATCTATTCCTGAGAACAAAGCATTGCAAAATGAGTGGCTTAAAACAATAATCATTTATTTGCTCGTATTTCTGCGATCTGGACCAGCCTCTGGGAACTTCTGCTGGCCTCACCTGGGTTCCCTCACGCAGTTGCAATCATCTGGGGCTTTGGCTGGCCTGAGATGGCCTCGGGCACACTCTGATGTTCGCTGGGGCTGTCGGCTGAAGCGCCCTGTGTCCTTTCTGGTTAGGGATACCCCAGACTTCTGCACGTGGCAGTTGGATTCCAAGAGAGCAAATCTCGAAGTTGCAGGGTTCACTGGGGCCATGCCTTGAATGTCACACAAAGTTAGCTCTGCTGCATTTTACCGGTCAAAGCAGATCACATGCTGACGCCTCCTCTCCATGGGAGGAGAGGCAAGACCTCATTGCGAGTGGTGTGCACACTGGGATGGCAGGACTTTGTGGCCATGCTTTTCAGTCTAGAACACAGCTAAGCCCAGCCATGGAATTACTGGGTCAGAGTGTAGGCATTAATTTAGCGGAGCCATTTGTGCTCCCACCAATGTGTTCCTGAATCTTCCCATCTTTCTCCATCCTTGGTACTGTCGGTCTAATTTTAGCTGCGCTGGAGGGTGTACTGGTATCTCAGTGTGCTGTAATTTGATTTTCCTTGATTACTAACAGGGCTGAGCACCTTTTTCTGGGCTTATTGGCCATTTGTGTATCCTCTTTTGGAGGAAGTGATTTGTAGGAGTTCTTTATATAGTCTGGATATGAGTCAGTTGTCATTTTATTCCTCTTTCTCCCTTCCAGCCTGAGTGATTTTTCTCTTGATTAAAAAGGAAGTAACATTTGAGTTGAGATTTGAGGGATGATGAATAATTAAAGAAGAGCAGGGAGGTCTTAGAGTTAGAAACATGAACAGGGTTAGAAGGAAGAGAAATAAAAAGTGGGGCATTTGAGAAATGACCAGATTTCAAGATAGATGGAGTATAAAGAGAACAGAAGTAGAGGGCAGATGCTGAAGAGGTGTGGCCAGGAGGTGAAGGGCCCCTTGGATGGAATGGAAAACAGCATGTTTTCACTGCACATTGCCTTTTCTTTATTTAGCCCTTGAAAATTCCGCTTTAGATGTCCAGAGTTTGGGGACTAACAAGCTTATAGACACATAGAACTGTAATAAAATGATCACCTGACCACAGAAGAGTTAAAATGACGGAAACAGAAGAGAGAGAATGGCCACATTTGGGGGGCGCAGGCGGGTAGAGAGAGAGAGGGAGAGAGGAAGAAGGACTCAGTAGGAGATTGAAGAAAGAAGCATAGAGTTGAAGAGACAGAAACAAACGTCTTGTGAATACATTTAATAATATACAGTGTCTTTGGATGGTAGGGATTTTACAGAAAATCTTATAGCAACACACAAACACAAGTGCCACAAGATCAGACTGAGATGGCATTATCAGAATAATGCATTTGGAAGAAGCAGAAAATGATCTGAAGCAGAAAGATACAACCTAGACTGTTAACCACAGTTAATTCTGAAGAGATGAGTGGCTTCAAGGTGGGCTGGGGGCGTGTAAAGGGTACTCTTCTTCTTTATATACTTAACTGTGATTTGGGCTTTTTTTTCTTTTAAACAAAGTATCTATTCATGGATTAAAAGTTTTAAAAGGCAATACACCCATCTCTCAACTCTAGCCAAGAAAAGCTGCTGACTTCCTGTTTAATAGAGGAATAGAAATTGATCAATAACTGCTCAGGGTAGTGGGGTAAGAGGAAGGATGACATGCATCAGAGAAGGAAAACTCAGGCATTGTGACACCTGCCCAGCAGAGCCTGAGGGACAAAAAGTCCACATGGAGGGGCCATGCTGGCAGAGCATGGCCAGTGAGGGACCCGGGGCTGGTAGGGCATCAATTCTGGGAGACCATTTCTCCTTATTCGTGGGAGACCTCGTGACCAACACCCATTTTGGAAGCTCTGAGTCCAGGAATTAGGTAATTGACATGAGGAGAACCAAAGCAGAAAACCCAGGTTTGACAGCCCTCAGCGGGGGGAGCTCTGGAAAGAGCTTTATTTCCTAACATTCGTGAGCAAAATGGCAATCCCCTTGTCCATCCTCTGCCTCAGATCTGTTCAACCAGAGAGGACGACGTAGCATTGCATTATTTGAGCTATTCTGAGAGCCTGAATGAGGTGGATGAGAACTCGGACATCTGCTCGAATAGTGGGGACTACAACATGGAAATGGACAGCTGGATTGCTTTTGTTTTACGATATTTCCCCCCTACGACGATGGTGATACACGTTTAGTTTAGGAAGTACAGCAAAAAGGAAAACTCTTCATAATCCTATCACCATTTTGGCGTATTTCCTACTGGTCTTTTTGATGCACACCTAGAACTACACTGCATTAAACCATTATTTACGAGGTAACCTATTAAGTGTGACTCATTGCTAAATGCTGAGGCTACAACAGTGAACAAGATAGACTCAGACCTTTCCTTATGGAAGCTTAGACTTTAGTGATGCCGACAGAAAACAAAGTTTCTGTTATCACAAAACTGCATTTGTGATAAGTGTCATGCAGTCAACCCAGTAAGAGCTTTGCACGTTTTATTGCTTGCTCTCTCCTAGGCATCATGCCAACCGCTTTACGTGTGGTACAGTGCCTCATTTAATCTTCACAAAGTCAGGTAGTTTGCCACTATCACCACAGTCACCCCTGCCATGTTACAGATGAAGAAATAAACCCAGAGAGGTTAAATAACCAGGCAAGGTGGCATAACTTGGGATCAAACTGGGACACGGCTGTATCCAGAGTCTCTAACAGCCTTGCTGCTCAGATCAGCTCTATAGAATACATGACCCTTTTCTCTCTTCTTCCCTTGCTAGGTCTGATCGCCACCGTGGCTCAGAGACTCTAAGCTGTAGCCAGTATGATGGATGACAACACCGAATTAAGGACGGATGGAAACTCACTTTTAAAGGCCGTGTGGTTGGGGAGGCTCAGGCTGACCAGACTCCTCCTGGAAGGGGGTGCTTATATCAACGAAAGCAACGACAAAGGCGAAACGGCTCTCATGGTGGCATGTATCACCAAACACGTGGACCAGCAGAGCATCAGCAAGTCCAAGATGGTGAAGTATCTGCTGGACAACAGGGCAGACCCCAATATTCAGGATAAGTCGGGCAAGACCGCCCTCATCCATGCTTGCATCAGAAGAGCTGGGGGAGAAGTGGTCTCCTTGCTACTGGAGAATGGAGCAGACCCCAGCCTCGAGGACCGCACAGGGGCTTCAGCTCTGGTTTACGCAATAAATGCAGATGACCAGGATGCATTGAAACATCTCCTGGATGCCTGCAAAGCCAAAGGCAAGGAGGTGATTATTATAACAACGGATAAATCGTCTTCAGGCACCAAAACCACCAAACAGTATCTTAATGTCCCTCCTTCACCCAAAGAGGAAGACAGACAGTCACCTCCACGGTGTGCATCTCCCTCGGGTGTTGAACTGAAGGCTCCAGGCCTGGGCTCTCCACCCAGTGAGAAGGAAGATGACTTCTTTAGCCTCCAGTCAGGGCATCCAGGTGGTTGCAACACCTCCAAGTCTCCTAATGATCCTGGGTCACTCACTAGGAAGGTCGGGAACCTCAAAAGGGCCCGTTTGCCTCAACTGAAGAGGCTCCAATCTGAGCCCTGGGGCCTGACCGCGCCCTCCGTGTTGGCCGCCTCTATGCGCCAGGATGGGAGCCATGGCGCAGGTGCAGACAGCGAGGTCATCAAGAGCATCAGTGACATGTCCTTCCCCAAAAGGGGCCCCCTTTCCAGAACCAACAGCACTGATGGCAAAGACCCCAGCCTCTTCCTCACGGTCACGGAGCAGGTTCTGAAGATCCCAGCCTCTTCGGCACCAGCCTCGTGGAAGGCAGCCTACGAGAAAAGTCAGCCTCCCCACCCACGTCTGGCCAGAAGAGGAACTCTCCCTATTGACCAAGAGAAGGGTGGCATTGGCCCGTCAGGCCCCTCTGCTCTCAAAGATGCAGCGTCCCTCAAACGGCTGGAAAATGACCTCTACGATTTAGATTTACAGCCAGGGGCCGATCCGCCCAACTCCATCTCCCTTGAATCAGGCAAAGGACCCGTAGATTGGAAGAAGCTCAACAACTCCCACTTGTCTCTCTTCCAGGGCTCCAGGGAGGCCCTGGATGCTGCGTCCTGCACATCTCCCAGCTCAGCGCGCCACAGGCCACCCCATCTTCTAGAAAGACGGGGTTCCGGAACTCTGCTACTAGACCGAATTTCCCAGATCAGGCCTGGCTTCCTTCCGCCTTTAAATGTAAATCTGAACCCACCTATCCCGGATATTAGATCGAGCAGCAAACCTTCCTCTCCACTTGCTAGTGGCTTAAAATCCATGGTACCTGTTGCTCCAAGTTCACCAAAGAGAGTTGACTTGAGAAGTAAAAGGAAGCTCCTCAGAAGGCATTCTATGCAAGTTGAACAGATGAAGCAGCTGTCTGACTTTGAAGAAATCATGACCTAGAAGCTTTTTCAGTGAGGTTTTTTTTTTTTTTTTAAATCTACGTAGTTTATGAAAAGTACCATAATCTAGACCAACACGGTCATGCAGAGTCTCTGCATCTTGATCACTCCTTACTGTGGGTGTGTGGCTGCTTCAGGAGAGATGGAAACGGTGCCGCTTCCCTTCTGAAAGAACATCTGGGTTCTTATAGGCCTACTTGAAAAGAGCCCAGTATAATTGGGTTTTGGAGATGAAAAAATCTCCGAAGGAAGAAAACCTTTGGAGTTTGAAAGTCACACCGCAGGTACAATGATCTAAGCGGCTGACGCCCATTATTTTCTACCAGACAAACAATTTAAATCACAAGATGGTATCTGGAGGACGTCATGGGTAATAAATCTATAAAGTGCCTATAAAGAAAACGAGGCTTTTTCGAATGTGCAAAAGTTCAAAACCGATCTTTGGGCTGTTAAATATGGGTATCTGTGTCACATCTGGAGGAACAGAAGTAGAATTCTCCCATCAGAGAGGTTCTGGTATTCGGGTCCTGCCTCTTACCATGTCATGGGGCACTGGCTAGTGTAGCATAGTTGAGATCTTTCAGAACTCCGGTAACAGGCTTTATCCACGTACTAATTCGGGTGTGCTTTGAGTCCCCAAATATTAGATCTACGTGTCCCCCAAATTCTGTTGTGTCACAGTAGCTGGTGCCTCAGAGACGAATCTTGCCCAGAAATGAAACTGGTCTTGGCCTCCTGCCCTGACACAGGTTCTATGTTGAAATCTTGTGAAAAACAGTCAGGGGCTATTGGCTAATTTGGAGTTTTGTACATACAACTCATAGAATAGACCCATAAGAAGCGTTTCCTGATTATTCTTTAAAAAAAAAAAACTTGGTAAGATCTCTCCAAACTAGAATGATACATGGTGATGGGAGAGGCACATATTACAAGGTAGAGTAGATGGTTCTCAGGCCAGCGGCACTGGGGACCACTTGTAGCCTGAAAATTTTAAGGGATGCAAACTGTCACTTCCCCTTCACTTTTCTGGGAAATTCAAGAACATCTGGTTTCTTCTTTGCCTGAATTATCTATGTGATGAGAGATTTGTAGAAATAACCTGTACAACCTTTTCGAGCCACTTTGTATGAACCCAAGAACGGAAGCAGACATTTAGCACGTTTGGTGTAATGTAGCCACGTTCTAGATGAAGATATTTCTGGTTATTTTCCCATTTATTGTTTTCTTTCATGCTGCTTAGATATGTTTGCTTTATGGTTAAAAAAATTCAGTAGTCCTTGGGGAGAGCATCACATAGAGGAAAGAGGAGAGACTTTGAGATTTGGGTTTGTATCTCTATTTCATCATTTACCAGCTGCGTGACCTTGAGGAAGTGGCTTAACTTCTCTAAGCCTCCACTCCCTCATCTGTAAAATGGGGTTAGTAATGCTTCACCTTACAAGTGTGTGGTGAGAATTAAATGAGATAATGTATGAAAGTGCCTGTAACTGTGCCTGGCACAGGTAGAAGTAATTGGAAACGAGGCAGCTGATTTTCATACTCCTTTAGACCGCCGGAGCCTCAAAATCTCAAATAATACCTAATACCCTACACAAAGTGAAGCAAAGTCTAGCTGCAATATTCAAAGGGCCCCTTGAGATTCTCAGGGGTTCTGTCAATACTGAGCCTTAAACTCACTTGTAGAGTAAAAGAAATTCTGCCACAGAAGTTCTGCACATCAGACCATTTCTATAATGACATTTGCTAGAAAGGTATCTGTATATCCCAATCAAAAGTGCTAATGATGGTTATAAATACACCGAGTGTTTGTTCTTTAGTAATTCCTTTAGGGAAGGCACGTGCTCAGCCTCGGCACTATGGGTCTTTCGGGCTGGATAATTCTTTCCTGTGGGAGACTGTCCTGTACGTTGTAAGTTGTTTAGCAGCATTCCTGGTCTCTACCCATTAGATATCAGTAGCATCCTCATCCTAAACTGTGACAACCAAAAACGCTTTCAGACGTGGCCAGACATCTCCTGGAGGTGATATCACCTTAGCTGATCACCACTGCTCTAGGAGAACGATTGTGTACACGGTAGAAATATGCCAAGAGCAACCAAACTGCATGAAGGTGTAGGTCTGGCTGGCTGGCTAGGCTGTCCCACTAACTTCAGGGCAATTCAAACTGTAACTTAGTAAGATGACTCATATACAACGTGCGCCTTCAGGATTCTCGACCTCAGTGCTAATGGCCTCTTGTACTTGGCAGGAAGGGAAGAAAATGAGAAGAATAGCACATAAGCTAGTGAAACTCTAGGGCTCATGACCTCGGTTGAGTGTCCCAACCCATACGCTCTTCAGGACCATTTAGATGGTAATAGTTCTCACCAACTGGCCATGATTACAGGCAAAGCAACAACTCTGATGTATTAAAGAGAGAACCAGACAGACAACCACTGTTCTCAGCAGCTCATTAAAGGAACGCACACACACTATTTTAAGTACTTTTCCAATGGTCGTCAGTGTCAGTTAAAACTAACGTCTGCCAGTATTGATAGTATCTAACTGGGGCGAGAGCAAGACACTGCATAAGGGAATTTTTCGAAACCTTTAGCTAAGATTTGAAAGCCTAATTTATCCTAAGTAGTGAATGTGGTACATTCATAGCAATTAGCTTAGGTGAAACACTAAACATGATGAGTTGCCCGTTTGGAATAGCCTGTCCATCCGTCACACAGATGCGTAACAGCAGGTACGCTCATGCCACTTACTGCCTGCATCCATCAGTTGTGACCTTTCCATTGGCCTTTCTGTAGACGGTCATCAGGATAGTACCTTGTTTCATCACTATCTGATGATGCATTAGTTGAACTAGACTGTTCCAAACTAGGACAACCACTGCAATAATTAATCACGGTTAATGCATACATGGGCAATTTTCTTCGTGTTAACAAACCTCAGAGAAACGCTTTTTAAAAGCATATTTGGATTGAATCACGCTTCCTAGATCAGAGATTTGGGGGAGCCTAGGGTCACTACAGAAGATAGCCACAAACTAGTTTCAATAACCCATCTACTTAAGACTCTCTGGAATGTTTATCAAAATATATTATAGAATGTGAGTCTAAAGTTTCAAATCTGGAATTTGGGTTCAATTTCTAGACATTCTAAAGCCTTTGTTCGTTTGCTTAAGTCCATCATCGAGCCTCTTAGAATTTCATCAAGTAAATGCAGGTTTTGTCTGACCTTCCTCCTTTGTGTGTGTTGGTACTTAGATGTATCGTGTGTTGCTTGAACTGGTTCTCTACAGTGTTCTATCCTAGTCTCGAGCTGACGATGTGCTCAAGGATGTATCAAAATCCATGTAATGGAACTATTTAGATATTTCTAATATGTCAATAAAAGATATATTACAATCCTTCAATAGTAAGTATTTCCCATTTTTCTTAGTGAAACCTCAATTATAAATATTACCTTTTCCTTAAGATGGGTTTGGCATGACTGCCTGGTAACATCGACCTGAGCAAACACCTACTATTTTATGTACACGTGATTTAGAAAATGAATTTTTAACTACACAGGTATTATAGTTTCTTTTTTGCTTTAAAAAAAAAAGCTAAGAATGAGAAGGTGCATTGCCGCAATGGGGGTGAATTCTTTTCCTCTGGCCCTTCTGCTCAGTTCCCCCCAGGGTTGCACCTGCCATCTGCTACTGGTAAGGTCCCTGGATATCCCTCCTTGGGCCCCATTTCTAATGTCGATGAATGTTAATATAAGCTGATTTCTCTTAGCTCTTACTCCAGGGCAGGCTGGTAAGTATCAAATGAACCAGGTGGATGGTCTCTCTTCTCTCTTAAACTCTAGAATTCTGTGATTCAGACTTCATCCAGACTTCCTGATTCCCTGGAAAGTTCCAAACCTTACCCCTAGGTTCCTTCCTAGACGGTTGAAATAAATTATATTGTTTTGTGCCCGTCTCAGCCTGTTGATAACCAATGTTATGGCTGGACCAGCCCTTGTGGTTCTTATTGTGGTTGCAAGAAGCCCTCAGCAATAATCATCAGAAAACTTTGCAAAAAAAGGTTTGTTGCTTACAGGTCCTGAAAATTACGTGGCACACCTGGGGTCACACAGTGAGGCTGTGGGTAGACAGAGGGCCCAGGCCTGGGGTTCTGCTTTTATTGGGGTCCAAGCTGAGGACCTAGGGTTTCATGGGCTCACTCTTTATGAGTGAATTTAAAACATAAGAGAAGGAATTTAAAGTGTGAGAAGAGAAAAAAACAAGGGGCCCAAATGGTCAGTCACTGAAATCAACCAAGATCTCTAAAACAAAGCTGGGGAGTGGGTGGGGGCATGACCTGGCTCTTTATTTAGTCCTTTGTGGCTGGCAATGTGTATTTATCGAGATCGCCATCTCTGAGGTGGAGGCCCCCTTTGAAGTGGATGCCTCAGACATCAAAATCAAGTCAGGCACTTGCAAGGCAAAAAGAAAAGCCAGCTGTCAGGCTTACACTGCAGTTAACAAGGGGGAGAAAAGGGAAGCAACCTAAGTGTCCTTCAACAGACGAATGGATAAAGAAGATGTGGTATTTATACATATACAATAGAATATCACTCAGCCATAAAAAGAAATGAAATAGTGCCATTTGCAGAGACCTGGATGGACCTAGAGACTGTCATACAGAGTGAAGTAAGTCAGAAAGAGAAAAACAAATATCGTATAATATCGCTTATATTTGGAATCTAGAAAAATGGTACAGATGAACTTATTTGCAAAAGTGAAATAGAGACACAGATGTAGAGAACAAACTTATGCATACCAAGGGGGGAAGCGGGGGTGGGATGAATTGGGAGATTGGGATCGACATATATACACGACTCTGTATAAAATAGATAACTAATGAGAACCTACTGTATAGCACAGGGAACTCTACTCAATACTCTGGTGACCTAAATGGGAAGGAAATCCAAAAAACAGGGGATATATGTATATGTATAGCTGATTCACTTTGCTGTACAGCAGAAACTAACACAACATTGTACACAACTATACTCCATTAAAAGTTTTTTAAAGAGTGGGGGAGGGGAAAGGACTAGTTTGAGCATGTCTTTTCCTCACTTCTTTCTGCAGGAAAGGGAGGTCAATGTTGTTTCCAGCTCCTCTGAGGAGAGATTAGGAGGGACCCCCTGGGAGGAGAAGAAAGTGCTGGGGGAGGTGGAGGTGTGATGAGGGACAAGCCCCCCCACCCCCCGCCCCGAGTGAGGGAGTACATTCCCAAGATTATAGGAGGCTCAGAAGTTGGGGTCCCTTGTGTGGAACTTGCTCCTTTCCAGAGCAAAACCTTAGAGGGGAGTGGCTAGATGTGTGTTGACTTAAAAAAATGTACAACGTGAGAGTTGCGAGTTAAGTTTTATTTGGGGCAAAATGAGGACTGCAGCCTGGGAGACAGCATTTCACATAGCTCTGAGAAACTGCTCCAAAGAGGCAGGGGGGAAGGTCAGTATATATGTGATTTTGGTGAAGGGGGTGTACATACAATGAAGCACATATATATATTTTTTAATATACTTGGCAGTTTGCACGTTTTTTTTTAAAATAAATGTGTTTGTTTGTTTTCGGCTGAGTTGGGTCTTTGTTGTGCACAGGCTTTCTCTAGTTGCGGTGAGCAGGGGCTACTCTTCATTGCGGTGCACGGGCTTCTCATTGCGGTGGCTTCTCTTGTTGCAGAGCACGGGCTCTAGGCGTGTGGGCTTCAGTAGTTGTGGCACACAGGCTCAGTAGTTGTGGCTCGTGGGCTCTACAGCGCAGGCTCAGTAGCTGTGGTGCACGGGTTTAGTTGCTCCGCAGCATGAGGGATCTTCCTGGACCAGGGCTCGAACCCGTGTCCCCTGCATTGGCAGGCAGATTCTTAACCATTGCACCACCAGGGAAGCCCAAGCACATATTTTTTGCAGAAGGTTCTGCTAGTCTCCTGAGGGTTACTGCTAGTCACGAGGAGCAGATGTCACCATGAAGGAATTTAGAGCTTTTCTAGATATGAGGAGATGCAAGAATTGGGCTCATAAAATTGGCTCCTGAAGATATCTCACTATCTGAAGACCTGTTCTCCCAGTTTTCCCCAGAGCACAGAGGGCCTCATTCCCGATCTCCACCTGAACTCCTTTCAGGGGGTGTTGAAAGTCAGCAGCTGCAGCAGCACCTGCTTTAATCCTTGTAGAGGTAGATGGCAAGTGCTCACGACAAGTGCCAATTTGTAGCTGACATGTGCATCTTGGGAGAATGGGCCTGGGTCAAGCTGGGCAGGAGGGCAGCTGATGCACTTGCCTTGAAGAAACACTGGAGCTTGGACAGTGAACACATCGGCACAAGGACCCCAGGGCTCCCTGAACCTGAAGGCTGTGCACTGCTTAAGGCATCTACAGGACACAGTGGAGAGAGCTCCACCATGGCTGAGATGGATTTTCTTATCAGTGTTGGGAAGGAGGGTTTGGGAAATACAGTCAATTTTAACTTGATTTAGCAAAGTAAAGAAATGGGACATTTCTCACATCCAAAGGTTAATGAGGTGAAATTCACAGCAGTCCGTGTCCTATTGTTAGGGGAACCACTGATGGAAAACGCCAGGCCCTGGCCAAACAGGATAGTAACTACTTGCATGAGTTATCTTACCACAGGAGGTCCTGGTAAAGAACGTGGAACTAACAAGCTACCACCAACTGGAAGAATTCAGGAAAGGTCAAAAGGAGACACCAGTCTGTATGTCCTCCCAACCTCAGAGAATCTTCCTCGCTGGAATCCACCTTGGCTGAGCGATGTGGGCACCACCAGTAAGGACCCTGAGTCAGAACGATTGGCCAGAGACGACCCGGAAACTAACCCCATCACCGTAAAACCCGAGACTGCGAGACACGTGGCAGAGCAGTCCCCCTGGGTTCGCTTACCCTGCTGCCCTCTGCCCGGGCTTCCCTTCTCAGTAGTGTCCTGCTTTGTCAGCACGTGTGTCTCCTCAGACAATTCATTTCTGAGTGTTAGACAAGAGTCCATTCTTGGGCCGTTGAAGGGGTTCCCCTTCCTGCAACACTATGGTCCAAGTTACAAAATGGCACGCATGCAGTAGGAAGGAAGAAAACTTGCTCACACTTGGAATCTATCTGCGGCAAGACATCAAGAATAAGAAGCAGATCTCAGAAAAAGAAAGGAGGTAAGTATTTTAGAACTGTAGCATTATCTAATAAGTCAACACAGAAATAAGTGTCTGGTAATTCTCACCAGGACACCTTAGCTGAAGGTGATGTTGTGATCCAATTCCAGTAGACTGACTGTGAAAGCACAGAGTTAAAAAGCTAGCAATTTTCATCGGAGAAAAGGGTAATCATTACGCGTGAGGATTGGGGTCGGGGGAGAGGAAGAGAAGAGAAAGAAGTGAAAGGCTAGAAGAGGTCAAGGTTGATGAAATAAAAATTCACATTTTAAGGCAAGACAAGAAAAATGGAAACATCAAACCTTTTTCTCTGTCCTTTGACCTCCTTCTCCACCCCCCACTCCGGTGTGCACTGTGCAACTGCATTATATGTTAACCAGACCTCCCGAATGGCAGGAACCTTGGGAGATACTGGGCCTCACCTAATGGAAGTTCTGAGCTTAAATCCCTATGACCTATGAATGTCGCTAGTTATATTACTTGCATTCTGCCTGTTTCACAAGACTATCATTTATTGCATTACCAAATGTGTGACGGAGCCACAGATAAAATTAATGATGATTGGGCAGTTTGCAATGATTGATCAAAATATATAGTCCTATAAGATCAACGATTGTAATAGTGTAACTCTAGATATGGGAAGAAGGAATAAGAGGGAACCATTTCCTGGACCATAACAGACTAGTAAGACAGGTGATCCAGAGGCTTTTGGCTATTGTTAACAGAGCCCAGTCCAGTAATAGCATGTAAAGTGACCTATCAACAAAATCCTCACTTGACCTGGGAATGAGCATTCCTAGTGCCATGAGACAAATTGGTCACAAAATGCTCCCCAAACGTTGGCTGAAATTAAGAGTAAAAGGGGGCTTCCCTGGTGGCGCAGTGGTTGAGAGTCCGCCTGCCGATGCAGGGGACACGGGTTCGTGCCCCTGTCCGGGAAGATCCCACATGCCGCGGAGCGGCTGGGCCCGTGAGCCATGGCCGCTGAGCCTGCGCATCCAGAGCCTGTGCTCCGCAATGGGAGAGGCCACAGCAGTGAGAGGCCCGCGTACCGCAAAAAAAAAAAAAAAAAAAAAAAAGAGTAAAAGGGAAGGGACTGTCAAATAAAGACTGTTGCCCACCATCTCTAGTTCTGCAAGAATCAAGTCATTCACCACTGCAGTTGCTGACCTACGACACACCCTGAAAGGAATTCAGGGTGAAGATGAGGATGAGGCACTCTGTGCTCTGGGAAAACTGACAGAACCGGCCCTCAGATAGTATCTTTAGCAGAAATTTTTTATGAACCTGGATTCTTGGATCTTCCCATACTTAGAAAAGCACTAAAATCATTAACCAAGATGTCTGCTACTGTGACTCGCAGCAACCTTCTACTGAGAAAGATGTGTGCCTGACTGCAGGTACCGCCTTTGCCAAAATCACATTTTGGCTAGCTTCCTCCTTTACCTCTTTGGAACAGTTCTCAGAACTCTTGGAGAGACTGTCTTCTGGGTTATAATACTCAGATTGGCTCGAATAAAATTTCCCATTTTTTTCTTAGATTGACTATTGATTCGATTTTTCATGGACAAGGTCTTGCCAGTGTGAACCAGTCCAAATAGCCTGATGAAAGAAGCCCACCTGGCTGTCCCTTCTGGAGTCCTCTGCCTCCTCTGGGATGATGGACCCAGAATCACAGACACTCCTGACCTAGGGCAAAAATGAATTCTCATGGGGTGAGAGGTAAGGGTCTAAATACATTTTTAAATTATCCCATTACAATTTAATCAGTACTTAATCCTTTCTTTGCTTCAGTTGGATATTGTTGCCTACCCAGTTTGATCCTCCCTTCTCCTTCCCAGTAGATCCTGATTTTGTGTATGTAGTCAGTCACCCTGTATCCTTGCAGCCCTTTTGACTTCATCCCGAGCTCCAAGGGAAGCCCTGATTGGTCTGAGTTAATTATGACGATCCCCATTCTCCTTATCAGTGATTGGCTAAAGGATCCAGCCTAAGCCAATCAGTACATGACTTTCCCCTTGTCAGTGGCTTAGATCCAGATATGGGCACATGACCTAAGTTGGCCCAATTGTACTGAAGGAAAGGACATACAGGTCATGAATGAAGGAAATATTTCTCTTCCTTCTGATAGACATGACTAAATAAACATGTTGCTCAAGCTTGTTTGTTTGGTTTGACAACCTTTTTGTGACAATAAAATAATAGAGCCTAAGAATAAAGCCAACATGCAGAGGAGGGAGTAGCCAAGAGAAAAGCAGGGAAATGGACTGGAGCCCTTATCACACTATGCCTGAAGCTGAATTCACCTCTGAACTTTCTGCTATATTCAATGGTATATTTTTTGATATATATGATATGAGTAGTATATTTTAGAATTCTATAGTCTATTTAATATAGGTTATATATCATTTAATCTAGTTGGAGTTCAAAAAATTTACTTGAAGCTAAAAGTATCTTGATATCATTCACTGATTTAAAATATCCTTGTAACATGCTAAATTCTTGCTTTTAAAATTCTTGAGTCTGTTTCTAAACTCCCTCATTTCATCCCATCCCACTTCATTCCACCCCATTCTGTTCCATTGTATTACACTCCATTGGTGTATTTGTCTTTCTGTTCCATATCAGAGCATCTATTTTAATTACTGTAGGGTTTTAACTCACTTTCACAAATGGTGAGTCACATTCATTCTCAATTCTCATTGGACAAATTATTTCATAAAATCATTTTATTAAATGTTAAAAATGTTCTGAGATTATGACTGGGATTCTTTGACATTTAGTTATTTCAGTGCAAATTAACATTTTAAAAGATTAAGTCTCCCAATGCAGAAACATGAATTGTTACTCTAAAAATTCATATCTTCATCTTTTTTATCCTTCATTTATAAAACTTGAAGTGTTTAGTATTCCTACAATGAGGTACCACCTCACACCGGTCAGAATGGCCATCATTAAAAAGTCTACAAATAACAAATTCTGGAGAAGGTGTGGATAAAAGGTAACCCTCCTACACTGCTGGTGGGAATGTAAGTTGGTACAGCCACTACGGAAAACAGTATGGAGGTTCCTCAGAAAACTAAAAATAGAATTACCACATGATCCAGCAATGCCACTCCTGGGTATATACCCAGACAAAACTATAATTCAAAACGATACATGCACCCCTACATTCACAGCAGCACTATTCACAACAGCCAAAATATGGAAACAACCTAAATGTCCCTCAACAGATGAAGCGATAAAGAATATGTGGTATGTATATACAATGGAATACTACTCAGCCATAAAAAAGAATGAAATAATGCCATTTGCAGCAACATGGATGTAACTAGAGATTAGCATACTAAGTGAAGAAAGTCAGAAAGACAAATATCATATGATATCACTTAGATGTGCAATCTATAATATAGCACAAATGAACCTGTCTATAAAACAGAAACAGACTCACAGACATAGAGACCAGAATTTTTTTTAACATTTTTATTGGAGTATAATTGCTTTACAATGGTGTGTTAGATTCCGCTTTATAGCAAAGTGAATCAGCTATACATATACATATATCCCAATATCTCTCCCCTCTTGCATCTCCCTCCCACCCTCCCTATCCTACACCTCTAGGTGGACACAAGCATCGAGCTGATCTCCCTGAGCCATGAGGCTGCTTCCCACTAGCTATCTATTTTACATTTGGTGGTATATATATGTCCATGCCACTCTCTCATTTTGTCCCAGCTTACCCTTCCCACTCCCCGTGTCCTCAAGTTCATTCTCTACATCTGTGTCTTTATTCCTGTGCTGCCCCTAGGTACTTCAGAACCAGTTTTTTTGTTTTTTTAGATTCCATATGTATGTGTTAGCATACGGTATTTGTTTTTCTCTTTCTCACTTACTTCACTCTGTATGACAGACTCTAGGTCCATCCACCTCACTACAAATAACTCAATTTTGTTTTTTTTTATGGCTGAGTAATATTTCATTGTATATATGTGCCACATCTTCTTTATCCATTCATCTGTCGATGGACACTTAGGTTGCTTCCATGTCCTGGCTATTGTAAATAGAGCTGCAATGAACACTGTGGTACATGATTCTTTGAATTATGGTTTTCTCGGGGTATATGCCCAGTAGTGGGATTGCTGTGTCATATGGTGGTTCTATTTTTAGTTTTTTAAGGAACCTCCATACTGTTCTCCATAGTGGCTGTATCAGTTTACATTCCCATCAACAGTGCAAGAGGGTTCCCTTTTCTCCACTCCCTCTCCAGCATTTATTGCTTGTAGATTTTTTGATGATGGCCATTCTGACTGGTGTGAGGTGACACCTCATTGTAGCTTTGATTTGCATTTCTCTAATGATTAGTGATGTTGAGCATTCTTTCATGTGTGTGTTGGCAATCTGTATATCTTCTTTGGAGAAATGTCTATTTAGGTCTTCTGCCCATTTTTGGATTGGGTTTTTTCTTGTATATTTTGGAGATTAATCCTTTGTCAGTTGCTTCATTTGCAAATATTTTCTCCCATTCGGAGGGTTGTCTTTTCATCATGTTTATGATTTCCTTTGCTGTGCAAAAGCTTTTTAAGTGACAGGACACTTCGGTCTTATCCACGTGGAGACCTATATAGGCAGTAAAATTCTTTGCTAAAATCAAGATACACCTCACCTAATGATATTCTGAAAAAAATTCTTTACTGAGTAGCTAGACTACAATCGTTTTTTTCTTTGTCGTTACCTGATCATAGTGAATATAAAACGCTATAGTAATGATTATACAAAATACCTTCTTAGGTCAATGGTAATAGATAAGACAGTAAATTAATTTATCTGCTTTCGGCGCTTTTGAGAAATCAAAGGGAAAAAAAAAAAGATTGTTTTGTCCCAGAAGAACCTTCAACTTATACAGACAACCAAGAGATACCTGAAATTCCTGAGTGAGAGACCTGTATTCGTATCTTCAGGAAGCTTCAGGAAGCTTTGTGTGTGAGCACGCCTGCCGGTTTTCCCCAGAACAGATGTAATTGTGGGGTTTCACTTACTCTCACCCATCAACCCCCCCTGACCCGTGGCATACTTTTTCACCTTGGGAAGGGGATGGGAATGAGAAAGGGGGTGTTAATTGGGTCCCCAGAGTTTGCATATCTTTCCTCTAGCCTTCCTTGCTATTGTGGATAGTAGGTTTGGGCACACCCAGTTCTAGACCAGGAGACTGATTCTCCAGAGAAGCGTGAGACAAGTTACAGAGCCAGTCAGAAGCAGAGCCTGTACCTTGTAAAACCCCATGGGCTTCGTGCTGCTGCAGCCAGAGAGGATGGACTGCGTGGACCTGGGCCAATTCCGGGTAATCCTCAAGCCTGCGGGTCCCAGAAGATGCAGAAAACGTCTGTCGGGGATGTTGGCAGAGGGCCCTTCCGGGGAGGTGCGCGCTGGGGATGGGCGTCCCGCCTCACCTTCGCCGAGACGCCCCAGCAGAACAGCGCGGGGCGGGGGAAGGGGCGTGTCCCCTTCGCCAACCCAGCCAGCGCGCAGGCTCAGCGGGCAGAAGGGGCGGGGGGAGGCCGCGGCGCTCTCTGGCCTCGGTCCCGGGACCACCCCCGAGCGCGCGGCTGCGCGCTGAGCCTCCCGCCCTCCCGGAAGCGCAGCGCTCCGCAAGCGCCACGTCTGTCCCTGCACCTTATCCCTGGTCCCCCAGCCACCGTCCCATCCGCGAGGAGCACACGCCCGAGCCGCCGCCCACGGGACTGGACCGGGAGCATCATGGGCAGCGTGGCCTCGCGCTCCGCCTGCGCGCTGCCCCTTCTGCTGCTGCTGCTGCTGCAGGCGGAGCGGCCGCGGGGCGCGGAGCTCACCTTCGAGCTACCTGACAACGCCAAGCAGTGCTTCCACGAGGACGTGGAGCAGGGCGTGAAGTTCTCCCTGGATTACCAGGTGAGGCCCTGGCGCCCGGCAGCGCCTCCTCTCCCCCTTCCAGGTCTCCATTGGTCACTGGTGCGCCCCAGGCTGGAGTGGCTGGAATTAGCCAAAGAGGCTGAATGGGGCGGGAATGACCAGAGACCAGCTAACTTCCCCGCGAGGAAGTCAGAGCCCACTCGAGACAGGCCCGACTAACCAGGGCGGGAGGTAGCGCCAAAGGTGAGCTACCTGGCTGCGGATGCCCGGGGGCGGGTCCTGCATCCTGGGGAGTTGTCCTCAATGACCTGCAGGCCCCTTGACTCTAAGGAATCCATGTCTGATTAGCTGGACACAGGCTCTCTGTCCCAAGTTTTTTGGACCAGTTTGTCCCCGCCTGTACTGAAAAATGGCAGCGAGAGGAAATGGGTCCTTGGCATTATTCTTCCCTCTCTCCAGTGTTTGAAGTCAAGTTGGGGTGAGCGCGGCAAGTGATGAGAAATGGCGCTTTGGAAAGGAGGTGTCAGCGCAGGCTTTGAGCCCTGGCAGTGTGTCCAAGGAGTGGTGTTGTGGCTCCTGCCATATGGCTCAGAAAAGCTCCTAGCTCCTGCAGTCCTGGCTCCTTTGAGAGACTTCATGGCTCACAGTTCAGCGGAGCAGGTCTGGAGTGAGAGATCTGCCCCTGAGGTTTAGTGAGCAGATCTAAGAGTAGGGAGCTGAGTGGGAATTATACCCAGACCCGCGTCTGCTTGTGGACACATACTGACAGGCATTACAGAGATGAGTTGGCACGGGAAGCAGAAGTAGGGGCAGGCCATGTGGTGGGCCCTCTCTGACCAAAGCCACTAAAAGAGGCATGTGCTTGGGGACAGCACAATGTGTGATGACCTCCGAGGCACTGGTGTTGCCACTTTCACATGTCCGTGGACAGTGTGGAAATTGCAGCTGGATTAACAGGGGTCACCTAGAGACAGTCACCAAAACATGATCGTTGTGAGGATGGAGGGGGCTGAGAGGTCATCTGGTCCCTGCCAGGTCAGGAACCCCTGTTAGAGCACGTTCAGCATAAGTTTACACACCTCCAGCATTAGGAAGCTCACTAATCACAAAGCAAATTCTTCCATCTGAACAAAAGGAAATTTTAACATTTGGAAGCAGATGGAGGCCACTGACTGTGTTCTTTGATGGACCTTAGTTATAGTCATTGACCACCTCTGTGATTTTTGCCCTTTGCAGGTCTTATCTTTCCTGTGTTGAGAGTTTGAACTAATGATTCCCGAGGGCTCTCCCACCTCTGGTAATCACTGATTCTGTGAAGGCTTCAGTCTATGTTTGCTTTCCCCTTGCATTCCATCAGCAATAATATTAACGTTTACCAGACACGTTCAGCAGTTTACTTAACCTCGGGGCCTCAGTTACCTCTTCTGTAAAATGGGGAGGATTAGGCTCTTGGCACTCTTGCAGAGCAAAACTTTTGGAATCAGGCAGACATGGATTCAAGTCTTAGCTCTGTCACTTTCAAGCGGCATGACCATGGCCAGTTAACTTCAACTCTCTCAGCCTCAGTGTCATCCTCTGTAAATTGGGGAGTGTCAGCCTTTAGAAGTCTGTGAAGATTAAATGAAAAAAATGTTTGTGACATGTAATCACCGTGCCTGGTCGGCCTTTGGTAAGTGGTGTTTGCCTCTCTGGTGACAGCAGACTGTGGGTGTCTTTTGTGGTTGTCAGGTCATCACTGGAGGCCACTACGACGTTGACTGCTATGTGGAGGACCCCCTGGGGAACACCATCTACAGGGAAACTAAGAAGCAGTATGACAGCTTCACACACCAGGCTGAGGTCAAGGGCGTTTACCAGTTTTGCTTCAGTAATGAGTTTTCCACCTTCTCTCACAAGACCGTCTACTTTGACTTTCAAGTGGGCGACGAGCCCCCCATTCTCCCAGACATGGGCAACAGAGTCACGGCTCTCACCCAGGTGAGTGGACGCTAACAGGCTGAGATGAACCCCCTCCCCCCCAGCCTGCTCCTCCTTGTCTGTGCCCGTGTTGCCTGATGAACAGTCACCAGCTCTCCAGCTCCAGTCTGAAGTCTCAGTATTGACTCTGCCCCTCTGTTCACATCCAGTCCTACAAGACCCTATGTTCTCCTCTTGGTCTTCCTCTCCATTCTTTAACTGGATCCCTGCCGTGCTTTCCTCTGGTATTCCTGCGTTCCCATTTAGTCTTTGACACAGCACCACTTTCAAAGTTCACATAGCATATGCCTCTCTGCTGATACGATGTATCTGCATGAGAAAGACCGGTCCTCCTTTGTGTGGTATATATTAGTCAGGGTAACAACGGCTGGCTGCTATAACAAATAAACCCCAAATATCAATGGCTTAGCACAATGAAAGTTTTTTTTTTTTTTTCTCACTCAAATAATAATCTAGAGAGTAGGGATAGGGGTGGAGGACTTTCCTCCATGGAGTGACTCAGGAAGCCAGGCTCCTTCTTTCTTGTCATCTTTCTGATGTCCCTTAGGGCTTCAGAGTCCTCTGTTTCTAGCCACCAAAAGAAGGAATGATAAAGTCCCATCTGCTTCTTAAAAGCCCTGGCCCAGAAGTGATGCCATCACACCCACTCATATCTCATTGTTGAGGAATAGTCCTGTGGATAGACTGGATGAAACGAAGGCGGCAATCACTTCAGTTGGGCAGTCAACTCCTAGCAACAAACTTCACAATCTGGAAGAGAAAAGGTGACACTTTTGGAGGACGGATAGTCATCTCTGTCGCCCATGGCTGTCACAGTTAACTATAATCTGAGCCCAGCCTCCTCCCTCAGTCTTCCCTCCTGCTATTTAAGCTTTTCCCTCCCTCCCATATGCAGGCTCTGAAGCTAGGACTCTGTATTACCCCTGAATCCCCAGCGCCCCAGTGCCTGGGGTGTGGCACCGACTAAGAGCTCACCAAATAGTTATCAAATGACTGAGGGGCAGGACCCAGGGAAACCTGCGAGACAGGAATGACCTTCTGTGGCTGCACCCGTTCCACGCCCAAAGCCAGAGCATCTGAGTCTCCAGCAATGCCAGATTACCTTCTGGGCTGCCCTCCAAGGTGACCACAGGCTCCATTCCTCTGTGGCTTGGACCATGGGCTCATGCTCTGAGCAGTTGGAGGTTAGCACTGCACTGTCCGGTCAGTGACAGCTATCTACATATGGCTGTTGACATTTAATTAAAATTAAATTAAAAATTCCCTTCCTTGTTTGCTCTGTACCAACATTTCTAGTGTTCAGTAGTCACAAGTGGCTGGTGCCCACGCATGGGGAGTTCCACTGGACAGCAGTGCGTTTGAACTTAGCGGCATGACTGCTGCTAGAAGTTCCAGCCCAGGGTGTGTCTTCTGTGTAGGATCTTTCATAACCTATCCTCTCAGGAGGTCTGTTGGTCGTTGATGAAATAGCTTCTGTTTTGAAGATTTTATGAGTCTCCAGAAGCTGAGCTGAAGGATTTCTCTCTCTAAGCAGTGGAAAAGAAACCAGTAGAGAAAAGGCTTTGTGGATTAACGCACTAGAGACGTTCTTTCCTGGAGCCTTAGAATTAGAGTTTGGTTTTGTTGCAGGAAGGAGTGATTGCACTTCCCCTCTTCTGCATCTGGGAACCTCATCCTTCCTTCTGCCCAGCCACAAAAGAGCTGTTTCCTTCTCCTTCTGTACCTCTGACCCCCCTGCCTGGTCTGTGCCTGTCTCAGACAGCTCCCGCTCGCCTGTGGTGGGCCCGTGCTCAGTCTGCACACTGTACTGGGTGGTGGGAGTATGAGGTCAGAGGGCGCTGTCCCAGCTGTCAGGAGCCCTGTGTGGAATGCGACCCTGTAAACCACGGAGCTCCAGGATGCTCTGATCAGAGCTGAGATTTAAGGGTGAGGGTTGTCAGGGGATGGACCAATTGACTCTTCCAGGAGGGTCAGGGAAGTCTTCACAGGGAGAGTTTTAGCTTAAAGCGACACTCTGGGTGCTTGCCTAGGAGTGTGTCTGGCACGGGAGGAGAAAAGGCCTCCTGGGTGGGGAGAACAGCAGGTGCAGGTGTTCAGGGCATCACTTTACTTTCCTCACCGGCCCTGATCTTATTTTGCTTGGCATGGATCCCCTTTCTACCTGCAGCTGTCTTCTCTCTTCCCCTGAGGCTTCATCCGGCTCAGTGCTGGGCCAGAGGCTGTGTGTTCTGGCACGAGTAGCAGCCCCAGGATGAAAGAATAGGATCCAGAGTGACCGCGTCCCGGGCCAGGGCTCCAGGCCAGAGGGACTTGTCTTCGGCCTGAGTTCCAGCATGACCAGGCTCCTGGCAGAGGACATGGGCTAGAGATGCTACTGAGGGAGGCCAACCTTGAGGTGCCCTGGGCGTCCTGAGAGTCTGGGCAGATCCTAGCGGAGGCTGAAGGTTCCTGACAGAGGTCCAAGGTCCGGGGCTGCCTCAGTGGTGATCGAGGGAAGATGAAAGGTTTTCCTAACTCTACTCTGAGGCCAGCTCCTGCGACGCTGCCTTTGAGCTCTTGAAGAATTTAAAGAATCAAGTGCGGACTTCCCTGGCAGTCCAGTGGTTAAGACTCTGCGCTTCCATTGCAGGGGGTGCGAGTTCGATCCCTGGTTGGGGGAACTAAGATCCCATGTGCTGCGCGGCCAAAAAATAAAATAAAATAAAAAAGAGCCAAGTGCTTCTATCCATGGAGGTCCTGATGAGGTGAGGCTGCAGGAATTTGCTGCTGGTTACAGAGTGAAGACCTGGGCATCAGCAGGGGGTAGAGACGGGATGGGATGTGGGCATGGGATGGAGGAAAGGGATGGTCCTGGGAGGGAGACAGGTCGGGGTGTCTCCAGAGACCACCTGTCATGATGGAGTGGTACCCACGATCCCCGTGAGGTGCCCGGACACTTTGAACCAGCCAGGGCTGGAGGTCTCAGCGGGGTGAAGTTCGCACTGCAGGAGAGCTGGGGACCCATGGCCCTGGGAGAACAGGGCTCTTTGCAACAGAAGGGCCTCTGCTGGCTTCCTGCTGGGTAGGAAGCAGGCTGGCTGGGTTGCCTAACTGACATTTTGTGGGAATAAGCTGAAGTGGTATCTTAGACTAACGCCAACAGCAGATCCCAGTGGACAGGGAAGTAGCATGTTTTTACAGTAAGGGGATGCTTCCAGGTGTCTGTGAATCTTGGTGATGTGTGGCCCTGGGGTCTCCTGTGAGGCCCGTGCCAGGTTCTAAAGGTGTCTCCTGGTTTTAGACGCCAGGAAAGCCGTAGAGTACCACCTCCTGCTCTGTTACCTCCTGAAAACTGGCTTCCTTCCCTGTCACTGATCAGATCTGAGGTGGTTCCTGTAAAGACCTCAGGCCCTCTTCATAGAAGCGCAGTGCTGGTCTCTGGCTGATGACATCTGATCCACGTCTTTGAAGTGATGCCTTGCGTGGCATATCTGATGTGTCCTCTGCCCGGGGTGTCGGCACCCGTGGTTTCTGTGTCCTCCTCCGTTTCTCTCCCCCCCACCCCCACCCCCACTCCTTCTCCAGTGATTCTGGACCCTGGGAGGAGGCTGGAGGTACCAGCCTATACTGCTGCACGCCTGGGCTAGGGCTCAGGGGTCCCAGGAGCTCCCAGTTCAAGTGAGTGTAATGTACCTTTTGAGTTTCTGAATGAGCTTGTGATGGAAATAAACACGGAGGGTGGAATTCTAGCCTGGAAAACCAGTGAGCCCTTCCCTAGTGTTTAAAAACAAAGCCTCTGTGTATTTATACATTCTAAACATGTGTGTATGTATGTCTATGTGTACACATGCATATGCATGCAGAGACACACGGGCATGCGTGTGCGTGTATACACATGTATATGTGTATCTCTGTTCAGCCCACTAATTTCAAGAACGATCTTCTCTACTTTGATACCGAGTCCCCTAAATCGCTCCCAGATCCGCTCTTCTTACCCCACTTGGTGACCTTCTTAATTGAGGGCCTCGTCTTTTCTTCCCAGCAGAACTGCAGCCACCAAAGTGGTTTCCCCACCACCAGTCCGCCTCTGCATCATGGCTGGCAGGGAAGTTCTCTTAAAGTGGGATCCTTGCCTTGCCAATCTTCTGCTCACAGAGCTTCGTGTTAAAGTCTTGACTCTCAAGGCCTTTACCGTGAGCTTCCACCTACCCATGACTTCCTTCCCACATATCCCCGATGGGCTGCACATACTGGGCTCTGCATGTACTCTTTGCCATGCTTTTCTTTCCTTTTTTTAAAAAATAAATTTTTTTTATTTATTTATTTTTGGCCGCGTTGGGTCTTCGTTGCTGTGCGTGGGCTTTCTCTAGTTGCGGCGAGCGGGGGCTACTCTTCCTTGTGGTGCGCGGGCTTCTCATTGCGGTGGCTTCTCTTGTTGCGGAGCACAGGCTCTAGGCACACGGGCTTCAGTAGTTGTGGCACGCAGGCTCAGTAGTTGTGGCTCACGGGCTGTAGAGCGCAGGCTCAGTAGTTGTGGTGCACGGGCCTAGTTGCTCCGCAGCATGTGGGATCTTCCCCGACCAGGGCTCGAACCCGTGTCCGCTGCCTTGGCAGGCAGATACTTAACCATTGTGCCACCAGGGAAGCCCTGCCATGCTTTTCCTGCGTGGAATGCCTTCCCCTCATCCTCTGCCTGGTGACATGCTGCCCATCTGTCAAGGTTCAGGTTATCTCTTCCCTGTGTCAGGTACGCCTCCATCTCTGGCAGGATTAGCAGCTTTCTCTGAGGTGTTCCTATAGCTCCTCTCACCCCTCTGTTGTTAGCTCTTTTGGCACTGCAGGAAGCTGATAACATTCTCTAAATTATGACCTTCTTGGGACCCAGGACTGTGTCTGACTCATTTCATCTCTCAGTTCCTAGGGCCCCGCACAATGTCTGGAAGGCGAGTAGGCACTTAATAAATAAACATTTGAAAGAACAAATTAGTGTAGTTTGGGCTATCAGAGAAAACCGAGTATGATTTGGAATTCCTGTAGTGTCATTTTGAGAGGCGTCTCTCCTGAGTTCCCCAGCCCTACCTTCAATAACCGCGGTCTTCCGAAGATCACCAGGGTGCTATCGATATAGAACTAATGGCCTTACCAAACCTTCCTGTGTCATGGTCACAGGGAGTGACTGGAAGGGCACAGTAGGGAAGCATCTACAAATGCCATACCTTGGTTCCACTTGGACACGGGTTTGCGTAGGTGAAGCCTGACTCCACTCTGTGACCTCTTTCCTGGTTCCTTCACAGTTTAGTCCCCTTCCTTCCTGTGTGACAGTTGACATGCCTTCATCAACTCTGGAAGCGTTACCAGGAGAGCGAGGACGGGCAATGCCACCGTCGTCTCCAGTGCAGAGGTCTGTACCCTGAGAGGTGTCCTCTGGTGGTTGGCATCTGAAGTCAGTTGTCACTTAGGAGTCCCCTTTGGAATCAACTTCTTGATGTCAGGAACCCTTCTCAGGATCATTTGTCCATTTCTCAACGTCACACGTCTGTAGGTACAGACACACCTTGTTCTACTGCACTTCACAGGTGCTGTATTTTTTACAGTTGAAGGTTTTGGGCGACCCTGTGTTGTCAGATGATGGTTAGCATTTTTTTCAGCAATAAAGTATTTTCTAATTAAGGTATGTACATTGATTTTTTTTTTAGACATAATGCTATTACAGTCTTAATGCACTACAGTATAGTGTAAACGTAACTTTATTATGCACTGGGAAACCAAAAAATCCCTGTGACTCACTTTATTGTGACATTTGCTTTATTGTGGTGGTCTGGAAACACACCAGCAGTATCTCCAAGGTATCCCTCTACACCCTACCTACCAAATGTGGGGAAGGTGAAGAAGCCCCATGCTAACTCCAGTCGCAAGAGAAGACCGTAATATAGCCCAAAAATAGGACACGCAGGTGTCACTGAGAAAGCAGGATCAAGGTTCCCCTTGGGGGAAAAAGTGAAGCACAAACGACCTTGTTCTTGTTCTTTACGGTGGATTCTGCCCCTTGACCTGATGCCTAGTCGAGGTCCACTAATTCCATCTCGTACACAGTGACCTTGTCAGTTTGCCCTCCACGTGACATTTCACCACCTCTTCCCTATAGATCAGAATGAGGGGGTCAGCCAACATGTGCAGGGGAAACCCACACCCCTAGGAGGTAGACCAGTTGTCAGACAGAAGATGCTGCCTTGTTAACACAGAGGCTGAAGGGGAGCTTTTCTCTCCTCACGTAGTCTAGTTTAGCTCCTTGAATGGCCCAGAATCAAGAATATCTATGAAGCAAGTAAGGGCAACATCTTTTTTTGGTCATAGTCTCCCCTTTGGCGTCCAGAAACTGTTCAATTGGTGAGAGAAATGAGGGTTTCACGGGGGTCTGTCAAGGTGGTGACACAATGGTTTGGTCCCTTCTAGCTTCTTATGTTGAGCTTTATAAGTAGTTCACCTTTGGAATTTGGGAAACAAACGTCTGTTGGATGCTTATGAACTTCCGTCGCACAAGAACTTATTGTTGGGATAGAATTTGCTGGGTTTTGGATAAAATGATTGCTTTAGAGGTTGCCTGTGAGTAAGAACACATGTTCTTTCACAGGCATAATATCTTAGTTTTCTATTGCTGAGTCAATAATTACTACTAATGGCTGAAAACAACAGGCATTCATTATCTCACCGTTCTGTAGGCTCTAAGCATGGGCCAGCTCAGTTGGGTTCTCTGCTCAGGGTCTCAAGGCTGAAATCAGGTTGGGTTGGCCTCTTCTCTGGAGGCTCTGGGGAGGAGTCTGCTCTCACACTCATTCAGGTGGTTGGCAGAATTTAGTTCCTTGCAGCTGTAGGACTGAGGTTCCTGTTTCCTTGTTGGCTGTTGTGCTGTCCACTCCTAGAGGCCTTTTTCTGGTCCTTGCATGTGACCTCTATCTTGAGAGCCAGCAACGGGGCACTGAATTCCTTTGAATCCAGCCTCTCTGACGTCTCCTTCAGCCACCAGCTGGAGAAAGCTCCCTGCTCTGAAGGGCTCCTGTGATTCGGTCAGGCCCACTGGATGGCCCCCCTCTCTTAAGGTCAGCTGTGACATATAACATGATCACAGGAGTGGCAGCTCATCACATTCACAGCTTCCTGGGATTGGAGCAGGGGACCTTGGTAGTGGGGGTGGGATGTATTCAGAATCCGGCATGCTACACGTAATATTTTAGCAGGTAAAGGAAGTTGTGAAGTAGTGTGCGTTACGTGTGAGTATATGCCTGTGTGTGTGCACGTTCATGTGCACACATGTCTGTCTTTGCACATGTTTGTATGTGAGTGTGGTTCTATGTACATGAGAAATATATGTCTTCATGTGTTTCTGTGTATACATAGAAGTGTAGGCTGCGAATTTAATAGAATGAACTCAGAGTCCAACACAATTGTGGTTTACTTCACGCCCTGCCGTTCATTAGCTGTGTGACCTTGGGCAAGTCATGTAGCCTCTTTGAGCCTCAGTTTCCTCATCAATATATGCAGTAAGCAATCAGTCAGTCCTCCTTAACATTGGGACTAATGATCCCTGCCTGTCAGGGGTATGGTGAGTATTAAATAAGAACACAGGGCAGTATTTGAAAGCATAGGCTCAGGACTCAGACAGTTGAGTTTAAATCCTGACTCTGCCATCTACTAACTGTGTGACTCTGAACAAGTTACTTAACCTCTCTGAGCCTCAGTTAGGCGTATTATGAATACAGCCGTGTCAGATCCTTAGCACAGACACGTAGTTAGCATCCAGCAGAAATTGCCGAAGATGTTGAAGATCACATGTGCTGTGTGTGTGCCGGATCCTCTTCTTCTTTTCTGAGGGTTCACAGTGACTGCTCTTCTCTTCCTGCCTAGATGGAGTCCGCCTGTGTGACCATCCACGAGGCTCTGAAGACGGTGATCGACTCCCAGACACATTACCGGCTCCGGGAGGCCCAGGACAGGGCCCGGGCCGAGGACCTGAACAGCCGAGTCTCTTACTGGTCTGTCGGTGAGACGATCGCGCTCTTCGTGGTCAGCTTCAGCCAGGTGCTGCTGCTGAAAAGCTTCTTCACAGAAAAACGACCCGTCAGCAGGATGGTCCACTCCTAGTTGGGGCGCTCTGCTCCCAGGCCCCTCCCACCCCAGGGCGGAGCAGCTCCCTTTGGTCACAGGCTCCTGGGGCTGGTGGGTGCGACCCAGGAGCTGCCTGGAGAAGAGCACAGGGTAACACGTTCTCACCTTGCCTTCTATTCAGATGCTTGGTCCTTGTACTCCAGCAGCCAAAGCTCATAGCGCCCAGAAAGCGGAAGGCATCCAGCTGCAGCATGTGTGTAACACTGAATGCAGAAAGGGTACAATCAGGCTAGGGATTGGCCAGTGTGGGAGGGCAGGCAGGCAGCCATCCAGTGGCCTGGCTCGTAGGAGGAACCCCAAGGGCCCAGGCCTCCAGGGGGCAGCTCAGGGCTCTCTTTTTGCTCCACGACGCATGGCCTATTTGGCTTGTGTGTATCCCGCGTGGAGGAGACAGGGCCCTGTCTGGCCTTTCCTCACATGGAGCTCTCTGTACCTGTGGAAACCAGGCATTGAAGCGGCTTTGCAGAAGTCCCCATCCCAGGTGAGCCGTGGAATCAGCCCTGCGAGCAAGAACAAAATGGTAGCTGGGTGCCTTGGTTGGCTGTGTATCTCCTAGAAGGCAGGACTCTGGCTAATAAAAACTGTCTGTGAGCACCATGGAGACCTGTGCCATTATTTCTCTGCTCTAAAGGAGCTCACGGCTTAATGGGGAGCATTGGTGTGCATATAATTAATTACAGCCTAATAGAGCAAGTGATGCCTCAGAGATCTGTATGTGTAGACGTTTGTGGAGGGAGTAGTAAACAGCTCTCAGTTGAATGAAAACAGTGAAATAGGGAGTTGGTTATTTCGTGTTCTCAGACCCTAGTGCTTACTGTCAACAACTGAGTCATCATTTAATCCAAATAGAGGGGCTAAGAACAGAAAAAGAAAAGACTGAGCAATGATGAGTGGCTGTTCCAAGGCCATTTCCACAGCAGCTACAGTGGTCTCTTTAAAACCTAAGTCAGACCCTGTCGCTCCTGCTCAAAACCTTCCCAAGGCTCTGCATGTCATTCACAGCTCATGAAAGTCCTCACCGTGGTCTCTGAAATCCTGCATCTGGCACCCCAGCCTCTGGCACCCCAGCCTCTGGCCCTGGAAATCCCCTACCCTACTCCCTCCACTCACTTCTCCCATGTCTTCCAGATCCTGCTGTTCCTATCACACCAGGCCATGCTTCTGCCCCAGGGCCTTTGCACAGGTGGTTTCCTCTGTTAGAACACCCTCTCCCTGATATCTGCATGACCTGCTCCATCGTTTCCTCCTAACCAGTGTCACCTTGTCAGTGAGGTCTCTCCTAACCACTCTGTTTAAGATGGCATCATCTCACCTGTCCCTGTCCCTCTGTGTCTCTGTCTCTGCTTTACTCCTCTGTATGTCATTTATCACCATTGACAGATATGTTTACTTGTTTGTTTATTGTCTAGATGTAAGCTCCATGAAGGTAGGGACTTTTTCACTGCTGTATTTCTTAGTGTGTAGAATAATGCCTGATATATACTAAGCTCTTAATAGATATTAGTTATTAGATGAACAGCCTTGCCCATTAGTAAGAGATTAATGCGTACTGATCAAGTGTCTGTATAGTAGGTCTTGAGGGAAGATGATATGATGTCTGTCCTAAAAAAACCTACCAAGAAATCTGAAATCCTGAGCTGTCTAGCAAGTGTTAACCGTGCATTGTAGGGAACAAAATAAACAATCCCATGACATAGAAACTCCATAAGCCTTACTTAGCTTGATTGAAAGATAAATCCTACTTATACCTGTTCATAGAGTGTTGATGGTATTTCTTCTCTAAGTACCAAGTGTATATAAAAGATTTTTTTTGAAATATGTTTGCAGTATAGTGAAAAACAATACACCACATCCTTATGTGCCACTACCTGGATTAAGCAATATAATGTGACTGTTTCCTCTTAGAAGCTGACATTCTGTGCCTGCCTCTCCTGCATTTTGCCTTGGGGCTACCATGGCCCCCTTCCTTTGCCATGATTTGAGTGGCAGCAGCCAGGCCGCAGGTGCCCGTGTAGGGCACGACCAGGACAGAGCAAAGGCCCTGTCCCTGGGTGGTGAGCGGTGGTTGACCAGCTGCCCCAGGGCGTCTACTCTTCCCTGTCCTCCCCTCCCTAAGATCCATGGCTGGTGGATTAAAAACTAAGGCCACTCTCTCATCCCAAGGCTGTTCTTTCCGAGCGTTTAAAGTGAACATTAAGGGACTTCCCTGGTGGTCCAGTGGTAAAGAATCCGCCTTCCAATGCAGGGGATGTTGGTTCAATCCCTGGTCTGGGAACTAAGATGCCACATGCCGTGGAGCAACTGAGCCCGCGCGCCGCAACTGCTGAGCTCGCGCGTCTCAATGAGAGAGCCTGCATGTGCAAACTACAGAGCCCACGTGCTCTGGAGCCCGTGTGCCACAGCTAGAGAGAGAAAAAACCCCACACACCACAACTTGAGAGGAGCCCACGTACTGCAACAAAGAGCCTGTGAGCCACAACTAAGACCCAATGCAGCCAAAAATAAAATAAAAATTAAGAATTATAAAAAATATAAAGTGAACATTGAACAACAAGGCTGGCAAGTATTAGCAAATGAGGGTTACCCATTGTGATTCTCCATCCTGGGGCTCCCTCCCCCGCCACCTCATTAAATCCTCTGCAGAGACACCAGCTAGGTCCTAGACTTTAGCCCTTGTCAATACACATTCCCAGACCCCAAGGGAACATGAATACCCAGGCAGAAACAACCAGACCCTGAAGGATACCAAAAAGATACAACACCTTGACCACCATTCAACCATGTCATTTGAAGCAAAGTTGTTGGAACGTGTGGACCCCAATTTTTAAGTAACAAAATAAATATACTCTAAACGAGAAAATGTTAATAATATTTAGCTGTAACAAGAAGTTGTAATACAGAACCAAGTGGAAATGTTACGGATGAGGATTATAAAAGTAGAAATGAAGACTACTCCAGAGGAAATAAAAGCATGACATAGAGCTGATCTGTATGAAAAACCGTCCTAGATGGCAGCAGGAAAAAAGGAGAAAATATTAAAAGGAAAAGGAAAAAAAAAAGCTAAGAGATAGGAAAGGTGAAAATAGAAGAGATAAGAGATGGATAATAGGTGAACCTGAAGTAGAAAAAATATATTTGGAGAAATAATAAAGGTACATATATCGGAATGAAAGAAAGGAAAGATCTCAGAGCAAAAGCATCACAGAGTGACAAACAGGGTTGAGGTTTGACCAGGTGAAGCCCCATATGGACACGTAATGACATTTAAGAATACCAAAGGCAAAGAGAGAATTCCAAATGCCTCCAGAGAGAAAAACAAATCCTCTGTCAATCAGACTTAAATTAGATTTCTCAGCAGCAACATTGCATGCAAGAAGAAAATGAGGGCACATTTTTTTAAATAGAAAAGGCAAGAATAAAATAACCCTGGACTTTAGCCAAATTGTCAACATGAAAACCCACTGAGAAATCTCAGGCACGTAGGACCACAGCAGAGGAGAAGAGAACTAAACCTCAGAGGCAGCGGTAAAACATATGAGAACTGATATTCATTGTCTGAAAGTCTTGGGCCAGAGTAAAGGAGGAAAGAAAATACATGCCAACCAAATACTGCCATTCTGAACAAGATCCAGAGCATTTAAGAGGCAGGCAGAGAGACTAAAGAGAACGAGGGTATACTAAAGGTTCTTGTCTCGTTTGGGAAAAGATACTGATATTGATGATTTTAAGAAATCAATAGAGGGCTTCCCTGGTGGTGGAGTGGTTAAGAATCTGCCTGCCAATGCAGCGGACATGGGTTTGAGCCCTGCTCCGGGAAGATCCCACATGCTGCAGAGCAACTAAGCCCGTGTACCACAACTACTGAGCCTGCACTCTAGAGCCCGTGAGCCACAACTACCAAGCCCACCTGCTGCAACGACTGAAGCCTGCGTGCCTAGAGCCTGTTCTCTGCAGCAAGAGAAGCCACCACAATGAGAAGCCCACGCACCACAAGGAAGAGTAGCCCCCGCTCGCCACAACTAGAGAAAGCCCACATGTGGTGATGAAGACCCAACACAGCCAAAAATAAAATACATAAAAAAATAAAGAAATTAAAAAAGATAAAATGGAAAAAAACAAAGAGCTGGAAGTTATCAGGGAAAACCCGAGAGATCTGTATAACAAAGGATATCTGGCATGCAGGTAATTGGGATCCTCGAAGAAGAAAGTAGAACCACCACAACAAATCTAAAGACATAAAAAAAGAAAGCTTTAATAGAAATAAAGGAAGACCCCAATCCTTGGTTTAAAAGGGTACCTTGCATTTTAGGAAAAATTGAAGAAGAATGATCAACACAGACATATCCTAGTGAAGTTACTTAGCATCAAAAAAAGATAAGGAAGCTATCAACATCTATGTTACATTAACAACAAAGACAAAAAGCGCAAGCAATCGACAAGAGGAAATCATGTGCTCTCCAACTTTTCTATGACATTTACTGTGAGACAGATGGCAAAGTGGCGTCTACAAGGAATTTAGGTAAAGAGAATGTAGACTAAAGAAGATTATAAACTGCTAGCTTGTCATTCATGTACAAAGGCAGCAGGTGACCATTCCAAAGCTGGAAGGAACTCAGGGGACAGAGCACTCGTGAACCATTATTGAATAAGCTACTCTCCTGAAAAGCTCTAGAGAACCAGGAAGGAAAGAAGCCATCATAGAAAGGGCAGATGGTCAGGAAGTGTTTCATCCATTAAAATAGACCCCTGAGATGAGACAACTATGGAAAATCTAGTTAGAATAAATTTTATAAACTCCAATGATTTAAAAAGAACAATACAGGCAATGGGGAAGATAGGAGAAAGTGTAAATGCTAATGTTCTTATTTTTAAGGTTTAAGAATACTAATTATGACAACTACAAAAGAAATTCTGTTGAGCTCTTGCTATGTGCACATTTCTAAGTGCTCTCTGTGTATCATTTCAGTTGATTCTCACAACAGCTCTATGACATAAGGATTATTAATATTCCCATTGTATAGATGAAGAAACTGAGGCGCAGAGAATTTATTCAACTTGTCCCAAGGCCATACAGCTAGGAAGTGTCAAGTGAGAAAAGCTATTTGGTCATCTCAAGAGGCCTTGAAAAATAAGTTAATAAGATTAGTAAAATCCATTCCTGAGGGAAACTTCTGATCAAGGAATAATTGGTCAGGGGTGTGTAAGGGTGGCAGCTGGAGTGTGGCTGCAGGCTGGAGCTGATTCTGTCCTTTGTGATTCTGGTGCCCCTGAGGTGGGACATTTCTTCTAGACTGGAGTATTAGTCACAGTTCTCCAAGGAAAAAGAACCAATAAAACCAAAGAATTTTATTTTAGGAACTGGCTCACGTGGTTATGGAGGCTGAGAAGTTCACCACCTGCCATCTGCAAGTTGGAGACCCGGGAAAGCTGGTGGCATAACTCAGTCTGAGTCCAATGGCCTGAGAACCAGGGGATCAATGGTGAAAGTCCTGGTCTGGGTCTGAAAGCCTAAGAACAAGTGCTGACAGAAATCTCTTGCATTCCTATACACTAATGATGAAAAATCTGAAAGTGAAATTAAGAAAACACTCCCATTTACCATTGCAACAAAAAGAATAAAATATCTAGGAAGAAACCTACCTAAGGAGACAAAAGACCTGTATGCAGAAAATTATAAGACACTGATGAAAGAAATTAAAGATGATACAAATAGATGAAGAGATATACCATGTTCTTTGATTGGAAGAATCAACATTGTGAAAATGACTATACTACCAAAAGCAATCTACAGGTTCAGTGCATTCCCTATCAAACTACCACTGGCATTTTTCACAGAACTAGAACAAAAAATTTCACAATTTGTATGGAAACACAAAAGACCCCGAATAGCCAAAGCAGTCTTGAGAAAGAAAAACAGAGCTGGAGGAATCAGGCTCCCTGACTTCAGACTATAGTACAAAGCTACAGTAATCAGGACAGTATGGTACTGGCACAAAAACAGAAATATAGATCAATGGAACAGGATAGAAAGCCCAGAGATAAACCCACGCACATAGGGTCACCTTATCTTTGATAAAGGAGGCAAGAGTATACAGTGGAGAAAAGACAGCCTCTTCAATAAGTGGTGCTGGGAAAACTGGACAGCTACATGTAAAAGAATGAAATTAGAATACTCCCAAACACGATACACAAAAATAAACTCAAAATGGATTAAAGACCTAAATGTAAGGCCAGAAACTATCAAACTCTTAGAGGAAAACGTAGGCAGAACACTCTATGACATAAATCACAGCAAGATCCTTTTTGACCCACCTCCTAGAGAAATGGAAATAAAAACAAAAATAAACAAATGGGACCTAATTAAACTTAAAAGCTTTTGCACAGCAAAGGAAACCATAAGACGAAAAGACAACCCTCAGAATGGGAGAAAATATTTGCAAATGAAGCAACTGACAAAGGATTAATCTCCAAAATTTACAGGCAACTCATGTAGCTCAATATCAAAAAACCAAACAATCCAATCCAAAAATGGGCAGAAGACCGAAATAGACATTTCTCCAAAGAAGATATACAGACTGCCAAGAAACACATGAAAGAGTGCTTAACATCATTAATCATTAGAGAAATGCAAATCAAAACTACAATGAGGTGTCACCTCACACCAGTCAGAATGGTCATCATCAAAATATCTACAAACAATAAATGCTGGAGACGGTGTGGAGGAAAGGGAACCCTCTTCCACAGTTGGTGGGAATGTAAATTGATACAGCCACTATGGAGAACAGTATGAAGGTTCCTTAAAAAACTAAAAATAGAACTACCATATGACCCAGCAATCCCACTACTGGGCATATACCCTGAGAAAACCATAATTCAAAAAGAGTCATGTACCAAAATGTTCACTGCAGCTCTATTTACAATAGCCAGGACATGGAAGCAACCTAAGTGTCCATCAACAGATGAATGCATAAAGAAGATGTGGCACATATATACAATGGAATATTACTCAGCCATAAAAGAAACGAAATTTGTAGATAGGTGGATGGACCTAGAGTCTGTCATACAAAGTGAAGTAAGTCAGAAAGAGAAAAACAAATACCGTATGCTAACACATATATATGGAATCTAAAAAAAAAAAAATGGTCATGAACAACCTAGGGGCAAGACAGGAATAAAGACACAGACCTACTAGAGAATGGACTTGAGGATACGGGGAGGGGGAAGGGTAAACTGGGACAAAGTGAGAGAGTGGCATGGACATATATACACTACCAAACGTAAAATAGATAGCTAGTGGGAAGCAGCCGCATAGCACAGGGAGATCAGCTTGGTGCTTTGTGACCACCTAGAGGGGTGGGATAGGGAGGGTGGGAGGGAGGGAGACGCAAGAGGGAAGAAATATGGGGACATATGTATATGTATAACTGATTCACTTTGTTATAAAGCAGAAACTAACACACCATTGGAAAACAATTATACTCCAATATAGATGTTAAAAAAAAAAAAATAAGTACAAGTGCTGATGCCCTAGGTCAGAAGTGGGATGTCCCAGCTCCAGCAGAGAAAGCAAATTCCTCTGCCTTTTTCTCTTCAGTCCCTCAATGGATTGGATGATACCCACCACATTGGTATACAATCTTCTTTACTCAGTCTACCTATTCAAATGCTATTCTCTTCCTGAGATAGGCTTGCAGACACACCCACAAATAATATGTTACCTGCTCTCCATGTATCTCTTAGCCCAGTCAAGCTGACATATTAAATTAACCATCACACCTGGGTTGGAAATATCCCCTTCCCTGAACTTCAGCTCTAGCAGGTAGATGTGAAAATGCCAAAAAAAAAAAGATAGAGCCCCGCCCTAGGCTGGCTTGTCAGCTAGACTTTAGGCGCTTCCTACACTTTGAGCCGTTGGCAAACCACATTGTTACTCTGGGTGGATCAGATCCTGAAAACTCTACCTACCAGAGTGGATTGATTGGTTTACAGAATCGAGGGACATGGACATTTCCACCAACTTCTGAGTATCAAGGCACGATTAGTAATCACCACAAGTTGCTTTGGGAGTCTGTCATCAAAGCAGAGGGCTGGCAACCTCTGTTAGGTATTCCATCCGGGCTGTGGTGGACCCTGGAGGACCACGCCTCACTATTACCAAGGCTGCATCTTGACTGAATGGAATCCAAAGTATCTACCCCCCCCCGCCCCCCCCCCCACCCCCTTTAGCTGCTCTCTTGCAAGCTGTATTAGTTTGCTGGAGCTGCTGTAACAAACACCACAGACTGGGTGGTGTAAACAGCAGATTTATTTTCTCATGGTTTTGGAGGCTGGAGGTCTGAGATCAAGGTGTCAGCAGGGTTGGTTCCTTCTGAGGCCTCTCTCTCTGTCTTGTAAATGGCCACCTTTTCCTTGTGTCTTCACACAGTCCTTCTGTGCACGTCTGTGTCTAAATCTCCTCTTATAAGGACGCCAATCATATTGGATTAGGGTTCACCTCAGTGATCTCATTTTAACTTAGTTACATCTTTAAAGGCCTTGTCTCCAAATAGAGTTTCATTCTGAGATATTGGATGTTAGGACATAAATATGAATTTGGGGGAGATGCAGTTCGGCTCATAACAGATGGAATTGGATAAATCCAACTCTTTTAATTTTTTCTACTTTAAAAAAATTAAATTACGTTCTTTTCAGAACCTCTATTTTGTCAAGATTAGATACATTTCATAGCTTGAATCAGGCACTTATTTCCCAGCTTCTTTTATGAGATATTGGTCGTACTCCAGTCTCATTGGGAACAGGCACAGAGATGCCTGGAGTGCAGAACAGTTTGGTAGCAATCGCGTCCTGACTCTGCCATCTGGGAGCTGTGCAAGGGTGAGCAAATCACATGGTCTCCCCGCTCAGAGCCTCTGCGTTCTCATTTGTGATACGATGTGATATTAAGGGACATGGGTAATGATGTTCATTGCAGCATTGTGTGTGGTGATAAAACATTGGTATAAACTAAATGTCCATCAGCAGGAAAAGAGAGAAGCAAAATGTAGTATGTGAGAATACTTTACAACGGTTAGAAATAAATAGAATAGCTCCCTATACAGCAACATGAAATGGTATTGAAAACATACTGTTGAGTGAAAAAAAAAAGTTGGAAAATTGTTCAGTGTGATACTACTTATGTATCACTAAAAACACACAGAAAATAGTATTCTGTATGGCTTATGGAAACATATGAATTTATGTCTGTGTGTATTAAATATACTATAAATGTACATACTAAGATGATAAAGACACCCACTGAATACAAAGTTGTAAAACAAATGGTTACCTTTGGGAATGGAGGATGGGAAATGGAGATGGGGAGGGATGGAAGGGGGTTTCTATTTCATCTTGGGGTATTCCTTTTTCCTTTTTTTAAATTAAAAAAATCTCAAGTATATATGACAAAATATTAGCATTTGTTAATTCTGGGTGGCACATATGTGGGTGTTTGTTGTATTACCTTTTGTACTTTTCTGTATTAAAAATTTCAAAAGCAAAGTAAATACAAGGATGGTAATAGTACTTACTTCACCTCTTAAGGCTATCGCAAGGTTTCCATAAGAGTATTTGTGAAAATTCTTTGCAAAATGAAAAGCTCTCTACAAATATTGTTTTATAGCTAATCTGTTCCATTTGCTGTTGATTCTGTTAACTTCCATTTCAAAAGTCTACGTGGTCTGATAGCTTCAACCTTTGGGTGGTGTTGGCAGTGATTATGGTAGTGGTCATGATGGAGGTGACAGTGGTGGTGGTGATGATGCTGGTGGTGGTGAGGGTGGCGTGTGTAAGGAATAAAGTCAGATCTGTGATCCAGTTCTGTGCCTCACCACGCACTGCCACAAAATATAATACACTTCTGGGCAGAGTGTCTTACTTCTAAGGAACGAGTAAAGTCTACAGAGGCAAACTGCATGAATGTGTATCTCCCACTACTCCCAGCAAACACTGCTCGATGTACTGTATTTAGCACTGTATTTTTTTTTCCTGTAAATACCAAATGAATTCCATCTTTTTCTTAGAACTGCGGCAATATGAGGAATGACCACAAGAGGGCAATAGAGAAACATCAATAAAGCTTACTTTTGCTTGGAGGGTTGGGCTGGTTAGTCACCGCTTCGGAGCAGAGACAGGTGTGCTGCCGAGGAACTCAGTTTGTGGGAATTATTCAGGGCTATTCAACGCGTCACAGAATGCCATGGAATTTAAGAGCTGTTGAGAACTACCTAGTTGAAATTCCTCAGCCCCAGCCAACATCTTGACTGCAACTCTATGAGACTCATCCAAGGAGATGAGGAGCTGTAGGCTGGAGGATAAAGTTTTAAAGGAGTTTTGCTCTAAAGCTTTGCTGTGTTTGAGCTGTAGCCAGAAGGAGATGTGGGGTAGACTGTTTCTAAAGAGGGTGGGTAGTGCAACATATGGGAATCTCATGGAAATGCTCAAGTAGAGAGAGAAAAGGGGAATAGTAAAGAGAGAGAGGGAAAGCTACAAACTGAGATGAAAAAGACTACCAACTCAATGGAAAAAAATGGGTCAAGTGTCCAGAAAAAAATCTTCAATTACTAGTGCTTCAAAATAGATTCCTTCTCCTCTCTTTCCGAATAAAATACTTCATAAAATTAAATGGGGAAATCGGGTTTAAAAAATCCTCTTTGACACACGTTTATGTGGCACAGACCATTGGTTCCATTTTTGGACAATCACCCCCATTGCTGGCTCTCCAGAAAGCACAGGTCAGCATTCAATTTAGCTCTGGTACTTGGTGAACATTCAAGGCTCTCTACTCACCTGTCACAAGTCTATGGTTATTTTTTTGGAGACAAACTCTGTCCAGCCCCAGAATGCAGGGTGTCCTGTGGTCAACCCCAAACAGGGCTGTCAATACGATTTCAGATACAGCAAAGCAGGGGGATGCTTACAAGATTTACTCATGTGCCATGTTCCTTTGAAAATTGATTTTTCTTTATGCACTTAAGCTTTCAAAGTAAAATAAAAGTCATAATTTAAAAATAATCTTTATTTATAGCCAAGACGATTCTGTATGTGGAAACCCCAGGGTAATTAATTAAAAATCTATTAGAACTAACAAGAGTACAGTAAGGAGGCTGGTTAAAAATATATACAAAGTCAATATTTTCTTGCAGACCAAGAGCTGGTTAGAAAACTTAATGGAAAAAAGATCCCATTTACTACAACAACACAATTATATATATTATACCACTAGAGGAAAGAGCTTTCTTAAATGTGCAGGAATATTATGAAGAAAATAACTTCCTTGAGTTATAAAGCAGTATCCACAGTACGGTCCCATTTGGGGTTAAAATATGCAAACACAGGGCTTCCCTGGTGGCGCAGTGGTTGAGAGTCCGCCTGCCGATGCAGGGGACACGTGTTCGTGCCCCGGTCCGGAAAGATCCCACATGCCGCGGAGCGGCTGGGCCCATGAGCCATGGCCGCTGAGCCTGTGCGTCCGGAGCCTGTGCTCCGCAACGGGAGAGGCCACAGCAGTGAGAAGCCCGCGTACCGCACAAAAAAAAAATAAAAAATTAAAAAATAAAAATATGCAAACACACACACAACATGCACACACGTTCTTGCATAGATAAAAATCCCAGAAAGAATATCATAAAAATTTCACCACGTATTTTTTTTCTTGATGGCAGATCAAGTGTGATATGTAGGTTTTTTTTAAAAGAATATATTTTAATTTTATTGGAGTATAGTTGATTTACAATGTTGTGTTAGTTTCAGGTGTACAGCAAAGTGATTCAGCTATACATATACATATATTCATTCTTTTTTAGATTCTTTTCTCATATAGTTTATTGCAGAATATTGGGTAGAGTTCCCTGTGCTATACAGTAGGTCCTTGTTGGTTATCTATTTTTTATATAGTGGGGTATGTATGTTAATCCCAAGCTCCGGATTTATCCCTTCCCCCAGGTTTCCCCTTTGGTAACCATAAGTTTGTTTTCAATAGCTATAAGTCTGCTTTTGTTTTGTAAATAAGTTCATTTGTATCTTTTTAAAATTAGATTCTACATATAAGTGGTATCATATGATATGTGTCTTTCTCTGTCTGACTTACTTCACTTAGTATGATAATCTCTAGTTGCATCCATGTTGCTACAAATGGTATTATTTCAATCTTTTTATGGCTGAGTAATATTCCACTGAATATATGTACCACATCTTCTTTAACCACTCATCTGTCGATGGACATTTAGTTGCTTCCATGTCTTGGCTATTGTAAATGGTGCTGCAGTGTGATTTGCAGATTTTGGTTTGGGTTTTGCTTATCTATGTTTTCTACTGGAAAAAAAAAAATACTGAACACATATTCTATAATAAAACAAAATCTAAAAAAGAAAGAAGCCTCACTACCTTCAGCAAAATGGTGCCACTCCTTCATTTTTATTGATTCTTCCCATTGTGCAACGGTTGACCTCTTCGGGAGGACTGAGTGACCCCAGCTTTCCCATCACAAGCAGGGCTCCAGTCCTGGGAGTGGCTGGAGTTTCAAACCAGACCTCCATCATAACCAGTTACCTGACATGGCTCGACCACTCCGTGCACCCTTGCCTGGCTTGGTGCACACTGTGACCCTCCCCAAAGGGACAGCAGATTAGAGGGTGGGAGAAGAACAAGTGCCAGTCTTTGTCCCTTGGTTCAGGTCTGGCTCAGCATCTGGGGTGGACGTGCTGGCAGATGTGAGCCTTCAAGAAATCCAGTTTCGGGGCTTCCCTGGTGGCACAGTGGTTGAGAGTCCGCCTGCCGATGCAGGGGACACGGGTTCGTGTCCCGGTCCGGGAAGATCCCACATGCCGCGGAGCAGCTGGGCCCGTGAGCCATGGCTGCTGAGCCTGCGTGTCCGGAGCCTGTGCTCCGCAACGGGTGAGGCCACAACAGTGAGAGGCCTGCGTACTGCAAAGAAAAAAAAAAAATCCAGCTTCAAGGAGTCAGCCTTGACCCTCACCTGCCTGGCTTGTCCTCCCTTTCTCTGAGCCCGTCCTTCACCTTTTCCATCTGTGATTTTCTGGGAGTCAGCTGCTGCCCACTTTACAGCTAGTTTTTAATGGATTGACTGATCAAAAGTTCAAGAAAGTGCAATTTGATATTAAATTTTAAAGTGAGAGGTTTAATTGTAGATGTTTTGGCCCGAGCGAACATCATTATTGTAAATTAAATGTCAGAGATGTCAGCAACATAACAGTTTTCTCATCCAGCTCTTTGTCATTACTGGGAGAGCTGGCCTTAATGGAACATTCTGATGATCTGTTTGCTGACCCCCCCGGCACGTGTCTGGTGTAGCAAGTACGCAGGAAGAGACCACCTCTAGACCTAGAATCGGTGTGGGTCTGTGTGATGCTTTCCCGCAGGGATGCGGCAATCCAACAGAGTCTTGTTAGACTGGGGAGGAAAAACAGTCTGCTCTGAAGAGTTCAAAGTGTTCTCCAGCCCCAAATATTCCCCCACTAGAATGAGCCCTTCATTCACTGAATAACAGGGTGGGATTTTTGTCCGCTTTCATTAGTGATGTATTTCCAGTGCTTTAGAACAGTGTTGGCATGTAATAGGTGCTCAATATACACTTAGTGAATGAAGGAAGGAATAAATGAGTGAAAAAATGTTTATTTAACACCTATTATGTGCTAGACACTGTTTAAGACCTGGATCACACCAGTGAACATCTGCAGTTGTGAACTGACAGCGAAAGCCCCTCCTGTCAGGAGTTTCCAGAAGGGAAGATGAATGATAAATAAATGTATATCGTCTCAGATGGAGAACCAGAAAAAGCAGAGTAAAGGGATGGAGAAGGTCAGCAGATGGTGGCGGGCTAGAAAAGGAGATCAGGAAAGCCCACTCTAAAAAATACAATTGAAAGTGCTCATCTCTCTTACCTTGCATTTCCACTTTTAGAAATTTATCCTACAGAATCTCAGCAACGCACAGAGATCTATACGGAGATTCTCACTGCAGCATTCTTTATAACTTCCTTAAACTAGAAACAACGCAAATATCCATCAATACGGTAAATAAGTTAGGATATATCGACACTATGGATTACTAAGCAGACATTCAAAAAGAGGAACATTTATATGTGTTGACGTAGACAAAATGTACTGAGTACATTAAGTAAAGCAGAAAAGCAAATCTCAGAATAGAGTGTATAATACGAGCTCTCTTTTGTGAAAGAATGTATGTACCTATATGCGCATTTGTAAATAAATACACAAACATATACAAATATGTGTATGTTTATTTATGGATAAAAATGTTTGAAAGGATACACCAGCTGAGTAGCGAATGCCTTTGGGGAAGGGAGATCTGTTTTCCATGTTATACTCTTCTATATTTAAAACAAAAGCATGCATTAGTTTTAGAATTTAAAAAATTTTTTGTTTTTTGTTTTTAAACAAAACACACTCTTCTTGAACTAATGTTATACCTCCTTCTCCTTAGGGTCCTTCTGTCTGTGGATGTGTCTTCATACCCCTCCCCCACCCAGCTCCTGGGGCATTCAGAGCCCTCTCTGATTTCAGTTGATATCTGAGTCAGTAAGAAAAGCACTGGCCTGGAAATCAGGAACCATGGGCTCTACTTCTTCATTATGATGGAAAACCATTGCAAAAGTCACTTCCCCTCCTAAATCTCAGTTTCCCCATCTGGAACACGGATGTACTGGTCTATAGCATCGCTGAAGTCCCTCCATGCTGTCATACCCTAGGATTCTTTGATCCTGTGATTGTAAGTCCAAATGTCATGAAAATTCTGTATCAACATCCTTCTTGGGAGATGAAACGCTTTGTTAAGCTACTGGTCGGTCCCAGTTTCTACATGAGCACAGGTTGGTTTACCAGATAAAGCAGACTACAGACCCCTAAGGGAATGGGCATGTGAAGGGTGCCTGTTTACGTGAGGAAAACCAGGACATGGGGACAGACCTGGGGGAACAGGCATGCCCATTGTCCTCCATCGGGGGCCCAGGGCACTGGAGAGTGGGCTGAGGGGTGCCATGCTGGGAAAGGCTGTGCTGGAAGAAGGTGGCCTGTCTTGGAAACCCTGTCATCAGCTAGGAGAGGTGGAGGCCTTGAGGCGTGCCGGACAGAGGTCAGGACTTGAAGCTAGCGCACCTGGGTGTGACACCCATCTCGCCGCTTCGAAGCATAAAACTTTAGGTGACTCACTCTTTCTTTCTGGGGTTTCAGGTATCAGACCTACAGGGTATGTCTAGGCAAATGGTCCACCAATGGGCCTGACTGAAGAAAGTTCCATTTTGTTGGCCACGAATTGCAGTTTAGACTGAGCAGGCTGAGAGTGACCGGTGCCTGGCTGGGGTGGAAGGTGGCAGGGATGGAATGTGTCTTTTATGACAGTCACCTGAAGGAGCCGGCTTCAAGGTCAGGAGGTCGAGGACAAAGGCATCCCCTGGCCTGGCCCAGAATAGGTCACGGGTCCACACCAGGCCCTCTGACCACTGCCTCCCCACTCCACCAGCGGGAGTTATATTCAGCTAAGAAGAATTACTTTCAAAGATCCCAACATTTCCTTATCTGCCAAAGCTAAGAAGGAAGCTTCTCAGGAAGTAGGCCAGCTCTATGCAGCTTTCCCTGGGTGTAAGCTATTTGCATCTTGAAGGAGCAGTTTGCAGAAAACTTTTCAGGTAAGTGAGTAACAGATAGCGGGGCAGGAGGGCTGTGATCCGAACAGGTCCCTGAAGGTCAGTCTGGATAAATCGGGGGAGCAGAGAGAAGGGGGGATGGGGGGGCTTTTCTTCCCACCTTGTCTGGACTGCACACCATCTCTGCACTTACTAGGGGTACGGGGGCTGGCACCCGAGAGTGGAAGCAGCAGTCCCATTTGTGGCAGGAGATAAGCCATGGACGCCCCAGAGAGAGGTTCTCGGACAAATAAGATTTTGCCCAGGACGGGGAAACAATGTGGGGCAGGAGGCTTATGTAGCCAGAAGGAAGAAAAAGCAATTCAGAACCAAAGCACTGTATCTGCATCTGTACACTTAGAAGTGGCCTAATTTATTTAAAGGTGATGGATCCTTATACAGAAAGATCACCTAATGGACCTCTGAGTTGAAGAGGAGGCTTCCCTTCCCCTGGGCAGGAGGGGAAAGAAAAGAGGAATACACGGCTCCCTAAATAAAGGATGCAGAGTTTGGGAGCTGTTTTCTGGCCGCTGGAATGACTGAGGGGATCTCAAGCACAGAAAAGAGAGAGAAGGGGAAATGAGAAGACGCGTGTATCAAAAAGGTGACAGTCAGCAGATCATACCCAGCAAGAGAAATACATGAGTACAGACACGTAAAGACCTTATTATAATACCTGGAAGGCCAGGAGCCCTCAGGAGTGGCTGTTATTTCCCCTTAGGTGCGCACAGAGCAGGTCTCTTCCTTACGATTCAGGAAGGCCCATCAGAGGAATAGTCGATACATTTTTAGGACATTAAAGTCTAGTGTTAGATTTAATCTGTTGCCTGTACTTTGCTGTAATCTCCCTCCATTACTCCAAACCTTTAGCAAAATCTGGTAAAGCCAACCAGTGATGGTTAGTGAGACTGCATGAAAATGGAGTTAGGAGCTGGGGCCAGGGTAGGGGGCGGCGAGTGGGGAGAGAGGAAGGTAGCCGCAGAATCTGGGAACAAGAGTCCAGAGAAAGCAACAGGCTGCAAGTAGGACCAACCGGAGTATCGAATCCACTTGGAAATGCCTGGGACCTTTGGGGTGGGGCCGCGCTGGGCGGGATCCACACAGAACACGGGATGGGATTTGAGGCATCTTATGTGGACGCTACAGTAGAGGGTCCAATATTTAAAGCGTGCATCTTAATGAGTTGTGACATATGTATACATCCGTAAAACTATCACCATAGTCAAGCAAATGCACATGAAATCACCTCAAAATTTCTTCGTGTTCCTTTCGAGTATTTCCCACCTCTTTTGCCCTCTTATCCCAGACAACCACTGTTCTGATTTTTACCACTAGAGATTAGGTTGTATTTTTAGGAATTTTATTAAAAAATTAATAATGCAGTATTTATTCTTTTTTATCTGGTTTCCTTCACACAGCATACTTATTTTATGATATAGCCACGTGGCTGTATGTGTCACTAGTTTACTCCTTTTCATTGCAGTAATTTTTGTTTTATGAATATACCATTATCTATTCCTTTAAGTGTTGATTGACATTTGGTTTGTTTCCAGTTTGGGGATATTACAAATAAATATTCTATGAGCATTACAAAAAATAAATAAATAAAGCAGAGGGTCCAGGTTTGCATGGCATGCACTTGATCATGCTGTCTGAAGAACCAGGGCTGTTTAGGTGGGTAAACAGAATCTTCTGGTGCACACAGTTACTTTTTAATTTTTTTTTGATAAAGGACGTTCCTGAAACATAAGAAAGAGGCCTGCTCTGTACAGACTTAAGGGCAGAAGAAAAGGGACAATAACAGCTACTACTGAGGGCGTTTGATATCCCAGGCATCATAATAAGGGCTTTACATGTTTTTATTCATTTATTCCTCACAGGGACGTACTGTGGTGTAACACTGCAACATGGGTGTCTTTGCACATCAGTAATTCAGAGCATCCCAAATGCAGTGCTTTAAATGGGTTATAGATGTCCTGAGACATAGGTGTCTAGAGGGCCAGAGCTGCAAGCTGGTTGTCCACTCAGCCCCATACAATATTTTCATTTTCTATGTGTGCTGTGAAGTGAAAAACAGTACAGACACACTAAATTAGACAGTATTCTACAGAATCACGTACAATAAATGTATAATACTCCGTATAAATATATGTAATTGAGATTTTTAACCAATTCTCTGCGTTCAGGTTCCAATGCTGTCATTTGCCAGTGGTGTCGATTCAGCTTGCGTTCCTTCATCTGTGAAATAAGGACACTAAATTTTATCTCATATAAGTTTTGTGAGAATTAAAGGAGGTAATCCAGGTGAAAGTATTTAATTTTAAATCATAAAACTATTTAAACTTTCAATTATAGTTACAATTTTTACATATTTTGCCTAAATAGCTATTAAATTGATGACCCCAAGTTATCTCAAGAGACTCAAGTGAAGCATTTAGCACTAAAAGGAGATTTCAAAATGTGTCCTGTTATAAAATAAATATACCAAACCTAATTATTTTCCTTTATAAGAGCATTAATAACTTGGATAATATAAAGAATAAAAGATCGCATTAATTATTGAAAAATAGATACCATAGGAATTAAACGTTCTAGGGGCTATGAGAATACTAAAACATTCTAGGGTCTATGAGAAGGAAAACAAGGTCATGAACAATGACTTACAGAAGTAGAACGACATTATTTTGTAGGTCCTGGATTTTGCAAAACCAGTTAATTTATCAGAATTAGTCAATACATTTACTATAATTCCAATTCCCATTTCAGTGGGATTTTTGGGAGGGAAATTTACCAAACTATTTCAAGTTGATATAAAATATTTATTTACGCATATAAATGGCTGTAAAAATTAAAAAGGGGGAAGGATATGGGACTTCCCTGGCAGTCCAGTGGTTAAGACACCGAGCTTCCAATGCAGGGGACACGGGTTCGATCCCTGGTGGGGGAACTAAGATCCCACATGCAATAGAATATTCCAGATCCAGATCAGGTATATATAAAAATTCATTAGATGACAAAAGTAGCATTTTATGTTGAAGAGGAAGAACTTGTCAATAAACAGATTAGGAATAACCAGATAACTATTTGAAAAAATAGATTTTGTGATCTCCTCCCATACATTAACATAAATTTCAGGTAGATTTAAATGTAAAAAACCCCTCAAACAAACCCTTAAAATCACTAGAAGGAAATATAATTACTTACATAACTTTTATTTTAAAAGGACTTTTTACTCATAAAACAAAGGTAGAAATTATAAAAGAAAAGGTTGATAGACCCAGCTAATAACTCGTTCAACCTTTGTGTGTCAGATACCAAATGTGACAAATAACAAGCTAGGAAAAATCCTTGCAAACTGTATCACAAAGAAATGGCCAATAACTTTAATATGTAAGGAATGCTTACAATTTCCTTTTGAAAACTCCAAGTGGAAAATGACAGCCAAAGGCAGGAAAAAAAATCATTCACAAACTACAAATGGTCAATAAATATATGAAAACGATTTCACCCTCTCTAACAATATATATTCATACTAGAAGAATAGGATAGTTACAACTGGGCAGCAAAAACAATAATTTAAAAAGCAAATTCTCAATTTTCTTCAGTTGTAATGCAAAGCAAACGCACATTTGACTCTTTTTGTCCTGTGAGCGCCTTTCCATCATGCCTGTCTTTGGGAAGCCTAGTCACTGAGATCCCAAAGCTATTTGAATGTTAGGCACATAGCCTGGGGCTGACTAGCAAATCTAATTCTCCAGGGTGATGGTCAATGTCCCATTGGCTGCGTGACTTTGAGGAAGGAGTCACAGGACCCTTGGCACTGAGCAATCCAGCATCCCTCTGTGTATTTAACAGGATGTACTTTAAGATGCATTTTTTTTCTTTCACCGATTGCCAAGTGACGGGGTTTGAACTCAGAGGATGCTAACTTCCAAGTCAGTGGCAGAGATTAACGATGGCTGCATTCTTGTTTTCAAAAGGCACAGAATAGTTTCAATTCCGTTTTCTATGCTCCCTCAAGATGAACGGATTCTTCAATACTTCCACTAAGAAAAAGCTGGAGATGAATCTGTGCCTTGTAAATTGTGGAGAGACAGGTAGAATTGTTCACTGATGACCCCCAGAGCCCTCCTCAAGTTGTCTGGAAGTGGGCTACCTGGGACTGAAGGTCACCTGCCGTCAGCTGAGAGGCTGGGCACACACTTAGTTTCCCATGGAACTAGAGGCTCCTGTGTCCCTGAAGCTAGAACGCCACTTCTTACAAAGTCACCAAGTTCTAGCATCTGGTGTGTGAACTCGGACAGCATGGCACCCGTGCACTGGCGTTTCCTCTCTCTGCATGCCAGGCTGCTCTCGTGCTGGCACTGTGCAGATGACGTAGCCAAGGCAGGGCCTACCCTTGGAGCATACCAGGGTTTGCCCGATGTGCTCTGCCCGTTTGTACTTCTCCATGGATGAGGACAGAGCAGGGGACTGTATGTCTCATCGTACTAGCTTGTACGTTTCCCCGATAAAACCCGTTCCTTACACCCATTCATGTATAAGGTGGCCTTTGGCCTCACCTGTCTCCACATGAATGGACCTTCTTTAAGTCAGTTTAATTCATTCCAAAGTAGGCCTCAGCACCCTGGGCATTCAGAATGGACTTAATACTTGGGTGGTTCGCATCTTTTAGTTCACAGAGATAGTGGTTGTTAAAAGCCACGATTAGCCCTCGGTCCTAGAGAAAGAAACAGGGAGTGTCTTCATGCATATTAATGATTTCTGGTAATGATCGAATGACCTATTATTGCTTTCATTCCTGTGTTTGTTGGGTAAGTGGATAAAAATAAAACCTTCCAGGTGGTCAAGTTCCTAAACGAATCGTTTGGTAGAGCCTCTTGACTCCAACTACCTGGTCTGGAGAGCTGAGAGGGAATTTCAATATTGCAATATGTCTAGGAAAAAAAAATTCCTCATTGGTCCTCAACTTTCCAGGGTTATCCTGGACTTCTGGAGTTCTATACCTTATTCTGAATTATAAGCCCAAATACTAAACATTCAAAAATAAAATATATAAATATGTAGAACCAGACCCCATGTTACACTGGAGGGGCTAGGGTTGCACCAGCAGTTTTGAGAATCTGTTAGCTCCAAAAACCATGAGGTGACCATGACAGACCTGGCTCAGTGCTGCTGTTGGTGACAATGACAAGGAAAAAAAGTGGCATTGGAGCGTTTTTCTCTGGTATTAGGAAAGAAGCCACAAAATGCACAGGTTTTCACTCAAAATAGGTAGGTGAACAGCAATAGTGGTTAAGGGTGCTGTAGTGGACACGCATGGTTTTTCCCTGCTCGGCTCCATTTTCCCTAATTCTGGTCACAGCTTCTCTAGCTCTCCTTGGGAATCACCCTTTTCCTTTTCCCACTCTCTGCGTGGTTCAGCTAGAGCTGATTGCAGCCCAAGCTCCATTTTTAACTGACCCAGGCTGCTAGGTCCTGGATTAGTCATGCAAAATTACAACAGAGCGTTCCATTCTTCCTTCTGGGTGGAGGATTTGGGTGGAGACCTAGAGCCATCTTTAACTGAATGCACCTCATCTGGTACCCGACATAGTCCAATATTATGCAAGTATGGTACGAGAATAGAGCTAGTCAGCAGTTGACTAGATACGATAGAGAATTGAGTTAGTGAGGTGGACATGATTTCAGCACTAAGATGGAATGGATAAAGGATATTAAAACCAAGGAAAACTGTTGAGAAATAAGAGGAGAGATAAGAGGACAGTTCCAGGTGATTTGAAACAAGCATTGTGTAATTCATCCCATACACCTACCTCTTTTTTGTAGTGTGCTGGTAACACAGCAATAAGCTATTAAACTTGGTTCTTAGCCCATGCTTGTTTAATTGCCTAGACTACCTGGTGACCACAAGGGAACTGGGGGCGTCTCCGTTGAGAGTGTAAGAAAGAGTCGATTCTAGGGTTTGGGCTTGTGGCAGGTGATCTGGGGGAGAGTTTAGGGAGAGGAGCTTGCTCTGGGTTAGATGCTGTCAGGAAGTGGGGTAATTCCGTGACTGGGTGTCTTAACAAATCTGATCTAGAAGGACGGACGAGCAGTGTGAGGCCCAAATTGTCCTTGGTAAAGAAGCAGCAGATGCTCGCATCAGCCAGAATGGGGATGTTTGCTCATGTTGTCGTTTGAACAGTACTCCTGTGTTGGCCAAGTTCACCCACGATGGTGGAGCGGTCGTGTTTGTGTCTTGCCTCAGCTTGGCCAGAGTGATGGCCTTGTCTGATGTGGATGTTCTGTGAAAGGGTTCGTGTTCACAGGAGAAGTCCGAGGCCCGCTCCTGGCTGCCAGGGGCTGCTGGTCTCTGTCTCAGGAGGAAGGGAGATGCCTTTTCCCCCCCTGCATCTGAAGTCACCACCAGCAAGTGGCAACAGCAGCCCCCAGGCAGCGCAGGCTCCTGGGTTCTGCTCAAGCAGCGGCACAGAGCCTGGGCTCCGCTCCAGCATGAGTGACATCTGGTAACTCTAGGCTCCTAGTTGCCTGCAGCTCCCACGGGCGAGCGGACTCAGCTTTCTCTCTCTGCCACTCCTTCCCTTCTGACCCTCTGAAATTGCTAGAGTGGTTCCAGTTTTCCTAACTGAACACTGGTTGATAAGCTGGTTTATAAGCAGGCCTGCTCTTCAATGTCAAATGTCTACCTCTGCTTTTCTCACCTCCTAAGTGACAGGATTTAATGATTAACGAAGTATTTTTCAAATGGAGGCCGTGGATCCTGAGGAATCCACAAGCATCTTGAGACTGGGAGCTCTGAAATGGGAGGAGGGTTGGGGGAGCCCTTTGGCTCAGGGTGGCTCTGTGAAGAAAACCGTCAGCTTCGTGAACGCCTTCTGCCTGTGTGGCTTGCTTTGGCGTGGACACAGGTCTGGCTTTTCTCTTTGTGGGGGTGTTTTCTATCACCTGAAAGTACAAGCAGCCCTGCACTGGTCAGAGCTCAGTCACAGGGGGTGTGAAAGGCATCTGATTGCAGAGTTTTCCCAGCCAGTTTCTGCAGACAGGCAGACAAGCTATTAATAGTTTGCTGGTAATCGAGCCGAAACTATATGCGTTGGGTTCTCTTGAAACTGATACGTTTTAAACTCTAAAACATTTGAGACTGTATCTTTAAAAGATCTGCTAGATAGGTTCCACTTCAGGAAAACCAAATACACACAGAAATGTGTATTCTTTTTGTTTTTTGCGGTACGCGGGCCTCTCACTGTTGTGGCCTCACCCGTTGCGGAGCACAGGCTCCGGACGCGCAGGCTCAGCGGCCATGGCTCACGGGCCCAGCCGCTCCGCGGCATGTGGGATCTTCCCGGACCGGGGCACGAACCCGTGTCCCCCGCATCGGCAGGTGGACTCTCAACCACTGCGCCACCAGGGAAGCCCAGAATTCTCCTTTCTTATCCGTGCCCCTACTGTACCCATAATGTGCTCAAGCCTTTTCAAGTGGACTTTCAGGTTATGTCCAAAAAATGAGCTTTTCCCTTGTTTGTCTGATCAGCTTGAAAGGGCGTATCCACTGTTTCTTGATTTATCTATATGGGATTCTTCAGACCCAGCTCACAGCCTGCCTTAGACCAATCTAATGAGTGGTGGTGGAAGGGAATGGAGCCCTTGTGTTTCTGATGTTTGCAGATTCTTTTTAAGATTTTTCTTTTTTTTGATGTGGACCAATTTCAAAGTCTTTATTGAATGTGTTACAATATTTCTTCTATTTTATGTTTTGGTTTTCTGGCCCCGAGGCATGTGGGATCTTAGTTCCTTGGCCAGGGATTGAACCCGCACCCCCTGCATTGGAAGGCAAAGTCTTAAACACTGGACCCCCAGAGAAGTCTCTGCAGATTCTTTTTAAATTTTACACCTGCAAACAAGCTCCTACTAGTCATCTCTTGCTACACAATGAATCTGTGTTTTGTAAACACCACTCATCATGCAGATAAGACCAGTCGTGGGCTGTTTTCTCTTTTACCTTCCAGTAAAGGATGGAAAGGGCTGCATTTTCAACGCGATTATACCAGATTATACTGGTCTGGGAGCTTTGTCAAGAACTGTCCAGCAAGACATCTTAAATCTCTTTGGTTTCCCTCTTGGGCTATTTTCGTTGGCTGCTCAATTGTCTTCAACTGCAAAATGTTATAAATACAGCTTAATGCAAGCAAGCCCACCTTCCGATGAATTCCCGTGCCTCCCAACAGTACTTAATCATCTGTCCCTTTCACTGCTGCAGATGAACAGAAGATGAAGTACTGGTGTGAGGACAAACTCAGCATACAAAGCAAGGTTAGGCAGCCTCTTTGAGCTGCTCTGCCTCTGGGGTTCATGGGCTCTATAGTTGGTTTGAGGCCTTTCCTGCCTGATGTAAGATGACCTTTTAGGATCTGTTAAGCAGCTAGAAATCGCTCGAAGCTTAGGTGGAGTCAGTTAAAAATTCCCACACGGAAAATTGAGTAGAACCAAGATGGAAACGGAAGAAACGCAAATACCTTCTCTCCTATCCCCAGCCTCTCTCTCGGCCATATGCCTGTCCAAGTACCTGCTTCATTAACAAGGATTTGGGGGTTTAGGGATATTTCTGGATGAAGCATGGCTAATTTTGAGGGTCTTCTTATTTAGGCTGATTTGCAAATGAACCAAGGTCAACAGCTGGATCAGACCAACCCCGCTTTGGGCCATACCTCCTTTATCAAGTTGCCTCCCAGATACTGAGCCCTGAGAAACAGGGTCTAGGGGATGTTTCAAACTGACCAAAGCTCTTCGTTCCTGGAGAAAGCATCATTTCCAAAGCCCTGCCCTTCTCCCTGCCCTGGTTGCTGGGCAGGGCGACCAGGCAGACATATGAAGTTCTCTTTTTCTCCTTCCTTAAACCTTCGCACCAGAGCTGTCCCTAAATTGCAAATCCGATGTCACCCCCATGCTGGATTCACCCATGGCTTTTCATGGCCTTCAGAATTCCATATAGCCCTATAAAAGTGTCTAATCCTCAGAGTATCAAGGGCCTCATGTAAAGGGCCCATATTAGGAGCCTAGTAAACACCAGGTAGGCTGACATCGCTCTGGCCTTTTCATCCTTGTCAAGTCAGATGCAATTCCCTAGTCCTTTGGTGCTGGGCCCTGAGGAGGGAGAGGGAGAGAGGCTGTTTGTCCCTCATTCTCCAGGCCACCAAGTAGCACAATGTCCCACCTCTGCTCAGTCTCTCCCTGCTTAGATAAGAGCAGACATTCCCTGTGTCTCCACTGCTCTCTTCTTGGGTGATCCCTCTGTGTGCGCTGCTTAGGAAAAGAGGGTAGTGTGTTGGGCCAAAGCCACCACCACAGGAGAACGGAGGGGATGTGCTTTTAGGTGGCATCAGAAGCCATGCAGAGAAGGAAGGTGGGTGGCTGATTGCCAGACCCACTCTGTTCTCACCCCCACACCCAAGGTAAAAAGTAGAAGTATGGCAGCCAGGGCAAACCAGGTTAGAGTTAGGGTTATTTCATTCAATTAGTTGCCCTTCTACCAGACCTCCTCTGACGGTCACTTCCAAGTTCAGGGACTCACAGTCTTAACACTTAGTCTATTTACTTAACAGAAAATGTTTCTTCCATTAAATTAAAGTATAGCACCCTGTAATTTCTGTCCATCAGGACCTCTATTTGATCACTTCTGGAGTTCTTGGGTAATTTTAACAATAGCAGAGACAGAGGCCATTTGGAGATAGATTTTATTGGTCATTTTGCTTATTACAGTTCAAGGAAGTTATACAGTGTCAAAGATTTTGTAAATTCCAGAATTGCAATAACGCCCCAGTCCAACCCACTTCTTTCTCACCCCAGTTTGACCCTGCAGTGACCCATGTGTTTGAATGGCAGTGGTGGAGGGAATTTATCAGGAAACTTCAGTTTGTCAGGGCTGCTTACAGACTGAGGCACCCAGATTAAAACAGTGGTGCAGCGGTGATCTGACCAGCACAGAGAGGTCCCAAACAACCCCTCCTTTGTTCTGGAACCAAGGCTTCCATGAATGTCTCTAAAATAGCATTAACCTTTTTGTGGTCTCACTGAAGTGTTGACATGTAACCATAACCTCAGAATATCTTTTGTTTACCATTTTTATGGTTGTTGTTATTTATTTATTTTCATTATTTTTTAGCGTATGTGCAGACGTTGTTCCCCCTTCCTGGCTTCAGCCAGCTGGCCTAGATGGGATCACTGTTACAGTTTTTGCAGAACTTCAGGATTGCCATTCAGAAAAGCCTCAGGTCCCGTGGCCAGTCCAAGTATGAATTGTATTCAGTGGCTGCTCTGATCAATGGAAGTTGAGATGGGAGCTGTACATCCAGCTACTGGGGGGTCTTCATGAGGCTGAGAAAGCCTGGGAGTGGCCACTGGCAGAGCCACTTTGGGGAGAATTAGAGAGAGATTACAGAGTAAAGATCACAGCTGCCGTTAAAAAGTACAGAATGGGGCTTCCCTGGTGGCGCAGTGGTTGAGAGTCCGCCTGCCGATGCAGGGGACGCGGGTTCGTGCCCCGCTCCGGGAAGATCCCACATGCCGCGGAGCGGCTGGGCCCGTGAGCCGTGGCCGCTGAGCCTGTGCATCCGGAGCCTGTACTCCGCAACGGGAGAGGCCACAACAGTGAGAGGCCCGCGTACCGCAAAAAAAAAAAAAAACAGAATGTCTCGATAAACATGATAACTCTTTTCTTTACGATTTTAAGTTGGGCCATTTTCTTGTTTACACAGGCCCATTTTGTGAGGTGGAGTGGATGTACCATCTGAGGTATTCAAATAGCAACTCCAAATGGATTAAAGACTTAAATATGGGCTTCCCTGGTGGCGCAGTGGTTAAGAATCCGCCTGCCAATGCAGGGGACATGGGTTCGAGCCCTGGTCCAGGAAGATCCCATGTGCCGCGGAGCAACTAAGCCCGTGCGCCACAACTACTGAGCCTGTGCTCTAGAGCCCACGAGCCGCAACTACTGAAGCCCGCATGCCTAGAGCCGGTGCTCCGCAGCAAGAGAAGCCACTGCAGTGACAAGCCCGCGCACCGCAACAAAGAGTAGCTCTCGTTCACCGCAACTAGAGGAAGCCCTCACGCAGCAACGAAGACGCAAAGCAGCCAAAATTAAATTTAAAAAATTAATAATAAAAAGACTTAAATATAAGACCTGAAACCATAAAACTCCTTTTTCCATAGGGAAATTGTTCCTTGACTTTGGTTTGGCAATGATTTTTTTGGCATGACACTAAAAGCACAGGTTAAAAAAAAAGAAGCAAAAATAAACAAGTGGGATTACATCACATTAAAAAGCTCTGTACAGCAAAGGGAACAATCAACAAAGTGCAAAGTCAATCTACAGAATGGGAGAAAATATTTCTAAATCACATATCCGATAAAGGGGTGATATCCAAAATACACAAGGAACTCATACAACTCAATAGCAAAAAAAACAAATAACCCAAATGAAAAATGGGCAAAGGACCCTGAATAGATATTTTTCCAAAGAAGACATATAAATGGCCAATAGGTATATGAAAATGTGCTTAAGATCACTAATCGTTAGGGAAATGCACATCAAAACCCCAAGATATCACCTCACACCTGTTAGAATGGTTATTATTATTATTATTATTTTGCTTTACGCGGGCCTGTCACTGTTGCGGCCTCTCCCGTTGCGGAGCACAGGCTCCGGACGCGTAGGCTCAGCGGCCATGGCTCACGGGCCCAGCCGTTCCGCGGCATGTGGGATCCTCCCGGACCGGGGCACAAACCCGTGTCGCCTGCATCGGCAGGCGGACTCTCAACCACTGCGCCACCAAGGAAGCCCTTAGAATGGTTATTATTAAAAAGACAAGAAATAACAAGCGTTGGTGAGAATGTGGAAGAAAAGGAACCTTGTTCACTGTTGGGAATGTAAGTTGGTGCAGCCGGTATGGAAAACAGTATGGAAGTTCCTCAAAAAATTAAAAATAGAACTACCTTTTTGTAAATGCATGTTACCCTTTCATCAAAGTTATTCCTTATTTAAATTTCTGGGAGGAATAACTAAAAAGCTTTCTCAATTTGTATTAAGTGATGATGTCACCCCTTCACTTACAGGCACCTTATTTAATCAGAAAGGATTGGGAAAATTGAAATTTTAATTTCAATATAATTTTGTCAACACAATATTAGTTTATAAAATGTCTTTACTATTTTACCTGCTTTATTTTACTTCATTTGTTTAACATCTTTATTGGAGTATAATTGCTTTACAATGTTGTGTTAGTTTCTGCTGTATAACAAAGTGAATCAGCTATATGTATACATATATCCCCTCCCTCTTGCATCTCCCTCCCACCCCCCCATCCCACACCTCTAGGTGGTCACAGAGCACCAAGCTGGTCTCCCTGTGCTGTGCAGCTGCTTCCTACTAGCTATCTATTTTACATTTGGTAGTGTATATATGTCAATGCTACTCTCTCACTTTGTCCCAGCTTACCCTTCCCCCTCCCCGTGTCCTCAAGTCCATTCTCTACATCTGTGTCTTTATTCCTGTCCTGCCCCTAGGTTCATCAGAACCATTTTTTCTTTTTAGATTCCATATATATGTGTTAGCATATGGTATTTGTTTTTCTCTTTCTGACTTACTTCACTCTGTATGATAGACTCTAGATCCATCCACCTCACTACAAATAACTCAATTTCATTTCTTTTTATGGCTGAGTAATATTCCATTGAATATATGTGCCACATCTTCTTTATCCATTCATCTGTTGATGGACACTTAGGTTGCTTCCATGTCCTGGCTATTGTAAATAGAGCTGCAGTGGACATTGTGGTACATGACTCTTTTTGAATTATGGTTTTCTCAGGGTATATGCCCAGTAGTAGGATTGCTGGGTCATATGGTAGTTCTATTTTTAGTTTTTTAAGGAACCTCCATACTGTTCTCCATAGTGGCTGTACCACTTTACAACAGTGCAAGAGGGTTCCCTTTTCTCCACACCCTCTCCAGCATTTATTGTTTGTAGATTTTTTGATGACGGCCATTCTGACCGGTGTGAGGTGATACCTCATTGTAGTTTTGATTTGCATTCCTCTAATGATTAGTGATGTTGAGCATCCTTCCATGTGTTTGTTGGCCATCTGTATATCTTCTTTGGAGAAATGTCTGTTCAGGTCTTCTGCCCATTTTTGGATTGTTACCTGCTTTATAAATATTTTAATTTTGGTGGACATCTTGGGACTTCAGATTTAGTGTATTAAGTTGATGGAAGATATTTGTCATATAACCAAAAGAGCAAAGTCAATCCTTGTTGGCAAACCAGTTAGTCAACTCAAGCTTACTTTCTTCTTTTAATAAAATTAGAGAACACCAACTTCATTTTTCAATGTGTTTTAAAGAACATTATTTTTAAAAGAACAATTGAGAAAGAACTTAAACAGCACATCTAGTGGGATATATTACCAAAAGCAATCAATAACAAAATGATATATATATATATATAATATAATTATTACTCTTTATTTACTAATATACAATGTAAAGTGTAGTTAAAATATTGTTATTTTTGAAGCAAGGTGTATGAAGCATGGTATTTGCAAAGTATGTGCTTGTATATTGAACACTGGTGTCGAGCTTTTTGAAATAATTCAATAAGAATCATGTATAAAAATCAGAAATAATTAATTATGTTAGGTGTCACAAGCAAACTTTTTTTATGTATTTAATGAAAGTGTGAGCATAAATCAACCTGACAACTGGCACATAATTTTGTTTTTTGTTAAAAGGAGATAGAAAAATATTAAACACTTTATGAAATGAAATAACACATTTTGTGATATGATGTGTTAGAATAGGTTTCACTACCTTACAGAATGAAGTGCACCAAATCTGAAAAATCACAGAATGTTTTTATCTGCAGGTGGCGTTAATGGATATTGAAAAATGCTGGTAGCTCAGAAAGCATTCTAGTCATGCCTAAAAGAATCGGCATCACTCAGCTGCCCCTGTCCTTCAGACATAAATATATCTGAAAATAATCGTTTACCATTAAATACCGGGAGGAAACACATTTTCTGGGGCTCTTTGCTCTGTTCTCAGGGGATTCTCCCTCAAGAGTGATCCTTTATTGGACAGTATTTGGGAGATGGAAGAGGTGAAACCCCTCTCACTGCCTCTCTCTGCAATATATCCCACTTTAGAGCATCCTAACACAGGCCGACACATCTGGGTTCTAATGCTTTACTTCACCCTCATAGAAATGCCTCCAAGACCTGCAGACAGAGACTGGGCCATAGATAAGTCCACTGTGCTTTGATTAAAGGAGCTGTTCCCAAGGCAGTATTTTAAATTGTCTCTTTGACACCCGCAGTTTTTTACAGCTCGGCGCAATGTACAGTAGTAAGATTAAGGATGGGCGAAGGCGTTCCTTTCTTCTTTGTCAAAAAAGCCACTGTGAAAGGGAAGCTGGGAAAGGAAAACTCTCCATGGTCATTCCGACCTGTTCTCAGGCAGATTTTAGGAATGGGGGTTGAGGCATCTAGAAATTGATCCCCTTTTAACTCTCTAAGCAAGGGAGATCCTTGCCGAGTCTCTCCCCCCTCCCCTGCCCCTCCCCTTTTCCTCCAAATATCCCTCCTCCTCCTCCTCCCCCACTTTTTCTAAAATAAGAGAAAATCTCATTTTATAACTTAAAGATCAATTATATAGGCCAAGGGTGACTAAGGCATCCTTAAGGAGACTTCAGTCTTAGAAATCAGTTCTGAGAGACTTGAATGTTCCTTTTACATATAAATTTGAACTCATTAAGCCTCCTCAGCTTAACACAACTAAAACTATTGAAGATAATTGCCAATAAATTACAACCTCTTAATTCCTGGATAAGACAGACAATGCATTAATAAAAAAAATATGTGTATATATTTCACTCAGTCGAGGATACATGAATTTTCAGATCTTAAAGCAGAGTATATTCTTTTTCTTTCTTCTAGAATCTTTATGGTTTCATAGTTTTCACTCTTTTAAATTAATTTTTAATGGAGTATAGTTGCTTTACAGTGTTGTGTCACTTTCTACTGTACAGCAAAGTGAATCAGCTCTACGTATACATATATCCCCTTTTTTTGGATTTCCTTCCCATTTAGGTCACCACAGAGCATTGAGCAGAGTTCCCTGTGCTATACAGTAGGTTCTCATTAGTTATCTATTTTATACATAGTAGTGTATATATGTCGATCCTAATCTCCCAATTCATCCCACCCCCCACCTTGGTATCCATATGTTTGTTCTCTACATCTGTGTCTCTATTTCAAGCAGAGTATATTCTTATAATTTCCTTTTTAAACATGATTGATACATGATTTAAACATGCTCTTATAATTTCCTTTTTAAACCAACCAACAATTTAGCAAGTGGAAGAAGGAAAGAGAAACCTATAATGTATATTAAGCTTTTGCTCTCATTAGCCAAACAAACATCAAATGAACATGCTTTTACCACATCTGCTTAACTTGGAAGACTCACTATTTTGCTCGCTCTTGCTCTAGAAGTTTTATATTTTTATTTTTTGCAAAGTCTTCTTTTATCACGGTTTGATGCTCACTGGCTTAATTGCTCCATGGGAGGCAGTTCCCACTGCCGGGTGGCAGCATCCCCTAGTTGCTGGTGAGCTTTAAGGAGGGGAAGAAACCGGGGCAGGTCTGTAACCTCGACAGCCTTGACCCCATGGCCTGAGCCAGGGCAAAGTGCACACAAGCCTCGTGAACCCAAAAGGAAAAAAGCCACCAAAGACAGAAGCTAAGGTGAACATCTCTGAGCCTCATTTTCTGCTCACTTCAGCACGCACGGCTCAGGAGGTGCACACTTAGCAGAACAGGATGAAGCTTAAAAGGTCCTCGCAGGGAGCAGGGAGCAAGTCATCTGTGGGAAGAGTCCGCATTTTTTCCCCGTGGGGAAGCCCTGTGCCGTTAGCTCCTGACCAACTCACTTGGGTAGTAGCTTTTGTCTCGAACAATTGCTGGCTGTCACAGAGGGTCTGTTCCCTGCACCAGGGGGCCCAGGCTGGGAGGCCAGATTTGGTATCTCGCCCGAACCCTTCGAAGAGGACAAGTGATGCCACGGCCACTCTGACCTGGACGCACCGCGATGGAGCTCCTTGCTGCCCCTGAGGGGGTGACAAGCACTTTCCTTTGCCTGATTCTGACACTGCTTGAAAGGCTCTATGTGCGGTGTGATTGCAAAGTCAGCCCTGACTCTCTGCTCACCAACATCAGAGGTGTCCCTCCTGTCCCCACAGCCCCGTCTCCTCCCCCCACCTCCACAGAGCTTAGGGGGCTGTCGATGCTGAGAGGCAGCCTGTGAAGTCAGGAACATTGCCCCAAAACGTGACCATTTCTGCCACTAGCCGGGAGGTGAGTTAAGCCTTCTGTGCCTCAGTTTTCTCATCCGTAAAATTATTTGCATTGAATTCTGCGTTGAGTTCTCCTCTAAACTAGCTGCTTTAGAGGAGCTTCTATCCGCAACACCTCCCCCGAGGATTAAGGCTTGGATTTCCCTGGACTTTACCTGAAGGGATCCCCTCCCTTCTTAGTTTTGCGCTCTGCAGTTGGTGACGTGAAACTCACTCAAACCTCCTGGTAGCCCTCAGCAATCTAAGCCCAGGAACAGACAGAAACCGAGACTACAATGCAAGCTCCCGTGGAGGCCGTGGGCTCTCTACACGGCTGGCTTCTGACTCTGTCCTCAGGAGCCAGAATGAAATGATCAACTATCCCGGGCATCGCTCCTGGAAGGAACTTCTTTCTAAGAAGGCCCTAAGCTGGCTGGACCTCCGACATTTCCTCTCTGATCTGCCTTACAGAAAACAATAGCTGCGACTAGCCCTAGCTTCTCTTAGTTGACAGCAGTACCTGCTTGCAGCTGCGTCTGCTGATATCCACAGGGAGAGAACCAGGCCAGAACATCGCTAAATGCTGGTGCAAAGGGATGAGCCATCCTGCCAGCGGACGCCTGGTCTGCACTGGCAGCGTGCACCCCACGGGGCACTGCTGGCCTTCCCCAAATTACCAGAGTCTGGCGCGGTCTGTCATCTGCTTCTCACAGTTCCTCTTGTACTTAGCTCTTTTGGTTTGAGACCGGCTGGGACCTGGGACCCTTTGCTGCAGTGCTGGCACCTGGACACACCTCTCCTCCAGCAACAAAATACGAGGAAACTGTATGGAACTAAAAATAACTGCGTGCATGCGCAGTTAGGGCAAATTCGGGACAAAAGATACAAAAGACCAAAAAACCCAACTGCCATTTCTGAAGAGCCAGGAGCAAACGCAGGGTACTGCGCATGCCCCCTGCACACAACACCACCTAAGGGGATGGGCAGAACATCTAAGCCAACCCTCCGGCCCGACCCCTGGACGCACCCCTACCCTCACCCCATATAAGGAGCAAGCTCTCCCCAGGCGAAGGCGGGGGGACCCAATAAAGCCTTGCCTGAATTTCTTGTCTGGCCTCTGATCAATTTCTATTGACTGGGGAAGGCCAAGAACGTTGGTGGGTATCAGATTTACAAGGTGGTTGACTCTGACCGCGCCCCCTCTGGTCCCTGCTGGAAATCCTTCCTTTTACTCTTTCCTGTGTCCTCCACTTCACTGAATTTCTACCATCACTGCTATTGGCGTCACCAGCCATCTATCCTGCCTCATCCCCTGTTCCTGGAATTTTGATCAGATCCTCTGCTTATGGAGTTTTTAGACACAGAGGCTGGGAGCTTCCTTTGGATTGTATTTCATGAGTGTCTCATATGCTTGTTCCTAACAAAAGAGTATGTTCTTTATTCCCATTGACCCAAAGTCAACTGTAATGACATCAGTATGACCAATTTCCTCTCCAAGGGCCTCAGGGCTCCACCAATACCAAGACCACCACAAAGAGTTCCAGTGTGATCGCCATCTGGGATTTACCTGTTCTGCCTGTTTATTGCCAGCACGTGCTCCATGGGTCATGGCCCTCTAAGAGTTAGAGCACGAGGCGCCAACAGCTCTACTGCCACACCTTGTCCCTGTCCCATGCACCGGTCATTGCTGGCCTTGTTATCTGTACAATCATCCATCTCCAGGGACCAGCCAGCCACCTGATTTCCAATGTGGCTCACTATTTCCTGGTTTGGGAGACTATTTTCAAGGCTTTCAAAGATCATATCTTTTTGACCCCATGGTGCCCCCTTAGATGGAGAAAAGAAATGCACTGAACAGGAGCTCTGCAAGTTTAGGAGGTCTCCAAGACCACTCACAGGTTCAATGATTCACTGGGACTCATAGAACTTAGCAAAGCTGTTTTTCTCATGGTTATACCTATTACAGCAAAGGATACAGATTCGAATTGGTAAAGGGAAGAGGCACATAGAGCAGAATGTAAGGCCTGGGGTTTCCAGGTGTCCTCTCCCCGTGAAGTCATGTAGATGTGTGACAACATGCATGGAGTATTGCCAGTGAGGGCAGCTCACTTGAGTCTTGGAGACCTGAGTTTTTATTGGGCAGTTGGAGCTGTAGTCATGGCTGGCCACTGGTCCAGCCAAACTTAGTCTCTAGCCTCAGAGGTCAAGCTGACATTATGTGGCCCATGGCCCCCACCATGAATCACGTTGTTGGTGTAGACTCTCTGGCTTGGCCCAAGGTAAACAAAACCTCTTTTAACATTCCACAGCTTAAAGGTTCCGTCGCAGGAGCTGGGGGCAAAGGGCCAAACTTTTTTTGGGTAAGGTTCATCCTTTACTGCACAAGCATTAAGATCCCAATAATTCCATGGTCCTGTTTCCTGGGAATAATTCAGTCCTGAGGGGAGATTGGAGAAACTCATCTCCCACCATCAAAGAGCTCCTGAATGTTCCATCCTGCAAAACTCTGGGAGGAAAATTCCAACGCATATGCGAGAGTGGTGGGCTCTGAGCTGGCCCAGGGGTCCTGATAGCTTCCTGTCCACCGCGAGTAGAGTAGAGGCACCAAGTAATGTACACCTTCACATTTCTGCAACAGTCCCGAACCTCAGGGACCCACGCCAGGCTGCCTTCTTTCTTCTGTTCAGAATTTACTGCCTCCATTCTGGCATCTCCAAGCTTCTGTCCTATTCCATTGTATTTCCAGAGAAAATCCCGCATGGGATCTCCTGGGAGGAGGCAGAGGATTGATTCCAGGGAGACCAAGCCCCTCCCCTTGAAGAGTTGACCATCTAGCAGGAGACACAGTAATGCAAATGAATAATTACAGTACTATGTGATTAATACTGAATGAAGGACTTGGAGGGAGAGGGAAAGGGAAGACTTGGAGAAAGAGCAGCATGTCTGGGAAAGGTGAGGGTGCTTGTACAGCTGGAGGAGAAATGTGTGGCCAGAGATGAGGCTGAAGATGGGGCAGGGGCCGGATCTGGAAGGGCTTCCTATGCGATGCCAAGAGCTGCGAGATTTATTCTGAAATCGCCTGGCAATATACCTACTGGGCTTAAGGGAAGTCAAATGCAACAAAATTCCCTCTTGTCTACTGTGTCTAGTGTGCTAGGTGATGAGGTGGTGGGGATAATGTAGCATACAATAACACGAAATAATCAGACCTTTTTGCTACAAAGGCCCAGTGAGGCAGAGATGGGGAAAGTGGCCCCTGAATAGTGGATCTGCAGAGAGTTAATAGGAGTCATTTTGAATTCATTCAGTCTTTTTTTTTTTTTTTTTTGCGGTACGCGGGCCTCTCACTGTTGTGGCCTCTCCCGTTGTGGAGCACAGGCTCCGGACGCGCAGGCTCAGCGGCCATGGCTCACGGGCCCAGCCGCTCCGCGGCATGTGGGATCTTCCCAGACCGGGGCACAAACCCGTGTCCCCTGCACCGGCAGGCGGACTCTCAACCACTGCGCCACCAGGGAAGCCCCCATTCAGTCTTTTAAACCTGTTTTCTATTCTCTATTCTACTGTCTCAGATCCCCAGCCCCCAGTGTATAATATTTTGTGTGCAAATTTCTCTCCCCACCTGGACCTGTAGAACATGGTGATTAAGAATAATGGGTCTGTCACGCAGAGTGAAGTAACTCAGAAAGAGAAAAACAAATATCGTATATTAACGCATATATGTGGAATCTGAAAAAATTGGTATAGACGATCTTATTTACAAAGCAGAAATAGAGACACAGGTGTACAGAACAAATGTATGGATACCAAGGGGGCAGGGGAGGAGGTGGGATGAATTGGGAGAAGGGGATTGACATATATACACTATTGATACTATGTATAAAATAGATAACTAATGAAAACCTACTCTATAGCACAAAGAGCTCTACTCAAATGCCCTGCCGTGAACTAAATGGGAAGGAAATCCAGAAAAGAGGGGATATATGTATATGTATAGCTGCTTCACTTTGCTGTACAGTAGAAACTAACACAACATTGTAAAGCAACTATACTCCAAAAAAAAAAAAAATCGATATTTCAATTTGAGTCCAAAGGTGGGAAAAAGCTGATGCCCCAGTTTGAAGGCAGTCAGGCGGGAGGAATTTTCTCTTACTTGGGGGAGAATCAGGGTTTTTTGTTCTGGGCCTTCAACTGATCGGACGAGGCCCACCCACACCAGGGAGGGCAGTCTGTTTTATTCAGTCTACTGATAGAAGTGTTAATCTCATCCAAAATCATTCTCACAGACACACCCAAAAGAACATTCAACCAAATAACCGGGCACCCTGTGGCCCAGTCCAGTTTACACACAAAATTCATAGCCACACCCACTGTTCTGAAGTGCCCCAGACTGAAAGGTTTCCCAAACTGGGACTCCAGGGTTACAACTGAAAAAGTCCTCGCATGAGTTGCCCATCCTACATTGCATGAGCCCAAAAAGCCAAGGAAGAAGAGGAAAGAGAAGTCCTGGGGGCATGGAACCCACATAATGTGTTCAGGGGGCTCAGAAGTTCAAGGTCTGGGGGAATGGGGCCGGGAGTGGTGGCAGATAAGAGCAAGAATGGCACCCAGGGCCACACCTTGAAGGGCCTTGAATTTCATGCCGGGCAATGTGTCCTTTATCCAGCATGCAATGAAGGGTTTTAAGCCAGGGTTTTAATCTGATTTGCATTTTAGAAACGTCTCCGACCTGCCTCGCTGTATTGGGTGGAACACTCCTGGTATTCATTACTCAAATGCCAACCTAAACGGGCTCTGGAAAGGCTAAATCAGAATTGCATCTGTGAGAACTGTCAAATGTACTCCTGCTCTTATCTGCAGCGACAGCTGCAATTCAGGAGTGTGGATCCAAGCCAGCTGGGCTGGTACACGCTTTGGGATGCTTCGGTCCCCATGGGAGCAGGGCCTCTCCCACCCTTTGAGCTCCTGTTACAGCCAAGGACCCCTCTCTACCTAGCAGCTTGGGTGATTTACAAGGTACACCAGATCAGGAAACTGCTTCCCCTCCCATACCCCCAACACCAATGGCTTTCCACTGTACAGTAAGGCCCCTACCTATGAACAAGTTCCGTTCCGAGAGCGCGTTCATAAGTCCAATTTGTTAAGTCCAATAAAGTTAGCCTAGGTACCCAACTAATGCAATTGGCTATATGGTACTGTACTATAATAGGTTTATAATACTTATCACACAAATAATACATAAAAGACAAACACAAAAAATAAAGAAAACGTTTTGACTCTTACAATACAGTACCTTGAAAAGTACAGTAGCACAGTACAACAGCTGGCGTCCAGGGGCTGGATCGAGTGAACAGGCAAGAAGAGTTACTGACTGGAGGAGGGCGAGGAGGTGGGAGATGGTAGAGCTGAAGGATCGTCAGCAACAGGAGACGGAGGGCGAGCTGTGACGTCACTCACGCCTGACGTGGATGGCACAGGGTCTGGTTCCTCGCTGGAATCAGATGCACGTTCGCGTCTTTGAAAGTTCGAAACTTGAAGGTTTGTATGTGGGGGACTCGCTGTGCACAGATTCTGGCTCCTTGCTGGATTCAGTTCTATCTACCCTCTTGAAAAAATGATCCAGCAATATCTGGGTAGTAGCTCTTTTTTTCTTGTCATAGATGACATGGTAGCACTGGATTGCATTCTGAATGGCTGCTGCAAGCTTCATGTACCATTCTACTTACATGATGGGACATGCGAACACACTTTCGCATCTTTGAAAGTTCGCTACTTGAAGGTTCATATGTAGGGGACTTACTGTCCTAGGGATAAACTCCAGACACCTAACCCCACCTCAAAGCCCAGCTCCTGCTTTTCTCTTTAGCCCGTCTCACTGTGCTCCAGGCACAGGAGCCTCCTTTCTCTCTGTGAAACATGCTACACTCCAGCCTCAGGACCTTTGTACCTGCTCTTCCCGTTGTGGGAGCATTTTGCTCTGACTCCTCACATCACTGGTTCCTTCTAATTCTTTAGGTCTCAGCTTCGATGTCACTTCCACAGAGAGGCCCTCCTTTACCGCCTCATCCAAGTAAATCACTCTGTTATTCTTTGTCATAACATTTGTTTTTTTTCCTTCCCAGATTCTTTGACAAACTGTAATCATTTCACCTATTACTGTATTTAGTTATTTCTTGTCCATCTCTCCTACTAAATTGAAGGTACCATGAAGGCAGGAATTTGGACTACCTTGTTCACCTTCAAGTTTCCAATACAACATTTCCTGGTGCAGAAAGGCATTTGATAAATATTTGCTAATTAAATGAGCGATGCAAAAATAACTTCCAGGGTCTAGAACTGATGCAAACTATCTAATTACCGTTACTGCTAGAATGTCCATCACTAGGCACACTCAAGGCTGGTAATTGCTACATTTGCCCTTTTACGATTCATCCCTGGGTGAAAAAGCACCAAGAACATCTCAGAGAGTCCCAGAGGTTCCTTAATACACCTTTCAGACCCCATTGTGCAGCCACAACCCTCGTTTCTAGTGTTAATCAGAGACAGTGATCCTGCCAATGTGGTAACTCTTTTCCTTGCCTGCCGGTCTACTGGCCTGAGAAGCCCCACGTGACCAGCTGGTAGTCATAGCTTCCAGTGGAAGCTGGAACCTTACTGTATTCCTGGCAGAAGTCCTCCCTTGCTGGGAATCACAACCTATGACCCAGCAGAATTTAGAGCTATGGGGACAGAAGCATATGTTTTGCAAGAAAGTCATTGGGAATGATGATAAGAGAGGCCACTGCTACTTCTGCCTCTTGGTTCCCAAACGTGAACTTTCTATATGCTGGGGGCATAGCACCAGAATGGCCCTTGGTTCACTGCATGTATCTCTCTCTGGAGGAAAGAGCCCTAATTCTCCAGGTGTCCCCAATTCGGCATTTACTCTCAAAATCACGAACGTGCATTTTCATGTCCAATCACGTAAGTTAGTTCACGAGCCTGGAGTACATTGTCACATGTGTGCATCCTCTGCAAGTGGTTGTGTTTTGTGTACTTTACTGTACAGTACTGTAGAGAGTACAGTAGTACAGTACCTTTGTTTCAAGCCCAGGATGTCTGGAAGCAAGCGTAAAAGCAGTGGTATATAGCCGATTGTGTTAGTTGGGTACCTAGGCTAACTTTGTTGGACTTAACGAACGAATTGGACTTACGAACGCGCTCTCGGAACGGAGCTTGTTCGTATGTGGGGGACTTACTGTAGTTGGATTCATGTTGATGAGGGAGAGCCCATGCGGTGGTGCCCACTTGTAGTATTTACACCTGCCTCTGTAGTCTCTCCCTCCATGAGCTCATTGTCCAAGGTCTGGGATGGTTGAAGAGACCTTGGCTACCACTCACAGGATACAGCAGCCTGTCCCCTTGGCAGTTAGCTGAATGCCTCCTCTGCACCGGCTTCATGTAAGACAAATTCTGTACCCTCTAGACTCTTCCCGTAGGTCTGTCCTCAGGTCTCTTCCTCAGTCTTTCTGATCTCTGCTCTCCCCATGCTGCTCCTTCCAGACCCCTGACTAATTAGCCAAGCATTTGTCCCTACTCAGAAGCTGACGTGCACTCTAACTTCAGGCCACTTCTCTGTCTATGGTTTGTTTTTTTAAGATTTTTTGATGTGGACCATTTTTAAAGTCTTCACTGAACATGTTACAATATTGCTTCTGTTTTACGTTTTGCTTTTTTGGCCCTGAGGCATGTGGGATCTTAGCTCCCCATCCAAGGATCGAACCAGCACCCCCTGCATTGGAAGGCAAAGTCTTAACCACTGGACCACCAGGGAAGTCCCGATGTCTAGGTTTGATGTGCTCAGCACTGCTCGCTGGGAGGAATTCCCTTCACGGATGTCCTTCAGCACCACCCTTGAGTGGGGACGTTGGTGGCAGCATTCCTGTTTTTGCGCGAGCCAATCCATTTATAAACGAGGGCCGAGTTTTTCTTCCACCATCAGTTAATCAGTTAACCTCCCCTGCCCCCTGCCCTAGGCCATGGTATCAGCTGAGGAGCTGAGTCACAGGTAGGAGACTTGGGGCTTTGGGCTTCCCATCGAGGCCACCTCTGAACCTGTTTGGACTCGATTCTGAATATATGACCTCCATTATGACTCAGCGCAGCCAAAAATACCAGCTTACAATTACTTAGCTCTAATCCCATAGTCCCTTGCAACCCGTGGTCAGAAAGGCAGGCATGCCCAGCTGCGCGCTAGCCATGTTTTTCCGACGGCAAGCGGCTTCCTGCTGCAGATAGTATGGCCTTGATCTAGAACTCTAGGGCTCTGAGCCACATCTCTCCCATAAGGTTTGCCAGAGACTCCGCAGAGCACTCTTACCCACCACAGGTTCTTCTAGCCCAGCTGGATCCTCCAGCCTTATGGCCTGAGTGATACGGAGCTTGGTGCAAATGGGTGTCAATGTAAACTGGGACGTATTAGAGAATCCTCTCTCTCACTCTTGCCCTGCTCAAAACTGGAAGCCTTCCAGCATGCCTGAGAAACGGGCTGGAGTAATATTCCCAAGGGCTGGGTGTATGCTGCTTTCAAAATCCAAAAAAGCCTACCAAACCTCATTCTCGGTGGTAGAGGGTGCAAGGGTTAACAGCCCACCTTAGAGGGGAACGCCTGGCAAGGCTCAGACCACAAAATGCCTGGAAACTGCACCAGTGTGACCATCCTCTGAATTTCCATGGATTTTATCTTCCATATTCCGGCAGCACGTGTTTTCAAATATGCACCACTTCCTGCTCATCAGGTCCAGTTAGCCTGACGTCATCCGCATAGTGGACCATCAGGATGTTTTGTGAATGTCAAGACAATCAAGATCTCTGTGGGCTCTGTTGCGACAGAGAGCAAGAGGGTTACCATGGGCCCTACAGCGAGGCGGTGAATGTGAACTCTCGTCCTTCCCACAGAAAGGTGAGCTGGTTTTTATTCTCTTTACTGATGGGGTTTGAAAGGAACATAGGTGCCGGATCAATAACCACATCCCTAGTGCCCGAAGCTGTGTTTACGTCTTCGGGTAAAGATACCACATGCAGCACAGCAGCTGCAATTGGGGCTATCATTTGGCTTGGTTTATAGCGTCCACCAGCACCTACTAAATCCTTCTATTTTTTTGCAAAAGACACATGGATGAATTGAATAACAGAGACATGATGAAAACCACCACCCTTGCATTCTTGGAATCTTGGAGGGTGGCACTAGTGTTTGCCATTTCACCCAGGAGGTGGTATGGCTTCTAATTTGCTGTCTTGGTTGGAGTGAAAGGCTGTTTCCGGGGCTTCTGCTTGTCCTTCCTATTTTATCTCTTCCTCCACAGGTCAGGGAATGAATGAGAAGTTCTGCCAGCTATGCAGCATAATTATATACTTGCAACCAGGAAAGATAACTGGAGGGTAGATCTGTGGACACAAGGGATCCACTGTGAGAGAACTTGGGCTCGAGCTCCAACTCATCTCCTAAACGCCTAACTGGGAAGGTGGGGACCCTTGACAGCATTTTGGATTCCTTACCAGGCTTCCACTGCAAGAGGGCCTGGGTTCGATCCCTAACTGGTGAAGATCCTGCGTGCTGTGCAGCGTGGCCAAATAAATAAATAAGAATTAAGTAATTAAAAAAAAAAGTGCACACACAGAATTACTCTGGTAAATAGGCACAAGTCGCTTTGGAGAAGGACTGGGGGAAACGCTTATCTCGCCCCTGACCACGGGGTGCTTGCTATGTGGCAATTCTATCCCCTCCATTTACTCTTTATGCTGACTGTCACCTCCATCGCCTAGTTCTATGGCAGAATTGTGTACCGTCAATCCAGGCTAACAGATCACGGTGGCCGCTGAGCGTCTCAAAGATGCTTCTGCCGTCAGCGGATTTTGATTGCCTTCGGCACCTTTCCGGGGAAGTCATCATGTGATGGGTTCTCCCTTTCTCCCAACTCCCCGGCCCCTCGTTAGTATGCTGCCCACGCTGATGTAGTATCTCTACTTCGTTTCCTGACGGCTATTGTTGTGTCGAAGCTTCGAGGAATAGCTGATTCACTTTGTTATAAAGCAGAAACTAACACACCAGTGTAAAGCAATCATACTCCAATAAAGATGTTAAAAAAAAATAAATTAAGGGCTTCCCTGGTGGCGCAACGGTTGAGAGTCCGCCTGCCGATGCAGGGGACACGGGTTCGTGCCCCGGTCCGGGAGGATCCCACATGCCGCGGAGCGGCTGGGCCCGTGAGCCATGGCCGCTGAGCCTGCGCGTCCGGAGCCTGTGCTCCGCAACGGGAGAGACCACAACAGTGAGAGGCCCACATACTGCAAAAAATAAAATAAAATAAAATAAAAAATAAAGTTAATTAATTAATTAAAAAAAAAAAACCAACTTCGAGGAGACATGCCCGCAGCACGTTTGACTTGCTCCCCATGACCTTAGGAGAGCATTAAACGCTGCTTCGCGAGGTGGTGCTTCTATGCCAGCCAATTCCCCCCAGGGCAGCTTTATATTCTCCTCACCCCCCTCCCTTCCCTGCCCAAGACCCTGGGCCATTTGCTCCCCCAGTTCCTGCCAGCACGGATTACCCAGGTCTGGAAATGTCTTGAGGTTGCACACTGTGTCTTCCTGGAGTAGGAACCCTATTTCCCTGTTCTGGTCATGCTGAAGCCTGGCCTTTGTTATTGGTCTGGAGGCAACGAGGGAAGGAGGGGCAGACCTTGAGGCAGATCTTGGGGAAGCAAATATCATCTTGCAGGGTTTTAGGCCAAAGGCTGACAAACCACAGTCTGCAGGCCAAATCTGGCTCCCCCTCCCTTTTTTTTGGCCACGCCTCGTGGCATGTGGGATCTTAGTTCCCCGACCAGGGATCGAACCCGTGCCCCCTGCAGTGGAAGCACAGAGTCTTAACCACTGGACCACCAGGGAAGTCCTCACCACCTGTTTTTGAAAATAAAGTTTTATTGGAACATCTCCCCGCTCATTTATGTATTGCCTATAGCTGCTCCCAGGCTGAAACAACAGAGTTGAATAGGTGGCGATAGACTCTGGTCTGCAAAGCCTAGAACATTTACTATCTGGTCTTTTACAGAAAAAGTTGGCTAACCCCTGCTTTTTCCTGGAGCCTATAGATTCCATTAAGGATTTATAATATCTGCCTAATGAAACATAACAAAGAAGAGAGGAGTTAGGTAGGCAAGGAAGTGGGCCATGCACGGGTAGAGAACCAGACTGGATTTGTCCAGCCTTACAGCACTGCCTGTTACTAACTGCGAGACCTGGGACAAGTCACCCAGCATCTTGAAGCCTCAGTTTTCTCATTTATAAACCTGAAAGTACTAGTTTCTATGCCTTCTACTTTACAAAGCTGACGTAAAGACCAAATAATATGATGGATATAAAAATCACCTGGAAAACTACAAAAGGCTGGAAAATTTGGAGTTACATTATTTGCGACTCCATGTCATGACCTTCAAAGCCACAGCTGGGGAAAAGGTCCTTCATCAGCCCCTTTCCTGTCTGACTGCGCAGGTCATCTCAGGAGGACCCTCTTGTGCAGGTTTGGTCTTCAGCCCTAATCTCAGGGCTGCAGCCTCAGGTCTTCTGCCAGGTTGGCAGGCTTCCCACCTGATGTGTGAACCCCAGAATCTTTTCAGAGACCCACAGAATCTATGATATGGGTGCAGAGGAGGGTTTTGAACTTTCGATACTGACTTGGGGTGGTGGTAGTGATAGGGGGTCTTCAAAGAGGTGCTGCTTGAAACTATAAAAGGGATTGTAAACAAAATCATTTGAGGAGAGAAAAGAGAAGTGCTCCTAGGAGAGAAACTACAAGGATGCCTAAATTTCAGTGAGCGTAAGGAGGAAAGGATTGAACAAAGGAGCTAGAGAAGGAGTGAAAAGGGAAATTGGAGGTGGGGTGGTGTTCAGAAAGAATGGCACCTGGAAGCCAGAAACCCTGTGTTTAATTCTGGGATTGTCATTTCTTTGTTGTGTGACTCTGGATAAATCACTTGATCTCTCTGGGCTTTGATTTTTCTCAGCTTTAAAATGGAAATGGTGAGAATTCCTGCCTCCCAGGTTTATTGTGAGATTCAGAAGAGAAAGGACTGTAGAAGTACTGCATGTAGGGGCATTTTAAAAAACTTAGCCTCTTCCCCAGCACAGGGAACGAGCGTCCGCGGCTTCACTGTACTTACATATTCATCTTGCTCTCAATCTCCCTTTGGGTCTCTGTAATTCCATTGTCTTAATACAATCTAAATTAGAAAGATAGGAGAAAACTTCACACAGATCCCCTTGTTAGTACATAGCTTCTCTCCAAAGCTTGATTCTGTGATTGTTTTTTTTTCTGAAGCCTATAGCTTGCATTACTAAGAAAACAGTAAGATGTCCTGAATGTCTAGCAACCCATTTCCAACATGATGCCTCTTATAATAAGAACAGGTCAAGGAGTTACAGTCTGCAGGTGCAGAAAAGGCTTTTCTGGAGGAGCAAAGGTTTATTTGGTCTCAATTGGGAGGCAGTGTTTTGGGACAGTTCAAGATTTTCAGATATTCAATGCCAAATCCTCTGGCCAAAAGATGTCCTCACAAGCTTCTATAGATAAAACCATTATAGGAAATCAATGTGCTCCTGCATTTTCCAGTATAACTCAGCCATAATGCCCCAGATACAGCCAGGGGAACCCAGAGCTAATGACTGGGCTGGGGTGAGGGGGAACTTAGGCTGCATTTGCAAAGTCAAAAGCACTGCTCAGAGTTCATGAAAATAGGCCCACTCAACAGTTATTTGATGGACATTTATTTCCCTATCTGAGCCTCAGTTTCCTCCACTGTCAGCTGAGGCCATTAGAATAGATTTCCTACACTTCTCTTTCAGAATATATATCCTGTGCCTTTATTGAACATTCAGCCAGATACAGGCGCTTTGTCTGAATGTTTTCCTCAACCTTCTGTTTTATTAGAAAGTTCTGGTTTGCCTTTTAAGAAAAGAATGTCTTTGGTTTGCCTAGGGCTTGCTGACAGCTACATATTGTGGGTGCAAATGTGTTCCAGAGGAGAAGGGGCCCCGGTCTGGCTGCAGCAAAAAACTCCCTGGGTGGCTTTCGATTAAGCATTTTGCTGTTCTGAGCCTTGCTTTCCTTAACGGTAAAACAAGCCATAGGACATACAAGAAGTTGGTAACCTTAGTTGCCCCTAGAGAAGTAAACGGATTAGCTGGGGATCAGTTTTAGGAAATTGTGTGCTGAATTTGCATAAGAGCCATACTCCATCAGATAGGTACTTTGCACCGTACCCTGCATACCTTTTGGACCCTGTGAATTTCATACACACACATATACCACCTATTCATTAAACAAATACATGTTTAAAATGAACTAATTCCATAGACCTAGGGAGTTTGTATATTTCCTCCCGGAAACAGAACATACTATTGTATTTCTTGTCCATGATTCTGTCTGCTGAGAATGGTTTATAACATTCCCTTCATTTATCACCTCATGATTTTATAAACAAGGCATTAAACATGATAGCTCTATACAAACCAAGTCAAATGACAAAGAACGCATCCCGTTCTAATGCGGATTATTAATAAGTGTGAAAAAGCCTAGTTCTGTCTGTGAGAATGAAGCCTCCATTCCCTTTTGCTGGCAGCAGAGAAGAGGACGCTACCATCAAATTGCATCTTTTTAACTGGCGGGAACCCTTGCAGGGGCTACTGTGATGTGGTCAGAAAAGGACTGCCAGCACCACAGAGAGCCGAGACAACAGACAGAATTTTCCCTGAAATTGCAAGGACATTGGTTTAGTTAACATAATAAATTCCACGACCAACTTAATTTAACAGGAAATGCCTGCTGTTTGGGACCTATGAAATGCTGCCTGATGATATCCCATAGGCGTTTAAGCTTCAGATTAGGGGGAAAATATAAGATAGATGTGTGACATATATATCTTCTTACAAATGTATATGTAGGAATGAGGGTACCTGGGATAAAGGAGAAACACAGTTATGAATGTTGGCAGCAACATCTCAGAAGCAATGATTTGAAGAGATTCAATCTAAATTATAATTTCCCAAGTCAATCACAATAAATTTCCAGAAACAGTTCCTGCCTTTTGAATGCAGAATGTGTTGACAGGAAGATCACGTCATTACCATAAGGTGTTTGATGTGAGTCTTGTTGACCTCTGACCTCAAAGCATCCTCTGTGTTTTTGTCTTTCAGATTTGAAACCTGAGCGCTGGAAACATCTTGGTTTTTCACACTTGGCAACAGCAAAGAGATTTGCAGAACTCCAGGCCTGATAATTGCGTTTAATCACTTAATGTATGCAGGAAGAAACACTTTCAGAGAGGTTGGGTAACTCACCTAGGGTCACACAGCCAACAGGGACAAAGCAAGAACTAGAACTTGTTCAATACACTTGATGGTTCCCAAGAGCTGGCAGCTTCTGAACGGTGAAGGTGTGACCTTCCTGGGTAGGGGAAGATCATTCGGGTCACCATTCAAAGTAAATTATTCCCCAAAGAGCCTGGGTAACCAACAGAAATACAGCATGCAAGTGGAGGGCTTTATCCAGGCCCATTCATGGCTCTGAATTTGGTCATTTGAATCCTTTTGTCCTTTTTAACAATTGTCAGATTCAGAGAAGGGCTGTAGTTGTAGACGCTGCTCCCCAAATGCACTGACAATCACTTTCCAACATTGGCAGCTACCCTTAGAGCTCTGTGATTCGTCCCATTATTGACCCATCAAGGAGTATGACACATGCCAGGTGCTCTGCGGAACCCAGCGGAGGAGCTGCTCTTCCGTGGAAACAACCAGGAAGCTTTTTGTTTATTTATTTATTTATTTATTTAGGCTGCATTAGGTCTTTCTCTAGTTGCGGCGAGCGGAGCCTACTCTTCGTTGTGGTGCGCGGGCTTCTCATCGCGGTAGCTTCTCTTGTTGCAGAGCACGGGCTCTAGGCACACGGGCTTCAGTAGTTGCAGCACACGGGCTCAGTAGTTGTGGCTTGCAGGCTCCAAGGCGCAGGTTCACTAGTTGTGGCGCACAGGCTTAGTTGCTCTGCGGCATGTGGGATCTTCCTGGACCAGGGAACGAACCTGTGTCCCCTGCATCAGCAGGCAAATTCTTAACAACTGTGCCACCAGGGAAGTCCCAACCAGGAAGTTTTGATTCACTCTTTCAATGAACTTCTTGATTGGAGTAGTCATCTTCTCAAAATAGATGGAGAATGAGGTTTGAAGATGGGAAACTGTCATCCAGGTAAGGAACCCTTGCTTTGTCCCAGTTCAGTTGTGCAAAGGCATGTTCATTGAGCACAGATCATTGCTGGACAGTGGGAGGACTCAGGAATGGACTTTATGTAGTTCCTGTTCTAGCAGGAACCGCACTGTCTAGTTGGGATAAAGAAGGAGATGCAAGTCTTGGGCAGTGCCCATCCCAGCACCATGCAGGGGTGGGGATGCCTTAACACTAGCCTTATCGCGACAGTCATAAGTGGCAGAACTGACCCAATTACAGAACTGGACACACCAGGCTGTTTTTTTTTTTTTTTGGTATGCGGGCCTCGCACTCACTGTTGTGGCCTCTCCCGTTGCGGAGCACAGGCTCCGGACGCACAGGCTCAGCAGCCATGGCTCATGGGCCCAGACTCTCCACGGCATGTGGAATCTTCCCGGACCGGGGCATGAACCCGCGTCCCCTGCATGGGCAGGCAGACTCTCAACCCCTGCACCGCCAGGAAAGCCCCACCAGGCTGTTTTAACTTCATGTTATTAAATTATCAGAGCATATTCACTGAGATGGACATGAATTGTTTATGGCTGTCCAACACCCGTGCCATCTTCTGTTGAAAATACCAGCCAGCTTTTACTTCTCTGCCACTGGATACTGTCCTGGGGGTTAATTTGCTTAGACCCTGCCCTTCTCTAGTTGTCAGAGAATGCCTGCTAGGCTCTTTATACACGCCCTCCCTAAAGGTGAATTATAAGGGGAGAAACAAAGGACTGAAGGAGCGGCGGTCCCTGCACCTGTGATGCCAAACACTTGTATGGTCCGTGCTGACGTTCCAGCCTTCTTTCTTTCCTTTAGGCAACCTCACAACCTTCCCAAAAAATTCTCTTTTCACTTAAGCTATCCAGATTCAGATCCTGTGACTGCATGCAAAGGGCCCTAACATGTATATTAAGATATTGAATCCATACCTACCAAACAACCTTCTACTTATACACGTACCTTTGATCTTTCTATCTCCACTCATCCGGCACACAATAAGTGCTCGGTAATTTTTGTTGAATAAACGACTAGCTAAACAATAAGTGTATACAAGTGATTATGTCAAGATAGGGGTTGCAGTCAGGACCCAAACTGTGAGAGTGGAGGGAAGAGGACAGCAGGCTGTGGGTGAGAGGCAAACCAGGAGTGATGCTAAAGAGAAAGTGTCCGGGGACTTCCCTGGTGGTCCAGTGGTTAAGACTTCACCTTCCAGTGCAGGGGTGTGGGTTTGATCCCTGGTCAGGGAGCTAAGATCCCACATGCCTCATGGCCAAAAAAAACTAAAATATAAAACGGAAGCAATATTGTAGCGGTTATGGTAGGGACTTTTTAAAAATGATCTGTGTCCAAAAAAAATCTTTAAAAAAATAAAAAGAGAGAGTGTCTGAGCTGAGGTTTTTGTTTTGTTTTGTTTTTTGCGGTACATGGACCTCTCACTGTTGTGGCCTCTCCCGTTGTGGAGCACAGGCTCCAGACGCGCAGGCTCAGCGGCCATGGTTCATGGGCCCAGCCACTCCGCGGCATGTGGGATCTTCCCGGACCGGGGCACGAACCCACGTCCATTGCATCGGCAGGCGGACTCTCAACCACTGCGCCACCAGGGAAGCCCATGAGCTGAGTCTTGATGGACAGATCCAGTTTGGGGTAGGGTGGACAGGGAGGTTAAGAAAGAACGAGGATGGCACAGCTGTAGAGGGGGCTGCTCCTAGCATGGTTCAAGGCAGCGTGTGGCCTCCTTGGACTAGTCACCTCGATTTCATAAATATTTGTTGAGGACCTACTGTGTGCCTAGGGAGGCACTGTAGATTCAGAGATGAATAAAACCAGGTCATGTTGGGGTGGGCTGGGGAAATTACCCGGAGGACACCCATCATTATAGCTCAGTGCAGTACTCAACGAGTGCTCCAAGGAGGGGTGCAAGCCAGCACGCTGGGGCTCCAGAGGGGTTTAGAGCCTGAACATATCCCACTCGTGATGAAAAGCAGAGCTTTCCAGCAAGAGTAAGAAAAGTAAGTCATAAACTTCAACAGCAGGCCTGTGTTCAGAAACCATAGATTGAATCTTAGAGGTTGCTCATGTCAGGATGGGGAATTCACAGAGATACCACATTGGGTTCCTAATACAGTCCAATGAGGTTCCGGGATGGGTCTCACACAGGGGAAGGAGTGACAAGGTCCAGCAGAACAGAGCGGGGAAAGCACAGGATCTACGTGAAGAGCCGAGAGTTGCCCTTTGGCTCAAATGGAGACAGGCACACCCAGGGACCAACAGGCGCCTACTGGGAGGCCCACGACAGCGGGGTTGAGGGGTCTGCCTTACCAAGGTCAGCAGTGGGGAGCAGTCACCGACGCTCTCTGAACATGTCAGTGGCTTGATCAGGCCATGGGCCATTTTTAATAAAGCAACAAATGTAACTTCTTGCTCCAAAGCAGGAAGGGGCCTGCAGATGGCCCAGTTTAGGTTGTTTGCCTTGTTATTAGCAATTTCCTAGTCACATTTGTCATTACAATTGGGGGATGGATTTATTACTTATTATTTTTCTGCCCATGGTGGCGGAATTTTTTGAAGTCAAAAATCAAAATCAATAGTAGTTGTGGAAACTCAATGCAGGCACCGTCAAACCAGGTCACTTGGGACTGGCTGGATCTTTCCTTATGCGTTGTTCCAGGGTCTAATGTCTAAGTAGATCAAAGCCATATAAAAAGCAGTGCTCTGGGCTTCCCTGGTGGCGCGGTGGTTGAGAGTCTGCCTGCCGATGCAGGGGACACGGGTTCGTGCCTCGGTCTGGGAGGATCCCACGTGCTGCGGAGCGACTAGACCCATGAGCCACAACTACTGAGTCTGTGCGTCCAGAGCCTGTGCTCCAGTGAGAGACCACAACAGTGAGAGGCCCGTGTAACGCAAAAATGGAAAAAAAAAAAAAAAAGCAGTGCTCCCAGCAAGGTCAAGAAACACAAAACAAATTTTAATTGCAGGCCGTATGCTGAGAACATAGAGCTCAGGAAACAGCTCAGGGGATTTAATAAGCAAACGTACCATGGTGTGACAGGAAAAATTTTTTTTTTTTGGAGTAAGGTAATACTTTTAATGAAAATTTTATAGCAAAAACTAGCAACTCTTATCTCCCTTCCTACTCCATACTTCCCAATCCTTGTCCTCATGCAAAGGTATTTTCTTTGTTGCCATGGTAACGTGTATAATTCCTTTTGTAGTTTTTAAGCATAGCACACCATAAACTTTTTTCTTTTTCAGATACCACATTAATTTGAGTTTAGCGACTGAAGAACATGCCATCTAAGAGAGCGTACCACACTTTTCAGAACCCTTCTCTTAACACTGGAAACTTTTTTCTATCCTAGACAAAGCGGTCGCAGATATCGTGGTGGACAGCTTTGGGGAAATGTCACTCTTGGCTTCCTACTCTGGCTTTTTATAAATCAGACTTAAAATTCTCAGTTTGGCCTGTTAATTGGGCCCCTGGTATGGAAATTTCAAGCATCTGGCAAGTTTCTTGCCTGACACTTCTGGGGAGGAGGGTCTGATTTGTGATAGGACAGACTTCTTGGCCCGAAATCCCAGCCAGCCAGGATCAGCTGCCCATTATCAGAAATTCCCAGCTTACCAGCTCCGTGATCTCTTTCCAGGGGCTCTCAGTCTCATCTTACCAGGAGAGAATCACTTCCCTGATGATCGCAGTGTTCTCTGATGGGGTCGTTTACTTTCAGATTCATGGAACAGTAAAGAAATCTCCAAGCATCGTGCAAAGTTTGATGTCTAAGGCGAATTTGAAGGTGGTGGTGGTGGGGAGGACTATTATGGAAATAACTTGAGACACTGAAGGGAGTTAGAATAGAAAATGGGACAAGTGAGAAGAAATCTAACAACATACTCCTGACTGCTATAAATTCATAAGAGTGGAACAGACTGGGGACATGGTGGCTGGCTAATAGGGACATTGAGGGTCTACCGTCTCAGCTCACAAGTTTGCCCAGTCTCTAAGGACGTCCTCCCCCTCAGATTTATACAGTAAAAGAAGCCAAATGCCCAATGTGATCCCCCTCCACTCGGCATCCTTACCGTGACTACCCCATCTGGACCCAGGGTAGCTTGTGATGTTAGCTGACAATGAATTCTTTCCTCTAGGGAATCTGGAAAATCTCCCTCTTCCCAGGAAATTGTAAAGTTTCCCTTTAGGGGAACAGCTGCCACGCACCGTATTTACAGCACAAGTAAACTTGAATCAGCTCACCTGGCCTTGTCTTCCTGCAGAGAGGGCTGACACGCTCCAAAAGGGACAGACTCTCTGTCCAAGTTCAATTCCTGGCAAGGGGCTGCTTTTAACTTTTCTGTCCGCTCCAGACATAAGGATTTGGGTTGCAAATATTGTTTGAGTTCACAAAGTTCAGCTATATCTCATTAACAATAGTAAGAATATAAATCACACAGTTTAGCAAACTATTAACTTAAGCACCTGTCTATTAAATTCCAGATAAGTTCCAGGCATCACTGCAGGGTGAGTCTTATTAACTACCAGTTAATAATACCTTCTTATCAGTGTAATATTTCTCAACTAGGAGTGGGCTTAGACATCACCTACGGCACTTGTGGAATATGTACATCTTGAAGACAGGATTCTCCTCCAAAGCTGCAAGGCTTTCTGCTGAAATGACTGGCCAGGCTCTGACCGTGATGGTAAATGCCACCCGGAAGGGCTTCTCCCTCATTAATTAGAGATTCCCTCTTCAGTCTGCTGTACCCGTTCCATTAGGCTGCAGCAGCTGCAGTTAGAAATTCTCTATATGCTGCTGCAGGACCGGAGTGTCTCTGTCTGACTATCTCATTTCCACTGCAACATGGGTTACTCCGTCTTTTACGAGGCAGGGAATTTTTCCCATTTTCAAAAGTACGGAGCAAGCACACAGCAGTGCCAATGGGAAAGAAGCCAGGCTTAGAGCAGACAAGAGTCCTGACCATCAGGAGATTTGGTTTGATGCTCTGGGTTAAAAGCTGGTTCCGGGTAGATATAAATGCATATGTTGCAAATGCTCACAGGGACTTGAAAAATAGCTACTTCTTAAGGCTACTGAACACTGGTTTGGCACTGCTATTGATACTGTTTATCTGCACTTGCGATGAAGTCATGTTTTACTAAACAAAGATAAACTTTGGTCCAGTCACTGAATTATCATATATTTAAATTAGTGTCATCCAAGTTAATGAGTTTTAATGTAATGCCAAGTGCAGACGCAGGGACTAGGAAGGGTAGAATGGATCATGTGATTTTCCTTAGCAATAAAGGATAGGAAAGCTATGAATTGTTTATGGGAATCTGGAGGTAGGAAGCCTGACTGCACTGGTTACACGCAGCTGCGTTTAAAATATAAATATAGGATTTCAGAGAGAAAGAAGCTTAAGATAATCTTGTCTACGTCTTTCGTTTTGCAGGTGAAAAAATGCAATCAAGGAGGTAGAATGATTTGCCCCAAGTCACACAGAAAAGCTATTAAGGGCCCTAAACAGATGTTATTTAAATAAGATATTTAGGTTTAAACTGGCTTTTAAAAACACCTCTGTGAAGACTGGTTTTAATGCCTTTGACTTGGGCAGTCCTCTGCCCTGACCCTGCGTCCACCCTGCCCATTGACAAACTCCATAGAAATGATAGAAAAGCCTTTTCTTTTCTTTTTTTTTTTTTAAGTGTAGTCACCCTTGTAAACAACACTGGATGCTCTCAGCCTTGAATCTGTGAAGGGTCCCTGAAAGATCAAAAATGGTCAGGACCGATATACACTGCTATGTAGAAAATAGATAACCAATGAGAACCTACTGTGTAGCACAGGGAACTCTACTCAGTGCTCAGTGGTGACCTAAATGGGAAGAAAATCTTAAAACGAGGGGATATATGTATATGTATAGCTGATTCACTTTTCTGTAGAAACCAACACAACATTGTAAGCAACTCTACTCCAAAAAACAAAACCAGTCAGGAAGCCAGCAAGGCAAGCCTGTGACAGCAGAAGAGATGGCTCAGGACACCAGGGGTGAGTGAGTGTTGGCACAGAAAGGTGGGAACAGTACTGAGGCTGTCAGGTGGTGGGAGAAGCTGGGGGTGGGGGAGAGAGTCAGGCGGGTTGACCCCATACAAACATTCTCTCCTTTCCCCAAGCAGCAGGAATTATGTTTTCCTCCAGTGGGAAGAATGACTGCAGGTACTTGGACTGGAAAGGACAGGCAGAGCCTGTTCCTGGGAGAATTGGGAACGTGCACACCTAGATGACCAAACTGCGCTGGGAGCCTGGCCAGCTTGCCTAACTGTACTGAGCACGGTGCAGACTGCAGGAATGCTTCTTCCTCTCCCCCGACCCCTCCCGGGCCAGCCGCAGATCAGCTAACTAGGAGTCTCAGCTAATAAGATGAGAGTCAGCTAACAGTTGAGAAGAGCCATGCAACTCGTGCAAAAGATACAAGACATTCAAAAAAAGGACGAATTTAATCCTAAGGTAGCACACGCTGCCATGCTGTGACTTTGGATGTAAAGTGACGGGCGTGGGTCCACTTCTGCCACAGGGTATCATTCTTGCCTTTGTGGGGATGGGGAGAGAGGGCAAGACGGGGTAGGGAAAAGGCTGGCAGGGAAGCTGGGAGCAGAGTCCTCATGCTCAGGTATTATTCTGAGACTGAGCTGATTAAATGAGCCTAACTAGCTAGGAGAATTCTGGGGGTATTCCTGATGCCCTGGAAACCTCAGAAGCCACATGACTCAAAAGAGTCTCTACTGATATTCAAACCAAAGCGGACAACCACTCTCAGGTTGGTACCATACTTCAGCTGGAACTTAGATGGACTTGGATTTTATAGTTGTACCGCTGTGCGTCTCAGCGGGCCAGCCGTGCTGGTTTGGGCCCTGGTCTTTCACTGATTGCGCCATTATGCACCCCTACATTGAGAGGGCTTTCCTGTGTAAGTAAAATAGCCTCGAACTTCCCCCCACCCAAAGAGCAGATATAATTATGATATAAGAAAGAAATTTATGACAATGATCTTGGAAATAAAAACATAAATGCTAAAATAAAAATTCCAATTAGTGAGTTGCATAGCCAAATGAATAGAATTGAAGAATGAATCAATGAACTGCAGATTGAACTGAGGAATTCTCTGAGGTCACGGATAAAGGAGAAAGTGACAGGATAAAGGAAATATTCAAAGACATGAAGGATAAATCCAGAGATTAAAAAATCCTTCTAATAACAGTTTTAAAAGAGAATAGGCAGAAAGGGGGTTGGGGTGGGGGGGATGCAAGATCTGGAAAAAAAAAAAGCTAAGAATTTTCTACAACTATAGAAAGACATTCATCTTCAGATTGAAAACGTCTACTGTTTGTTGAGTTGGATGAATTAGAAAACAAACCCACAGACAACACCTGGACAAACTGTAGTGAAATTTCGAAACTTCAAGGATAAATAAGGAAAATTCTAAAAACTTCCAGGAAATAAAGATAGAAGATTTATGCATGAATGAGAATCACATTTACCTGAGCAACATTGGATGAAAGACAATGAAGGAAAATCTTTAAGGCGCTGAGGGAGGGGAGAAAACCTTTTGCTTCTAGAATGGTCTATCCAGTAGATTATCATTCTACAGGAAGAATGAAATATAGGCACTTTTCTAAGGACTCAGGTAAACTTGCCGCCTACAGATGCTCCTGAAAGAATGGCTACAGGATATATTCCAGCAGGAATAAGGAAGAGACTAGTAGGAAGAAAAAGAATCAATTATAAATAGAGAATATATTCATACATTACTTGTGCAATTAAAAATAATTTTTGAAAGATAACTTAAAAATATAGCTTTAATTAAACTGAAAATCCTAAATATGTTATAGTGGAAAAGGAAACAACCATATATTCGATGTTTAAAGCCTAGACAATATATTTACACCATAGAGCCATTTCAGAAAATCTCTAAAACAATTTTAAGGTTTTCAGTTCGCAATGAACTCAGACAAAGATGGTCTATTGACCATATGAGGTTATCGCCTTCTCTCTTATGAAATCCACTAAAATGATGGTAAGGGAATAAAAAAAAGGCACAGATTCCAAAGAACAGTGTGAGTATGAGAGGGGAAATCAGCTGAAAAAACACTTTTTTTTTTTTTTGGAAAAAGAAAGGAAATAGGGGAGTGGTAAGTGATCTAACCCAGGGAAGAAACTGTTCTTTTGTGGAGAGTACCAAGGTGAGAGCCAGTTTACCCAACAAAACCTGGAGAGGCTGGCACTCGGAGGCACAAGAGAAGAGGTAGAGGGCTGAAAAGAGGGAGGTGGGGGAGACTCAGACTGGAGACCAGATGACCCTCCACACCCTCTGTCTACTCCTCTGCACAGGACACAGGCAGCCAGGTCTCTCCCTAGGAAGACACAGGGAATGTTCACCAGAGAAATGGAATCAGAGACTTGAGATGCCTGGAAGGATGCCCCATGTGTACACCCTTCCACCCCTCTCCCACTAAGTCTGATCTGAATTTCTACACCCATCCTGGGGATGGGTGTAGAAATTCATCCCCACATGCACAGTCCAGGCAGGCTTAGATTCTTCGACTCTCAAGGGTGAGCCTCCTTCTTCCGTGACGCAGGTAGGGCCTGTCATTACACACACCTCTAACTTGTGGGCAGTCTTTCTACCTCTGTGCACAGGTGGAGAAGCCCCTCTGGGGGCTTCCCCTCTCTATGCAGAGAGCTCACATACAGACTCCCGCTGGGCTGGAGGCCTTGACTCAGACTGTGCCCATGAGGGCATTGGTATTATAAGGCTGGGTTGGCAGACTTTTTCTGCAAGGAGCTAAATAGTAAATATTTTAGGCTTTTTGGACCAAGAAGCAAAATCAAGGGTACTTATAATATAACCATTTAAGTTGTAACCGTTTAAACATGAAAAAATTCTTACCTCCCAAACTGTACAGAAATAGGCTGTGAGCTGAATTTGGCCCCTGGGTCGTAGTTCGCCATCCCCTGTTCTAAGGGATATATTCAAGCCAGAGTCTTTGACAGACAATTTGCTCTATTCCAGCACATCCCTCCAACTCTTATAGTCTATTTCATCTCCTGCACCTGGTATTGCTTTTCTTTCTTGATTTTGAACTTGGCTTTATATTTCAAAAATTTTTTGTTGTTATATTTTATGCAACATTTGTATGTTTTCGGAGCAAGAGGTGGGTCTTTCCACATAAGTTTATTTTGTCATTCAGGCAGAAGTCCAAGTATCACTTTCATAAGGACAGCAAGATAATGAAAGTCTTTAAAGAAGTCTTTTTGAACGCGTAAGCATGAAATGGAACTAAACAGAACGTTCGAGTTGCTTTCCAATGGACTCCCTGCACCCTTACCCCAGCCATCGATCCTGCAGGCACGTAATTGCTTCTTGGCACTGTAGTAACTGAAAACAAAGAGAGAAGAGATGAAATTCAGGTCAGAGTGGTCTCCAAACAACCTGGGCTACCCCATTTGCTGTGTGGATCAAAGCAGGGAGCTGACAAGAAAGCACTTTCAAAACAGAAAGTTTTGATGGGGGGAGGTCATTTCACTAGCATAGGTCAGTTCTGTCACTGGAAAGGAGTTTTGGTAAAAATATTCAGTTAAGTTTTTTGCTCAACACGTTTAAAAAAAGAGGGAGTCTCTATCCCAACTAAAATGTGTTTTATTCATTTTTTCATGACAGATATTTTCAAATCTGGTTATATTAGCAGGTAGACTAAAAGGAGTTCCTAAGAAATGTCAGCTGTTACAGAAAATATTTCTTCTTGGTAAATAAATGCTACTAGATGAGACCATAAAACAAATATCTTAAATATTACACAAGCTAATCAGGAACTCTTTTTTAAAATATTTATTTATTTTTGGCCGCGTTGGGTCTTCGTTGCTGCGCCTGGGCTTTCTCTAGTTGTGGCGAGCAGGGGCTACTCTTCGTTGCGGTGCATGGGCTTCTCGTTGCAGAGCAGTAGTTGTGGCACGTGGCCTCAGTAGCTGTGGCTCGCGGGCTCTAGATTGCAGGCTCAGTAGTTGTGGTTCTCAGGCTTAGTTGCTCTGTGGCATGTGGGATGTTCCCGGACCAGGACTCGAACCCGTGTCGCTGTATTGGCGGGCAGATTCTTAAACACTGCGCCACCAGGGAAGCCCCAGAGAGTGCCTTCTTAAGTCCAATTTGTTAGCCTAGGTAAGTCCAATTTGTTCGTAAGTCCAATTTGTAAGTCCAACGAAGTTAGCCTAGGTACCCAACTACACAGTCGGTTATATAGTATGTACCGTGCTGTAATAGGTTTATAATACTTTTCACACAAATAATACATATAAAACAAACAGACACAAAAAATAAACATTTTAATCATGGTACAGTACCTTGAAAAGTACAGTAGTACCAGCTATCAATACATCACCGCTGGTGTTTTGCTTGCTTCTGGACATCCTGGGCTTGAAATAAAGATACTGTACTACCATACTCTATACAGTACTGTACAGTAAAGTACTAAAAAGCACAACCACTTGTAGAGGATGCACGTACGTGACAATGTACGCCAGACACGTGAACTAATTTATGCGGTTGGAACGCACGTTCACATCTTTGAAAGTTCGCAACTTGAAGGTACGTATGTAGGGGACTTACTGTATATGGTTTCAGTAATTTAATTTTCTCATTTGATCTTCCTAATCACGCTCTGATGCAGTATGGCTTTGAAGTCACCTTGTTTTAGCAGAGTTTCCAAGTGTCTCCTGGGAGAGTTGATGGTTGAATTTTGCAGAGTAATCCAACCTTTAATAAGTAAGTTTAAAATACTCACAAAGATTAATATGACCTACGTTTTAGTTTTGACTCTGTTGTCGTATTTTATGTCATCCTTCCTAGTATTAGAGTTTCTTTCATTATATGCTTATTTTCTTACTTGGGGTGAAGTGACATTTGAAAACTCTCTTAAAACAAGGTAACTTCAAAAGTTGAAAATTAAAGACTGGACAAAGGCGTACTGAGAAAATAGAGACAAACAAACGAAAAGAGCAAAGGTTACCATCTTAAATTCAGACAAGGTGGAATATCTCTGTACCAAATAACGTGGAAGGGACATTCATAAAGCAAAAACTATGGAAACTGAACGGTGAAACAGACAACAACATATGATTACTAAGAAAGCTTACTTCAGTCAATGACAGAGCAAGGGAGCAAAAAGTGAGCAGTTAAAAAAAATCGAAGTAACACATTTAAAAGGTATAAACTGATATAGTTTGAAGTCTATGCTCAGCAAACAAAAATTCAGAAAATCTGACCATTATTCAAGCCATGAAGAAAATGTCAAATTGTTCCCCAAATTGAAATCATGCGGATAAGTTTTTCTATTCTGTGGGGAGTGTGTATTTGTATAATCTAAATGGAGGGTAAAAATTTTTTTTTCTTATTTTGTTTTAACATCTTTATTGGAGTATAATTGCATTACCATGGCGTGTTAGTTTCTGCTTTATAACAAACTGAATCAGCTATACATATACATATATCCCCATATCTCCTCCCTCTTGCCTCTCCCTCCCACCCTCCCTATCCCACCCCTCTAGGTGGTCACAAAGCACTGAGCTGATCTCCCTGTGCTATGCAGCTGCTTCCCAGTAGCTATCTATTCTACATTTGGTAGTGTATATATGTCCATGCCACTCTCCCACTTCGTTCCAGCTTACCCTTCCCCCTCCCCATGTCCTCAAGTCCATTCTCTACATCGTGTCTTTATTCCTGTCCTGCCCCTAAGTTCTTCAGAACTGTTTTTTTTTTTAGATTCCATATATATGTGTTAGCATACGGTATTTGTTTTTCTCTTTCTGGCTTAATTCACTTTGTATGACAGTCTCTAAGTCCATCCACCTAACTACAAATAACTCAATTCCGTTTCTTTTTATGGCTGAGTAATACTCCATTGTATATATGTGTCATATCTTCTTTATCCATTCATCTGTCGATGGACACTTAGGTTGCTTCCATGTCCTGGCTATTGTAAATAGAGCTGCAATGAACATTGTGGTACATGACTCTTTTTGAATTATGGTTTTCTCAGGGTATATGCCCAGTAGTGGGATTGCTGGGTCGTATGGTAGTTCTATTTTTAGTTTTTTAAGGAACCTCCATACTGTTCTCCATAGTGGCTGTATCAATTTACATTCCCACCAACAGTGCAAGAGGGTTTCCTTTTCTCCACACCCTCTCCAGCATTTATTGTTTGTAGATTTTTTGATGATGGCCATTCTGACTGGTGTGAGGTGATACCTCATTGTAGTTTTGATTTGCATTTGTCTAATGATTAATGATGTTGAGCATTCTTTTATGTGTTTGTTGGCCATCTGTATATCTTCTTTGGAGAAATGTCTGTTTAGGTCTTCTACCCATTTTTGGATTGTGTTGTTTATTTTTTTGATATTGAGCTGCATGAGCTGCTTGTAATTTTTGGAGATTAATCCTTTGTCAGTTGCTTCATTTGCAAATATTTTCTCCCATTCTGAGGGTTGTCTTTTCGTCTTATTTATGTTTTCCTTTGCTGTGCAAAAGCTTTTAAGTTTCATTAGGTCACATTTGTTTATTTTTGTTTTTATTTCCATTTCTCTAGGAGGTGGGTAAAAATGATCTTGCTGTGATATATGTAATTGAGTGTTCTGCCTGTGTTTTCCTCTAAGAGTTTTATAGTGTCTGGTCATACATTTAGGTCTTTAATCCAATTTGAGTTTATTTTTGTGTATCATGTTTGGGAGTATTCTAATTTCATTCTTTTACATGTAGTTGTCCAGTTTTCCCAGCACCACTTATTGAAGAGGCTGTCTTTTCTCCACTGTATACTCTTGCCTCCTTTATCAAAGATAAGGTGACCCTATGTGCGTGGGTTTATCTCTGGGCTTTCTATCCTGTTCCATTGACCAATATTTCTGTTTTTGTGCCAGTACCATACTGTCCTGATTACTGTAGCTTTGTAGTATAGTCTGAAGTCAAGGAGCCTGATTCCTCCAGCTCCATTTTTCTTTCTCAAGATTGCTTTGGCTATTCAGGGTCTTTTGTGTTTCCATAAAAATTGTGAAATTTTTTGTTCTAGTTCTGTGAAAAATGTCATTGGTAGTTTGATAGGGATTGCACTGAATCTGTAGATTGCTTTTGGTAGTATAGTCATTTTCACAATGTTGATTCTGCCAATCCAAGAACATGGTATATCTCTCCATCTGTTTGTATCATCTTTAATTTCTTTCATCAGTGTCTTATCGTTTTCTGCATACAGGTCTTTTGTCTCCTTAGGTAGGTTTCTTCCTAGGTATTTTATTCTTTTTGTTGCAGTGGTAAATGGGAGTGTTTCCTTAATTTCCCTTTCAGATTTTTCATCATTAGTGTATAGGAATGCAAGAGATTTCTGTGCATTAATTTTGTATCCTGCTACTTTACCAGATTCATTGATTAGCTCTAGTAGTTTTCTGGTAACATCTTTAGGATTCTCTATGTATAGTGTCATGTCATCTGCAAACAGTCGCAGCTTTACTTCTTCTTTGCTGATTTAGATTCCTTGTATTTCTTTTTCTTTCCTGATTGCTGTGGCTAAAACTTCCAAAACTATGTTGAATAACAGTGGTGAGAGTGGACAACCTTGTTTTGTTCCTGATCTTAGAGGAAATGGTTTTAGTTTTTCACCATTGAGAATGATGTTGGCTGTGGTTTGTCATATATAGCCTTTATTATGTTGAGGTAAGTTCCCTCTATGCTTACTTTCTGGAGGGTTTTTCTCATAAATGGGTGTTGAATTTTGTCAAAAGCTTTTTCTGCATCTATTGAGATGCAGGGTAAATTTTTAATATTGATAAGTTAAATTACATCTACCCTTTGACTCATCAGTTCTACTTTTGAGAATTTATCCTACAGATGTTTACTCTCAAAGGTGTGAAATCATCTGACCAAGAATATTCATTGTATCAATGTTTTAATAGTAGAACTTTTGAAATTACCTACATATCCATTCATGGAGACTCATTAAATAAATTATGGTCATCTGTACAATGGAATATTATGCAACCATAAAATAGAATAAGACAATTACATGTAAATCTACATATATCTCAAAATAAAAAGTTTAATTTAAAAAAAGAAGGGAGCTTGATAGATGTTTGATCCCCCAAATATCTTGTTGATGGTGAAAAAAATTAATTTATAAGACAACGTGTATAGAATGTTGTCGTTGTGTAAAAAAATAAAAGACTATGCTGATTTACTTTTATTTTCATAGTCTGTCTTTGGAGGGACAAGTAAGAAACTGGTGAGTCAGCTGTCTCCAGACAGGGTAACTGGTTGGTATCTTTAGAATATTGTAAAATTTTGCACTGTTGTCTGTTGTAAATGTATTACTTATTTAAAACAATAAATTAAACAATTTATTTAACAATAAACAAAGTACCACTCCCATGACTCCTCGATGGCCTCGCCTCCTCGGTGTCCCCATGCCATTCTGCACTCACTGATCACCCTGAATTATAAGGGCTTCTTGGCATCTGTCTTTCCCAGTGGACAGTGAGACTTTTGAGGGCCATATGTCACTCATCTCAGTATAGTGTAAAGGTTCAAAACATAGGTTCTAGAGTCAGACTACCTAGGCTCAAATCCCTGCTCCAGGTCTGTGACCTCAGGAAGTAATTAACCTCTATGCACCTCAATTTTCCATCTGTAAATGGGGATAATAGTATTATCCATCTTACAGGATTCTTGTATGGATTAAGTAAGGTAAGACTCAGAACTGATATCTGGCATGTACTAAATTCCAAATGACTGTCAGCTCTTGGTGACATCTCTGCACTCAGGGGCAGCTAACAGAGGGCCTGGCACATTGTGGCACTCGGTGTTTTCAAGGAATAAACAGGTGCATACCCCGCTGTGATCCAGTGCTCACAAAGCTGCCTTTCTTTTTGCTTAGCTGGTTGATAATTCTGGATGATTCAAGTTGTCCAGTAACCTGACATCCCCGACATGATAAAGGAGATGGTTATTTCGGTAGAAACCTGGAGGCATGCCCATTTGTGTCAACCCTAAAAATATTTTTGTTTATCTCAAGGATCCAGATAACTCCAGGGAAATAATGTGATCTCAGAATGAGGCTTAGTTACCAGACTTTCAGCTAGAGAGGCCAGCCTTTATCCGATCACAAAATAGCACCTGAAATGCCAGCAATTCAAGTACAGCATAAATGGATTTTTCTTAAGTACTCTTCTCCAATGAGTTTCCCTTCAATGAACTCCTCTTTGTCAGGAAATATTATTTAGGTTGGCTGAATTGAAATCCAGTTTCTTTTTGAAGTTCAGTCAAGTGGAGAAAATGTTAGATCAGCATTAGAGAATTCCTACTTTCTGGATGACCTTGGTGGAGTCATTTCATACATAGTGCTGTGGCTTTCTTCTCCTGTCTGTCAAGTCATGATAAGACAACAAACATATAAACCAAACCCCTGCTCCCTGACATCACGAGGATACTGTGAGGTTAACATCAAGCTTGGGCTGGGAACTGCCCAGATAAAACACTGTGGAAATATAGAGCTGATTCTACAGACAGGCTGAGCACCTCCTTTGTGCCAGTCCTTCTACTTGGATCTGGGGACTTAAAAACGAATGAGATTCATGTTAAATAATTTTCTAAGAACACCTAAATCATTTGAAAGATATTTACTGAGCCCCAAACTATGTTTCAGGCACTGTTTCACTGCCTGAGATACATAGTGGTCAGAATCCACAAAAAGTCATCCTTTTGCTTTCCAAGTAAATTGGATGCTGTCAGATACTTGGGTGCTGTTGAAAAGAAATAGAAGAAAAGCCTAATTATTTCCCTCGGGATTCATATTTCAATTCTCATCTTCTACCATAAGCAATAACATCTATGGATTGTCTAAACATCCTTGTGTAATTATGGTCTCAGTAAGAAGGAGTCATAGTTTTTCTGTAACAATGCGTGACTCTTATCTCATCCGGACCCTGCAGATCAGTAGGCAGTTAGGAGGCATTGTGTCCCCCAGACCGCGATGCCCAAAAGTTCTTGGTTTCCCCACTCACCCTTGTTCCAGAGCACCTGGTCTCTCTCCTCTCCCGTCTCACACAATGAAATGAAAAAACTCAGGGACTTCCCTGGTGGTCCAGTGGTTAAGACTCTGCATTTCCACTGCAGGGGGCCCAGGTTCCATCCCTGGTTGAGGAACTAAGGTCCCACTTGCCACATGGTGCCGCCAAAAATAAATAAATAAACAGATAGATAATTTTTAAAAACCACTCAAACCATGGACAGAACTCCTTTTCCCTTCCCACCACCTTCCTCCCTCACTCCCAGAAGCCTCACTCTTTGAGGGGATAAAACCTAACCTAGCAGTTAGGACAGTGTTCAGGGACTCTCTTCTGGGCACCCCTGAGACTTCCAGAGTATGAGAATTTCCAAGAGTGGAAAGCCAACCTCTCATTGCCAGTCAGGACTCTGGGTTGCCAACCTCAGGTCCTGACTCTGGTCTACATGGGTGAGAAGGGAATTTATTGGAAGGATCCTAGGAGTTGACTGAATGAGTGGGAAGGCCAGAAAATCAGGCTTGGGAAATGCACTGAGGGAAACTGGGGGTGGGGTGAAGCCTGAATCACAGTCAAAGCCTTGTTTAGGGCTCTGCTGTTCCCAGTACTGAACTCAGGGCATTGCACCCTAGAGGTCACTACCCCCAAGGGAGTAGAAATCCCAGACAGCAGACCAGGATGAGGTCCGGCTCCGAGCATCCAGCCACAAGGGAGCTGAACTCACCAGGCAAAGAGCGCTTCCTGCAGCCCCCTCTCCTGCATGGGGCACAGGGCCACGGTGCACAAGGCATGAGCTGCCTGGTGTGCACTGACCAAGTAGGCAGGCGGTCTGGGCTCGGGCCCACCTCTCTCCTCTCTGGCTGTGTCACCTGGGAAAGGCACTGTACTCTCCGGGCCTCTGTTTCCTCAGCTCGTCCGTGAGAAGCTTGCAAGGATTCTGGGATGCACAGAGGACAGTCACCAGACTGTCACCAGATTCTTTTGCACCATCACTGGCTTCAGATTCGTAGCATCAGGCAAGAGCGTTGGGTTGGCCAAGCTTCAGCCACATGCCCTATCCGCCGGGGTTCGGGAGGAGAGGGGGTATTGAAGTTTCACGAAGGGTCAACTTCCTCCAAAATAAGAAGAGAATTCAGAATCTGGGCAGCCAAAGAAGTTAACAAATGTCCTTTCCACCTGGCAAACAGCCCACCGCAACAGCTTCTGCTTGGAAGGGGCCACATGCAAAGCGGAGAGTAGAACCCAAGGGTTCATATTCGACTAGGGTATGTCCAACCTAAGGCCCAGGCTTCAGAAAATGACCACGGGTGCTGAGAGACTCAGCTTGGTCTGAAGAGGCCCTGGTCTGCAGCCTGAGTCAGGGAAGCTCCTAGGCAGCATGGCGGTGCCTGAGAACAACTCCTGCCCCGTCCCGCCCCCGGCAGCATTTCAGGACATTTGGGCCGCAGCCCACTGTGAACACTGGCGGAGGATTCATAAGACCTCAGTCCCAGTTTCAGATCCGTTACTAATTCACAGCTTGACTTCGAAGTTTACAGCTCCTCTGGGCCTCATTTCATGACTGGTAAGCTGCTGACACAGTCTCTACCCATGTAACTCACCGTGAAGTAATTGGGGGTGGGGAGTGACTGTGTACCCCACACCCGCACCTCCAAGTTGTCTTGAAAGCCTGTCACTGTACTTGAAATCCCTGCCACTGCTGCAGTTCCCCTGGGAAAAGATGTTACATCAGAAAGGCTTTCTTTGGGAGGTGAAGTAGAGACTGCTCTCTTCCTATAGTTTGAAACCAACATCTGAAATGATCTCTGGGATTTATTTCTGCTCGACAGATATTTTTTTAAGTTGTCAGTTCTGATGCAGGACAAGTGAGCCTTAATAGGATGGGATCTAGGAAGACCCAGGTTCAGGGGGAGGCCTACTGAGTTCTGTACTGGCAGGTGAAAAGCCTGGAATACACAGGAACAGTAAGGATACAGGATTCTTGGGCTGCTCAGAGGAGAATCAGAGAGTGAGGTGCGAAGCATTAGCCATGGGGCACCCATGCCAGGGGCATGATGTTTTTTATTGTGCTGTTTGCCATTTTGTCAGGCCAGCAAAGCAACATCTCCTCTGGGATCTAGAAGTAGATTACAGCTCAGCCTTTCAGGCCAGAGGAGGGAACAGTTTCCCTGTGCTTCAATTTCTTGTTCTTTGGTACAAACAAGATTTTGTCTAGACGCACAAGATGCAAGGCCTTCTCCTTCCTCCCTTCTCCCTCCCCTCCACCCTCCCTCCCTCCCTCCCTTCCTTCCTTCTTTTCTTCTTTCCTTCCTGCCATCTGAAAAGCCACAAACATCTGCTGAGTGCCTATTATGATACTTCCAACTTTGCACTTATTCGGTCTTCCCAATGAAACTATGAAGGTTCCTATTCCACTTCTGGAGATGATGAAACAGAAACTCAGAAAAGGTTAAGAAACTGTGTGTGTCAAGTCAGCAGGTGAGCTGGAGATAAAAATGTTTGCCTAATGATACCACATCCAGTGCCTTTTTCTAATATTTCAATATACTTAAAATGTACCCAGAGGAGATCTAATTATGATGGACCAAAAGGTATTAATGTGTGAATATACACAGCCTTCTCCCCTACCTCTATCACTAAAGATAATTCTGATTTCGACCACAGTTTTCCCTTTCCCTGTCTAGAGGGAGGAGAAAATAGGTAGATCTACATTGCAGAGTAAGGGAAGGAAGGGGGAGAAGCAGAAAGATGTATGCTATGTACTTAGAGAGTATCTGGAGGATATCGGTGAGAAAGAGACTCTGAAACAGCTGAGGTAAGAAGGAATTACAGAAGACACAGAGGAAGATGTTAGTCCCTGAGAAATTCGGATGAAGGACTTGATTAATGATACATTTCTTTTGGCTGCTGGACTGTGTTTCATTGACAAGGATACTTTACTGAGACTGGGTCACGGGGATCCCCATAGACTGCTGAAGGTTTCATAATCAAGCTCGGATTCTGTCTGAGGGAAACCATGTTTCTCAGCCCATATATTAAACATAAGTAAAATCCGACATTTCAAGTGTTAAAGGATAGAAAACAAGCCACGTAATTTGTCCATGTTCACACAGGTAGTTTATATCATTTGATGGATGTCTATAATCAGATCTTCAGATTCCAAATTTAGGGCTGTTTCTCTTACACCATGTTGGGTTTTCACATCTTTACCAATGATATTAAGAAATGCAATGTGGGGATCTGGGAGGGACTCCATAAGAAGTGGGGGAAAAGTCGAGGTTGGGGCTTCCCTGGTGGCACAGTGGTTGAGAGTCCGCCTGCCGATGCAGGGGACACGGGTTTGTGTCCCGGTCCAGGAAGATCCCACATGCCGCGGAGCGGCTGGGCCCGTGAGCCATGGCCGCTGAGCCTGCGCGTCTGGAGCCTGTGCTCTGCAATGGGAGAGGCCACAACAGTGAGAGGCCCGCGTACCGAAAAAAAAAAAAAAGTGGAGGCTGGATGGTTTCCGGGTGCTGATTCCATTTCTGTTTGTGGTCTGGTGCCTAGTCCCCCATCTCCTCCTCTGTCTCCTTCTGTTCTCCAGACGAGAAAAGGAAAAACAAACAAACAAAAAAACCCAACAGCAGCAACAGAATTTTACTTACCCTGGGAGTGTAGTGTTATGAATTTATATCATTTTCCCCCAACTTTATGCTTTGGGTCCACAGAGAAATGGTGACTACAGTTTGGTACCATTCTGGCACAGTGAGTGATGCAGAGAAATGACCTTCACTCTTCCCCAGGAGGGCAAGATGGCATGGGTACCAGGATGTCCCTTGTGTCTGTAGAAAAGTAAAGGGACTCATAGAATTCCAGCCTCTGTCCAGAGAGTAATGCCAAAGTGGGTGGCCAACCAGAAAGTGAGAGGACTACCTCCCAAGGCTTCTGGGACAGGCTTAGGGAAGTTGGGAGCCAGGAGGGAAAGTCCTTTGTAACTATGAATGCAACTAGCCACCTTCTGGGTAGAGTCTAGTGATGTTAGGGTCTGAGATCTACACTCAGCATGTTCATTTTACGCTGTTTTAAGTTTAAAACGTTGGTTTCCAAACAGTTCTTCTGGAAAAAAATTTAAATAAATCTCTAGCCTGCCTCAGCTGAACTAAAGAGAAAAGAAGATTTTTGTCCCTTCTCACCTTTTCTCATTTTTGTCCATTTTGTCCCTTCTCACCTTTACAAAGTTCTGATTTTTCCTCCCAGTGCTTAGTGTCTATGGTGGTATTTTGTGGAGAAATGGGAGAAAGAACAAGAAAAAAGTAAAACTTATTGATATATATATATATATATATATATATATAAATTTGCTTAGGTCTCAAATAATTTTCCCCTGAACTCAAGGAGCAATGAGGATCCTGAGAGGCTCAAGGTCACTTCAGCTATCACTAGACTTCTTACCTTGACACACTTTATTCCTTGGACTTACGTCTCTCTTTGCCAAAAACAATATTGCAACAAAAGACAGGCAGTACTATTTAAGATTTTTAAATCTCCGGGGCAAGGTAGAATGAATCAGACAAACTTTGCTCCCACCTTACCCTTTCAGATCCTTTCCCCCTCTCTATAGAAGGGGTTTCAACTTGCCTCACGAGAGGTACTAAGAGGCAAATGGATTTTAAACGTCGGGCAGTGAGGAGCTCTGAGAAAATCAAGTAGTCAGCACGTATCACCCCGATCAGGCATTATTTAAAGTATCCATTTATTAGCAGGTTCACTTTTAGAGCGCTGTCGCCAGCGACATCCAGGCAGCGCGAGAAGGGAGGCTGAAACACGTCTGAGTCCGCCCCCGCCCCGGGGCCGGCGCTCAGACCACAGGTAGCAAACGTCTGAGCTGGGATCCTGGCTGCGCTCCCGGAAAAGCCACCGACTGCGGCCCTGGGAGAGGGCTCTGTCCCCGCGGAGGTAAGCTCCTCAGCCATTCTGTTCCGCGACTCGGTAGGGGCCTTTGCTTTCCTTTTGCAATGGGGTCTGTCGGTTCTGCAACTACACTCTTTTTGCTCTTTTCTTGACGAGGGGACCCAAAGTGCTGTTCATTGGAGCTTCCCCAGCCGCAGGGACAGGATCCGTATAGATGGTGGCCCCAGAGGCGGCTGCTGCGTTTCAGCCCCACTGCAGCGCGCCGGGCGACTCGCAGAAGGCCTCCAGTTCTAATGGATGTATCCAATTTGACTTTTGGAAACCCTGGGCTTGGGGGGGTGTGTGTTTGTGTATTTGTGCGTGTTTGGGGAGGGGGTGATCACGTGACTGCCAGTCGCTCCAATCTGGGTACCATTTAAGTCCAGTGCAGCCAAGAGGGAAAATCAATGAGCGAAGTGACCACTCTGCCCTGGCCTTGCAAAGGACTGCGGAGTCGGAGGCCGGGGAAGGGTGAGCCGAGTGCACCGGGGAAGAGGAGAAGCGAGGACGCCGTTCGCCCCTGCTTGGCCGCTGGGGGCCGCAGTCACCTTCAGCTTAGGGGAGCGGGGAGACGCGAACCCCTTTGGCGGCTCCGGCCGCCGGGCTCCCTCCAGCGCACAGCCTCGGCTCGCTCACCCCCAGAGCTGCAGCCGCGACCCGGGACCGAGCGGACGTCGCCTTCCCCGAGCTCTGGCTGGGCCCCCATCCCGCCCTACCCGGCCGCAGCCTCCAGACAGGCAGCCACTCGGCGCGTCTGCCGCGCCCCTCCCGGGCCCGCCCCCTCCGTGCCCCGGGTGCGCGCAGTCGCTGCCCGTGCACCCTGCCTGCCAGCGCGCCCCGGGCGGGCGAAGATGAGGAAGCTGAGCCGAGCTCTCTGCCGCCCGCTTCCCGGCCCGCGCCGCTCACCGCCCGCACGCCCGTGACGCGGCGGCGCCGGCCGAGACACAAAGACCGCGGCTGGGGCCGCCCGGGGGCTGAGGCCACGTCCCGGGGCCGCTGCGAGCCAGAGAGCCATGCGAGCCGGTGCCGTCCGCCCGCTGCCCGGGAGAAGCCCGAGCTCCCGCCTTCGCCGCCGTGCGCCGGCCCCAGTCCCGGCCGCAGCCCGGTGGGCGCCGCGCAGGTGAAGGCAGAGCCCGACCCGGGGCGGCCGACGCCACAGCCGCCCCAGCCCCCGGGGTGCGGCCTCTGGTGCGGACCCCGGGGTGTCCGAGAGGCGGCGGGGCCCGGCGGGTTCCGGAGTCTTCCCGAGCCGCGGCGTCTGAGGCCGGGCTGACCCCGGCGGGAAAGAAGTGGGAGCCCCGCAGGGCGGCGTGGGCCCGGCGCCGGGGGAGCCTCGGAGGTAACTTCGGAGAGCCCGGGACGGGCGGGGGACGGGAGCGCACGTGTACTTGAGTGTGCCGGTGCGAGGTGTGTACGCCGTGTGCCCGCGGCTCGCCGCACACGCGCGCGGGGTGTGAGGTCTGGGGCTGCGGGCGCACCTCCCCGCCTCCCCTCGGCCCCGGAGCACTGCGGGCCGCAGCGTTGGGCGCTGTGATGGGCAAGGTGTGTGTGCGGTGCTGGGCTTGACCAAACCTGGTGGAGAGATCGGGGCTTCGTTAAGCGAGTCAACGGGAAAGGATCATGCAGTTTGGGGCAAGTTTTCATGGCTGAAAATTCCCTTGTAGAAAACGGTGTCTTGAGGGTTAAATAGGCGAGCACTGTGTGCAAAAAAGCCTGACACATCAGAGGCGCAAAGTAAGACGGAAAGCTGGACGAACCCCAGCTGGACCGACCAGTGCCTCCAATTCTTAAATTGAGATTTCCAGTCACGTTGACGTGGAATGGGATCGTTGTTCTTCCCGAGGAGATAAGGATGTTCAACTTCACCTGCCAGAAACACAGAAGCCAGGCCTGGCGGGTGAGGAGCGTGCACTCACACCCTGTCTACCTCGTACATCTGCAGCATTCCCTACCTGTTCCGCCCTCCCTCTTTAAGCGAGTATTCCTCCGGGCTACCACATCCAGCCAGGGTAACCGTTTGTCTACTCTCTCAAGGGTGCCGGGAGCTTCTGGCGGCATTTGAGCCGCTTCACTGGAACAGTGCCCAATCCAGCATTGTTTTGCTGGAAGACTGTAGCCGTATTAAACTGTTGTGTGAGGTGGTTGGGTTCAGGCATACTTCTCAGTGGGAATTAAGTATCGTTTGCGGAAGACCTCAGCTGGGGGATCCAGAGTCTCTGCGATAAACAATAGAGATCAAAAAAAAAAAAAAAATAGAGATCTATCGTAGAGGCTTCTAGCCCATTTGTCTTGTGCAAGGGGCAGAGTCCATGCTGCCGCCCTCATGGCTGTGATTGGGAGCTTCACTGCCCCAGCTGGCTGCGATATTATGCATGGCATAGAGAGTTGCCAGGAGTGGTTTGGCAGCAGGGTATCGAGCCAGGTATGCACCCCTTTCTCCAGCAAACAAACTGTCGCCACCGCCTCCCCCAGATGGAAAAGTTGGGTAAATGACCCTTCCTTCCCATTTCTATGACCACCAGCATCCCTGGAGTCCGCTCTGCAGGTAGAAGACAGCAGACAGCTGTGGCCGCAGGATGTCTTTTGGAATGCGACCCTCGCAGCAGTATTTTGAGGACAGTTGCAATAACAGAAGGAGCTTCAAGAGAGTAGGGTGCCTGCTGCTGCAGGGAGAGTTGTACACCTCCCCGTTAGGGGCTTTCTTTCTGTGTATCAGAGGAAGGTAGAGCAGGAGACAGAAGGGGGAGTCTGCAGAAAGAACACATTTAGAGATTTTCTTAGGTTACTGGAACCTGGAAGGAAAACCTTAAATGTCTGGTCAATAGAGTCTGATTTTTATTGTGCGTGTCTGAGAGGTTTGTATAAATCTGAGTCTGTGTGCAAATAAATGGCCAGGGAAATAATAGCTCAAACAGTGTATTTGCATTTCTGATGAGTTTGGTGAGGAAGTGTTGTACAGCAGTTAATACTTGGGAGACAGACAAAGGTTTCTTTGTTGGTGTTGTGTTCTTTTTGAATTTTACATATATAAAGTCCTTTTTTTTTTTTTCCTGGCCAGTGCTAGAGACAAAATTGATACATCTTTTCAGCTTCCAAAGCTTTTGTAGCTATTAACCCTCTGATATTCCCTCCGAGACATTCAGTTGCCTCTGTGAGGTTAAGATGTCTGTCCTGTCTCTACCCACTGCACACAGAACTGGTCTGGGGGTTTTCTCACTCAGGAGTCCCCGAATAAGCCCTTTCTCAAATCTTGACAAAGGTGAAGCAGAAGGCAGTGTTGCATCTATGGCTTTGTGCTTGCGGGGGCAGGGATTCGATAACCAAGAGAAGGAAGGGGAAGACCCTGCTCCCTGCTTCTGCCAAGTGGTGCTGTGTGTTCTCAAAGTAGCCGGGAAAGGTTCCAGATTCCTCTGGGGCTGTGTTGCTAAAGCCCACTGGTTAGCTTTTCCCACTGACATTTGGAGCTTACCTGCAGACTTGGTGTAAATTGGAAAAAAAAAAAGAGGGGTATGGAGTTTAGAGACAGGCAGAGGCGGCTGGTGGCCAGCCTCAGGTATGCTTCTAACTTCCCGCTATGACCCTGGTAAGTTACTTAACTTTTCTGCATGTCTATATAAAATGACAGAGCATCAGACTAGACCATTCGTTTTTTTCCCCTCCTTCTCTCTCTCTAAGAGTAGAGCTCTTTAAGAGTAGAACTCTTTAAGTTAAATCTTATATGAAAGTTAAGTATATGAAACAGATTAACGATGAGGGAGGGACATGGCAGCCTGTTCATTCCCAACGTGATGTCTGAAGCACCCTCCTGGAACTGCTTACGGCACCCCAGAACACAGTTAAGAGAATGCCTAGAAGCCTTCTCTCCAGAATGTGGCATTTGAGTGTTTGAAATGAACTATTGTGGTTGCCTAGTTCTGTGTTATTAAGGAGGATCTGGCGCCTGGTCCTCTTCGATGGCTAGCTAACCCCCTACAACGTGGGCTCCAGAAAGATCAGGACGTCTCCAGCCCGAAAGCTCCTAAACAGAGCACAGTAGCTGGCAGGTACGTAGGTACTTAGTAAATGCCTGCTGCATGGATAAGAAAGTGAGGGAGTCAAGTTATTTTGACCGAACAGGGACTAACGGATGGAACGACTGCAGTATAAACCCTAGGAGGGCAGGGACTTTGATAGACTCGTTGCTGCCTAGCACAGACAGATTTTGGCTCATTGCAAGAAAAACCTTTAAACTAGTTCAAGTTGGGAACCGATTGCTCTAAGAGGTCAGCAGCACCACGCGTATGGTGGTTATTATTCTGCTAATAAAGAGTCTGACTGTCTCTCCTTCTGGGAACATGGAGGATTGCAGTTCCCTGGCCACATGAAATTAGATGTGGCCTTGTGCCTTGTTTGGCTGGGAGCTTTCAGGGTTAGCAGATGCCTCACTTCTTTGTTCTCCCTTTTCCTCTGCTCCAGGACAGTCAAAGTTCCATGGGATTTCCCTGGCAGTCCAGTGGTTAGGAGTTGGAGCTTTCAAGCTGCTGTGGCCTTGGGTTCAATCCCTGGTCGGGGAGCTAAGATCCCATAAGCTGCACTGGGGCTGCCCCTCAGACTGGGCCCCAGGCTGAAGGTGATGTGGGGCAGAGCCCCTGGCTGACTCACCGTGGTCATGTCCATGGATAAGAAATAAACCACTGGTGTTTTAAGCCACTGGAATCTGGGGACAGTCCTGCTGCAGCATAACCTAGCCTATCCTGATGGATGCAACGTGTAAAGAGCTTAGGATAATGCTGGTCTGGGATCAGAACACATCAGCATAGCAGTGTTATCCAGGAAGGCCAGAGGTTGCTGAGACAGGGCTTCATGGCGATTAGAACCTTGGTGTGATTGAGGCATGTGTTGTCATCTTTGCTGGTTGCAGAGTTCATTTGCTAATATACCCAGGCCAGTCTTTTAGAGAAGGACCCGTGATAACCAAAGGCCTGACGCATAAGACATAAAACGCTGGCTTAATAGGTTAGTGGGAAGAAAGTGAATCGTTAAGTGTGTTCACCGGTCAGGGAGAAATGCCCATTAGAAGGCAGATAATAAAAAGAAGCTCTTGGGCTTCCCTGGTGGCGCAGTGGTTGAGAGTCCGCCTGCCGATGCAGGGGACGCGGGTTCGTGCCCCGGTCCGGGAGGATCCCACATGCCGCGGAGCGGCTGGGCCCGTGAGCCGTGGCCGCTGAGCCTGCGTGTCCGGAGCCTGTGCTCCGCAACGGGAGAGACCACGGCAGTGGGGGGCCCGCATACTGCAAAAAAAAAAAAAAAGGAGCTATTTTGTGAGCTTGGAATGAAAGGTAGGGGAGTTAGTGGAGTGAGCTGCAGGGCCAGTGTCATACGGCCGTGACATGCTGTTGTTTCCTTTTTTATCCAAGTTCGAGAACTACCTGCTGAATGCGCTACATACACACACACAGACACCATTTAATGCCATCTTTAGCGCGTGATGTGTTGAGCACGATTACTGTATGATTCTTCTGGGGCTCTGTTGTCCCATGTTCTCAGCCGACGGGAGCTTTCACGGCAGGCTTTTCTACTGGCTTGGCCTGTAGGAACGGTGGCCTACAAAAGCTCTCAGCCAGCGAGCCCCCCACCTCCTCTCCGCCGTGGAAGCCTTCCTCAGAAGCCCTTCCACCTGCTGTGCCCTCTCCTCCTTCCTTTCTCCTTGTGTCCTGGCGAGCAGTTTTGACTTCCAGTGGCTAATGTGCTTTGATTACCACGTTGCGGCCTCTGTAACATCACTGGGATTTTGAGAAAGAAAAAATGTATGCAGGATGCTAAACATGCAAGCTTTACGGTGACTTAAGGAGACTTCAGGTAAACAGCTGAGAAAACAAACCAAAAAAGGTCAATAGGCCAGTAGGGATTGATGGGAGTCCTGTGGGTGTGAAGGGCTCTAGAACCTCCTGGAAGCCTGGAGGGTTGACCACGGTCGTGAGAAGGCCAGCCAAGAGACACGGGAATGGGGCCTGGAGTTGAGGTTGGAGAACATGGAAAGCCGTTTGGCATTGTGGGTGCAGGATGGAGAGCAGGTGGCAGGCAGGTGGGTTGGGGGGGATGGAGATGGGTAGTGAGTGGGCATGGGTGCGGTGGGTAGTTGGCTCTGGGCCCTCTCTCTCTATCTGTCCCGCCGCCACGCGTGCACTTCCTGTGCCGTGTTGAGCATACCTCGTGCAGCTCTGCCTCTCCCACCGAACTGTGGGCCTCTGGAGGAGTGGGACAGTGTCTCAGTCCCCGTCTTGCCCCAGTGACCGGCACGGAACTGGCACAGGCTGGGCAGTGCAATAACGCTGTCCCTGTGGAGGAGGGAATGAGCATCGCGTCGGATGATTCAGAGGCCCTCTGCAGGGGCGGGGGAGGCCTGGCTCTGTAGCTGCCGCATGATGAAAAAGGGACTGATTCAGTCCGGTAACCTCCGTCTGAGTCAACAGTACGGTGTGGCCACTGGAAAGATCCTTAGCTGAAAGATGGCATCCGGAACGAGGAAGGGGACATCCGTTATCTTCTGTACTTCAGTATAAGGAGGCTTAACTCCAGAAGCCCACGAGCCAATTGGAAATTATTTAAAGTACCAGGGTGCATCAGTGCCAAGATGTGTCTAGTCCAGCATTCCCAGGCAACTGTCAGGGCAAGGACAGTACCAAAGCCTCTTGGGGATCTTTTATTGTACTGTATTGTATTGTATTTTTTAGATTAATTTTTATTGGGGTATAGTTGCTTTACAATGTTGTGTTAGTTTCTGCTGTACAGCAAAGTGAATCAGCTATACGTATACATATATCCCTTCTTTTGTTGAACTTCCTTCCCATTTAGGTCACCACAGAGCATTGAGTAGAGTTCCCCGTGCTATACAGTAGGTTCTCATTAGTTATCTATTTTATACAGAGTATCAATAGTGTATATGTGCCAATCCCAATCTCCCAACTCATCCCCCCCCCCCACCGGGGGATCTTTATAAATGTAGATTTCAGGCCTATGACTGATCTGCATGGGCAGAATGGCTGGGCTTGAGGCCTGGGCCCCTGTTTATCCCCCCACGGTTACAAGTGCTGTTTGGAGTTGCCTGAGGAAGGGGAAGATGCGAGTCAGAGACCTCGTCCCCATCAATAGGAAGGATACAGGGCGGTTGCAGCTAGGTCCTGAAGTGAATGGTTGGAGGACGCCGGAAGGATCAGTTCCCTGTCTTGGGGCCGTGGTGCCCAGGCAGGCATGGGTCAGGGTTGCTGTGAGCTTGGAGAATGGGGAGAGGGATGTGACAGTATGGCCTTCCCCGTGTCCAGGGTTTTAGGATGTATTTCAGGATTACAGTACAAGAGAGTCCTTATCAACATCACGAATTATCATTATCCTCAGCTGCCAGTCAGTAGAGGGTTCTACCTGACAGGCTGGGCAAACCAGATCTTATTTGATCAATTAGAGCAAAGCATTTGCCTTCTGAGAAGGACTGCAAACCTTCCAGCTATGTCAACCCTAAATATAAGAAAGTGGAGAGGACAAGACTTCCTTCCTTGCCTGTGTGCACTGGTGGTCAGGGATTCAGGCCCTCCATTAAAGAGGTACCCAGCCCCAAGACGGCCATGTCCTAACCCCCAGAACCTGTGAATCTGTGACCTTACGTGGCGAAAGAGACTTTGCAGATGTGGTGAAGGTCTTGAGATGGGGGGATCATGCTGGATGATCGAGGTGGCTCAAAGTAATCACAAGAGTCTACCAACGGGGAAGAGGAGACAGAAGAGTTAGCGATGGAGATGTGACCACTGGAGTAGAGCTCAGAATGATGTAATTGCTGGCTTCGAAGCTGGAGGAAGGGGCCGTGAGTCAAAGGAAACTGGGCAGCCTCCTGGAGCTCAAAATGCAAGCAAACAGATTCTCCCTTAGAGCCTCTGGAAGGAGTGCAGCCTTGCTGATACCTTGACTTAAAAACCCATTTGGTCTTCTGACCTCCAGAACTCTAAGATGATAAATCTGTGTGGTTTTAAGCCACTATATTTGTGGTAATTTGTTACAGCAGCAATAGGAAACGAATACAGCACAGCCTCTGAGATGATCGATATTTGCCACCTAAGTGTTGGGAAGCCACAGAACTTTGCAGAACCAGAGGTGTAACTTTAACTTTTTCTGGGGAATCTGATCAGATCTGATCAGATCTTCACCTTGGTCAGTGTTTCTTGAATCCTAAAACTCTACCCTCTCTACAGTGAACTCAACAGAGGCCAAAGGTTCCATCGACTGCAGTTTCGGAAACACAGTAATAAAAGTTCAACACTGTCCCCAAAGTGTGAATAGTCACTGAGACCACATAGCCACCGCAGTTATAAGACAGCCACACACAGGATCTAGATTATGCATTTACATTTATAATGAAATGAAAATAAACAGGTAAATTAAGACAAATCATAGAAAAATGGCATACCATTTTTCCCAAACGGCATGTATAGGAAAATACATGCAAGGAGGGTTGGAAAAACTTTCCTAAATGAGAAATGAACTAGAGGGTTCTTATAGTGTTAGGAAACATTTTGACTTCCCTCAAATGGTATCTGTCTGTACCTCTTCATCCCAACAGTCATCATCTGGTCCAGGGCCTCATCTCTTCCTGGGAAGTCAAAGGTCAGGAGGGAGGCTGACATAGGGATGATTTTAGGTGGATAGAGGGGAAGTTAAGGATGCTCCCAGCTCGCATTATTTTTTCACTGTAAAATGGAACATGAGTGGTGCCTGAGCTATTTTTGGAGATGTTTTGGTAAAGAACATAAACACCTTGGAGCTAAATATTATATCAGAGACAATAAACTAATAAATAGTGTTTATTTGCGCATCATATTGTATAAAGTGCCTTCCTGGCCAACCAAACACGCCAGTCATGCTTCAGCCTCAGGACCTTTGCACTTGCTGTTCCCTCTGCCTGGGATGCTTGCTTTCCTCTGCATGTGGTTTGCTTGTGGTTTCCCAAATAGGTATTTGGGAACTTCATTCAGATGTAATCTTTCCCCTGAGGACTTCTCTGAACATCTTATTAAAAATTGCAGCCCCCAGCCCTGGCCCCATGCTTTCTAACCCCTCCTCTATTTTTCTCCATAGCATTTTCCACCATCTAATGTACTATTCATTTTACTTATCTATTTTGCTTATTATCTGTCTCCCCACTAGAATATAAGCTCATGAGGGTAGGTGTTTTGTTTTTCTTTTTTTTGGTCTTTTTGAATACCCAGCTGTATTTCTTTTATTTTTTTATTTTTTAAATTTATTTTACTTCATTTCTTTTTTTTTGGCGGCATTGGGTCTTAGTTGTGGCGTGTGGGCTCTTCATTGTGGTGTGTGGGCTCCAGAGCGTGTGGTCTCTGTAGTTTGCAGCATGCAGGCTCTACGTGAGGCATGTGGGCTCAGTAGTTGTGGCGCGCAGGCTTAGTTGCCCTGTGGCATGTGGGATCTTAGTTCCCCGACCAGGGATCGAACTCACGTCTGCTGCATTGGAAGGCAGATTCTTTACCACTGGACCACCAGGGAAGTCCCCCTGCTGTATTTCCAGTAGTTAAAACCATGCCTGACACATGCCAGTTACAAAATAAATATTTTTGAACGAATAAATGGGTGTCTCATTTGACCCTGTTAGTAATTCCAGGAGGAGGAATTGATATCTTACTTTTCTAGGTGAGAACACCAAAGATCAGAGATAATAATTTACTTCCCCAAGTTTCCATCGCTGGGGTTTGCCTACACATCTTTTCTTCTTTATTTTTTATTAGAAAATCACATATTCCGAACATTTAACTAATACAGACCTAAAACAAAGGGAAGGAAAAAGCACTGAGAGATAGTTTTTATTAACATTTTGGTATATAGGGTGTGCATATAGATAATTTTATATCCTATTACAATATGCCATTTAGAAGCACACTTTTTACTTAAGAGTACATCATTAAAAATTAAACATGTCAATATGTATTTCTATGCAACATGGCTTATTAGTGGCTGCATGACTGCAATTTTATATAACCAATTGTTAGCTACAAAGGTTATTGCTGATTTTTTCTTATTATAAGCAACATTAAAGAGAATATTCGTAGCACTTGTTTTTACACATATCTGATTATTTCCTCTAGATAAGTACCTACAGGTGTGGATTTGTTTTATTTAAAGGATGTGCATATTTCAAGTTTAATGCAGATTACTTCCTGGAACGATCACACAAATTTCTCTCTCTCCAACAGTGCTTGGGAGGGCCCACTTTCCCACATTCTCCCCAACAGTGGTCTGAGTCTTCTTAACCAATCCCAATTCAGCAGGCAAAACTTCCATAGCATTTTGGTGCTTCTTCGCCTTAGAAAGAAAATATCATTTTTATTTTCTTTAGATGTGTAACGATAAGGCAGTCAGACAAACTGCTGTTTTAGTTTACTTTCTTTGTTTATTAGGATGTTGCCCATTTTTTCCTTTGCCTTTCTGTCTTTGGATATTGACTCCTTGTCTTTGGGGCGGTTCATTCTTTCGTATTAATATTTAAAGTTTTCTATAAGATGCAAAAAGTTTCTGCATTCTTTTCTTTTTTCAATTTCTGTGATGTTTACTGACAAGGTAAGTCATTTTCATTTATCCAAGTTGACGAATCTTTTTCATCATGATTTCAACTTTTGGAATCTTGTGTGGAAAAATCTTTTCACAACTTCAGATTATTTAATCCTGGCTCAGATTTCCTTCTTTACATATAATCTGTTATTTACTTTTGTATATGGCAAAGAATGAGAGCTAACTTAATTTTTTACCAACTGTTTAACTGATTTTTCTAATAATACTTAACTATTAACTATTACTTAACTATTCAGTAACATGCTTTACTGAATAAAACATTATTTTCTCATTGACTTGAAATGCCACCTTCCTCATAGAATGAATCCTTAGCTACATTTAGGTATGCTTCTTGTCCTTTTATTCTGTTCCATTGATTTACCTGTCAAATTATACTTATAGGCGCTTTGTATAGTAGGCTTTAAAATTTGTCTATCCAAATAGATTGCCATTTCGACCCAGAATTCTTAACTAATTAAAATAAAGCAAATAGCTATTTAGTGTTCCCTTTAACACACAGGCCTCTCACCATAAAAATGCAAAATCAGCAAAACATAAGCAACAACAAAAAACTGTCATCAATTTTCTTAATAGTTACCTTTACAGCCTTATTTATAAAAATTTTCTTTTGGCTCTGTTTTGACAGGTCTAAGTGGGAACTTGTTTATCTAGTTTTTAAAACTGATGTTCATTTTAAATTAGCACATATTTTTTAAAATGCAGAAAAGTACAGAAAATAACCTAAAAGATGTCCACGTACCATTGAGATTAAATAGGTGTTAACATTTTGTCATTTTTGCTTCCATGCTTTATTATTTTTTTTAAAGAAAAGACAATGTGTTAGTTCAAGTTCTACCTGCTCCTCCTTTTGTTTAATCGCCAGCGATTCACCCCACTGGAGAAGGAGGATTCTGTCCCTAGGGTTATGGGAATGGTCGCCGGACATCTGACTCTGGAAGATGAGACTGACAGCAGCTTGTTAATCACATAGACTCACAGTCTGGGGGGAGGACACAGCACATCACACAGGGCCACACCGGGATTGACTTGGGAGCAGAGTGAACAAGCAGGGTCTGAGAGGGGCAGGCTTCATAGTAACAAGAGGGTGAGGTGACCCCTGGTTCCTGTGGGAGGATGTGATTGGCTTGTTTGAATATCCCTGGTCTGGCAGGGTACCAAACCTGCTACCCAGGGATAAGTAGGAACCACCTGGTCCCTTTGATGAGGATGGTAATTTGGCCAGGGGATCCTATCTGTGGGAACACAGTAGGGAGAGGAGCTTGTGGCTAGATCATTCGAGACCCTCCAGGTCTCACCAGATGTCAAGACAGCACATAATATTGGGCCTTAATTTTAGGCGTTAAACCACATTTTTCCTTCCCTTTCTTTCTCTCCAAAGGAAACCACTCTGCCAGACATGGTATATGTCATTTCCATATATGTTTTTGTACTTTCCTTTTTATATATACATCCCTAAACATTCTGTTTTTTTAAAAAAATTATATCAATGATATACGTCCATTTGCAATTTTCTTTTTCCATGCATTTTTATGTTTTTGAAGTTTATCCTTAAATTTATTTTAAATAAATGCATTCATATTAGTTGCTGTATATTATCAATTATTTGAATAACCCCAAGTTTATCTTTTCCTCCACTGTACTATTTTACTATTAAAAAGAGTTTTAATAAACAGTTTTGCCTCCTTCTGAGCCCATGTGAATGGTTATCTGTGGTAACCATAGATAAGCAACATAACCAGAGGTGGATTTGGATGGCAGTAGGATTTGTTTATCTTGAGCCGTATCCATATTGCCAAATTGCTTAATGTTTGCCAGACGTTAATACGTATAACATGAGATAGATACTATTATCATCCCCATTTTACAGCTGAGAAAACTGAGACAGAGAGACTAATAACTTGCTCAAGTCACACAGCTGGTAACTGGAAGAGCTTGGATTTAAACTTGGGCAATTTAGCTCTGGAGTCATGACCTTTAACACTTACGCCATTCTGCCTGTAACAGATACCAACTATATTCTGATTTGGTTTTGACTGATACTATCTTATCCCATCTGCATACTTTCATCCTTTCTGTGACAACATGTTTAGGTATGTCTGTTATAGGTAGCATTTGACTTCAATATTTAAAAAAATTTTTTTAATCCAATTTGAGAGTCACAGTCTTTTAACCAGTAAATTTAGCCTATGTACATTTTCTGTGTATGTTGTATTTGGAAATATTTCTGTCATCTTATTTGTAATTTTTACTTGTCCTAATGTGTCTTTGCTTCTTTATTTCCCACTTTCCTACCTTCTTTCTATTAATTGATTGAATTTTATTTATTCCATGTTTTCTGTACACTGGTTCAGTAGTTTTACGTTAAGTTCTACAATTTCTTCCTGTTCTATTAGTGGTTATGCATAAATTTTTTCTAATATACATTTTTTTACTTAACATTAAATGTATTTAACATCCCTTTTCTCCTCTGGAGAATACAGGTAGTACTTAGAGAGTTTTAACCCTGATCATTGCCCCTTCCATTTTACCTCTAAAATTAGTAATTGTTTTATACAGTTGATGTGTTTAGAATTAACTATATGTTTACCTCTTTCTTTAATCTGGGCTCACTTTCCTTCTCTCTGAAGGAGCTTCTTTAATAGCTTTTACAATGAGGAGTGTGAGTGACAAACTCTCTGAAATTATAATTTTTTCTTTATTTCTGAATAATAGTTTATCTGGTAATAGAATTGTAAAACTATAAGTTATTTTTCCTTAGCACTTTAAGGATTTTATGCCTATGTCTTCTGATCTCTATTTTTATTCTTTAAAAATCTGTTTTTAGTTTTACCATTTTCTAGGTAATTCACTCACCACCTTCCCATTTTAAGGCTTTCTTTTCGCTTCTGGTGTTCTTCAATTTCAATATGATGTGTGTTGGTGTCTAAAGGTGAATTCAATTTTGTATGCCTTATTTGGAGTGTATGTTGCACTTTGAGAATTCAAGTTTTTAATTCTGGAGCATTCCCTAGACATTATCCCTTTGATTATTGACTTTCCACCATTTGTTCTTATCTTTTCTGGAACTCCTGTTTGACATTTGTTAAAACTTCTCCTTTGCTCTATGCCTTTTAAGCTCAATCTCATATTTTAAAAATCTTTTTATTTCTCTGCACTGCATACTGCTAAACTCCCTTAGATATATATTCCAGTTCAACAATTTTCTCTTCCCTTATGTCTAATATGTAATTTGCTTTGTCCACTGTGATTTTTATTTCAATGATTATTTTTAATTTCTAGAAGTAGTGTTTCATTCTTTACCAGATGCATATGTTCATTTTTTCACATCTTCTTTAATTTGGATTTCCAAAATGTTTAAATATCTTTACTTATTTAAAATATACTTATAGCTTTTTAAAGATTGTTTTCCATTTTGTGATGCTCTTGAAGTTCTAATCCTCCTGATTATTTTGTGTCTGCTGACTGTTACTGTTGTGTATTTACTCGTGTTGTAATTTTTAAAAATAGTATTCAACATTAGTGTGGCTTCTTTTCTCTTTGGGGCACCCTTGATTGTTTGGAGCAGTTTTGCACTTGTTTTGCTTGTATCCAAAGATATCACCAACATAGAACCTATTTGCACATTAATTTCTTAACTCAAGAGACCTTAAACCATCCAGCAGCATAAATTGAGCCCTAACGTATTTAAGGCATCAGCCCTGTTTTACATTCTAAGCCCTGTTTTACATTTAACCGAGAGCCCAGGCAGAAGCTGACGAGTCTCCTTGCTTCCTGTGCTCATAAGCAGGTTTTCCCTCTATTTCATACTCTCACTTACAGTTAGAGAATAGTCCTTAAAGGGTCCCGTCTTTCTGCAGACATCTTTCCCACTCATCATCTCATGGAGGGCCTCTTCTATTCTAACTTAGTAGAAACCTCCTGCACCAGCTCCCCCAGAGCAGCTCCTGCACCAGCTCTGTGATTTTCAATCCTGTCTCTGTTTCTGGCACCTGGAGATTACCTTGCTCCCTTGCAAGCTTAGCTGCACACATTAAGAAAAAAAAAATCATATTTTATCCAGCATTTCTAGGTGTTCATAATGGGAAGCTCGTCCCATTTTCTAAGCTTGCCTTCTTGCCAGACTTGGGAAATGCTTCATGTCTTGATTTCTTAATCAAGGGCTTTGCGCTAGGGTTGAGGGATACATCTTGGCAAAGAGGAGCAAAGCCCCTTTCCCATCTCTATGCTGCCCTCTTTAGCAGCTTTGTGGAGGAAAACTGCCATTAAGAGAGAAAGGGCTCTCCTTTCAGTTTGAAATGTATCATAGGTGACACAAGGGGAGGTAGAAATTCCCATCCATAAGTTTTAGATTCCTAGAGGAGTGCCTTCCTTTTGTAGTTTCATTGAATCCAGAATTTCACTGAATCACAGTAGCATTCACCATCCTGGAAAAAAAACAAAATCCAAAACAACAAGCCAGGTCAGTATCTGGGCTGGAATTACACAAATGCTACAGAGAAATGCTCTTTACTGTGCTTTTCATGAGTGTAAAGTGAGAACATTGTGCCCACGTTCCATCTTGGCCCATTATTTCAGTGTTGGAAAGATCGATATATCGTGGCATATGGGAAAGCTTTAATAAGAACACTTCAGGGACTTCCCTGGTGGTGCTGTGTTTAAGAATCCGCCTGCCAATGCAGGGGACATGGGTTCGATCCCTGGTCCAGGAAGATCACACATGCTGTGGAACAACTAAGCCTGTGCGCCACAACTACTGAGCCTGCACCCTAGAGCCCGAGAGCCACAACTACTGAGCCCGCGTGCCGCAACTACTGAAGCCTGCTCGCCTACAGCCCATGCTCCGCAACAAGAGAAGCCCTGCTCACAGCAACTAGAGAAAGCCCACGCGCAGAAACGAAGACCCAATGCAGCCAAAAATAAATAAATAAATTTAATTTAATTAAAAATTTAAAAAAAGAAAGAACACTTCACAGCCGAGTTTTGCTAATCCAGTTCAAGGTTGGTGTCATTTGTTCTCATCAGATTTTGGAGTTCTTGGCAGAAGGGAAGATGAAACCTTTAAGGGAGTTGGTGGAAATGAAATTCAGAGAGCTTGTCTTCTGTCCAAAGATTCATGCAGCAATCCTGCAAGTTATATCCCTAAATCGTGTCCTTTTCTTCTGCTCTGTTTTGATCAACATCCGATGTCAAGGCTTTGAGCAGATAAAAATGCAGAAGGTCATGGAAAGGTGAACATTCACTTTAGCCTCTTACACGGAACAGCTACGTTTGTCATAGTTGGAGCATGACATGAGAAAGACACACAGTGTCATGAGGTAGTGGGAAAAAAATCTGGCATCCGTTTTCTGCCCTTCCCAAACCTACAGACTGCTGTGTGGTGGAAAGAGCCATGGATCTGGAGCTGGAAGAGCCTGGAGTGGTCCTCCTGGCTGTGTACGTGCAGGAAGCATTGCCCAGGAAGAGAATGTGGACCCCGGTCTGTGCACCCTGTGGGCGGGTGCCCACCTGAGCCACAGGCCCGGCCCCTCCAGCACCTGCTCTGTTGGTGCTCCCAGCTCCCACTGCCCACAGAATCGAGTCCAGACTCCCAGCCCAGATTCAGCGCCCTGCCTTCTCTAAATGCCCCCTGCTTGCCCAGCTCCACAGTCAGACTCCGCCCCGCTGCACCTTCACGCCTCTGCCCTTTGCCCTGGAATCTGCCTCCTGTCTCCTTCCTCCAGACCATGAAACACCGTCTTCCTCCTCAGTCTTCGAGGCCTTTGCAGATGGTGCCTCCTCTGCGAAGCTGGCCTTTCCCTGTGGCTGGGATTCTTCGCACTCCCTCCGGGTCCCCGGCTTCTTGTTTATGCTTCTCTGGCACCTGACAGCCAGGACTGGCGTTTCTGCACAGACACTTGTGAAGATAGGCAGGTGTCAGAAGCCCTGCGTCCTGCGGCCGATTCTGCCAGTAGCTCTCCAGGTGGCTTTGAAAAATGCTGGCCCTAGGCCCCGTTTTCCAGTTTGTAAAGGTGAGGGGCTTAGCCTGGGTGCTCACCGTGGTCCCTTGCACAGTGCCATGTACACACTGTTGCTCAGACGGTTTGTGAAGCTCCGAAGGGCTGCAGAATCTTCAAGGTAGTTGCCCGGGGTGGGCATCAGGAAGGTGACAAGGGGGGCCCGGTCTTAGAGTGACGTGTGATAAGGGGGCTGAGAGGACACCCCTGTTTATTCTGAGTGGATAATTCCAACCTCTGGCCTTCAGACCTTCCTCATGGAATCAGTTTATGAACTTTCCTTTTATTTAAAAAAGAGATGAATAAAGAACTCTGCGCACAACCTGTTCTTCTCCTCTTGAGGTGTAATCCAGAGAGGCAGTAACTCACGGGTTTAATGCGGATCCCTGAAAGCACGTGACTGAGGACAGAGTTTTCTACAGTGGGAAACTAAAAGTCTTTTTTTTTTCAAATAAATTTATTTATTTTATTTTTTTTGGCTGCGTTGGTCTTCGTTGCTGCGTGCGGGCTTTCTCTAGTTGCGGTGAGTGGGGGCTACTCTTCGTTGTGGTGCGCAGGCTTCTCATTGCGGTGGCTTCTCTTGTTGCGGAGCACGGGCTCTAGGTGCGCGGGCTTCAGTAATTGTGGCACGTGGGCTCAGTAGTTGCGGCACACGGGCTTAGCTGCTCCGCAGCATGTGGGATCTTCCGGGACCAAGGCTCGAACCTGTGTCCCCTGCGTTGGCAGGTGGATTCTTAACCACTGCACCACCAGGGAAGCCCCTAAAAGTCTTTGAAGAGATTGAAAATGTGAAAACTAGGGAGGCCAGAATGCTGTTTTGCACAGATGTGTCTTGCTCTCTCTGTAGAATGGAGTCATTTCCCCAAAATGCTCACGTGGTCCTACTTCGTAACCTGCAGGAGGTGCTGTGAGGCAGAAACCCACGGAAACTACTAGATTTCCCACTGCCACCGCTGTTCCATGAACGACTGCTGTCATTTGTGGAAGGGCTGTCATTGGAGGACACTTTATGAAGTGCTGTACATGAGCTTGTTAATTAACCCCATTGTTACAGGTGAGGAAAGTGAGGTTGGGGACTGTAGGTGACCTTCTGGAGGTCGTGTAGCTAGTGACGAGCAGGGCTGGAATCTGTGAGCCCATCTTCTCAGCCTTTAGGTTGCACTGCCTCTTGCAAAACCCAGCTCCTTTACTTTCTTTTTTTTTTTTTAAGCTCAGTCAACATTTTACTCAGAAATTCGTTAAAGATTTGAAACCTTTTTTAAAATTAATTTTTATTGGGGTATAGTTGCTTTACAATGCTGTGTTAGTTTCTGCTGTACAGCAAAGTGAATCAGCTACACGTATACATATATCCCCTCTTTTTTGGATTTCCTTCCCATCTAGGTCACCACAGAGCATTGAGCAGAGTTCCCTGTGCTGTACAGTAGGTTCTCATTAGTTATCTATTTTATACACAGTGGTGTATATATGTCCATCCCCATCTCCCAGTTCACTGCACCCCCCTTTCCCCCTTGGTAACCATAGGTTTGTTCTCTACATCTGTGTCTCTATTTCTGCTTTACAAATAAGTTCATCTGTATCATTTTTCTAGATTCCACATATAAGGGATATTATACAATATTTGTTTTTCTTTTTCTGTCTTACTTCACTCTGTATGACAGTCTCTAGGTCCATCCACGTCTCTGCAAATGGCACAATTTCATTCCTTTTAATGCCAGCCCCTTTACTTTCTAAATGGGGTTTCTCAATCCCTCAGTCTGAAACCCGACGCTTCAGAAATACCTGGGTGGCTTTAACAACTCCCGAGATTCTGGACTCCTCCCAGGAATTCTGATTTAATTGGTCGGTCTGGGGTTGGGGGGCCAGATCTCAATATGTTTTAAACCATCTGAGGCAAGTCTTTCCTGTGTGAGAAACACTATTACCAAGGTGCGGACAGAGGCCCGCTGAGCACCGAGAAGGGAGCAACCGATTCCAACTGAGATCAGTGAGAGGTTGGGGGAAAGCAAGGCTGTTGGAGGCGGGCCCTGGAAGGGAAGCAGGGTTCCCGGGGTGTGGGCCGTGAGAGGGCACAGGCCTCCCTGGGGGAAATGCAGAGTGGACATAGAAGATGCAGGCAGGGGAGGCCTGGGCTGTGAGGATTGAGCTGGGCGGGCGGTTGGGGACCACTGGGGGTCCTGATGAGGTCCTGATGGGTCTGAATTCCAGAAGCCCAGCTGCTCACGGGCTCCCCGGGCCGGACTTCCTGCCCCTGGGGGTGCATGCACGTTACTCAGCAGGTGGCTCCCCAGTGCGGGCTGGGGTGGGACCCTGCCAGCCACGTCTCAGCGCCTTAACGGGGAGGGTGGGGGGGCGTGTTCTCCTGCCCCGGGAGGGGCTGTGCCGCCCTGTGAGTGGCGCCTGCCGCCTCCAGGTGCATCCCGTGATTCCGCAGAGACCGGTCGCTGCAGGCGGTGTGCTGGGGGTGGGCGTCCAAATGCCGGGGAGGGTGGCTCTGTGGACGCCTTGGCCTTTCCCCAGAGGCACATCGGGCTGTGCTGGGAGCTTAAGAATGTTCGAGCCCTGAGGGCTCGGCTGAGAGAGCCCAGAGAGAGAAGGGGTGTGGGTGAGAGGGGGTGTGTGCCTCTCCACGTGGGTGTGGCAGTGAGGGCGTGTGTACGTGTGTGAACTGTGGCCGAGAGTCGTGTGTGCGGCTGTGTGTGTGAGGGTATGAGTGTGTGTGTGCGTGGGCGTCACTGTGTGTACACACACATACACGTTCCACGGCAGGTTCACTGAGCCCCCAGAGCTTTCGGGCCGATGTTCCTTCCTTGCCCTTTTGTCACTGAGATGAGAGCCTGGGCTTTGGCCTTCTACCGATTCGGCTTCAGGTCCTCCTCATCCGTGTAATCCCTCCGGCCTCATTTTGCTCACGCCTCCAGCAGAGGGTGCAGAGTGGGGGTGCCTACCTCTCCAGGCTGTTGCGGGCGTTTCCTGTAAAGCCCCGGTGCATCGGTTCATGTGCTTCTTGGCCATCTGTATGTCTTCTTTGGAGAAATGTCTATTTAGGTCTTCTGCCCATTTTTGGATTGGGTTGTTTGTTTTTTTGATAATTGAGCTGCATGAGCTGCTTGTAAATTTTGGAGATTAATCCTTTGTCAGTTGCTTCATTTGCAAATATTTTCTCCCATTCTGCGGGTTGTCTTTTCGTCTTGTTTATACCCTGAGAAAACCATAATTCAAAAAGAGTCATGTACCACAATATTCATTGCAGCTCTATTTACAATAGCCAGGACGTGGAAGCAACCTAAGTGTCCATCGACAGATGAATGGATAAAGAAGATGTGGCACATATATTCAATGGAATATTACTCAGCCATAAAAAGAAATGAAATTGAGTTATTTGTAGTGAGGTGGATGGATCTAGAGTCTATCATACAGAGTGAAGTAAGTCAGAAAGAGAAAAACAAATACCATATGCTAACACATATATATGGAATCTAAAAAAAAAAAAATGGTTCTGATGAACCTAGGGGCAGGACAGGAATAAAGACACAGATGTAGAGAATGGACTTGAGGACACGGGGAGGGGGAAGGGTAAGCTGGAACGAAGTGGGAGAGTGGCATGGATGTATATACACTACCAAATGTAAAATAGATAGCTAGTGGGAAGCAGCTGCACAGCACAGGGAGATCAGCTCGGTGCTTTGTGACCGCCTGGAGGGGTGGGATAGGGAAGGTGGGAGGGAGGGAGACGCTAGAGGGAAGGGATGTGGGGATATATGTATATGTATAACTGATTCACTGTGTTATAAAGCAGAAATTAACACACCATTGTAAAGCAGTTATACTCCAATAAAGATACTAAAAAACAAAAAAGCCCCAGTACACAGGAGGTGGTCAGGCTGCACTGCCTGTCCCACTCAGCCCGCCGCCTCCACCAGTTCACATCTGTCCCTTGTGGCAATGCTTTTGCTCCTCCTGGCATGAGACGGAGCCTGCTACGCATCCCACAGCATGCCCTCATCCCGGGCTGTGGTCTACTGGGGCCCTAGCCCCATGGCAGACCCCAGGCAACTCAAGTTCCCTCTCCCTTCCTCAGTTTCCTCATCTGTGAAAAGGGAGTGCTCTTCGCACACCACAGAGCTGTTCGCGTGGCCAGAAGAGGTAGCTGCCAGGGGCTGCGTGCTGCAGGCCGGATCCTGTTACAGTCACAGAGCCAAGAACTCTGCCTTTTCCTCTGAGCCTCTCTTTTGCTCCTTAGTCCTCTATGGCTTTCGTTAGCATAGTGTGGAAAATCTACATGGAGTTTCTCTATGGTGATTCACCACCACATGCACACACACCAGGCCTGTGGCCATGTGCCCATTTGCACAGGGGCACTTGCCTGTCTTCCCGGCCATTCATAATCCCCTCAATTTCAGTCTTCATAGAAAATGACTCAGGGTGAGCAGATCCCTTGTGCTTCCCTTATTCACTTCAGGAGACACTGGGCCTTGGTTTTCCGAGTTCTCTTTGGACCTGGGATTAATACAGTTTTAGCCACACAGAGTAGAACAGAAGGTTGAGACAGTCTCGCGGGCAAGTGGGGTTGGGCTGCAGCTCTGATGATTCTAGTTGCGCCTAGCTGCTGCTTTCAGTGCTCCGTGCCTGTTTCCTCATCTGTCGGAGAGTAATAGTGAAAGAATCCTCCTGAGATTGTTATGAGAATTCTAGCAAAGAGTATCTGAAAGTGCTTTGTGTCAGCAGACTATGAAATATGATGTGCATGAGTGGTAGCTGCACTTCCCTCAATTACATTCGTCCTCCACGCTGGTTTCTGTGCCTATTTATTTCCTTGCAGATCAAGCGTGGCAGGTTGTCCCCACCTTTAAGAAACCAGAACATCCTGACATGCAGGGCTTCTATCACACGGACTGGGCGGCTGGGGCGGGGCAGGGAGAGCTGCGTGGGGAGACGTGGGTTTTCTGTGACTTGTTCTGGGCAGGAACAGAGCCTCTCGGGGCTTCATTGCCTTTTCCATACAAGAAAATCCAAACCACTGGTCTCTGCATGTCCCCGCAGACGTTCGTGGAGAGAGCTCGCTAATGTGTATAGATGCCCATGGAGAGCACTGCCCTCAGGGTGGACAGAGACCCCATGGTCCAGAGCAACTGAAATTTAACACCCCCCCCCCCACCACAGACACTGTTTCCCTAGAAAATAGTCTGGCTGTGTGTGGGCTGAGTCAATTTTTTTTTTTTTTTTTTTGTGCGGTACACGGGCCTCTCACGGTTGTGGCCTCTCCCGCTGCGGAGCATAGGCTCCGGACGCGCAGGCCCAGCGGCCATGGCTCACGGGCCCAGCAGCTCCGCGGCATGTGGGATCTTCCCGGACCGGGGCACGAACCCGTGTCCCCAGCATCGGCAGGCGGACTCTCAACCACTGCACCACCAGGGAGGCCCTGAGTCAAATTTAAAATCAATAAGTCAATCGTCAAAATGCCTTTTCTAAGCAGGGTGTGACTGGGGAGGGTAACGTGTGTGATTTGATGTTTCCTTGTAAATCTCAGAACCTGGGTCCATATTTATCCGTGAGGAGCTTTACTTTCCCTTAAGCTTTGTTAAGCTTTCAGTATGATGTTTTTCATTTTTCCATCCAAGATATGTTAATGTAGATTTTTCTTCCCATTTCAAAATAAGGTTAGTTATTGTTTGGTGATTACAAAATAATACGTGGTCATGGTAGGAATTTTGGAAAAGAAGGGAAATTATAAAGAAAATATTAGAGTTACCTGTAAAAAATAAGAACTGTGCTTGAATGGGAAGGGGCAAGGGGAACGTTCTAGATCTTTGTAGGGGTTTTGCTTATAACACAGGCATATACGTTTGTCACAACTTCAGCAAATAGACTCAAGTTTTGTGCACTTCATTGTATGTAAATCTTATATTAAAAGAGAAACTGTAAACAATTATTGAACTTGGGTTAATTATATGCATGGTGAAATCTTTAGGGGGAGGTGTACCGATGTCTGCAATTTAGTTTGAAGTGCTTTAAAAAAAAACGAGATGGCTTCATGAAGGTTAGATGGATAGATATGTGATAAAGTAAATATAGTAAAATGTTAATGGTGGAATACAGATGGTGGTTATATGAGTGTTCACTATAAAATTCTTTCAGGACTTCCCTGGTGGCACAGTGGTTAAGAGTACACCTGCCGATGCAGGGGACACAATGCAGGGGTCGAGCCCTGGTCTGGGAAGATCCCACATGCCGCAGAGCAACTAAGCCTGTGCGCCACAACTACTGAGCCTGCGCTCTAGAGCCCGCGAGCCACAACTACTGAAGCCCGTGCGCCTAGAGCCTGTGCTCCGCAACAAGAGAAGCCACCACAATGAGAAGCCCGCACACCACAACGAAGAGTGGCCCCCGCTCGCCGCAACTAGAGAAAGCCCACGCGCAGCAGCGAAGACCCAATTCAACCCAAAAAAATAATAATAATTAATTAATTAATTAAAAAAATAAAATTCTTTCAACTTTGCTGTATGTTTGAAAATTTGCATAATAAAATATTGAGAAACAAAGATGACTAATTCAGAAAGAACATGCGTATTTACAATCCGAAGGTAACCACCATTAACATTGGAGTGTATATTATTTTCTTCCAGTTTCATTTCCAAGAAGATGTAATTTTGTATAATTAAGATCTTACTACATAACATATTTATTTTCACATTTTCCACTCAGTATTGTACCACAGTTTTCTTTTGTCATAAAAAGTCTTCAGTGTGTAATTTTATAATTAAGGTACAGTTTACACAGCTAGAATTCACACGCTTTAGTGCACAGTTCTGTGAGTTTTGACAAATGCATAGAGGCATGCAACCACCCCTCCAATCAAGAGGTGGAATAGTTCCATCATCCAGGAAAATTTCTCTGTGCCGTTTTGCCAGCACCTTGCCTCACATCCAGCCCCGGGCAGCTACGGATCTGTTTTTCAGAATATCGTTAAGGTGGAACCTTCGAGTCTGGCTTCTTTCACTCAAGCACAATACATTTGAGATTCATCCATGTCATTTACAAGTACTGGTAATTTGTTCCTTTTTATTGATGAGTAGTATTGCATTGTAAGGATGTACATTAATATAATTTTTTTTTTTTTTGCGGTACGCGGGCCTCTCACTGTTGTGGCCTCTTCCGTTGCGGAGCACAGGCTCCGGACGCGCAGGCTCAGCGGCCATGGCTCACGGGCCCAGCCGCTCCCCGGCATGTGGGATCTTCCCGGACCGGGACACGAACCCATGTCCCCTGCATCGGCAGGCGGACTCTCAGCCACTGCGCCACCAGGGAAGCCCTAATATAATTTTAATGTTTGTAAGAAATCATCGTATATGGTAACCCGTTTTATTTATGCGTTCCCCTAATATTTGGATATTTAAGATGTTTTATTTTTTCACTATTATAAATGCCATTGTAATGAACATCATTTTTTTATAATTGTAACTATTTTTAAAAAAATTTTTGTTGGAGTATAGTTGATTTACAATGTTGGGTTAGTTTCAGGTGTACAGCAAAGTGTATCAGTTGTACATATACATAATGAACATCTTTATGCAAAATCATAGTCAATAATTTCTTTAGGTAGATTACTGGGAAGCGAATTACAGAGTATATTATAAATATTTTTAAAGCACTTATGACATTTTTTAAACCTTAAAAAGTTTTTCCTTGCATTTCTTTATGTGGTTCATAACCAGCTTGACTTAAAACTCCACTGGTGTTTATAATCCTTTCTCCCCCGCTTCTCTTTTTCAATATTGTCACCCCGTAGAGCTGACTCGAAGTTTCAGTGTCATCAGCGAGGCTTTGAAATTCTAAATGATGGAGACCAATCAGGAAACTTCCCTCTTCTTGGTGAAAATCTTGGAGGAACTGGACAGCAAGCAAAATACCGTTTCCTACCAGGACCTGTGCAAATCCCTGTGCACCCGTTTTGATCTGTCCCAGCTCTCCAAACTGAGAAGCGTCCTCTTCTACACGGCTTGTCTCGATCCCAATTTTCCAGCCACGTTATTCAAAGACAAGATGAAATGCACCGTGAACAACCAGCAATCGAAGAAAATCATGGTGGCGGCAGATATCGTGACGATATTCAACCTCATCCAGATGAACGGGGCTACAGCCAAAGAGAAGCTCCCCAGCGGCCGGCAGAAGATGCGCAAGAAGGAGGCGGCCTTTGACTTGGGCCGCTCGGACACGGAACTCTGCACCGCAGCCCAGTGTGAGTCCCTCAGCTGCGAGCTGAGCGACCAGCCTTTCAGCCGGGGCTACCCCACCCGCCAGTCTTCCAAATGCCGCAAGATGGACTGCAAGGACTGCCCGCAGTTTGTACCTGCCTCCGAGCCCAACTTCCTGCTGGGGGTCAGCAAAGATGTGAAAAACCGGGCGGCTTCCCTGGACAGGCTGCAGGCTCTGGCCCCCTACTCGGTGGCCAGCCCTCAGCCCTGCGAGATGCAGAGAACCTATTTCCCCATGAACATCGAGAGCGAGTCCATGTCCGATCAGGACTCCCTGCCCCTCACCCAGGGCATCAAGGAGACTTTCATCTCTAATGAGGAGCCCTTCGTGGTCCAGTCCTGCGTCCAGAAAAGGAACATCTTCAAAGAGGAGTTTCACAACCTGATGACTGTGTCCCCCGAGTTGGCCAGCCCCGCCAACAAGGCTGAGGGCGAGCGCGGGAAACCCCAGGGCCGCAAGGAGTCCCACAAGACACCCTTCCCCAATCACAGCTTTGAGATGCCCTACAACAGCCAGTACCTGAATCCCGAGTACTCCCCTGTTCCTGACAAAAGGCGGGCAAAGCACGAGAGCTTAGATGACCTTCAAGCCTCCACGTATTTTGGACCCACTCCAGTGATGGGGACCCAGGAGGCCAGGCGCTGTCCCGGGAGGCCGGGTAAGCAGACCCCCTGGCCGGCCAAAAGCTGGAGCCTAAACACTGAAGAAGTTCCTGACTTTGAACGGTCCTTTTTCAATAGAAATCCCTCCGAGGAGAAGCTCCGCTATCCAAATCCCAGCAGCCAGACCGCCAACTTCCCAACCCCAGACAGGCGCCCAGCTTACCTCATGCCGCAGGAGCAACAGCCAGTGCTCCCCGTCGGCTACGTGGCCAAGCCAAACGGGCTCAAATCTAAAGAGATCTCGTCCTCCGTTGACCTGGAGAAGCATGAACCGGTCAAAAAGTTTAAAGACAAGAGCATTAGCTGCACCAGCAGGCAGCTCAGCTCAGACACCAGTAGCGTGGGCACCCAGACCGAGCAGCACGTCCTGGAGCCCAAGAAATGCAAAGACTTGTGTGCCTCTGGGCAGGGCAAGTACAGTGACAGGCACGCCATGAAGCAGTCAGATGACGACTCGGAGGTCGTCAGTGATGACATCAGTGACATTTTCCGATTTCTTGATGACATGAGCATCAGTGGCTCGACGGGAGTGATGCAGTCATCCTGCTACAACAGCACAGGATCTTTGTCCCAGCTTCACAAGTCGGACTGTGACAGTTCACCGGAGCACAACCTAACCAAAATCGCCAACGGGCTCCCCAGCAGCAAAGGAGAAAAGGGCAACCGGCCTGAAAACAGCCACCACTCGGAAGAGGAATTGAAGACCAGCGTGTGCAAACTGGTGCTCAGGATCGGTGAAATTGAACGGAAGCTCGAATCGCTGTCGGGTGTCCGCGAGGAGATCTCCCAGGTCCTGGGCAAGCTCAGTAAGCTGGATCAGAAGATACAGCAGCCCGAGAAGGTGAGTGTGCAGATAGATCTGAATTCCCTGACCAGCGAGGCTCCGTCCGATGAGAGCACCTCTCCCCGGATGTTCCGTGCACACAATGGTTCCCACGGGCCCAAACTGGAGAACTCGGCCGACTGGTGCTCCTCAGACGCCAGCGGAAGCAACAGCGAAAGCCTTCGTGTCAAGGCGTTAAAAAAAAGCCTCTTCACCAGGCCATCCTCCAGGTCCCTGACGGAGGAAAACAGCGCCACAGAGTCCAAAATCGCCAGCATCTCCAATTCGCCCAGGGACTGGCGCACCATCACTTACACCAACCGCGTGGGCGTCGGAGAGGAGGATGTGAAAGACAGAGGCCCTGGGGAAAGTAAGGACTGGCATCGAAAATCTAAAGAGGTAATGCGCATGTAAGCTCGCGTAACTAGGCAGCAGCCTTACTATATAGCCCTGGTCTGTTCCCAAGCCTGGAAGCTTACATTACACGAAAAAGAGGCCTGCCCTTCTTGTGCTCGTAATCCTTCCGGACCTTCCATGTTAGAGCAGAGAGGACAGCATAGCCTGGTGGTTGGTCCCGCCAAATTGTCCATCAGCCCGGAGGAACACACGCTGCTGTGTTGCCGATGGGAGAAAGCATGGCTCAGATATTGGACTGGTGGTTCGAGACCTGATTTTCATAGAATGGGGAACATGGCAGAGCGGACAAGCATCACCAGGGATTTCTTCCCGTCCTTTCTGAAAGGGCAGGGTGCAGGCAAAGCAAAGGAGGGGAATGACTTAAAAGCGAGCTGGCTCCTATGCCCCTTTCACATACTTTGTGGCACGCGTGGTGTTCCTTTTTAAAAGTTTGAGTTTTTTTCATTTTAAGATCAATAGATGATTCGTAAGAAAAGAAGATAAATTAAGGAAATTATTCACAGTTCCACCGCCCAAGGATGGCAACTCTTAATATGATGTCTTTCTTTGCTTTTGAGGTTTTCTCCTACAGTTTTATGGGGACGTGAGCGTTTTTACCTTTATAGTCAGCATCTTTCTGTCAGTGCTGGAGTGAGCACACACACACATACTCACATTCTTTCTTCTTCTCGTCCCCTGCACTAGGGATGATTTGTTTCAGCGGTACTTGTGGCCGCTGTTTCTCCTTCTAAGTAGGTTCCATTGAACCCTTTCTGGCCAAAGTGATGCCATTTCAACTTGTTGCTCGTCTCAATTCCCTTCCCTGATTCCAAAGGTCAGTGGACAGACCACGGGGCCTCCTGAGGGCTCGGAGGACCAGTCATCAGAGAGGGAGTGAAGAGGTGTGGCTGCAGATGTTGAATACAGAGAAGGGGGCTGAGTCCCTCGAATGCCAAGAAGGGCAAGCTTAGAAAATGGAGCCCTAAGGAAGTTTTCAGGGTCCAAAGCAGGGAAAGAGAGTAAAATAAGAAGTGATTTTTTTCTGATCCCAAAGGAACCTCTGGTACCTGTGCCGGCCACTGTTCTCTTCGGTAGCCACTTACAACACGTGGCGTTGGACAGAAATCAGAATATATTATGGGCCGACACTCCGACGAGATGCCCAGCTGTGGGTCTTTTCCTCTGGTGCTGCTGTCGTGTCAATTAGCTGCTAGAGTCTGGCCAGGTTCCTGGAGCCCTGGGTCTTAGGGAGCATTGAAAATGGCCATTTAGAGCACGCCAGTGGTTTGACACTTCTGTAGATATATCAAGTTTAACTGAACTAGCCATGCGTCCAACCCATAAAATGTCAAAGCCCCCAGAAACCACCAGAAATAAGCTTGAGAAAGACCCCTTGAAATGCACAGCTCAAAGTTGCTAGTGTTTGGGGTGAGCGGTCTTCACTGGGCCTCCTTCTGTGACCTCCTTTCTGCCTCCCGATGTGTGGCTCTCACCATCCCTGGGCTGATGCCTGCCATGGTGGGGACCAACCCTGGGGCCCTTCTGAACTTTGCTCCCAAATCTCAAACTGCTGAAGGCCAGCTCCCCCAGATGTCTGCCATGGGCTGAAATCTGCAGGTCCCAGCTAGATTTCCTGTTCCTTCAAAGCCAGGCTTCCCTCTCCCTGTACCCATTCTGGGGTCGCCATTCTAGCCATTCCCCAAACTGAAGGGGCGTCTCTCACCTCTGACTTCCCTCGTTGGCTCTCTCACATCCAGCTGGGCTACTCGACCCTTTCGATTCAGCTTTTGTGATGTTTCTTTCCGCTTAAATCCACCCTCCCTCCCCCAAGTCCAGGCTCCTCCCACCTCCCACCTGGGCTTTGGGGGCACATTTGTAACTGGTCTGTCTCGCTGATCACCCCCCCACCTCTGCCGCCACTTCCATCTCATCCCATCCACCACTGCTGTGCTCCCTTTCCTAAAACTCCACTCGGGGGTGTGCAGTGCCTCCTGTTCCCAACTCCTCCTTGACTCCCCTTTGCTCAGCAAGAAGTTTCAAGCCACTCAGCCCGGCCACTCAAAGCCTGGGCATGTCATGTCCTTCTCCCCAACAGGAGGGCTCCAGGTGACCTGGACCGGGCCCTTCTCCACCTTGATACATCTGCCTGGTTTTCCTCAAAAGTGCCACCCTCTTTCACTCAGTCACTCGTTCAGCAAGTACTGATGAAGCATCTAGGATGGCCAGGCCCCATCCCACTGTCGAACCTTCACTCACGTGATTCCTCCATCCAAAGTTTCCTGTCCAGGGACTTCCCTGGGGGTCCAATGGTTAAGACTTCACCTTCCAATGCAGGGGGTGTGGGCTTGATACCTGGTCGGGGAGCTAAGATCCCACATGCCTCGTGGCCAAAAAATCAAAACATAAAACAGAAGCAATATTATAACAAATTCAATAAAGAGTTTAAAAATGGTCCACATCAAAAAAAAAAAAAAAAAAGTGTCCTGTCCACCTGCTCGGTGCTGATCTAGACCCAGTTCCCCTCAAGGCCTCTTCATTCGTAAGCCTCTGAAAGCCTCCCAAGATCATTGCTGGTCTCTGGTCTCCTGCCTTTCATCCTCTTTGTTCCGACAGAGTAGATACCAACCTTTATTTTAAAAGTATCTCAGGTATACATACCGACTGCCATGTTAGAACGCAAACGCCTCCACGGTAGGAGCAGGGAGGCGAGCGTGGGCAGCGGGTAACTTTCCATCTCAGAAGCGAGAACAAATTCAAATCCTGGCTCTGCCACTTCCTGGCTGTGTGACATTGGGCCAGTTCATCAACCTCTCTAAGCTGAGTTTCCGCATCCACGGCGGGGAGTATAATGTTATAGCCTTGCCGATGTTCTCGAGGAGCTGAAATGGCATATCGCGTGTTCAGCCCCGAGCACAGCAGGAGACGCGCACAGTCAGCCCTCAGTTCATTGTAGTTAGGATGCCTTGTTGTTATTATTGGCACCTGCCCTGCCCCCAGCTCGGCACGGGCCCTGCATGCCGTGGGAGCCCTCTGGGTGTTCGGTAGTGGTGATGAGCTGAATGAATAAACTCAGTGACACCTTTTAGAAGATACTTGGGTTTGATGAGCTAGAAAAGAAGAGGACACCTCACTTCCTTATTTGGATTTGGCCAAGTTTATCCTGCTTTCTCTGTAGCAGCATCAGCGGTCCTAATGGTTTGGAAGGGCTCCGAGTTCTACTGTATTTGAGCAAGGGCCGATGGGTCTAGTTTGCTGGGAGCTGGGAGCGTGCTTCTGGTCCCCATCCACGTGTAGGATACGCACACTCCCACTCACACACGTTATCTCATCAGCTGCTCACACATAAACTCTCCCTTTCCTGACACCTGAGCCCATTCCCCACCTCTTGCTTATCCACACCGTCCCTCACTCATGTTCTTATGTTTCCCTTCTCTTTGTCTGTTGCTCACACCCACGGCTCTTCTGGCTCTCTGTTTCATGTGCACGACTCCATGATGTTGGGATCCATCCCTTTAAAAAGATTGGAGTGCCTTCTCCTTGGTGGTATGATTTTGCTGAGCGGGCGATTAAAAGGTGCTCACTGGGCTTTCCTGGTGGCGCAGTGGTTGAGAGTCCGCCTGCCGATGCAGGGGACACGGGTTCGTGCCCCGGTCCGGGAAGATCCCACATGCCGCGGAGCTGCTGGGCCCGTGAGCCATGGCCGCTGAGCCTGCGCTTCCGGAGCCTGTGCTCCGCAACGGGAGAGGCCACAATAGTGAGAGGCCCGCATACAGCAAAATAAATAAATAAATAAAAGGTGCTCACTATTGTGCCCTGCCTTCGGGGAACTCACAGTCCGGCGGAGGAGACAGACAGACAAACAGGCAGTTACAGTTCAGTGGGACAGTGCTGGCCGCGGGCTCTGTACACAGTCTGAAGGGTCACGTAGATGGGCGCTGACCCGGTCTTGGTCAGGGAGTACTTCTGGAGGACGTGACATCTATGTGGAGATCTGAGGGCCTCAAGGACTGAGAACGTAAGTGATGGCAGCTGTGTTGGGCACCTTCCTGCCTCCAAACTGTGGTCCACACTGTTCCCTTGTCTTGAAGGCCACGCAGAGGTCTCTGAAAATCACTAGAGGCTCCCACCACGTGCTTTCTGGCTTGGCTTCTTCCATCCAGAGAAGCAGTGTGGCATCAGTGGTTTCAGCCAGCTCCTAGGGGGAAGGACCCCATATCTTTTACTCCTCAGTACCAGGTAGAAATTGGTAAGAGAAAGAGGGGGCAGTGACTTCCCTGGCAGTCCAGGGATTAAGACTCTGCGCTTCCTTTGCAGGGGATGCAGGTTCGGTCCCTGGTCGGGGAACTAAGATCCCGCATGCCGCGTCGTGCGACAAAAAAAGGAAAAAAAAGGGGGGGGGGTACTATGCAGTAGTTAAGCAAAGCTTCTCTGAAGCCAGATGATAGATTTAAATGCCAGCTCCTCCCGTTGGCAGCTGTGCACCTTGGGGTAAATTACTGAGTCTTTCTGGGCTCCATTTCCTTAGCTGAACAATGCGTGTTAATGATAGTAGTCACGGTATGAGGGTTAGATAAAATCATCTCTTCCTGGCATAGCAATGTTGGGTCGTTTGAGTATTATCAATGTCATAAGCTTTTCCTAGTAAATGTCCCCCAGTCCAGATATTCTTTCTATTTGCTTGTGAATAACTGCATGTTGCTACCCGGGCAGAGCCCGGTGATGCAAAGCTGGTGTCTGCCCACTGGCACTGTGGGCTGTCTGACGGCATCTGTGTCGCTCTCTGGACTCCTCTGTGCCCCTCTGCAGGCAGACAGGCAGTATGACATCCCCCCGCAGCACCGACTGCCCAAGCAGCCCAAAGACGGCTTCCTGGTGGAGCAGGTGTTCAGCCCTCACCCCTACCCCGCCTCCCTCAAGGCCCACATGAAGAACAACCCTCTGTACACAGACATGCGGCTGACGGAGCTGGCGGAGGTGAAGCGGGGCCAGCCTTCCTGGACCATCGAGGAGTATGCTCGCAACGCGGGCGAGAAGGGCAAGCTGACAGCCCTGGACCTGCAGGTGAGCCTCTCACTGCCCCGGGTGGGGGGAGCCCAGCCACACCCTGGCGGATGCAGGAATGGATAGCGGATGCCCTAACCGGCCCGCTCCCTCACCTTCAGCTCCCTGGGTCCCCCCCGTGGAATTCGGAACCTGCATAACATCGTAGAGCAGAGATTGTTCGCAAGGAGATTGCTATTTCGCTTATGGCTTCGTAAACGTGTAGCAGTGGGAATGCTTGCTTGATTGATTGATCGACTTTGGCCATCCGATTTGCTAACGATACGTTTAAGACCCCATACCAAGTGCAGATTCTCGTATTTGCTCACAAGACCTCAGCCCAACTGTTTAATGAAACACAAGCTGATTTCTCCTTCCCCATGTAGCACGTGGGATAAAAGCATATTTGTGGGAGCCGAGCTATGGATTATGTTTCCATACGGAGCAGTCCCAGGTAAGCACCGTCCCCGGAAGCTCTGTGAATACAGTTGTGGCTGGAGGGCATGCTTTCTGTTCAACCACAGGCAGGGCTGGGTGTTGGCCACTTCCATTGTGGTGGGCAGTTCCACCTGGTTCCATCCATACTGCGTCTCTCTGTGTGTCCGCATCACCTCGGGAGCACAGGAAGCACCCTGCCCCCACCTGCCAGCTAGCTTGGTGGGCGGCGAGGCCAACGCCACCACTCACGTACGGGTCCCGGCAGGTCCACACCACTTAAAGGGCAGTTGGAGAGATGCCAGTGGGGGGGTGGTGGTAGGGCAGGGTCTCCCCTGAAATGGCCTCTCCCTAAAGCCAGGAGGGCTGCAGGAGGTGCAGTGCAGTGGCGAGAAAAGAAATGTGTTTTCCCGCAGTGTGTGGGTTCTAAGCCAGGCTCCTTTGCTGTGTGGCCTGGAATGTTCACCTGTTTGAGCTTTGGTTTCCTCACCTGTTAAATGTCCATAATAATATCTAACTTTCAGAGTCACTGTCAGAAATGAAAATAATGTATTTAAAGTACCTGGCATTAAGAAGGCACCGATAAGGCATTTTGGCGCTGTTGAAATGATGCTGAAATTGATCCACTCTGTATGGGACTTTTTTTTTTTTTTACGGTACGCGGGCCTCTCACTGTTGTGGCCTCTCCCGTTGCGGAGCACAGGCTCCGGACGCGCAGGCTCAGTGGCCATGGCTCACGGGCCCAGCCTCTCCGCGGCGTGTGGGATCTTCCCGGACCGGGGCACGAACCCGCGTCCCCTGCATCGGCAGGCGGACTCTCAACCACTGCGCCACCAGGGAAGCCCCGTATGGGACTTTTTAATCACGGTCTCTCACGCAAGGCACAGTGGCCTGCAGGCGGGAGTGATGATGTTCATCTCAAGTTTATAAATGAGGAACTCGAGGCCCCGAGAAGCACAAGAACTTGCTGCAGGTCTGACAAGTCTAAATTCATAATGGACTATCTGGCAATAAGACTCCTGTACTTCCTCCTATGTTGCCTTTCCACCATGTCATTTTTCTGTTGATGACAGTATAGTAGAGCTTCATGTCACACAAATGACTGCAGTGACGTTTGTTTATGTTGGGCCCTAAATGACAGCAATTATGGCAAGGGACATCTCTGGCCAGATCTTGAGAGTCAAGTGGGTGGTGATACCAGGACCACCTCAGAGGTACTCCTGGCCCCTGTCACCTCCTGCATGTTTTGTCCCCATGCCAGCTGCACGCCACTTGACCCTTCAGGCCACGTCCTCTCCTGTCACCATCTTGCTGGCAAGCAGTCTAGATAGGATTTGCTTCTCCTGCAGGAGGATCCCAGTGCTCTGCTGTGGCTACCACACCGCAACCTGTGGGTATTAGGATGCCACGAGCTGCAGGCGAGTCACAAAAGGCCCAGAGGTGTGAATGGCTCACCTGGTGGAATAATCAATGTTTCACCAGTATCATGGGATGACCTTGACAGGAGCAGGTTAATTGGATGAGTCAAAGACTGAGAAACATCTTTTTAAAGTTTGGGAGGCAGAGTCTGGGAGATTTCGCTCCTACAGATACATGCAATTTTAAAGTGCCAATTTTTAGGAAGCGTAAAGGCAAAATTATAAAAACTAAAAGGTCTTTAGATTAGAGAGCTTTAGGTGACATCACTTAAAAATGCAAAGGATAGTGTATCTAGTCTCAAAAAAATATAAGACAGGAAAGAGTTCGATAGCCTTTCGAGGGTGTTTGCAGCAAAACAGAACAGGTATCAGGAGCTCAGTGAAGGCAGAAAGGCACCACCTTACTTGTTTTCATCGCTTTGCAGAGACCCAGGTACTGTCTTAGGGCAGCTTCCGCATCTGGACCATCTTCTTGGGGCCCCATGGCGTCAAGATGTAAATTTGCCATCTATGGCCACTTGAGGGTGCAGCAAAGGTACAGGCCCCGTTTCCATTTCCAGCGCTCAGCAGGAGTAATTAACAACCGAGGATGCCCCCTGTGTCCCACTGGGTGGCACGAGAGCTTGCGGTTATTGGAAAAAGTAATTAAAAATAATAGACTTCACAGGATGAATCCCAGCCCCTAAAGCATAGCTACCTATGAAAGGAAGCCAGTTTCCTTCTGTCTGAGCTGGAGGGAACAAGACAAAATCTGATGTGTCGTTTACACACTGCTCACTCCTTGGCCCACCTTGGGAATATTGGGAAGAAGAGGTGGTGTTTCAGCCTCCCTGGTCAGAGCCTGTCTCCAAAGTGTCAGAGCAGGGAGAGCTGCCCCTTCAGCCTTCCACCCAAACCCGCCCAGCCCTACAGACCAGTCCCCAGCTTAACATGCCCACCTGGCTCCCTGGCTCCCCTCTAGGGTACCCAGGGAAACAGACCGATCCCAAGTGCCCATGGAGGACAGAGCTGTGTTGGGCAAAGAGCTGCAGCCCAAGCATAAGGACACTTGTCCTAACAGCCGCAGCTGGGCAGTAGCAGAAGTGCCCTGGGCAACTCAGGGAGACCGTGGCTCCTGGGACTTAGCGGAAGTGCTGGAGTAGGAGCTTCTTGCAAAGTCTGAACAGGCAATCCTGCGTTTTAAGGACTCTTCCATCATGGAGCATGTCCTGTTTCTCATGGTGTGGGTCCTCGCAATGGCCAGCATTGCCTACCGCTCCTCCCCGCCCTTCCAGATAACATGAATAATTGGAAAAGTCTTTGAACATTGTGCCTCCGTGAGGAAGGGGACCTGGGAGGATTTCAGGGACCCCGAAGTCCCATTCTCTTTTCATTATGTAACGTTGTACAGAATATTCTAGAATATTGGCACACTCTTCTCTAAAGGGCCAGAGAGTAACTGCTTTAAGACTCTGCAGGCCTTACAGTCTCCATCACAACTGCTCAACTCTGCCAATAATTGTCTCGAGCAGCCATGGGCAACTTGTAAATGACTGGATATGACTGTGTTTCGACAAAATATTATTTTGGGACACGGAGATTTGATTTCATATGATTTTCACATACCGCTGACTATTGTTTTCCTTTTATTTTTTTTCAATGATTTAAAAATGTGAGAACCGTTCTTAACTGGTAGGCTGTACGAAGGCAGGTGCTGGGCTGTATCTGGCGCCTGGGCTGGAGTCTGCCGGCCCCTGTACTGGGAGGCCATTAGAAACAGGAGAGCAGGGACTTCCCTGGCGGTCCAGTGGGTAAGACTCCGTGCTCCCCATGCAGGGGGCCCGGGTTCTATCCCCGGTCAGGGACCTAAGATCCTGCGCGCCGCATGGCCAAAAAACAAAACAAAACAAGAACAAAACAGGAGAGCGATAAAGCAGCCAGAGGAGTCCACGGCATGTGGGTCGTCCGCATCCCAGCAGGAAGCAGATGGCATACTCACGGGTGATGCGAGCGGGAAGGAGGGCACTCTTGGCGGAGGTGTAGGCAGGGTTTAGAGCCCGTGAAGCGCCCAGGGACCAGCATGAGGGAGAGGCTGTTGCTGCCCTTGGATCTGAAGGCCAAGGAAAGGGAGCTGTTTCTGAAACCCACCAAGACCCACAGCTGTGAGAGCGGGTACCTGATAGAACTGTGGCCCATCAGGGAGGGAGCAGGGGGAACTGTGCCCCACTGACTGAATCCACCTGGGATGTGTCCATATTGGCTGGTCTCCTGGGGGTACAGAGCAAGACAGAAAAGAACAGAGAATGGTTCTGAAAGGACAGGTGGAGAATGACTAATAGGGGTTAGAATAATCAATATTCCAATAACATAGTACATAGTGCGTGCGTGTGTGTGTGTGTGTGTGTGTGTGTGTGTGATATGTAACATGCCCACCTTTGTGAGCATGAAACAATCTGAGAAAATCTTCAAAATGGATATTTTGCTTGTGTTTCAAAGATTTAGACGACCTCACTTGGAATTGCAATGTGTTGCTGCTTTTATGTGACAGTCACATTATTAAATGTTTGCCGTGAGATGAGAACACACTGCCTTTCTTTATGGAAATAGATCATAGCCATCCACGGGGAATGGGATTCCTGGGTGATAACAGGTGAAATATAATACTTCTCCTGCAGACAGGCACTAATCTCAGGGAGGCTGGGAGACAAATGGCAGTGGGTGGGGGTCTCTCCCACTGGGGACCCTGCACCTGGCCTGGGGGTGGCCTGCCCCTGGTCTGTAGACCTGGCCTGTGAGCAGTGGCCTGACAGATGTTTGAAATGGAAATATTTTTATGTTTTGTTTGACCTGCTTATCTGGGAGGTGCCTTTGATTGTTCAGTGAGGCTTTACTGAAGAACTGGGAACCAAATCAGAGTAGTACAATAGCCTTGCTTTAGGCCCCTCTGTTCTTAGGGACCGTTAGTGGAGAATATTTTTCAGCGACTTTCCCTGCTTCCCATGCAGCAGGGCCAGCCTGTTCTTGGCCGTACGCCCTTGAGGCGTAGAGGCTGGTTTCTCGGCCCTATTTTGCTTGCTCCCAGGAATTCCCTGGGTTTTCCTGTGTCAAGACCATTGTGACCTGTTTTTTTTTAAAATATTTATTTATTTATTTAGTTGCACTGTTAGTTGTGGCAGGCGGGCTCCTTAGTTGCAGCACATGGGCTCCTTAGTTGTGGCATACAAACTCTTAGTTGTGGCATGCATATGGGATCTAGTTCCCTGACCAGGGATCGAACCTTGGCCCCCTGCATTGGGAGCACAGAGTCTTATCCACTGCGCCACCAGGGAAGTCCCCCATCATGACCTTTGTAGTAGGAGAGGGGCAGGTACAATCTGGGATGTGCGGGAGCCCGAGTCCTTGGTGGTCCACCTCGGGAGGGGCTGGTGGGCAGCGTTGGGCTCCTCGGTCATCTCCCCTGCAAGTTGCAGACAGCCCTGAGATGCTTCAGGGGTGATGATTGTCGGAACGTCTTGAACCTGTTGCACGTATTCACCATATTTCTAACATCTTCTCTTCACTTTTAGACTCAAGAATCTTTAAACCCAAACAACTTAGAATACTGGATGGAAGATATTTATACTCCAGGCTACGACTCATTACTGAAAAGGAAAGAAGCCGAGTTCAGACGAGCCAAGGTCTGCAAGATCGCTGCTCTGATCGCTGCAGCGACGTGCACAGTCATCCTGGTCATCGTCGTGCCCATCTGCACGATGAAATCATGAGCCACTGGGCGTGCAACGTTGCCTACGGCTCATGACGACCGACGTCTCCCTCTGTAGTTTAAAATCATGTGCCAGTGGGGCCACGGTTTGTTGAAATAGAAATCACAGAGGCTTTTCTGCAAACACTGACGATGGCCTTCAGAAAGTATACATTCTAGAGAGAGATCTACCTACCTATTAGCTTTGACTTAATTCCATGGATGAATTTTAAGAGTGCAATATCTTTTCCTACCAAAAGAATGTAATGGACTACCAGTAGATACAAACTGAATTCCAAGCAAAAAAAACAGAGGAAGATTAATTGGTTGGATTCTTTCCATTTTGATGAACTTTCATGGCGGGGAATATGTTATAGAGGAGATGGTTAATCCATGCCTTTTTTAGGGAAGCTAAGGGAGATAGCAAGATGAGAATAAAAAAAAAAAAAAAAAGCATGGGTTCTCTTTCCCTTAATGTTCTTAGACCATCGCTGGCAAAGAAACAGGGTATGTATCCATAAAGGGGGTTACTTCTCTGCTGACTTTTATCAAGGGCTACCGACTTTTCATTCTTGCCCTTCTGTCATCATTACAGTCTTCCTTGCACATCTTCATGGCAACGTTCTGGACCTTCTTCCTGGTGCCCCGGGTAGGAAGGTGCTGGACTGTCAAATCAGGCATGGCGTGAAGTGTGCTCTCTGCTCCATAGGCCAAGGTATTCAGGCCAGGAGACCTTCCTGTGCCCACCTCAAGGCGTGGGAGAGTTGCTTGCTCACGACGTACGATCGATATCGGAAAGTCACGGCATCCCAAAGGGTCTCCCATTCTTGCTCTGGTGTGTGGCTCCTCTCAATCTTCTGTCTCCTGGTGGTACCCGTTGCTCTGCTTCTCACACATGAGTTGAAGAATTTGGAACTTGTCCTTGTGCCTTGAAGAGTAGAGACAATGGCTGGACTTTCACATTCTAACTATAAACCACGGTTTCCGTGCACCACTAATACCAACCATTTCCAATGGCTTTAAAAAATTTTTGAAAGCTTGTCAATAATACGACAAAGGCTGTGAGGTATTCTCAACTACCCCAACACCTACGCCAGAGTTTTGAATACTTGTCAGCTGTGCAAAAAAAAAAAATGATCTATTTAACCGTTTATCTATCTATAATGTCTATCTAAATACCTAAGTTTGGTTTATTGTCATCTCTGTTAAATAACTTGAGAGCAAGGTTTCTCCAGTGTAAGGAAGCCGTTGTAATTTCATTAGAATTTGATCTCAGTTTCCACCTGCTGAATGGTGCTTTGACATAAATGGACGGAAAGAATCCTTTTCGGCATTTGATCCTACTGTCTTGTTACAGGTTAAAGGAAAACGATTGATAGAAACTAGCTACCTTAATTCTTCTGAGAACAAGGTGGATTATAAATAAATGCTGGTGGTAAGAATCATCACTCTGGATGATATAATGCACTCCGGAAAGAGAGGTTTGGGAAGCATCTCAGATTTTAAAGCAATAGGCGTTCAGCTTCCATCCTAAAATCTTCCAAATAATGCTTAGCTTGTTGGGTCGAATCCTATTGTTCACTGTAAAGGGTAGTCAGAACATTTCATGTTGTTAATAAATAAGGGATGGATGCTTTCATCTGTAGTGAACCTTCGTTTTTAGACGTCTTCATGTCACCTATTTCTAGTCTCACGTGTATGTACAGATTTTCAGCTAGGTGACTGCAATTTAAGCCTTAGTATGGAAAACTGAGGATTTATCATTGAAAATGAAAAAATATATATATTACTGTCTACTGTCAGAATTTTAGTCTTTTGGTGCTCTGTTTGGGGTTGGGCACATTCAGTAAGGTTGTTTCTTTCACCCCAAAAGGGATTCTAGATGAATACCCTCGGGAGTTGGGTGTTGCCATCCCAGCTCTCCTCCCAACCAGTACGGCTCTAGAACACATCCCAGTCCTGCCACTGTCACCTTTATCACAGGTTAAGCCACGAGAGCAGCAGAGATGGGTTGTTCCCAATCTCTTGCTCTATGATTGGCAGAGAAGTGGAGATGCAGTTACCCAGGATAAGAAAAATGTGTCAAATCCCTTTCGGACTCCTTCATTTGCCAGGTAGGATCATGGTGGATGGACCAAACCACTATTGCCACTGCCCTTGGGTGAATCTATTCCTAATGGGCCCTGTTGGGGCCATGTGCCTAGCTCCGTAGGGAGGGCATGATTAGAAGCCCCACCCCACGCATGGAAGAGAAGGGACTCTGTAGAATTTTCTTCTACTATTTTCATATCTGGAGAGGTTGTGAAAGAAATTTAATCTTGCTCTAAGTCCAGTGTAGCTTTAAAATTCAGCTCAGCATCGTTGCCACGTAATGGAAACATCCAGACCCGATAATACCCCTGGGAAACCACACAGTGGTGGCCCAAAGGCAAGGTGGTTTCCTCTGGAAAGGGATTATCCACGGCTTGAACCCTGATGGAGGCTTGGGGCCTTGGAATCTAGATAAGGTGAAGTTCACAGTTGGGTCCTTTCTCTGCATTGATCCCAAGCTTGTTACACCTTCTTTCCCTGGACCCCAGACTCACTCCAGTTCCTCCATCCTGTTTGCAGAAAGGGTCAAGACCAGAGTCTGGCCGGGAAGGAAGCATCTACCCATCCCTCTAACACCTGCCTCTAATCTCCTGCTGCTGTGAGCTCCCTGGAGGTGACATAGGGACTGGCCTGACTTCTGTAGTGGGCGCCAACTTCTACCACGCTCTCTGGCATTTTCACGTGAAGTATGATTTCTTGTGCCGAAACCAAAAATCACTACACTATCAAAACTCGCTTCATTTCTCTTGCATTAAAAAAATGAACAATCAGATGTCGTTAAGGGATTGTTCTGAAATTAGATCTCTTTAGCCAATGATTAAAGTTGGAATCATTTCATCCTCTTTTTCATTCTGAATTTGCTTGGAACACAGCCTTGCAGAGAAGCAAAAAAATTTCCCAGCTCACAGTTTTCAGATATTTTACGCCAGTATCCTCTCCTTTAAACGGAAAATACAAGTCAAGCAAATCATACTTATGTCACCCATTACTAGCTGATCATAAATTGTTAGTATCTTAGGGCATGTAGCTACGTAGTTGGTATCTGCAAGGCTAGCTTGATAGATGTGCCAGAACTCACTGTTCTGAATGTGCCGTAAGTTCTGACACCCTTATTGGAATCAAGGCAGTGCTGTTTTGGTTTACAGTTTATCAATCTAAGAGCAATGGCACCTCGTTTTCTTAACAAAAAAAGCTCTGCCAATAGTAAATGATTCTGTTAAGTGGTATCAAAATGTGTGAATGTTGAAATTCAACATGCTTCATATTATAACCAACCTGCAAGAATATTGTCGTCGACTGTGTGAATACCAAATCAGAGTAGACTGTATATTGTACTTTGGAAATTTGTATTTAAAGGCAAAAATATTAGGAATAGTTGGTATACTTGGGGAAAAGGGTATTACATATTTATTAAGTAACAATGAGAAATGCAACAAACTTCCTTATTTATGCCTTATGAGTAAAGGGGTGTGAAGTATTAGGTGAAGTTTTATGCGCAGGACTAAAGGAATGGGTATCCGTGAAGGCAGGGACTCGTCTTTTCTATGTTTGTTCTGAAAAGCTCTCGGCACACTCTTGGTGCTTAATCATTGTTATATAATACCAATCACTAAGCACATTTTTAGATCTTTTTTCAAATGGCTTGTGTAAAATTTGGTTAATGTATAATGGTTGGTTTGAAGCATCTGCCTCTCCAAATATAATCAAAAATAAACTGAAAACTGATAAAATAGCATGCCGTGAGATTTTATTCTATGCGTGAATTATAAGTTGTCAGTTTCACGCACAGATCGTAAGCGTCCAGCTTGATGCTTCTTCACAAAGGGAACACGTCCGTGTAATCAGCACCCAGATCAAAGACCAGAACATTCAAGCACCCCAGAAACCTCCCTCAGGCCCCCTTCCAGCGAAAACTTGCAAAGAAGAACTGTCCTGACTTTTAAAGGCACGTGTTAGTTTTGCCTGTTAAAGCTCTGTGTGAATGTGTTTCATGCAGTGTGTCCTCTTTTGTGTCACTCAACATGATGTTGTGAAAAACATCCATGCTGTGGTGTGTGGATGTAGTTTTCTCATTCCCATTGCACTGATCGTGAATATGGCACGATTTATTTATTCATTCCACAGTTGATGGACATTTGGGTAGCTTCCAGTTTGGGGCTGTGAATATGCTTGTATGTGCATTTCTGTAATGGGTATACCTGGGAGTAAAACTGCTGGATCATGAGATGTGCTTATGTTTTGCTTTAGTAGACACTGCCAAGAAGATTTTGAACATGGTTCTACCAACCTCCAGCCCCATCAGCAGTATATATGGGAGTTCCACGGGCTCTGCATCCTATGAAACAATCGATACTGTCTGTCTCTCATCTGAGCCATTCTGCTCGGTGTGTAGTGGTATCTCATTGTGTATCTAATTTGCGTTTTTCTGGTCACTAATAAGACTTGCTACCTTTTTGTATGTTTATTGACCATTTAGATCTCATATTTTGTGGAGTGCCTGTCCACATTTCTGCCAGTTTCTATTAGGTTTTTGTCTTTTTCTTATTGATTTGTAGACATTCTCTACAAATTCTAGAAATGAGTCATTTGTCAGATATACATTATAAATACGATTTTCCATTCTGTGAGCTGCATTTTCTATCGTTAAGGGATTGTTCTGAAACAATCCCTAACGGTGCCTTTTTGATCAATGGAAGTTCTCTATTTTAACATAAAATTATTTTATCATTTTCTTCTTATGATTGGCAATTTGAGTCCTGTTTGAGAAATCTATGCAGACTCCAATGTCATGAAGATGCTGTATACTTTCTTTAAGAAGCTTTATTTTATTTTTCATGGTTAGATCTGTACTCCTTTTTTTAAATTTTTTTTTATATTTTTAACCTTTTATTTTATATTGGAGTATAGTTGATTAATAATGTTATGTTAGTTTTAGGTGTACAGCAAAGTGATTCGGTTATACATATACATGTATCTATTCTTTTTCAAATTTTTTTTCCATTTAGGTTGTTACATAGTATTGAGCAGAGTTCCCTGTGCTATACAGTAAGTCCTTGTGTGTTGTCCATTTTAAATACAGCAGTGTGTACATGTCAATCCCACACTCCGTATCCCTTCCCCCCACCTTTCCCTGCTGGTAACCATAAGTTCGTTCTCTAAGTCTGTGAGTCTGTTTCTGTTTTGTAAGTAAGTTCATTTGCATCATTTCTTTTTAGATTCCGCATGTAAGCGATATCATACGATGTTTCTCTTTCTCAGTCTGACTTCGGAGAGAAACAATCTCTTCTCTCTTCTGTATGACAATCTCTAGGTCCATCCATGTTGCAGCAAATGGCATTATTAATAATGTGCTCTTCTTGGGGGGACTCCCCTGGCACAGTGGTTGAGAATCTGCCTGCCAATGCAGGGGACACGGGTTCGAGCCCTGGTCCGGGAAGATCCCACATGCCACGGAGCAACTAAGCCCGTGTGCCACAACTACTGAGCCTGCGCTCTAGAACCCGCGAGCCACAGCTACTGAAGCCCACACGCCTAGAGCCCGTGCTCCTCAACAAGAGAAGCCACAGCAATGAGAAGCCCACGTACTGCAACGAAGAGTAGCCCCCACTCGCCACAGCTAGAGAACGCCTCCGCGCAGCAACAAAGACCCAACACAGCCAAAAATAAATAAATAAATATATTTTAAAAAAATAATGTACTCTTTCTGGAATTGATATTTATACCTGCTATGAGGTAGGGGGTTAAGATACGTTTCTTTCCCATTTGTATATCCATTGATTGGTGCTATTTATTAGAAAATTCATCTTTCCCCCTTTGACATTAGTCTGTTGAAAGTATATATGGTTTTCTGGACTTTTTATTCTGCTCCATTTGTCCCGTCATCTGTTCTTGTGTAAGCACAACATCGACATAATTTTTTCAACCCTGAGACGTTAGGCATTCCTCGCCATGAAGTAAATGAATGATAGCTTACTTGGGCAGAAGCCTGAGCTAGTGAAATCATACCATGGAGGATGGTGAAGAGAGAATTCACCCAGCTTCTTTTATGTCATCCTGCCACTCACAAACGTCACTGAGTTCCCAGCTTGAGTCATTAAAGAAAAGTGATTAAACATGAGTCACGGCACTTTGGCAAAAGCAATTAATATCTTGACACCTAAACACGGAAAGAGGTCTCTGACGAGACCTTGGAGAACGTTAGAGAGACTATACCATGCTGGGTATAAGAATGCTTTTTAGTTTTATGATAAAATATTAATTCAGACCCACAAATCCAAAGTTTGCATACAGATGGACTGGACCTGGATTGAATTTTGCCTAAGTATTCTGAAAAAATGAATTAAGAAAACAATATAAGTAATTTTTCTTTTTTTTTTTTTTGCGGTATGCGGGCCTCTCACTGTTGTGGCCACTCCCGTTGCGGAGCACAGGCTCCGGACGCGCAGGCTCAGCGGCCATGGCTCACGGGCCCAGCCACTCCGCGGTATGTGGGATCCTCCTGGACCGGGGCACAAACCCGTATCCCCTGCATCGGCAGGCGGACTCAACCACTGCGCCACCAGGGAAGCCCCAATCTTTTTTTTTTTTATATTGTCACTTTCAATTTTATTCATCGCTAAAAGGATGATAGTTGGAGGTCCAGGGATGCCCCACGGCACTGGCGTGAAATAGCAATGCTTTCTTCTCAATAGCTTCACTACCCCACTTTGGCCCAGCTGCCAAGAACCACGTGATGGTAAGAATTACCCACCAAACGCTGCCAGCCATAGTAAAAAAATAGAGTACCATTAAAAGCATGGTACAGGCTTTATTATGAGATCCTTGTGTCACTGTGGAAGCCTTATACTGTGCAGGGCTAGATGCATTGCAGCCTACTCGGTCCTCAAGCAAAAACACAATAAAGAAAATTAATGATACCATCATGTAGCAGACTGCATAAAATATAATAGGTCTTTCAGGATAATGGAATCTTGTTACATCAATCAAAAAAGTTAAAAAAGTAAATAATGTGGCAGAGAGGCAAATGATTGAAATCAATCCTATGAAATACGGAGCAAATGAAAGTTCTTCTCTCCTAAAGTATATGTTTGGACAAGGAGGTGAACAATCACACACGTGTGAAAAAGAATAGCCAAGATCAGGATCAATTTTCAACTCTCGGGGACACCGAACACCATAGTCCCTCTGCACTGCCACCGGGGCTCCGTCAGTAGGATCTCCAGCTAAATTCACATCCACAAGTCGAGGATACGGCTCATCACAATCTGGGAACCTACTGCATTCCATATCTCCAGGCCAAGGAACACCAAACATCTCCATGAGCTTCAAACACTCTGTAAGCCCTCTGACAGAGCCTAGGGCAGGGAAGTGTGACATGTCCGTATTCCATACAAATAAAAGCATAGAGTGCACAAATGGCCGGAAATCTCGAGAACAATCGAAATTCACCCCAGGGTGGAATGGCTTCATCGCTAAAGCTGCTGTCTGTTGGTCATAATGTTCAGAAGATTAGGCATGAAGGTGGTATTATAAGGCAAATCTTGGCACATCCTGAAGGTAATAGGTTCACAAGAAAACAAACTGTGTCCACCTATATGCCCCACACACAAAGTCAAGGGCCACAGAATGAAGACGACCCAACTCATAGCCACGCTTCCTCGACTGAATGAGATTCAGATGATCAGGCCTCCTCAATATGTATTTTAGATCTTTATACACGTGCAGGCCTCAGCTTGAAAGTACTTCTATCTTACTGTTAAGTTCTTCAAACAGATACTCTTTGCAGCGTCAGGGGTCTGTTAGCTTGCTCTCACAAAAGGCATTTGTTTTTGGTTTCACAATATGGGAAAATGACGTCATCTTGCCTCTTCTTTTCATTTTATTACATAGGGCACCACCTGGCCCACATATCAAGTTGATCAACCACATTCGCAAACCACAGATTCCATCTTAGGAGAAGAGCTATTTCTTCCTTTGACTGAAATATCTCACACCTCGGGGCCAGGCTCCTGGGGGCCTGCAGCGCCGGCCGGGGGTGGCCGCGGGTCCGTCACGTACATGGAGAGAACGAGGACCGCCGGCAAGCACGCACGGACCACTATAACTAATCTTGTAGAAGAAAATGTTTATTCTCCCTAAGACGACAAATCAATTGCAATATGCCATTGTACGTCATTTTAATCCTACATTAATTTAGAGTCCTCCCCCCAGGTACTAGCAAAAGTCAATACTTGGTTAATATTGGATGTACCTTTTTAAAAAGCATACACCACTTCCTTCCTCTAGAATTCAGGCTTGGCCATAGCTGCCCTTGGCTTTCTCCAGGGTGAGCCTGAATTATTGAGATTTTGCTGTACCTGGAATTGGTTTATGTCTTCACTACTCCTTGTAACGGAAAGAAGAGGGAGAAGGTACATATGACGTCACATAGAAGTGATAGTGTGTTACGTGAAAAATATACCCGTCTCCAAAATCAGGAAAACTTTGGAGTTCCTGGCTGGAACCAGCCACCGCACTTCAACTCACACAAACACTGTTGCTTTGCTGTCTCAAAATTGACTTCAACTTGTAGCAGTTTTTGAAATTCCCTGAAGATTCATTACATCCTGGACATAAAATTATTGTTAGGAATCAGTAGTGCGAGTGTGGCTAGAAAGGATAAAAAAAAGACATGATGAGGAGGACCAGGGGAGGTTGGAGGTTCAAGGTTCTGGGGAGGGGAAGATTTGAAGGGTCAAAATAAGAGATAATGATGATCGAGCGCTTGTTACATGGGAAACACCCAGCGTGCATTACCTCATGTAGCTCTCAAAACCACCGCCCAGTATGGCAGGTGCTCCTTGGGGCCCCATTTCACAGATGATGAAACTGAGGCCTGGAGAGGGAATGTGAGTGACCCAAGGTGGCACAGCTGGTGAGTGGCTGAGCTGGGATTGGAAGTCAGGCCTGTGCTCTGGCCACGCACTACTCCACCCTTACCCCCAGCTGAAGGGGGCGGTGCTGGTACCAGCACCAGGAGGCCTGGAGGGGATGCAATTGAATTGGGCACAGCAGACCCCAGGGAAGCCATGAGCAAGTGTCATTTAAAGAGACTGGAGGTGGAGTAGGTGGACAGCTCATTGTGATGTGCAGGAGAGGAGGAAGCAGGAGCTGAAGAGCAATATTGTAAATATTGTATTAATACAGTAAGTCCCCTAGATACGAACCTTCAAGTTGCAAACTTTCAAAGATGTGAACATGGGCTTCCCTGGTGCCGCAGTGGTTGAGAGTCCACCTGCCGATGCAGGGGACACGGGTTCGTGCCCCGGTCCGGGAAGATCCCACATGCCGCGGAGCGGCTGGACCCGTGAGCCATGGCCGCTGAGCCTGCGTGTCCGGAGCCTGTGCTCCGCAACGGGAGGGGCCACAACAGTGAGAGGCCCGCGCACCGCAAAAAAAAAAAAAAAAAAAAAAAAAAAGATGTGAACATGCATTTGCGTGTCCAACCACCTAAGTTAGTTCACGTGTCTGGCATACATTGTCACGTGCACGCATCCTCTACAAGTGGTTGTCCTTTTGTGTACTTCACTGTACAGTAATGTATAGAGCACAGTAGTACCGTACCAGTAAAAAATAGAAGTGTTAATTTCTTTGGTACTAGTGCAGAACTTCTTGGAATATGCAACCTTAGAATAAAATATTTCAGGACTTCCCTGGTGGTCCAATGGTTAAGACTTCACCTTCCGATGCAGGGGTTGTGGGTTCAATCCCTGGTCCAGGAGCTAAGATCCCACATGCCTTGTGGCCAGAAAACCAAAACATAAAACAGAAGCAATATTGTAACAAATTCAATAAAGACATTAAAAATTATATTTCAAGCCCATAAAATAATTTCACTCTGAAGAATTTTGAATAGGAATGTACATTAGATATTAGAGATATTGGGTTGATAGGTAAAACTCAGTTACCATCTTTTTAATCCAATTACTTCACTGTGACCACGTTGGTTAAAACCAAGTTCAGTATTATGTGTGGTCTTTATGATTTCTTTGGATCCCTAGTATCTATGTTTATTTCAGCAGACATAATATACTTGTGTGAAAAGTATTACAAACCCATTACAGTACAGTACTATATAGCCAATTGTGTTAGCTGTGTACCTAGGCTAACTTTGTTGGACTTAACAAACAAATTGCACTTACAAGCGCGCTCTCAGAATGGAACTTGTTCATATGCAGGGAAATTACTGTAGAGTAAATGATGAGAAGGGGGTGGGTGATGGAGGAGGCATCGTCAAGGGAGGCTTTCTTTTTTTTTTTCTGCAGCATGTGGGATCTTCCCGGACTGGGGCACGAACCCGTGTCCCCTGCATCAACACGCGGACTCTCAATCACTGCGCCACCAGGGAAGCCCAAGGGAGGCTTTCTTTAGGAAGCAGAAGATTATGGCCTGGTTACAGGTCAAGGGACAGAAGCCCAAGCAGACAGAAAGGTTCGTGTTTTGAAGGAGAGGGACCCAGGTGCAGATGGAGGAATTCACCTGGGGAAGAGAGAGCAGAGTGAAGACGTGAACAGGTACAGAGCACCCGCTGTGTCTGTCCTGCTCCATATCTCATTTACTTACTGATCCCAGATTCAAGGGGTCATGGTCTGCAGATGAGGAAATTCAAGATCAGGACAGGCTGACAGACCTGCCCAAATCTGCACAGACAGAAAACGAGCAGGCAAGAACCGGACCTGTCGGTCGACTCTGAGGCCCGTGTGTGCGCTTCCTTCCTTCCCCCAGGCCCTGCAGCCCATCTCCTGCTGGGACGGGGGCGGGGGGGGCAGTGGGCAGAAGAGCTGGAGGGGACAGGGAGGCCAGGGAGTTTATCACTTGCTGGGAAAGACAGAGAGGTGATGGGCAGTTAGGTTGCTTCCATGTCCTGGCTATTGTAAATAGTGCTGCAGCGAATATTGGGGTGCATGTGTCATTTTGAATTAGGGTTTTCTCAGGGCATGGGTTTGCTGGGTCATATGGTAATTCTATTTTTAGTTTTTTAAGGAACCTCCGTACTTTTCTCCATAGTGGCTGTATCAATTTACCTTCCTACCAACAGTGCAAGAGGGTTGCCTTTTCTCCACACCCTCTTCAGCACTTACTGTTTGTAGATTTCTTGATGATGGCCATTCTGACTGGTGTGAGGTGATACCTCATTGTAGTTTTGATCTGCATTTCTCTAATGGATAAAGAAGATGTGGTACATATATACAATGGAATATTACTCAACCATAAAAAGGAACAAAACTGGGTCATCTGTAGAGACGTGGATGAACCTAGAGATTGTCAAACAGAGTGAAGTAAGTCAGAAAGAGAAAAACAAATATCATATATTAACGAATGTATACGGAATCTAGAAAAATGGTACAGATGAACCTGTTTGCAGGGCAAGAACAGAGACGCAGACTTAGGGAACAGATGTATGGACATGGCGGGGAGGGGGATGAATTGAGAGACTGGGATCGACATATACATGCTATCATGTGTAAAACAGATAGCTAGTGGGAACCTGCTGTATAGCACGGGGAGCTCAGCTCGGTGCTCTGTGATGACCTAGATGGGTGGGATGGGGGCGAGGTGGGAGGGAGGTCCAAGAGGGAGGGGATAGATGTATACGTATAGCTGATTCACTTCGTTGTACAGCAGAAACTAACACAACATTGTAAAGCAACTATACCCCAATAAGAAAAAAAAAAAAAAACAATATTAAAAAAAAAAGCTCAATAAATGCTCATGACTATTATTAAAAAAAAAAAAAAAAAAGACAGAGGGATGAAAAGGGACGGTCCAAAGGGGCTGGTGTGAGGAATTCTGCAGCCAGCAACTGGGGAGACCTGGCCAAGGGAGGCCTGGCCAACCGGGAAGGCGCGCAAGGCCCAGCTGGGCCTGTCAGCATCAGCAGCTGTCTAATGGGAAGGGCTCAGAGCTCAGCAAGGAGGGCCACACACGTGAGGGCGGAGGTGAAAGGCCAGGACACGGCTTCATCTTTTTTCTTCCCTCACTTTGGCCAGGATAATTCACGTGTGCACCGCATGAGGTTGTAAGTATGCGTGTGAGCGTGTTAGCATACCCAAGGCGTGTGTGGGTTTCCGTGTATGGGTGTGAGAGAGCGTGTTTATGTTTGTGTGAATGTGTGGGTGTATGTGTGAGGGTCTGTGTGTGGGTGGAGGGTGTGCACGTGCTTGGCCAGTGGAGAAGAGAAGCTTCCCTGGCTGTGCGGCTGGAAGGCAAACACATCCCTCTGAAATAAATCACTGTCTGCAGTGCTGGCTGCAAGCTATGGGCCAGACTTCCCGAGGCTCGGGCTCTGGCTCCTCGCGGCCTGGTTCCCTATCTCCCCTCAGAGTGGCCCCAGACCTTTGGGCACAAGGATGTTCTGTGCGGGTCTGAAGGGCACCGTCAGGTGGGAGCCAGCCTCGTGCAGGGTCTGCAAATGCCTGTGGTCACAGCTGGGGCTCTTCTGTGGGGCGTCCTGACCCAAGCGCACCCACCTCCTGTGTGTCTGAGTCTGCGTGGGAAATCCGGGTGCATAGGTTATACCCGAAGTGTTTTATTACTGAAATGCAAGCGGCAGGGATTGAATTAGAGAGAGAGGGTGGGGGGAGAGAGAGAGAGAGAGAGAGAGAGAGAGAGGGAGAGGGAGAGAGCAAAGAGGCACATTTGTGGCCCAGGAAGTGTAAATCAGCCAAACATGTTGCGTGTTCCTAGACTTTCCTTGTTTGCCCATAAACTGATTCCCTCCCTCCCTCCTTCCTTCTTTACTTCCTTCCTTCCTTCTTTCCTTCCTTCCTTCCTTCTACAGACTGTTTATTGAAGCCATATGATGTGCCAGGGACAGTGCCGGCTGCTGGGCCTAGAGGAGGGAACAGTCAGACACAGGTCCTGGCCTCATGATCTGAGTCTGTCAGGAGAGACACACATGGAGCAAGTCTTCACCCCCGTGGCACACGCGCATAGAAGGGGAAAGGTGTCCTAGGATCTTGTAATAAAAGGCTCTTAGTCCCGGAGTGCGGGGTGGTGAGCTAGGTGACAAGAGCTTTCAAAGAAGCCCTCCTTGGGAGTGAGGATCACCTTGTGCTCTCCGTGGTGCCCACTCCAGTGTGAGACCCTGTGCCTTTAAGGAGGCCTCGTCCACAGGGAAGGACCCTCCCCAGACCTGCCACGGGACTGGAACTGCAGTGAACCTCAGTCCCAGGATGGGATACACAGACCTGACACCAGCCCAGGCCCCAGGTCTCACCTCTGGAACTCTAGTTGGCCGTGACTTCTGACGCTCATTCAAGACCCATGGGATTTGATGATTCCAGCTGTGTTATGCCCCTTCTTCGTGTCAGCTCACTCCATCCACGACCAACTAAGAACAGTAGACTCTTACAATGAGCCAAGCATCACACTCGTGTGCACCACCATTCTTTGAAGTGGGTACTGTTGTTATTGCCAACCCAGTTTTACAGTTGAGGAGACAGAGGCCCAGAGGGGTCAGGTAACTCACCCAAGGTTAAAAAGTGGGGATGTGGAATTTAGACCCAGGTGTTGTGGAATCAGAGTTCACATTCTCGTTGACTCTGCTATGCTGCCTTTCAAAGCAAAATCTAAGTTGGCTTCTCAGATCTCAAAGATTCCTTCACCCCTCCACTGCATGTTTGAAAGCCATCGTACCTTGAGATCTTACTATATAACGACACTGGGCTAAACTCTTTATTCATCTAATCAATCTTAATAAAGTGCCAGCTATGTGCTAGACAGAGTCCTAGATGCTGAGAATACAGGGGTGAACAAAACACACAGTTTTCCTACCCTAATTATAATTGAGTGGGGATACATACGATATACAAAGAAGCCGAAGAATGATAGAATAGAATATCAGACATCGATACATGTCATTTGCCTCACTCAGTATTTACCCCATCTTTAATAAGCAAGTATTGTTATGCCCATTTTATAAATGCAGAAACTGAGGCTCAGAGCGATTTGTAAATAGATCCAAAGTTACACAGCTATCAACTTTGAACTTGGACTTGATTCAAATCCAGATTTCTCCAACTTTGAAGCTGAAGTTCTTAGCCATCATACACTCAGGCCATCGTCAAAGAAGGAAATACTACTTTCATTTATCTTTGCCCCCTCCCTCTTTTCTTCCAGCATCCCTGCTGAAAAAAGAGGTGGGGGGGGGAACAGAAGCTGAGGGCTGGGTGGACGATACTCCGGAGCCACCTCCTGAGGTTACCTGGCCATTCTCCTGTCCTGGGGAAGGGCTATCCTCATATGTACAGACTACCTTGTCTCATTCTGAATGAGAAAGTCATGCAGAACTAAATCAATCAGAGGTCTCTTTGACATTAGAACTTCTTTCGTTTATTTTTCTCTCCACCTCTTGTGCTGACAAATGTGTTCGTGTAAAGACAGAAGAAAAAAAAACAGCCGAGCAATTTGTCACGGGAATATCTTCCCTCCTGGCCTTCATAATGAATTGTACTGGTTAAAGTTAATCAATCATTCCCATAACTGTTCCTGTAGATGCTTCTTTTTTTAAAGGGCCCCCAGACTGGTCGCTTGAATGTACTGTTTCCAGGGACTCTGTGTGCACATGGGTAAACCCAAGTGCTCCTTGAGGGGGAAGAGAATCACAGTGAGTAGGAGTCCGTGTCAGGCACCAGCTGGCTGCTGTGGATGCATTAGCCCATCTTCTCCCAGCAATCCTCCCACATCCTGGGAGTTTGGAGTTTCCTCCCTTTTACAGGTGATCTTACAGGGAGGCAATCAGGGGAGGTCTATAGGCTAAGGGGACTCAACGTCTAGGGAGCAGAGCTGCGATACAAACCCAAACTTGTGTCTCCAGAGCGTCCACTTTGCCCTTCTGCATTCTAGTGAATAGGATAACCCTGGCCCCTAAAGATGCATTCCATGTCCTTACCAGATGTTCCCAAGCTTATTCTCAAGAGCATAAACATGTGTTGCTGTTCTCTGAATCCCCAAATCTTAATTTCTGCCATCTGGCTTTGTCCCTATGAAATGGGGACCTAACAACTCATCTTCTCATGCGAGGCATTAAAATCACAGATTCCATAATCCCAGAGGCCCTCCCAAGCTCCCCTGAGTCTTCATATCGCAAAGCTTCACATGGTCCCCGAACAGGAGGTAGTGAGAAAATGGGAAAGACTTGAAAAACTTCAACCATAGGACATATATTAATTTCTTGTGATGCGGATGCTATGGGAGAAATATTGAGTAGCTGAGCTCTGAAACCAGCAAGCATTTAAAAGAATTGAAATTATTTGTGTTTAGCACTTTCATGACTTGTCCTCAATCTCACCGTTGCCAAAGCGGTTTGAGGAGGACTTGGATGTCGTTTCCGTGTATTTACTCATGTTCCACTGGGTTAAATATTGCCCTGGTATCCATTCCTGATTCGCACAGCAAGCCAAAAGCAAAGGAGCCCAGATGAACTGTCACACATCCCCACTTAATGTGGTTTGAATTCTGAGACAAATAGGATCACAGTGAATTTCAATGAACTGTCCGGATTCTTTTATTTGAGTTTGCTGGGATGATTGGTGTGTGGAATCAGAGGGCTGTGGGTTGAAGCTCGGCAATTGTTTCATCAGGCAAAAATTCCGGTTGCCGTAGTGCTCATTGTAACAGAGTCTGAATTGCATGTCACATTATCTGTACTAATGAAGGACAGGAACACCACCAACAGATGTCAGCTTGAGACGGGTCACAGGCTTCCTTGGAGCCCGTGGTTCTTAAATCTCCATCTCTACCACATCTAAAATTTAGCAAAAATAACATCATCTTGTTTTCTCATGATACCTCCATTCCTAGGAACTCTTACCTGTTTTCATGAAATCAACTGTAGGAATATTGTAGAAGAAACTGACATTATAGATGAGGGACTGGACTCCTTGATTTTTGAGGTTCTTTTAGGCTCCAAAATTCTGGGCTCATCTAAGCTCTCAATAGCTCAGTTAGCTAGGAAGATATGGCCCAATTCTTTTTCTTTTTCCCTTCCCCCGACCCATCCCCCCGGTAACCATAAGTTCATTCTCTAAGTCTGCAAGTCTGTTTCTGTTTTGTAAATAAGTTCACTTGTATCATTTCTTTTTAGATTCTGCATATAAGGGATATCATATGATATTTCTCTTTCTCTGTCTGACTTACTTCACTCAGTATGATAATCTCTAGGTCCATCCACGTTGCTGCAAATGGCATTATTTTGTTCTTTTTTATGGCCGAGTAGTATTCCGTTGTGGATCTGTACCACATCTTCTTCATCCATTCCTCTGCTGATGGACATTTAGGTTGCTTCCATGTCTTGGCTATTGTAAATCGTGCTGCAATGAGCAGTGGGGTGCATGGATCATTTCAGGCCATCGTTTTCTCTGGATATATGCCCAGGAGGGGGATTGCAGGGTCAAGATATGGCCCAATTATTGGCATAAGTCCAGAATTACCTATATTTATTAATTCAGCAATTAGATACTATTTGCTCACTCTGGGGTAGGCACTGAAGACATAGAGATGAAAAAGCTTGGATGGTCCCTGCCCTCCAGGAGCACTCTATCTAGTGAAAGAGATGGTTGTGATGACTCCAATAGAATGTCTCATCATCACCTCAGCTTTCTGTATTGCCTGCTGGAATATAAACCTCCTTAAAGGCAAGATTACTTCCTATAAACAGATCTGTCCCCCAAATCCAGAATAGGGCTTGGCACTTAGAAGACATTCAAACAATATCAATCAGATTAATAAATTTTTGGATGAATAGCATTAAGGAGATGTGATTAAAATATGGTAGGGAGAGTAGACAATTTCCTTTCTTGTTTTGAACTGTGTTTCTATTTTTTTTAACCTTTTATTTTGTATTGGAGTATAGCCGATTAACAATGTTTTTTCAGGTACCCAGCAAAGCGACTCAGCCGTACATATGCATGTGTCCATTCTCCCCCAAACTCCTCTCCCATCCAGGCTGCCATATAACACTGAGCAGAGTTCCCTGTGCTATACAGTAGGTCCTTGTTGGTTATCCCTGTTAAATATAGCAGTGTGTACATGTCAATCCCATACTCCCTGACTATCCCTTCCCGCCACCCCTCCCCCCAGTACATATATACAATGGAATATTACTCACCCATTAAAAAGAATGAAATAATGCCATTTGCAGCAACATGGATGGATCTAGAGATTGTCATACTGAGTGAAGTGTCAGAGAAAGAGAAATATCATATGATATCGCTTACATGCAGAATCTAAAAAGAAATGATACAAATGAACTTATTTACAAAACAGAAACAGACTCACAGACTTAGTGAACCGTGTCTCTTTCAATGCAGCTGCAGTAGGACCTTAAACAGTACCATAAGATTGGTCTTTAATCCCCATTTTCCCATGAGGAGACTCAAAGAGGGGCAGGAATTTGCTGAAGGTCATACAACTAAGTAAATGACCTAAATGAAAATCTAAATATCTGATACATACCTAAGTGAAACTTGACTTCAAGCCTGTGTGCTTCTACTGGACTCTTCACCGTAACTTGTCCTAACCACGTAATGAAAATCTTAAGCACTAGGTCCTTTAAATAAGTCACCCTACCTGATTGCTAAAGGAACCTGCAAGGTGGGTTTTGGTCCTCTTCCCATCCTAATCACTTTTCTTCAGCTCACCAAGGATTGGCAATGACCTTGTGTTATTGCCCTTCTATAGATTAGAAAACCAAAGGTGAGCAGTGAGTAAATGTCAGATATGTCAGTAAATGTCAGAACATTGGTCTTTCTGTTTCCAGACCACACACACTCCACAGCACTTTCACACCATGTGGGTGTCTTCAGAATTCAATCACGTGTTTACTTGTTAAATGTACAGACAGCTGGACAGTGGCTAACTTTCAGTTGCATTGCCCACACCTATACCTGTACAGTTACCTTTTTGTTTTGTTTTGTTTTAATCTTAACTTCTGACACACTGTTTTATTTTATTTTTTAACTTTTTATTTTGTATTAGAGTACAGTTGATTAACAATGTTGTGTTAGTTTCAGATGTACAACAAAGTGATTCAATTATACATATACATGTATCTATTCTTTTTCAAATTCTTTTCCCAATTAGATTGTTACAGAATATTGAGCAGAGCTCCCTGTGCTATGCAGTAGGTCCTTGTTGGTTATCCATTTTAAACATAACAGTGTGTATATGTCAGTCTCAAACTCCCTAACTATCCCTCCTCCCCCCCGTTCCCCGCTGGTAACCATAAGTTTGTTCTCTAAGTCTGTGAGTCTGTTTCTGTTTTGTAAATAAATCCATTTGTATCATTTCTTCTTAGCTTCTGCATATAAGCGACATCATATGATATTTCTCTTTCTTTGTCTGACTTACTTCACTCAGTATGACAATCTCTAGGTCCACCCCATGTTGCTGAAGATGGCATTATTTCATTCTTTTTTAATGGCTGAGTAATACTCCATTGTGTATATATATATATATATATATATATATATATATATATATATATATGTATATATATATATATATACCACATCCATTCTTCTGTTGATGGACATTTAGGTTGTTTCCATGTCTTGGCTATTGTAAACAGTGCTGCTATGAACACTGGGGTGCATGTATCCTTTTGGACCATGCTTTTCTCCAGGTATATGCCCAGGAGTGGGGTTGCAGGATCATATGGTAGTGTACACCTCCCTTTTTGGACCTGGCTGTAGGGCTTCACTTTTTTTTTTTTTTTTTTAATGGTGAGATGGAACACATCAGACTTGAATCAGCTCTTAAAGTTTGGTCATTAGCACACTTCGTCCTTCAGAATGAGGAGTACAGCAGCAAAACTCAAGCACGTGAGAACAGAAAAGCATTCGTTCCTCGCTCTGAGTCTCCCCTGTCCCCTGGTGAGGTAGAGGACCAAGTTTCTGAATGACTGGGGAAAACTGTATAAGTAACTGATGACCAGAAAAACACTACTTGTAATTCTATGCTTGACAGTGAAGATAATGCCTTATCTTGGCAGTTTTCATTAGGGTCTCCTGCCATCAGCCCCTCCTGATACAGGTCACAAATACTGGCAATCTAGACCCTCTGCCGGCCCCACTCTCCTAAGCGGGCAACGTCCATGGGAGAAATGCCTGCTGTAACTAGACTATGTCATACTGTTATGGCCTGTGGGGCAGATATAATAACAGAAAGCAGGAAACTTCCTTTCCTCCATTCACTCCATCGTCTAATTTACAAAATGGGTGCATGACATACGTCATGCCACACAAATGCCATGGTCACGTTGTAGGAGATGATTAGGGCTGGGATCTGCCCTCCACTGTGCTCAAATATTCTGTGACTTTGAGACATCACCTCCTTCTTCTGGACCTCAGTTTCTCCATTAAAAACAAACATATGAACAAGCAACAACAGTAAGACACTCAAGATGATTTAACTTGAGAATCAGCAAGTTCTCTCTGAATTCTCATATTCCATGATGCTATTTTAGAATTTTCAGGGATATTTTAAGTCCATCAAGAATTATACAGGTTCCATACATATGTGTTAGTATATGGTATTTCTTTTTCTCCTTCTGACTTAATTCACTTTGTATGAAGTGAAGTTAAGACTCTAGGTCCATCCACCTCACTACAAATAACTCAGTTTTGTTTCTTTTTATGGCTGAGTAATATTCCATTGTATATAGGTGCCACATCTTCTTTATCCATTCATGTGTCGATGGACACTTAGGTTGCTTCCATGTTCTGGCTATTGTAAATAGTGCTGCAGTGAACATTGTGGTACATGGCTCTTTTTGAATTATGGTTTTCTCAGGGTATACACATATGGAATCTAAAAAAAAAATGGTTCTGATGAAGCTAGGGGCAGGACAGGAATAAAGACACAGATGTAGAGAATGGACTTGAGGACACGGGGAGGGGGAAGGGTAAGCTGGGACGAAGTGAGAGAGTAACATTGACATATATACTACCAAATGTAAAATGGATGGCTAGTGGGAAGCAGCCGCATAGCACAAGGAGATCAGCTCATTGCTTTGCAACCACCTAGAGGGGTGGGATAGGGATGGTGGGAGGCAGACGCAAGAGGGAGGGGATACGGGGATATATGTATACATATAGCTGATTCACCTTGTTATACAGCAGAAACTAACACAACATTGTAAAGCAATTATACTCCAATAAAGATGTTTAAAAAAAAAGAATTATACAGGGCATCACATCCATTTTTCGGGAGATGCAGGTCCCACGTGAAACTCACATTTTCTAGTCATCAGGCTTGGGAAGAGAAATATCATTATTTCACAATGTCCCTCAAAGAACAGAGCTGCCAAACTGTGTCATTGTGTGGACTCCCCGCAGTGATACCCTTATGTGGTTTCTCACCGGTTTCCTCACAGGGTTAAGACAGAGGAGGTTCTTGTGCACACACAATTGAACAGGGGAAAGGTAAACACCCAAGCTACTTGAATTCAGAAGCACCTTTGTTTTGTCCTCACTTGAATTTAATTTCCAAATCACAATATTACAGATTTAAATAGAAGGTCCAGAGGTGCCAGGGAAGAGTAAAAATAGAAGCTAGAATGACAGAGGGGACCATCCTCCAGTAAGTGGTATCTGACTTATAAACAGACGAAACAGAAACGAAAATTGATTTATAAGAGATCTTGGGGAGGTAAAGGCTGCTGCCTACATTTTAAAGTTAATGTGCAATTATATATGAAATTCTTAATTACACTTGTAATCCTTAATTACACAAGCAGTATAGGAATACATTTCCCTTTTCAAAAATTAAAACACTGTAGATAGGGCTTCCCTGGTGGTGCAGTGGTTAAGAATCCGCCTGCCAATGCAGGGGACACAGCCCTGGTCCAGGAAGATCCCAAATGCCACGGAACAACTAAGCCCGTGCGCCACAACTACCGAGGCTGCATGCAACAACTACTGAAGCCCGCACGCCTAGAGCGCATGCTCTGCAGCAAGAGAAGCCACCGCAATGAGAAGCCAGCACCCCAACAAAGAGTAGACCCCCTGCTCGCCACGACTAGAGAAAGCCCACGCGCAACAACGAACACCCAATGCAGCCAAAAATAAATAAATAAAAACACTGCAGATAAGCTGATGTCCTCACTGATCAGACCTCACCCTCTCCATCCTGAGTTCCTGTTTGATGCATATCCTCTAAGAACATTTTCCTTGATTTTACATAATTTTGATATATATTGATAGATCCATAAAATTATATCATCTAGTAGTACATTAATTGTTATTGATTTTAATAGCACATATAATTTTATTCTACAACTTGTCACTCAATGAAATGACTTGAGTTTCCACCCACATTCCTATATACATTTATGTTGTTTCAAGTTTTTCACTTTAAACACGACTGCAGTGAGCATTTCTGTACCTGCCCCTTTGGGTACATATGGGTCGTGGGTGAATTGTTCTTCAAAAGCAGCTGTATCATTTTATAGTTCTACCGTTTCCTGTTTAAGTGTCAACACTTTATATTATTTCCAAACTCTCTTGATTTTGCCACTCTATGGGTGAAAAATGGTGTCTTATTGTTTTAACTTGTATTTCTTTATGAGAGAGTTGAGTATCTTTTCATTGTATATTTTCTGTTATTTACTGTATATATTATATGATCACTTTTCTATTGGGTTATTTGTATTGATTTTTAGGAATTGATTTTTAGGAATACTGATTTTTTCCAATATTTGTTACAGATGTATTCTCCCAAGTTGCAGACACCATGCCCCTTCCCCCCTTAAGATATTTGTGTGTGTTTCCTAAGAATAACGATATTCTTTTATGTAACCACAGTCCCGATATTAAATTCAAGAAATTTTACATTGAGGCTATAATTTTACCTAGTCTAACCACTCATATTCCAATTATTTACTTGTCCCAATAATATTCTTAATAACCTTCTTTATTCTTTTTTTTTTTTTTTTTTTTTGCGGTACGTGGGCCTCTCACTATTGTGAGAGGACCTGCTTGCCCTTTTCTCATACCTACTGAGAAAAATACTAGCCTGTATCCACCCAACTGCCTGCTTCTTCCAGTCCAATACCTTGGCTTCTGAGTACTGTTGGAGAAAACTGAATAACCATGCAGATTAGGGTCATTACAGGTGTGTGACCTCAGAGCTCAACAAGGCCTTCCACATTGCTTGGAAATACTTTCTTATTTCTCAAGTCAGCTTTCATTTACATTTTTTCTCAGTAAACTCTCCTGACACCTCCTAGCCACCCCACCACTCATCTTCCACCCACCTTCTCTTCCCCTGATATTCAGGTACACATGTACACACTGCCCATCGGGAAAGTAGAAGTTGTCAGACTAGACTTCTTGGAGCTCAGTATTTTGGAAATCTGTTTTATTGTCCGGGGTTTTAGTTTTGACGGTGTCTTTTTAGTACTCATATAAATTCTTACTGTAGGTTTCTGGAAGGAAAACCTAATACAGTAAGTCCCCTACATATGAACCTTCAAGTTGCAAACTTTCAAAGATGCAAATGTGCATCTAGTTCCAGCAAGGAACCAGAACCTGTGCCATCCACGTCAGACGTGAGTGACATCACAGCTCGCTCTCCGTCTCCTGTTGCTGACGATCCTTCAGCTCTACCATCTCCCACCTCCTCTCCCTCCCCAGTCAGTAACTCTTCTTTCCTGTTCACTCGATGTCAGCCTCTGGATGCCAGCTGTTGTACTGTACTACTGTACTTTGCAAGGTACTGTACTGAAAGAGTCAATGTTTTCTTTACTTTTTATTTGTTTTTTAATGTATTATTTGTGTGAAAAGTATTATAAACCAATTACAGTACAGTACTATATAGCCAGTTGTGTTAACTGGGTACCTAAGCTAACTTTGTTGGACTTAAAAATACATTGGACTTACGAATGTGCTCTGGGAATGCAACTCGTTCATATGTGGGGGACTTAATGTACCTGTTCCAACTTTCCTAGTTTTCCTTTAATCAAAAAACAAAAACAGGGCTTCCCTGGTGGTGTAGTGGTTGAGAGTCCGCCTGCCGATGCAGGGGACACGGGTTCGTGCCCCGGTCCGGGAAGATCCCACATGCCACGGAACGGCTGGGTCCGTGAGCCATGGCCGCTGAGTCTGCGCATCCGGAGCCTGTGCTCTGCAACGAGAGAGGCCACAACAGTGAGAGGCCTGCGTACTGCAAAAAACAAACAAACAAACAAACAAAAAAACCCAATCCCTCCCCTCCACTACCATAACAACAACAACAAAAATACCTTCAAAGATAATGGAAAAAGTCAAAGTAGTACACAGGCAGAGAAATTAGTTTCCTAGAAGGAAAATCAGCTGGCTCAGACTTTTCCTTCACAATATTAAATTCCAGAAGATAATGAGAGTTTTTTGCAGAACATTTTTGGGGAAAAGAAATCTAAATACAATAATTTTTTAATGAGAGAAGGCAAAGAATGACATCATAGATAAACACATGACCATACATCCCATCACTCAGATACCTTTCTTGCAAAAACTACTCAAAATTTTCCTGTGGACAGACAGATAAATTAAATACACGAGTGGAGAAGTTGAAGCTTAAAAGAAAGTAGGGGGGCTTCCCTGGTGGCGCAGTGGTTGAGAGTCCGCCTGCCGATGCAGGGGACACAGGTTCGTGCCCCGGTCTGGGAGGATCCTACATGCCGCAGAGCGGCTGGGCCCATGAGCCGTGGCCGCTGGGCCTGCGCGTCCGGAGCCTGTGCTCTGCAACAGGAGAGGCCACAACAGTGAGAGGCCCGCATACCGCAAAAAAAAGAAAAAAAAGAAAGTGGAAGAAAGCTTGGAATTCCATTTAGTGATAGAGTGGATTATATCTATAGTGTTCGCAAATACATTATAGTTAGAAAATTGAAGGAAAAAGCCAAAAAGTTTCTTGTAAAGATTTAGAAGAGAAATAACAACAATCATGTGAAGCTCATCTAACTCTTAAGTCTATGTAGACCTCACCACAACTGCCCATTCCCCAGGAGCTGGACCCGATAGACATGAACAGACCCCTCAGCTGTGTCTGTACTAGGTGATTCTGCTTCACTGGCCACAGGTAGGCATCTGACTCAAGCTAAGCCATTAATCATCCCTACCAAGAGTCTGAATCTTGTACCGAGAGACACAGCACCTGAGTACTTTTAACTGAGCTATGTTAGAGTCCTCCAGAGTGAAGGCTCGTGAAGCCCTCCAACTAGGACCACTGAATCTGCCCTGGTCCCTGTCCATCTCAAGGCATGGCCATAGCAACAAATGTCCTCTTTAAGTTAAGCTAGCCATGGTCCATCTCTGCTATTGTTGACCAAACGAAGCTTAACTAATGCAGAAGTTGCTGCGAGCAGTGGAGATTTTCAATTATCAGGATTTTAAAAGGAGTGTGGTGAGGAGAGAAGTGAGGATGTGCTTGAGACAGGCTGGGACCTGGGACCTGGGACCCTGTGCTGCAGTGCTTGCACCTGGACAAACATCTTGAGAAACAAAATACAAAGAAACTATAAGGGACTTAAAATAACTGCATGCATGCACAGTAGGGGCGAATTATGGACAACAAGATACAAAAAGACCAAAAACCCAAGTGCCATTTCTGAAGAGCGGGAACAAAAGCAGGGTACGGCGCATGTCCCCTGCACACGACACCACCTAAGGGGTGGGCAAAACACCTAAGCCACCCCTCCAGCCCGACCCCTGGACACACCCCTACCCTCACCCCATATAAGGAGCAAGCTCGCCCCCCCCCAGCTAGTGAGCAAGGGAACCTGGTGTTTGTTCTCGCTCCCCTCTGCTGCAGCAGGGGTCCCAATAAAGCCTTGCCTGAATTTCTTTTCTGGCCTCTGATCAATTTCTATTTATTGAGAAGGTCAAGAACTCTGGTCAGTAACATGCTCACTTTCCTATCCTTGTCTGGGAAGGTGGCAATCTTTTCCATGAAATAGTGACATAATTAGTGAAACTGTTGCCTATTTGCTCTTGGGACTTGATTCAACAGTAATTTCATAGGATTTTAGCATGTTTCAGTTACTTCTTTAGACTTTATGGTACAAGATGAGAGATACAAACTCCAGTCCAAGATAGCCATTCTAAAAATTGATAGAGAATAGCATAAAGTATGTGACTCTGTGAAACAAGGCCTTTTATGGACATCACCAGAAATCTGAGGCAGCTGAGGATCAAATAATCATATACCTTGCTAAACTGCAGCGGTCAACTTGGCCGGTTCATCATAAAGCTAAAGTTAGTGTCCTGATCAGAAAACGGTAGAGTTACGGTGCTTAGGAGATGTCATGTCTGGGAGAGGCCAGAGGAGTCTGGGCATCCTGGGATTTCCCGTTGCCTCGTTTGTTCCTCTAAATCACCTTCAAAAGAAAATGAGTGGAAGGGGACTTCCCTGGTGGTCCAGTGGTTAAGACTTCTTCCAATGCAGGGGGTGTGGGTTCGATCCCTGGTCAGGGAGCTAAGATCCCACATGCCTCGCGGCCAAAAAAACCCAAAACATAAAACAGAAGCAATAGTGTAACAAATTCAATAAAGACTTTAAAAATGGTCCACATCAAAAAAATCTTAAAAAAAAAAAAAAAAGAAAGAAAATGAGTAGAAGAAGGGATAATCCCCAAAGATTGTGAGCCTGGAAAAGAGAGGGTCAACATCGTGTTAGATTTCCTTGCCAGATGGGACTTCAGCTCACCTCCCATAGGGGAAAAGGAATTTGGTGAATCACACGAGCTAGAGCCCTATTTGCATGTATGAGGGAAAAGGATGTGTGCATGTATGTTTGCACATGCGTGTAAGCCTGTATGCTGGGAAGTCAAGGGGAAGAATGTAGTGAACATCTATTGCTTGATTCACTCACCTTCTCTTATTTTTCTGGAAAAGGACTTTGTTCTCCTCCATCTACATGGAGAAGAGGAAGCCGTGTTTACACGATATTGCCCTGTCTCCTGGCTACCTAGCTCAAGCTCTATTGGATTCAAGCTGAATCAAAGTCTTTTCTCACCAATTTCAAATTCGAATTAAGATATCGAAATATCAGCCTGTCTGCTCTCTGTGTCTGGATGACACATTCTGGAGCCATTACCAGTGACTGAATTCCTTCATGTGAACTAGAGAAAGAAAGCTGGACTGCAGGGCAAGCGAAGTATCAAAAATGCATGCTGAGCAGAACACATAAGAAAGATCTGCCTGAATCTTTAACGCTGCTCCAGTGTGTCTGCGAAAGCTGACTGCATCCTTGACTGGGATTTAGGATTTCCTTGATTTGCATAATTCCTCTAAATTCTTCATATAACATGCTTAGTAGTAGTAGGCACCCTTTGGCTTAAGGTTTCTATTTCTAGCAACCAAGAGAATTTTAATAGCCATGATCATATATAGAATTTACATTTTTTAACTTTATCTTACATGTATCACCCTTCTCTCAAGTTTCATCAACAACTTTAACGAAATTTTATCACAGCTCTTATGACAGTGAACAGTAATTATTTTGCACATAGACCACCCACTATACTATGAATTCATGAAGAGTCAGGATGGTGTGTGTTCATCTCTTTTTTTTTTTTTTTTTTGAGGTACGCGGGCCTCTCACTGTTGTGGCCTCTCCCGTTGCGGAGCACAGGCTCCGGACGCGCAGGCTCAGCGGCCATGGCTCACAGGCCCAGCCGCTCTGCGGCATGTGGCATCCTCCCGGACCAGGGCACGAACCCGTGTCCCCTGCATCGGCAGGCGGATTCTCAACCACTGCGCCACCAGGGAAGCCCTGTTATTCATCTCTTGATCCCCAGACTATCAAGGGCTAAGTTGTCTCACTGAGCACCTAAAACCAGGTGGCAGTGTCTGCAGTGGGAACAGAATTTCCTGCCTTGGCTACTGCTTCCGAGGGAAGCTCCTGACTCACCTGAGAGTCATGATGTGTCCTTGTCACCCCAGCACAAGAAGGCCAGGAGATTGAGATAATGGGAACAAGTGGAAAATTTCTAGGGGAATCACAAGCTCCAGCACGTCTAGAGCTGTACTGCCCAGTATCCCAACCAGTAGCCCCACGTGGCTCATTGAACACTTGAAACGTGGCCAGTCCGGAGTGAGATGCGCTGTTAGCATAGCATACACACTGGCTTGTGAAGACACAGTAGGAGAAATACAATATAAAGTATCCCGTTAATAATGTTTACACTGATTACATGATCTATACTATATTGCTTTATATAAAATATGTTATTAAAATTAATTTCACCTGTTTCTTTGTACCTTTTTTTCCAAATTCTGTTTTTTTATTGAGGTATAATTAACATATAGCATTATATTGGTTTTAGGTATGCTACATAATGATTCAATATTTCCATGTATTATGAAATGATCATCGCAATAAGTCTAATTAACATCCGTCACCACACATAGTTATAATCTTCTTCTTGTGATAAGAACTTTTAAGATCTATTCTCTGAAACAACTTTCAAATAGGCAATACAGTATCATTAACTATAGTCACATGCTGTGCATTGCATCCCCTGGACTTATTTTATAACTGAAAGTTTGTACCTCCTGACCCCCTTTACCCATTTCACACCTCCCCCCGACTCCTGACCTCTGACAGCCAACAATCTGTTCTCTGTATCTTCCAGTTTGTTTTTTTCTTTTTGTACCTTTTTAACATAGCTACTAGAAAACAAAACGACACATGTGGCTCTCCCTGCATTTCTGCTGGACCGTGCTGTAGACTTTCTTTGACTGAGGATAAAGAACAGGGAAAAAGGAGGAGACGCAGGAGCGGGGAGAGGAAGGTGAAGGAAGAGGAATTGTCTTTTTTCCGTGAGGAACTTTGCTTCAAAGTTAACATTCATTGAACACTTACTATGCTGTAGGCACCAAGCAGAGAACTTTTACATGTAATATTTCATTTAATCTTCACAACAACCGTATAAGGTTTCTATTACAACGATCCCCACGTTATTGATGAGGAAACTTAGGAAGTGCAAGTAATTGGCCCAAGGTCCTATAGAGAGGGAAATGGTAGAGCTGGGGTGTGCACAGGAGCCACACCCACACTCTCATCCTTTATTCTTCATCCTCTGTCCTCTGTGTAGTCCAAGCTAGAAGCTCTGTGTATGTTCTTGCTGACTTCTCCCAGAATCTCTGGGCCAAAGCTGCATTGTGTAATTTTCTTTAGGAGAGAGTTCACTGTTTTTTCCTTGAGCAAACATAAGAGGAGTCCTGGTGGATTCAGTGATTCTGGATATCCGATCTCAAACCCAGCCTCCCTGGGACCATCACCACCCTGCATCCCTTCATGGTAGAGATGGAAGACGCCGGATTCTCTGAAACCCTGGCTCAAGAAAATTGGATGGGACCTAATCAGCTGAAAAAACAAGGCTGCAAATTGATCCTGACATGGGAAGTCATCAAGTACCTGCAACGAAATTTCCAAGCTGTCAAAACTGTTCAATATGCACTCACTTAGAGCGTGCGGGATTAAGAATTCCAATTCTCCACCAGACACCAGTGATGAGCGGAGAAAATGAATGGGGCATTATGAATCTAATCTTCTGATGCTAATTATCCCTGGAATAGCACAGGACACAAACACCATCTTCCCCTGTAGCAGCCTTGAGAGTGCAATTGGATTTCCATCTGGTTCTTTGTAACCAGGGACCCCACCACTTGGAAGATGAGCTACAGTGCTTACTTAACACAGCAGGGATCCAGTCCTGATGATGGCTGTGCACCTTCTGGCCTCTCTTGGCACCAGACAGCAATGCTGGGTCCTTTCAAGTCAGGCGATGGCACCAGGGCTCCTGGAGTTTCTCAGTCCAGGTCTGACTACAGGGCTGAATGCAGGACACACACCCCAGGAGCTCTGGTGTATCAGTGTCCTAGGGCTGTCATAACAAAGTACCACAGACTGGGTGGCTTAAACAACAGAAATGTATTGTATCCCAGTTCTGGAGGCTAAAAGCCCAAAATCAAGGTCTTGGCGGTGTTGGTTCCTTTTGAGGGTTGTCATGGAGAATCTGTTCCATGCCTCTCCTCTAGCTTTTTCTGGTTTGTTGACAATCGTTGGGGCTCCTTAGCTTGTAGAATCATCACCCCAATCTCCACTCTTGTGTTCACACAGAGTTCTCCCTGTGTGTGTTTGTCTCTGTGTCCAACTTCCTTCTTTTCATAAGAACACAAGCCATACTGGATTAGGGTCCACCCTGATGACCTCGTCTTTACTGGATCATCTACAAAGACCTTGTTTCCAAATAAAAGTCACATTGACAGGTGCTGGGGTTAGGACTTCAGCATCTTTGGAGGAGACGCAATTCAGTCCACAGCACCTGGGATGGCCGGTGTTCCCTAGGACGACAATCCTGTCCCTAAACAACGGTCCAGCTTGGAGGCAAAGTCATCTGTCCACTTGACTATTCCCTGCCACAGACATGGTTTTTCCCTGGGACCCTTGCTGTGGTGGCTGGGGACAGGCAGTGCCCTGTTCTCTCTTGAGCCCCTGGAGCCCTTGGGAGAAAAAGTTCCAGAACCATGACTGTCTTGCTCCGTGCCACCTCGGGCACCCAAGGGTGGGGTGGGTGGGGGCAGAATGTACCTGTCTCTGTCTTTATTCTTCGCCTGCACCTGTAACAGGCCGTGTGTCACCTAGATCCATATTCAGGTCTAGGCTCTGCCATTTACCCTCCGTGTGACCTTGGAATGTTCTTGGACCTTGTTCACCCTCATTCTTCTCATCTGTCAGTAGGGACCAGGATGCTCACTTCCTGCCACACGTTGTGCTGAGGAGGTGGTTTGGGTAAGGCACGGAACACAGGGTCTGGCGCAGAGTTGGTGGGTAATAAACAGTAGCTTCCATCACTAAGCCTCGCTTAGGCAGAGCCTGACTTGGGAGGGAAGCAGCTCCCACCCTCTGAGAGGCCACCCAGCAGATGTCATTCTGAGGACCAGCATTTCCAGCAACCATTTCTTCTGACTAACCACATGCGTGCCTGGCTTCACACACTCTTGAAGATTCTCACTGTACAGCCTATCGGCATTTGAGTCCCAGAGACAAAGGCTGGGCTCAGCAGCCCTGGAGTTGGGAGCAAGATGCAGAGAGGGAGAGAAAATGCATGTTAATGAAGGAGACTGGAAGACTAATAAGAATTCCATTCGTGAGGATCTACCAGAAAAACAACACCCTTTGACCAATCTCCCAGGGCCCAATTAGACCACTGCTTTGGCAAACTTGATTTTGAGAGGTGAGTATTCTTTCATCTGTGTCTTAGAGAAGAAAGGAGAAAAAGAGGGAGGGAGGAAGGAAAAGAAGAGAAGAGAGGAGAGGAGAGGGTAGGAGGAGAGGGGAGGGGAAGGGTGGGGAGAGGGACAGAGAAGGGGAGAGGGAGAGTAAGCAATTGAGAAAAATCTATGCTTCTCTTCCTAGAGTACACGTTCATCTGCTCTGATGAACTCTTTCTCAAAAGACTGATGCACGAGTTACTCGGACCCCTCTGGCTCCAGGGGTGGGTCAGCTAAAGGCACATACTCATTGCTTCCACAATGCTCCATGGGTCGCCTTGGAAGTCTGTGCCATTCTTGCCTATTCATGTGCCTGCCATGAATATCCGGTGACCTCCTGGTGGCAAAGACTCTGCCTTATTCGCCTTGGACTCTCAGGGACACGGTAGGTGCTCAGAAGGTTTGTAAAACAAGTCAACGCAGTTGACTTTTACAACGCAGATGAGATGCGTCCACTACCACACACATACGAGGAGGAAAAGAACCGTCAGCAAAGATGCTGTCCCCCCAAATCCTTGACGCCAGCCTGCATTTTGTCAACAGTTGGGATCCACATCAGGCCTGGAGTCCTTGGAGGGGTGTCATCGTCTCTCCTTCCTGCTGGCTTCACGCCTGGTGTAGGGTGGACCAGGCTGGCAAGATGGAGGGCTCTCCTTCTGGGAGCTGCTGTGTCCTCTCACCGTTGTCCTGCTAAAGAGGTATTGCATGAATGAAGTCACCTTCTGTCCTTCCCTAGGACTTAGTGTTTCCATCTCCAAGACAGGAGTGGGTGGACTAGACGACCTCTAGGTGTCCTTTCACTATCAGCGCATCTCTCTACCAACCACCAATGCAGGTCGCATTGTGCACAAAGTTACCCAACTGAGGAAGCAGGTTACTCTGGGAAACCAGCGTGCACTTCATGTGCCAGGCTTTGCTCCATGGCTGAGGCCACACCCACAGGAGAACATAGGCACCTGCTCCTCCTTTGTCTGCCCAGAAGGGTTACCCTTTTCTAAGCCAGCTGCCCAGGAGGGGCTATTTTCTGATTTGTCCATGAAAGGGAGTCTTTCTTCTAATTCAAAAAGAAGTACTGGGACTTCCCTGGTGGTCCAGTGGTTAAGACTCCATGCTTCCACTGCAAGAGGTACGGGTTTTATCCCTGGTCGGAAAACTAAGATCCCACATGCTGTGTGGTGCAGCAAAAAAAAAAAAAAAAGATAATAGATTGAAATGTCAAAACATAGCGGAAATTTAAAAAAAAAAAAAAAAAAAAGAAGTACTGTGTGGGCTAACATCCACCCTACAACCAACTGCAACAAGAATGACCCAGTAATTTTCATCCAAGTGTGGGAACAGGAAGCTCATCTTAGGCTTCAGTTTTCTAGATCTTTTCCAGAATGTTCTGTAAAGCCAGGCTTTGAGGTTATGCTCCAAAAGGTACTTTCCTTTCCTTGAATCTTCATGATGCAGTGATGGGGGAAGGGTGGCTTCCCATTGATGTCCATTATTAACACCTTCCTTATGTGTTAGAGCCCCAGGCTTGCCACCCTGGCCAAGCCATGCCTCTTTGAACTTACGTGATGGTTAATTCTACGTGTCAACTTGGCTAGGTCACCATTTCCAGATATTTGCCCAAACACTGATTCAGACACTGCTGTGAATGCATTTTTTTAGATGAGATTAACACTTAAATCAGTGGACTTTGAGTAGAACACATTAGCCACCATAATGTGTGTGGGGGGGCCTCGTCTGATCAGTTGAAGGCCTCAAGAGAAAAAAGATGGACTCCCCCAAAGAAGAGAGAATTCTGCCTCCAGACTGCCTTGTGGGCTCAGGCGGAAGCATCAACAGTTCCCTGAGTCTATACCTTATTTCCAGGCTGTCTCCCTCTCTGACTTGGTCCTAGTTTTGTGCCCCCTGTGAAATCTAGGTCTTCAGGAAAGGGTGTGCTAGGAGAGTGAATGAAAGAATTTTTCTGGGTTTCCAACCAAATAGGTCGCGCCATATCTGTTGAGGATGCCAACAGGAAAACAAGTCTGGGTGGAAGGGCTCGAAGCTAGGTAGTGACAGGCAAGCCTGTGGGTGATAAAAAGGCTGACCCCTGGGACAGAAGAGGGTAAGCTGCCCTCGCCATCCAACTCAGCACCTGCTGACCCAGGTGAGCCACCCAAGCCTGCTATTCGCATCCTAAGATCCAGGGCACTGCCCTCCAGATTCCACTCCAAATGAGCCTGGTTTAGGGCATTATACTTACTGAAAAACTGACGAGTCATATATCTCAGACGTTGGACCCATTTCCTGAAGGGCCTACTCTAGTTACAGAATCCTACCTTCAAGCTCATTCTACCAAGGAGAATTCATAACCAGTGACATCCGAAGGGAAAATCGCCTGCCAGGAGAAGGCAGGACAGTGCCTGAGAGTGGACAAGAAGTTCCTCGAGGGGAGATGTTGGATCTATTGGCCTCAAGATCTCCAGGACCCAGCACGGGACCTGATACAAAGGAACAAACCTCTGCTCAGCCGAAGGCCAGAACAGAGCCCGGAGGAAAAGCCTGGAATATGCAGGATGCAAAAAGGAAACTGCAGGAAAAGGAAGGCATCTGGAAGCTTGGAATGGGCACCGGATTAGGACTTTTCGGTTTATAAAAAGTACTTTCTGTTACCCTCCATCAGCTCTTTCTGAAGCCACGAGGATTAGGGGTACACATGTCTCAATCCCCATTTGATAGACAGAATCTCAGGAAAGTCTATCGACTTGCCCACCCAGTCAGAGCCAGAGCTTGAACTTGACCCATCTCCTTCCAAATTCCAAGCCCTGTGGAGGGAGGAAGGTCCTAAGAAAGGAACTGGGGTGTTCTTTTCTTTTTTAAGATTTTTTTTTTTTGATGTGGACCATTTTTAAAGTCTTTATTGAATTTGTTACAATATTGCTTCTGGTCTATGCCTTGGTATTTTTGGCTGTGAGACATGTGGGATCTTAGCTCCCCGACCAGTGATTGAACCCACACCCCCTGCACTGGAAGGCAGAGTCTTAACCACTGGACTGCCAGAGAAGTCCTTGGTGTGTTCTTGATGAGATGACTCATTCCCTTCATAATAATCGGCCTGGGGCAGAACTGGATGAAAGCTACCTCCAGGCTAATTATTTTTCCCACCAAAGAAAAGCCGCTCTCCACAGATGCAGTCTAGTCCCCCTCATTCTGACACCGATTCCCATGCGGAAGGACACGAGAACAGCTCAGCTCAGACCAGTCCCACTCTGTAGCCTTGCTTCTAGCAGCTAAAATTATCATCTTTGTGCATCAATTCGTATCAGGTTTGCAAATTTACCAGCGGCACTCCGATTTGCAAAGAAAACATAACTTCTTCATTTTCCACGATGGATGTAAGGAAATTCAATCTGATCTAATAATGTAAAACAGTCTCTTTAGAGAACTCAGCTTCTTTTGGATAAACGTTTTGTACTTTTTAATCCCTTTTCACCTCGCTTATCTCCAAGAGGGCATCTGGAGGTGTTGATACAAGACAGCTGGTCTGTGTGACCTAAAGGTGACGAGAAAGACCTCGGATCCACACGGGCCACAGGCCCACGGTCCCTTCCGGCTCCTGTAGTCTGTATGAGGATGCCGCTGTCCACCTGATCGACAGGAGCCCTGCTGGCACCAGAGGCTGAAGCCTGCCCTCCTTGGTTCTGTCTGGGCTCGGCAGTCCTGCTATCTGGAGTCCAAGTCAATCCTCTCTAGGACCGCGTGTCCCCTGAGGTCTAGCTGTGCTGCATGGCCAGTTCTTGGTCGGGATGATCTGCCATCTGGCCCGCAGCTACAGTGTCCCTCACCACAAGGCAGCAACACCCGTCTCCCCGAGTAAGCCTCCCAGCCAACGCCATCAATCCCTGGGATCTTCTAGGGGGACCAGGAAAAAGGGGACAATGTCCTCGCCCTCCCGCCCCAGCCCCAGGAGCTGAGGAAGCCTCTGGAGGCTTAGCTGGGAGGTTCCTCACTTCAGCTGGGAGACGGTCAGAACACACCTCTTTCCCTACTTACTCACCTGCTTCTGACAGCCTCCTTCCTCCCGCAGTTTTTTTGAGGCCAGAAGGGGTGGGCTTTCCCCTTCCTTCTTCCCTGATAGAGACATCCCCTATCCTGTACTTTTAGGAGGCATCTGTAGTCCCCTTTGCTGGCACTTTGGTGGTGGAATGGCTGCCAGGAAACGTCACGTTTGGGTGAGAAGGACGAAAAACCGTCTGGTACTTTTGAAAGATGACCTCAGTACACAAGAACACCAGTTCCTCTGGCCAAGCTTCCAGACTGGGCAGAAGACCACTCTTCTGGCCACGCATGCTCTTAACACCTCAAAGATAGGCAAGCAGAAGGGAAGGGAAATTACTTAGACCCGAAAGAGAACCGATGTTTTATAGCAAGGTGAACATTTATTCCAACACAGAGCAAAAAGCTACACTTTCAAATTGGTCAGGGGAGCCTCATGGCTGAAGTCCAAGCACTGAGCCCCTAAAGACACAGACTGACCTTGAAAAATGTTCATTTTATAGGAATATTTTGCTAGTAGCATTCGGGGCAAAATGCTCAATACCTGGCAATATCTGAGGTGTCCAGCCCAAACGTTTGACATGGCAGCCTCATTTGCCAAGGTCGTGCCTCTGGTTCCCGTATGGAATGAGAGGACTCTGGTTCCAGGACCACAGGCTGGCTCCCTGGGGTAGGCCAGCTGCAGCAGAAGTCTGAGCTTTTGGTGTTAACGGGAGGCAATATGAGTGAGTGAGTGGGGCTGACTCAACACCGTAAGTTATCCCTTTGGGAAAAAATGCATCTTAAAACTCACATTCTACCAATGTAAGAACCATGGTTCATAACCTTCCTGAATCTGCCAACAAATCAACAAAATGTGTGTGTGTGTGTGTGTGTGTGTGTGTGTGTGTGTAAGTGAGAGATGAGGGGCGTATAATTGATTTGTTTTGTTTTTTCCAAACATTCAAAGGAGTATCAGACCTGTATCAGCGTCCGATGGAATGAATTTACTGCAGGGACTTGGTTACACTGGTGAAATGTGGAGAGGAGGAAACAGCAAATAATAGGAATTCATGAAATAGGGACGAAATCTGTAAGAGAATCAGCAAAGCAAAATAATGGTTCTTTGAAAACGTTAAGAAAATCGATATCTTTCTATAGGGGCTTTTAAATGTGTCCACAAATTCTCTGACAATCTTCTCAAAAGTGGACCCTAATCCTGCTCTCTTTGTGTGTGGGCTGTACCTCTTAACTCTCTTCCAATGAGAGGAGTAAGTGGAACTGATGATGTGTGATTTCAAGACTTTGCTGTCACTTGGATCCCTATCTCTGGCGGAGGCCACCTACTATGTTGTGAAGGCACTCCAGCAGCCCTAGAGAGAGATTCACATGGTGAAGAACAGAGGCCTTGAGGAATCCGAACCGCCTGCCAACGATCAGCAATGACACGCCAAGCATGTGACTTAGCTAACGGGGAAGGAGACCCTTCAGGTCCATTCCCGGATGAGTGCAACCTCAGACGGCACCTTGACTGCAACCTCGAGGGAGACTCTGAGCCAGACAGCCAGCTAAGTCATCCCCAGGACCCACCCCCTCACACAAGTTGTGTGAGATAATAAATGCTTCTAGTTTGAAGCTACTGAGACTTAGGGTAATTTGTTATGCAGCAAGACATAACGAATACACCCGTTACTCCCAAAGGAAAGCTAATCAAGGAAAAAAGAGAGAAGGCACAGGTCAATATCAGGAATAAAAGAGAGGATATCACAAAAGACCTAACAAACATTAAAAAGTTGTAAAAGTTATTTGCAGAATCTTGTGGTCATAATTTAAAATTTTAAAAAGAAAAAATTCTTAGAAAAACACAATTCACCCAAACTGAACCAAAAGAAATGGAAGACTTACAGAAAGAAAATTCCAAGCCCGGGTCCAAAGAATGCCAACTCGTTTCATGAGGCCAGTAAAACTGTGATAGAAAACCTGAGAAGGACATTACAAGAAAAATCAAATATAAGCCAAACTCTTTATGAATACAGATGCAAAAATCCTAAATAAAATATAGCAGTTCAAATCCAGTGATATATGAATTTTTTTTTATTTTAGCAATGTATGGTTGCTTTAACATTCAAAAATTAATTATTATAATTCACCACTTTAATGGAGAAATAGGAGAGAGGTCATATGATCATTTCAAATACGCACAGAAAAAGTATTTGGTGAAATTCAGTATCTGCTTATGTTAGAAACATGTAGAAAGCTAGGAATAGAAGAGGATTTCCTTAATCTGATAAAAGGTATCTACAAAAAGCCTGCTGCAGTCATTACACTTATGGAGGCCTCCCCTGAGGCTGATAATGTATCAGAGTTTCTTGCTACCCTCAGTTTACTCAACACTTCACAGGAGATTCTAAACCATCGCTAAAATAAGAAGATAAAGGAATTAGAAATGAAGGGGAAAAAATTATGTTTAGTCATAGATGGCCTGGTCACATAAGAAAAATCCAGAGAATATGGACATTTTCCTCGAATTGGTAAGTGCACTGAGCATACAAGCTCCCTGTTGCCTGTACCCCAGACCCAGGCTTCCAGAGCAGTTTCTTTCTGGAAGCTTGCCAGTCATCAGTGTGAGGAGAAAGAGCTGATGAACCATGATCTGACTCTGAAATCTTTTGCCCGATGTAACCCGCATTACCTGTGTCACATGTCGTTGGCCAAAGCACGTGACACAGCCACTCTGCAGGGTAGGGCACGTCATCCTCCTGCAGGGAAGGGCATGGCAGAGGGGAAGTGATGCTACAACCTGTCCTAAGAGTAAGGGGCAAAGGTGTGGAGGACAGAGAAAGAAGCAGGGAGAGATACAGGTATGATGGCAGCTGACAAGACACCAGGATTACAGGAGAAAAGTAGCCAGTGAAAACTTCCTGGGGCAGAGTTGCCAAAAGAACAGGTAGGTCTCATCCTCATCTTTATACGGGAAGTCCCCTACATACGAACGGGTTCCATTCCGAGAGCACAATCATAAGTTCACTTTGTTCGTAAGTCCAGCAAACTCAGCCTAGGTACCCAACTAACACAATTAGCTATATCATACTGTACTGTAATAGGTTTATAATACTTTTCACACAAATGATACCTAAAAAACAAACACACAAAAAGTAAAGAAAACATTTTTAATCTTACAGTACAGTACCTTGAAAAGTACGGTAGTACCAGCTGTTTTACTCTTGTTTCCGGACATCCTAGGCTTGAAATAAAGATACTGTACTACTGTGCTTTACACAGTACTGGACAGTAAAGTACACAAAACCACAACCACTTGTAGAGGATGCATGCACGTGATAATGTACACCAGACACATGAACTAACTTTTGTGATTGGACATGCAAAAGCAAGTTCGCATCTTTGAAAGTTCACAACTTGAAGGTTCGTATGTAGGGGGCTTACTGTACTTGTTTGCTTTGGTATAACATGAACTCCTATTTCACGAACATCTGATAAAGTCCATCACATACATAAACGCTCCGCAACAAGAGAAGCCACCACAATGAGAAGCCCATGCATTGCAAGGAAGAGTAGCTCGCGAGCCCCTGCTCGCCGCAACTAGAGACAGACTGTGCACAGCAACGAAGACCCAACACAGCCAAAAATAAAATAAATTTTTAAAAATAAATAAATTAATTAAAAAACATAAAACAAAAACTTAAATAAAAAACTTAAGGAAATTAAATTTTGCACGTGGCCAAACATGTGCTGTGTGCCAGCACATTGGACGTTGCGTATCGTATGCACCCTTCTGTCTACGTATAGACAGAGCCTTAGAACAAGTAAACACCAGGTCTTCATCTATCAGCATTCAGTCCATGTGCTGGTTTGGGTTTCCTCAAAGACAGACTTTACGTTGAGGGTGTGAGTGCAGATAGTTTATTTAGGAGGTGATTCCAGGATGCAGTCATAGGAGGGAGGAAGTGAGATAGGGGAGAAAAAGTAGCCAGTAAACAGTGTGTTAGCGTGCAAAACCCCGACTGGGATAAGGAGAAAACTGGATATTAATCCTAACCCAGAGCCATAGAGCCAATGTAAAATACTTGTGTCAGAGTATTGCCAGAAGGGGCAAGGGAGCTGGGGTATACCCCAGTTGCCTTCAGTCATTCGTTAAGGGCTCCTTGAAGCAAGGCACTAATTCTCCAGTACTTCCAGCTTGTCCCAGGCTCTGCCATCTACAAAAGCCCTCAGGCAGAGGGATGCAGAGACTGGCAGATGGAAATCAGCCCTACTAGACCATAATGCCCAGAGCTGAAGAGACACAGGTGGGGCTCTGACAGCCACCTCTGCTTCCATTACATCTCCTGTCTTCCAAACCATCCCTGTTTGTCTGTTCCTTTATGTTCTAGCATTTCTTGCTGACTTCTATGCAGATTTTGATGAGGGATAGGGGGTCTCCTGTCCTCTGCTCTGCACTACCCTGTTTTAAGAACCGACATCAAATGTTTACCCACCAGTAGGGTCTGAAGCGGATGCAACAGAATGACCAGGACAAAGGCTTAAAGTGATCAAAGTGTTTTCCATCCCGATCCACAATGAAGAAGCAGCCTCCGAAATTAGCCCCATGGTAGAACAAGCGTCAGCCAGCCGGCTGCTTCATTCTGCCAGCGTAGGCTCCACCCTTATTCTGAGACACTCGCTCCCTCCTGGAGAAGAGCCCCCATGTGCTCTCTCGAAAAGCCTCACCAGGGACCTTCAGCTGTAAATAAAGCCGTGGCTGAACCAAGCCCCGCTCAGAATAGCAAGTATCTAAGCAGATCTGCATGGCACTGTCTTCCCAGCAGGGAAACGCTGCCACGGTGCCCATCACACCCTTCCTTAATTATCTCAGCATAGCACAGAAGCTAGAAAGCCCCCATCATTAACTTTTATGGAGGATGTTTTCCAAGAGGATGCCCATGTCCCACCCCCCTCTTCAGAACTGGCAAGTGATATACCCAGAGCTTGCAAAGAGTTTGAAAAGTTGAAGGTGGCCACGATCCATCTAAGACAGTTATTCTCAACCAATGGTGTTTTTTTTGTTGTTGGTTTTTCTTTTGGGCCGCTCCGTGCTGCATGTGAGATCTTGATTCCCCAACCAGGGATTGAACCCGTGCCCTCTGCAGTGGAAGCACAGAGTCTTAACCACTGGACCACCAGGAAGTCCTCAACCAGGGGTGTTCTTGCTCTCCCCTTCCACCAGGAGACACTTGCAACGTCTGGAGAAATGTATGGGAGTGTGCAGGTGCTAGCTGGCATCTAGTGGGTAGAAGCCATGAAAGCTGCTGAGTGTTTTACAAGGACAGGACACCCTCCCACAATAAAGAATTATCTTGCCTAAAATACCAGTGGTGTTGAGGTTGAGAAACCCTGTTCTAAGGAGATAATTCTGCTGGACCTTTAGACACCCCCTTGCAATCGTATTTCATCCCTTCAACCCTGACTCTGCCCCTCGCAGACTTCCTGTTTTGCTAATTAAGCTCTAAACAAGACCTCCTTCCACTCCCCAACCCTGTTATGGTCTCAGAATTCTCTCCTCAACTCAGCAGCTGGTCCTTTTCATCATTCTAGTCTCAGAATTTCTCTTGCAATGTCCCCTCCCCAAATCTCTTACATGTCAAAGTTCCTCTTCCAGCAACCATCTACTTTTCTTCATTCTAAGCCCAGAATGTCCCCATCTCTGCTGTGAGCCCATCATCCCCCACACAAGCCTTTCTTGGTTCTTGGATCCCGATGAAGAGGAACTTCTATGATGCCCTCCCAGCTCTGAAACAGCAGCTCTGGAGCCAACCCTTCCCAGGGAGCAGACATCCGAGTGTCTGGCTAAGAAGATTCTAGGATTCGGGTTCTGACAGCTGGAGCTCTCATTTCTGGTGCCCATGCTACCCGGTAATGGTGAGACGGAGGCCTCTCTGTGTGCTGGCTGCGATAGCAGACAGGCTCCCTGCTGTAGTAGGCAGCCCTCCCTCAAGCAGAGTCATCTTTGGGCCTGGGGTTAGGATGAACAACCTGAAAGCTTGAGCACTGAAGGTCCAGGGGTGGTTGGCTTGGGACTGTCCTGGTTTTAAAAACGAAAGTCCTCCTGGGCTTCCCTGGTGGCGCAGTGGTTGAGAGTCCGCCTGCCGATGCAGGGGACGTGGGTTCGTGCCCTGGTCTGGGAAGATCCCACATCCCGTGGAGCGGCTGGGCCCGTGAGCCATGGCCGCTGAGCCTGCGCGTCCGGAGCCTGTGCTCCGCAGCGGGAGAGGCCACAACAGTGAGAGGCCCGCGTACCGCAAAAAAAAAAAAAAAAAAAAAGAAAGTCCTGCAACTCAGGAATGCCCTCAGGATGGTTTTCCCCCGTACCTGGGTGAGCTCAGTGGGAGCGGCAGGAGGGCAGAGTAGAGCTGCGGCCTCACTCTCCACTCGGGCTCATTTGGGACAGGGGGGTTCTCCCTGATGCTTCTTGGGTTTAGGTCTGGAAGTCTGTCTCAGAAACTCAGACTTGATAGTTTCACGCCATGTAGTTAGGTTCAACAGACCTCCTTGGAGCACTGCAATATACTTCCTACTCCTTGCCACGGGGACAGAAGACACGAGACCACGGCTCCTGCACCGGAGGACCTCTGGGTCTAGTGATGTGTGGAAAGACAGACAAAGTGCAGAGTGGTAAGAGCTATGACAGAGGCCAGGGCTGGGAAGGAAATGGAGAAGGCAGTCAGGGAAGGCTTCCTGAAGGTGTCAGCACCACAGAATGCAGGCCGAAAGGACAGAGAAGCTTTGCCAGGCAGCAAGGGAGGATTAAGGAAATTTTTTCCAGTTGAATGAAATAACAAGAAAATAAATACATTGAGAAGCCTTGGCAATGCTTATAGACTTAGATGGAGTGGAGAGAAATGCAATTCTCTTTGATCATGGAATGAAAGTATATCTGTATACTTATAAGGTAGGCTTACCATTTTTGAAGACGTATCTCCACCTATTGCCCCGTTTTTCATTTTCATAATCCCCGCTTGCGGGTAGAGACAGAGACTGTTATTCCAATTTACACTGGGGGAAGTTGGTCCCACAGAGATAAGCAGTTTGTGCAACTCACATGTCTAGTTAACGTCTCCAAGTTTTGACCTTGAGGGAGGCTGCTGAGTACAGTGTGGACCGCCTGGGCTTTGGAACTAGACAGACTTTGCAAGATCCCAGATTCTTTTTTGTTTTGTTTTGTTTTTGTGGTAAGTGGGCCTCTCACTGTTGTGGCCTCTCCCGTTGCGGAGCACAGGCTCCGGACGCACAGGCTCAGCAGCCATGGCTCACGGGCCCAGCCGCTCCGCGGCATGTGGGATCTTCCTGGACCAGGGCACGAACCCGTGTCCCCTGCATCGGCAGGCGGACTCTCAACCACTGCGTCACCAGGGAAGCCTGATCCCAGATTCTTTACTTACTAACTCCATGACCTTAAGCACGTTACTGAGCCACAGTTCTCTCTTGTAGGAAATGGGGAAAATAACATCTCCTGTGCAAGGGCTGTCATGAGGATGAGATGAGGAAACCGATTTCAAGGGTCTAGTAAGAGCTTGGACCAAGTAGGCCATTAAGAAATGGTTTCTAACAGACGTAGAGAACAAACGTATGGATACCAAGGGGGGGAAGTGGGGGGAGATGAATTGGGAGATTGGGATTGACATATATACACTACTATGTAGAAAATACATAACTAATGAGAACCTACTGTGTAGCACAGGGAACTCCACTCAGTGCTCTGTGGTGACCTAAGTGGGAAGGAAATCCAAAAAAGAGGGGATATATGTATACGTGTAGCTGATTCACTTTGCTGTACAGCAGAAACTAACACAACGTTGTAAAGCAACTATCATAAAAAAAAAAGAGAAACCAAAAAAAAAAAAAAAAAAAAAAGAAATGGTGTCTACAAGAGTTTGGGCTCTTAATTATGAAGACCAAAGGATAAGTTCGCTGTTAAACTGAAGAAGTTTCCCCTGTTTAGATCTTTCTTTTGTGGGTTTGCTTGCTTGTACTTCTATAACTCGATTCTCGGTGTGCTCAAATTAATTAAACAACCTTTCTTCAAGGATGAGAAAGCCGATGTGCTTTTGAGGGGCTGCTAATTACACTTGATGTCTCCTTTAATAATGTGAGATTAAAAAGAGCTGAAAGTGAGATTCTTACGTGCACAAGACAACCATGGTGATGACACGTGGATCTAGACTGAATCCGTAAACTTGTGTACTTGGATTCTTTTCTTCGTGTAGTGCTTATATATATATTGAAACCAAGGAGCAGAAGATGTTATCACTGATAAGCCACTTCAAATGGCGATGCAGTCCAACCTCCACGCTTTTATGACAAGCCACTGAGGAGAGTGGATTCATGCAGCTCCCTTATCCCTGACCCAAAGCCGCTCATAGGATTCACCTTCCCCCCTGACTGCCTGGTGATGGCCTTGGTCATTGTTGCTGGCTTCAACTTCAGTCTTATTTGTTCCTTTTAAAAAATAAAAAATAATAGCATTCTTCTTCCCCTTTATCTACATAGAAAGAACAGCTACCATTTCCTTGGAGATGCCCTTTCTCTGCCAACGCTGAGGGGTGAGGACCCTGAGGGGACATTGACCCCATGTCTGCCCCCAGCTGCTCCAAGTCTCTCTACTTCATCTAGGAAACAGCAACACAGATGAGAAAGAGCACAGGCTGGTTAGACAGGCCTGAGCTCACATCTTGACTCCACCACCAATACTGTGACAAGGACCGTGCTTACAACTTCCGCGGAATCTCCTTTGTCTCTAAAATGCAGGTGGTGAAAGCTACTTGTAGAATTGCTATGAAGATTAAACGTGGCCAAGTCTGTAAAGCACCTAGAACAGGGCCCACACAAGGTAAATGTTAAAACAATGAGGTTTTCCCCTTGCACGTGGTCACTGCCTCAAAATCCAGCCACTGCATTCATTACTTTGAGTCTCGCAAAGTCTATTACAAAGACCTGAAAGCAGATGAAACCCAAAGTGATTTTAGCCAGTACCACTGCTATAGTCATTCCAGCATAAGACTCCAAGGGCTCACTCCAATAGATAACCTACACATCAGAGTCTACCATGAGCCTTCTGTGTGCCAGGCACTGAAGTCGTGTCTGTGACCAGGACACACATACTCTCTACCTTCTGGAGATGATAAATAATGGGTGAATGTCCACCTTCAAAGTAGCATAGATGGTTTCTGGGGGCTGGGGAATAGAGATGGAGATTGTTACCCACAAGGAAGGTGGCTATGATTTTCCCAAAACGCAGCAGGGCAGGCAGAAGGGGCCATAAGCAAGAAGAACCTCCATCGGGGAAAGGTGCGTATTTCCAGTCAGGGCTACAGTAAACCCCGGGCGCTATCTGGGAGGACCAGTAAGAAGTATCTCCTAAGGAGAAGAAAGCAATAAGGGGCAAGCCCAGTCCAGGGAAAGTCAACGCCTTTGATCCGGCTCCGCCGTTGCTACAACAAGGCTCTAAGAATCCGAACATCTAGGATACCTTAGTAAACGATGCTTAGATGAAAAGTCACATGGTGCGGGGGAAGGGTTTATCTAGTAGCCATTTGACCAGAAGCCTAAAACTGCCTAAGAAAGCAGAGACTGATCAGTAGCTAGAGTCAGGCAATCCTAGTACCAGCGCTCTAGCTGGGAGGCATTTCTGCACCATGGGGTTTTGTGCAATTCTCAGAGAAAGAGAGGCTGTGCCGTGCTGACCTGTGGCTGAGGAGAAGAATCCTTGGGGTCTGAGTCACAGGTCAGGATCCAGATGCAGCAGGAGGCTGGATGACCTCTGTACACTGCAGCCAGTTCAACAAGCCCAAAGTGGAGCTCAAGAGGCCACGAGCAGACGTGACATCACAGTGGTTCGTGGGGGGCCAAACAGGATGATGTCCTTGGACAGAGTCCTCGGTCACAGGGGCTGCTGTTCACAGCACTGACAGCAACCCCTAACCAGAAAACATACAGCAGGCACTACTATACCTTCTTTGCATATGCCAAGGGAAATTATTTATATTGAACTTGGATACACGTTTAAAATTGTTTTGATTCTGTTTTTGCTAAGTCACTTGTTTACGCAAAGTCCCAAAGGTCTCTTTGAATTAGAAATTTTAGGTCTTATTGAACTAGAATGACCCCAAACTAACTACACCCAACTCATCATCCCGGGGCAGTGGTTCTCAACTGGTGGTAATTTTGCCTGCCTCCTTCCCCACGGTCCAGGGGTCATTTGGAAATGTCTGGGACGTTTTTAATTATTGTGATTGGGGCGGTGTTATTGGTGTCTGGTGGACCCAGGGATGGTGCTAAAAATCCTACAATGTTCAGTACAGTTCCCACAACAAAAAATTATCCAGCTCGAAATGTCCATATCACTAAAGATGGGAAGCCCTTCTTTAGGGCAGCGCTGCCCCTAATATTCGCAGGGTCTAGAACAAGTATGCAGACACAGGGCCTTGGCTTGTGCCTGCCCCACCCTTCCCCTCTGCCCCAGCTCCTTCCTGCACTGGGAGAGGCCTGGCACACACTTATGCAGACAACCCTGTCTGCACGTGGAACTCTGTCCACACCCCCATAAACCTAGAGGAGCACGGATCATGGGGACAGCTGCAGGGAAAAGCAATACAGACTCTGGTTGCAGACTTGGGGACCATCGGGGCAGGGAATTCTGAGGTCCTGAATACTTGAACAGTAATGTGGCGGGGGAGGGGGGTCACCATTTCATTGCCCCTTAGAGCAAGGTACAGCCAGAGGAGAGCTAGGGCAAGGCCCTGTAAAGCCTGGGCCCCGGGCCAGGGGCCCTTCAGCCAGAGTCTGTGGGCAATGCCGCTGCAGGCTCTACGCAGGTGTGAACCATGAGTCCAGGGCATGTGACGCCACCAGAGCCGGGAGCTTAGGGATGGTTAGGAACTAAACATGACCCTCTGAAGACCTTGGCTATCTATTCGTCCCCGGCCCCCCTCTGTCAGCTGTTTGGACCCCAGAAGGTGGGGAAAACCAAGTTTCAGAAGAAAGGCTCATCAGAGAGCAAAGGCCTGAGAGCCTGAGAAAGAAGGAGATCCCAGGGTGAGGACAGCAGAAGGGGAAGAAGCAGCGTGAAAACAGCCATGAAATTCCAACCATCTGCCAGTCCTCTTTGATTCCCCTGACTCTGAGATAGAAACATTGCAGCTCCTTTCCCTCATTTGACTTCACCTAACTTTATGCTTTGGAAAATGACCCGGTGAAAATGATGTGCCCAGACGTAGAAATTGGAGAGTGGAATGAATGACCCGCTGCTCCCAGACGTGTGACGTGCGATGTCTACCTGCGCTGGCATCCTTACCTCCCAATGTCCTTCCCATCATTCCCCTTGCTCCACCCCTCCCCCACCTCCATCACTGTCTCAGTTCAGGTGCTCATTATTTCTCCCATGAACCATGGCAACTGCCCTAATTGGTCCCCCGATAACAGTCTCCACCAGTGCATCCTCCACATAGGCTGCTGGAAAACCCTTCCTATAACACATCTCCAGACACGCCACCCCAAGTTCAGAACCCTTCTGCGGCTCCCCTCGCCCACAGAGTACTGCCCACCTGCCTTAGCATGTCACTGTCCCCTGACTCGATGGTTTCTGCTCCAACTTCAAGGTTCCTGTTTTCATGCCTGGACCCACCAACCGGGGGAGCTTTCCAGGTTTATCTCCCAGAACTCAAAGCCCTGTTACATCTGTAACTTCTCCAATAGTGCCTCTCAGACCTGACACCTTCAGGGCCCAGAACTTTTTCTACATTTCCAGCGTAAGTCCAGGGGAACGGCCAACAGAGGCATCATCACCGCATCCCAGAGGCGCTTCAGAAATACCATCAGGGACGAAAGCTGAAGAGGTTTGTAATAGACACCGAGATGCACTGCCCAACTCTCCCTTCCAGGAAGGACCTACCCAACTGCAAGGCCAGGAGTCAGCAAACAGCTGTGGTTGTCAGCTCCTCCAGGGCCACCTCTGCTGCAGAGACCTGCCTTGCCGAGATGCCCTTCCCTGTGCAGCTCTCACCTTGTGACTGAGGTGGGAGTATAAAGGCCTGGTCATTTGGGTCCAAAAGAATGCAACTCTAACGACCACTGCTTGCTCCAGAGAGCCCTCTAGGAGCAGCAAGGTTTTGTTAAGCGTACATTGCATTTTCACCTCTCCTTTTGCCCAGTTTGACTGGAACCTCCAGCAGAGGATTCGGTTCTATAGGAAGACGAGAAAACACACTATTTACCAAACCCAGAAGGAATGTGCCCCCACTGCACTAAGTCCAGCAGGGGTCTCCTCTGTAGGCCAGGGCTGACAGCAAAAGAGGCTGTTACAGAATTTGGCTTATGCAGGGCATGGGGGCTTAACCACCAAAAGCCAACAAGTTGCAATTATTGTAATGACCAGTGAGGACCGAGCGGTAGCTATGGGACCATGACCCATAATAGACTATGGAATCTCTAGAGGCCAAATGTATGGGCCATAAACAAAGGTACTGGCCAGCTTATAGCAGCAGCAGAATTCAAGGCTAGATGACCAGTAGGTTGACAGAAGTTGCCCCAATGTACAATGCTACAACTTTTGCCTGGTTTCTGTACCTGAGTCAAATTTTAGACTGAGAACTCATGGACGTAACAGGTGGCTGGGTCCCCAAAAGGAAGGATCCCGCAACATTCTGGCAAGTATGCACATCAAATAATCTTCCTGTCCTTTCACAAAGGAACCTACAACTATGTACTAAGGTAGCTGTATACCAAGGAGAGGAGAACGCCCAGATATTTCAAGGATTGTTAGTCACAGTTGACATTGATCCCTAGAGACCAAAAACTTCATCATGGCCCTGCTGATAGGGAAATATGGGGGCCAGGTAATAAACAGATCCCTTCCCAACGTCCAGGTTATGGAGGGCCCACTACATCCACAGACTCATACAGTGATCACTTTCCTGGTCCCCAAGTGCATAATTGGGATTGTAACACTCAGCAGTTCATTGGGTCCTTGGCCTGTGGGGTACTAGCTGTCTAGAGGAAAAGCCAAATGGAAACCTCTGAAATAACCCCATCCTGACAAGAGAATAAATCAGAAATCATATTGCATCCCTGGGAAGGAGGCAGAGATAAGTACTACCCTCAGGTAGGAGCAGAGGTGTTGTCACCCGCATGTCTCCAGGTAATTCTTAAGTATGGCCCCTCTGCAGAAAGCCCATGTATCCTGGAGGATGGCTAGAGACAACTGCAAGTGATAACCCTCATCACAGCTGTAGTTTCTTTGTTAGGACAGATTAATATGGCTTCAGGTACATGGTATGTGGTCACTGATTTGGCAAATATGTTCTTTCCTATCCCATTCAGAAAATAGGAATGGAAATAGTTTGTATCCACATGGAATGGACAACAATATACATCTACGATTTTGCCGCAGACTGTGTGTTCGGTGAGACCAATGGGAAGATGAGAGTGTGGATTCACTGTGGGCAAGTTGATGCCTCAAAGACCCCCTTGTGCTCTGAGATTATACAGTTCTCTCTCTTATTAAAGCCCAGAGCACACCTTTTCATCTCCCGAACATTCCCAAGGAATCAGAAGCCATTGATGTGTATCAGCAATTTAAATTTTTTGTCGCCGTGCATTAAGTTGCACTTATCTGCATTAAATTCATAAACCATTGGACCACCTAATTATCCCATGTTTGCAGAGATTTGAGAATTCATGGTCCTTCCCTTCCTAAGGAAAATCATTTTTTACGGGCCACGCCTCTGTCTCCGTGCCTTGCCAATGCTTCAAGGTGGCAGGCATGCCGAGTCAGGCAGGATGGCCTTGGAAGCTCAGGAACTGACTCAGCCTGGACAGGGGGAGAAACAATGAAAGAAAGGCAGCCTGGGGTCCAGAGACACCAGAGGGTGGCTGCATCATCCCTGCTCTTGCCTTCAGATCTGGCCCAGCCTCCTCCTTCCCTGGACTCATGACACATTTAATCCTGGCTTCCGCCCCAGCAGCCCCATGTGCTGTGGGGCCCCAGCCTGCCATCTATGTTCCGACGGGATGAGAAAGGGATGAGAAAGGAGGACGAAGGAAAAGAAGTAAAACCTGTAAAATTCATCTTTCATAGGCTATAAAGGGGAGTTAAAAGTTGTGCTTGTTTAGAAAGTTTAGAAATGCTGACTGTAGCTGTAAGAATGTTCATGGAATGTCTCATTGATCGTAAATTATTTTTTAAAAATTAGAGGGTTACTTTTTAAAATTCTTTAAGACAGAAAATGAAGTATAAAACAATCGTTTATCAAAACACACATCAAAAATCAAAAGAGAAGACAGAGGACAAGTAGACATAAAGTGGGATGACAGATGATAAACATGGTGTGGTGTTTATAAAAATGAATGTAAGTGGCCTACCAAGCTATTTAAAGATTGTACAATTTTTCTCTTTTTGGCTGTGCCTCTCGGCCTGTGGGATCTTAGTTCCCCGACCAGGGATTGAACCCGGGCCACAGCAGTGAGCGTGCCGAGTCCTAACCACTAGACCACCAGGGAATTCACTAAAGATTGTATTTTTTTTAAAGTTACCGTTAAGTTGTCCATAAGATATGTTTCTGCAGCAGAAAGATTCTAAAAGTTAAAAATAAATTCATGGGCCAGAATATGCCTGTCAAATTCAAACCAAGGAACAGCCAGATGAATTCTGGACAGCACAGTGCTTAAAAGCAAAAGTTTTACATAAGACTTGCAAGCACATACAGCAAAATACTATAAAAATGCACAAGAAATGAAACAAAAATGTGCTTTTTTGGTTGTTTTGGGAGGGAGAAGGTAATTTACCATTATCAGTCTATTACAGATGCAAGTAGACAAGAGATTAAATAAGGACATAGAAAAAACGAAAGACACAATAAATGCAGTACCTATAACAGACTTATACTAAGTTTCATAATCCACAAATGGATTACTTTTTCTTTTGAAGTATACATACCTGGTCTATAAGCAAAAAATGATTGCATACTAAATCATATCTATAAACACAAGGGCAGAAGTTTTATAGATAATACTTTGAGATCACAATGCAATAAGTTAAAAATTCAAATGGATATTAAAAAGAAAAAATACTCAGACATCTAGAAACTAAGGATAACGTCTTGCATGTTGCTGAGACAAAGAGGAAATTGAAACCGAGAGAGACAGAAAGAGACAGGGAGAGATGGGAGAATAAACGAGAATGAACTTAACACTTTTGTAACAGAAAATCACATCAAGGGAAAATAAAAGAAATAAAACAATACCAGAAAAATAACTGAAATAAAGAAGCAATGGAATAAGAAGAAAAGAAAAAAGAGAAAAGCAGTGAAATGTAGGGTTTAAAGGGCTCCAAAGGGGAAGTCAAATGGACCTGGGTTGCTTGTCTTCACTCCAACACACACAGCTCTGCAACCTTGGAATATCTGGTTAATTTCTCTGTGATCCATTTTCCCATGTTTCTCATCTGTAAAATATGGGTAACAGTGCCATTTTTATAGGGTTGTTGTAAACGTTAAATTCAATAATGTCTGGTAAAGCTTAAAGCACAGTGTCTGGTAAAAAACTGATAAAGGATGAATGAATCTTAAGAGTCTGAAGTGGTAGTTACTGTTTCTGTAAGAATGGTAGCAGTAATAGCAGTGTTATTAAAAGCTACAACTCTTAAAGGCAAACAGAACAATCAGAACAAGCCTCTGGTCAACCTTTTAACAGTATAAGAAATACAAAATAGATCATTAAATATGAGAATGAGATTCTAGTAACTAATAGTACAGGAAAAATTTTAAGTATATGGCAATATTACATATAGTTGTAGGATAAGAAATTTATCCATTTCAAGGATAGTTATTCTTCAGGGGTGTGTGTGTGTGTGTGTGTGTGTGTGTGTGTGTGTGTGTGTATGCATGCGACTGTCTGTATGGGTATGAGTATGTATAAAGATGACACAACACACACTCACACACCCCTAAAACAGACAGGGTCAAAAGCAAAAGGAAACACGAATAAGTCATTAAAATTTCTCAAAGGTCCTCACGGATTTATTGATAAACCTGTCTAAATATTTAGGACATTTACAATCTCCACCCAACACCATAAGTTCTTAAGTACTAAAAAATTTTTTAATTCATCCTATTTGTTTCTAATTTCTACATCTAACTGAGAAAAAGTTTGAAATGGATTAGAAGAAAACATCAGAGAATATTTTATAGGCTGAGAGTAGGGAATTATTTCTTAAAGGTAAAAAGCACTGATCACAAAGAAAAATATTTTAAAATCTGACTACATCAAAATGACAATTTTTTTATTTGAGGTATAACTGATGGACAATATTATGCAAGCTTTAGGTGTACAACATGGTGATTCACAATTTTTAAAGGTTATACTCCACTTATATTTATTATAAAATACTGGCTATATTCCCTGTGTTGTACAATATACCTTGTAGCTTGTTTATTTTATACATAGTAGTTTGTACCTCTGAACCCTTTACCCCTATTTTACCCCTCCCCCTTCCCTCTCCCCACTGGTAACCACTAGTTTGTTCTCTATATCTATGAGTCAGCTTCTTTTTTGTTATATTCACTAATTTATTTTATTTTTCAGATATCATACAGTACTTGTTTTTCTCTGACTGACTTAATTCACTTAGCATAAGGCTCTCTAAGTCTATCCATATTGTTGCAAATGGCAAAATTTCATTCTTTTTTATGGCTGAGTAATATTCCACTGTATATATGAACCACATCTTCTTTATCCATTCATCTGTTGATGGACACTTAGGTTGCTTCCACATCTTGGCAATTTGCTGGTATGAACATTGGGGTGCATGTACATGTTGGAATTAGTGTTCTCTCTCTCTCTCTTTGTTATATATCCAAGAGGGGAATTACTGTGCCAAATGGTAGTTCTATTATTAGTTTTTGAGAAGCCTCCATACTGTTTTCCACAGTGGATGCATCAATTTACATTCCCACCAACAGTGCACAAGGGTTCCCTTTTCTCCACATCCTCACCAACATTTGTTATTTCTGGTCTTTTTGATGATGGCCATTCTGACAGGTGTGAGGTGATATTTCATTGTGGTTTTGATTTGCATTACCCTGATGATTAGTGATGTTGAGCATCTTTTCATGTTCCTGTTGGCTAACTGAATGTCTTCTTCGGAAAAATATATTCAGATCTTCTGCCCATTTTTTTAATCAAGTTGTTTGTTTTTTTTGCTGTTGAGTTGTATGAGCTGTTGATGTATTTTGAATATTAACCTTTTATCTGTCATATCACTTGCAAATATTTTCTCCCTTTCAGTAGGTTGTCTTTCAGTTTTGCTGATGGTTTCCTTTGCTGTGCAAAAGCTTGTAAGTTTGACTAGGTCCCATTTTTTTATGTTTACTTTTATTTCCTTTACTTTAGGAGACAGATCCACAAAAACAATACTACGATTTATGTCAAAGAGTGTTCTGCCTATGTTTTCTTCTAAGAGTCTTATGGTTTGGGTCTTACCTTTAGGTCTTTAGTCCATTTTGAGGTTATTTTATCAATATATGATGTTAAAGAATGTTCTGAAAATGACACTTTTTGGCATGATAAAAATGCAATAAAGTTAAATAAAAAGATTAGAAAATATGTGTGTGGCACTTCTAAAGACAAAGAATTAATTTCCAAAATACCTAAAGAGCTTCTACAAATTAACAAAGACAAGAACAACAGAAGAACAGAAAAAGAATGAGCAAAGATAATGACCAGGCGATTCCAAGATATATGATGCACAACATAAAAAATACAAATACCTCTATGTTCTCTAAAAATAACAAAAATCACAGCAAAACCAGGGAAAATACTCTGGAAGTATCCCGATTAGCCATATTGCAGTGAAGTGATACTTTGGTTTTGACTCTCTCTCTCGCCATCCCCATCCCTGCACTGTATTAGGAAATGGAACATACATATATCTGTGTATCTTGCACTGAACGTGCTGGGTACATAGGCCCACAATCAATGTGGAACTGCTGAACTGAATTATGAATTATATTAGGGGCACAAGGAAAATGGTTATTTACAAAAGAGGAAATCTGACTAGAAAACTGACATATGGAAAAAGATTTAGGCTCCCCAGTGATCAAAAAATTGCAAATTAAAACAGCCAGACGTTACCATCTTTCACCTACTTCATCAGCAAGAAGTCAAACAAGATCACAGCCTGGTGGCCTCAAGCAACAGGGCAGCCAGGTTGTGACCACTCTCACCCCCTCACTGGAGCAGAAGTTGCTGAAGATTTACCATGGTGGCTTCAGCACTGCTGTTTCTTTGATTTGCTTACCAAAAAATGCAGTGAAAACCAAGTGTAAGCACCTTGCCTGCCAGAGACCCTGAATGCTCCATCTTTCCCTACTAGCAGTTACCGAAGAACCTCAGAAGGCCATTTTAATTTCCTCTCCCTGTTCATCTGAGATCTGGTTTCTCAGGCAGCCGAGGTGCTAGATGAACGCAGGGAAACCCATCCATCAATTCTGTGGCTGCCGTACCATGGCGATTTTGAATCTTGCAATAAAACAAGATTAATGGGCTTGACTTCAGTCGGTTTGACATTTCAGCAATGAGGGTTGTTTGCCAGGTTTCTACACCCCTTTCCTTCTTGTCTCCCAGCCATTTTGTAATCAACAGCCAGGTCTCTCCTGCTCCTTTGGATTCCTGAAGAGAAATCATGGAAAAGGAACAAGTATGGCGAGCTTGGAAAAGGCAAATCACTCTGATTTCTGCTCGCCTTCAAAATCTAGTGGGGATTTCAGTGGGAAATGGACTCTCACAGCCATGGTGATGGGACGAAGCATTAATTGTTGAATTGTCTGAGTGATCATTTCATCCAGCCAAATGCGCCTACCATGTATCCAGCGCTGTGTGGGCAGCTGGGAGAGGGGAGAGGGAATATAGAAAGAATTCTAAGGTGTCTTCTCTAAAGGGGACTGAGGGCTGTTGGCGTGGTTAGAGCTCAGGGACGTGGTTCTAAATAAAAGTACAAGGAAAGAGCAAATGGGTTAGAGAGCTGAGGACAGGCTTCTTGGGGAAAGTGGGATTTGAGTTTTACTTTAAAAGAAGATGGGGGGGTGGAAAAAGATGGCGGACTAGGAGGACACGGAATTCACGTCTCCGCACAACTAGGACACCTACCAGGCACTGGTAGGGGACCACAGACACCTAAGGGGATGGGAAGAACCCCCAGCGACCAGGTAGGATGTGGGGCATGGGGAGGACTGAGGGGGGAGGAGAAGTGGAGGCGGGATGAGACTGGCGCCCCTGAGGGGTGGCGGGGGGAGGGGAAGGGATCCCACGCCCAAAAGGGGTTAATTGGGGGACAATTTCCCGGGGGCCAGGTTTCCCCTGCCCACTTGGGGAAGAGTTCCTACACCCAGCGGGACCCACCCATGGTTAGGGGTCCAGTGGGGACGGGAGAGACCCTTGGGGGAGACAGTGGGGAGGAGTGTAAAGTAACGGAAGGGAACACGGCCAGTGCGTTCCCCGGCCACTTAGGCACCAGGGAGCCTATTGGGCTCCCGGGCCTAAACCTCTGCTCTCGGAGCCTCCCTCCTGCCACGCAGAACCCAAGCCCTGCCCCACACCCCCACCCAGGGCCCTACATCTACACTCGGAGACCCCCTCCAACTCGCTGGGCCTAAACCCCACCCACATACCCTCACCCAGGGCCTTACCTGGAAACTCCAACTCCAGAGGCCCTCCTTTCCTGGTGCTGCCTCTCCCCTTCCACACAGGTCCTAAGCAGAGGCCCTGCCCCTTGAACGTCGCCCCACCTAGGCCCCGCCCCAAGGCCTTTTCTGGCTGCTGTGTCCTGACCGTAGGCCCCGCCCCACACTCAAACATCACCCCCAACCCTGCAAGGTCCACCCCACCCTAAACCCCTCCCCTGCCTAAGTCCCACCCCCACCTAAACCACACAACCATAGACAAGGCTTTTTTTTTTTTTCCTCTTTTAGATTGGGGTTCTGTTTTACCTTGTTGATTCATTGTTGTTGATTCATTTATATTTTTATTTCTTCTAATAAATATTTTATTTTTCTAATTTTATTTTATTCTTTATACTTTGTTATTGTTCTCTCCTTTTGGCTTGTTCCCCCACCCTCACCTTTTGTTTTTCTTTTTTCTGTTGTGGTTTTATTTTACCTTGTTGCATTTGTTTCATTATTTATTTATTTATTTTTAACATCTTTATTGGGGTATAATTGCTTTACAATGGTGTGTTAGTTTCTGCTTTATAACAAACTGAATCAGTTATACATATACATATGTTCCCATATCTCTTCACTCTTGCGTCTCCCTCCCTCCCACCCTCCCTATCCCACCCTCCCTATCCCACCCCTCCAGGCGGTCACAAAGCACCGAGCTGACCTCCCTGTGCTATGCGGCTGCTTCCCACTAGCTATCTACCTTACGTTTGGTAGTGTATATATGTCCATGCCTCTCTCTCGCTTTGTCACAGCTCACCCTTCCCCCTTCCCATATCCTCAAGTCCGTTCTCTAGTAGGTCTGTGTCTTTATTCCTGTCTTGCCCCTAGGTTCTTCATGATATTTTTTTTTAAATTCCATATATATGTGTTAGCATACAGTATTTGTCTTTCTCTTTCTGACTTACTTCACTCTGTATGACAGACTCTACGTCTCTCCACCTCATTACAAATAGCTCAATTTCTTTTCTTTTTATGGCTGAGTAATATTCCATTGTATATATGTGCCACATCTTCTTTATCCATTCATCCGATGATGGGCACTTAGGTTGTTTCCATCTCTGGGCTATTGTAAATAGAGCTGCAATGAACATTTTGGTACATGACTCTTTTTGAATTATGGTTTTCTCATAAACCTTGGAAAATTTAAGAAAATTAAAATCATATCAAGCATCTTTTCCAACCACAACGTTATGAGATTACAAATAAATTAGAGGAAAAAACGGTAAAAAACACAAATACATGAAGGCTAAACAGTGTGCTGCTAAATAACCAAGAGATCACTGAAGAAATCAAAGAAGAAATTAAAAAAATACATAGAAACACATGACAACAAAAATACAACAATCCAAAATCTATGGGATGCAGAGAAAGCAATTCTAAGAGGGAAGTTCATAGCAATTCAAGCTCACCTCAAGAAACAAGAAAAATCTGAAATAAACAATGTAACCTTACACCTAAACAACTAGAAAAAGAAGAGCAAAGAAAACCCAAAATTAGTAGAAGGAAAGAAATCATAAAGATCAGAGCAGAAATAAATGAAATAGAAAAAAGAAAACAATAGCAAAGATCAATAAAACTAAAAGCTTTTTCTCTGAGAAGATAAACAAAATTGATAAACCTTTACCCAGACTTATCAAGAAAAAAAGGAAGAGGACTCAAATCAATAAAATTAGAAATGAAAAAGGAGAGATTACAACTGACACTGCAGAAATACAAAAGATTATAAGAGAATACTACCAGCAACTATATGCCAATAAAATGGACAACCTGGAAGAAATGGACAAATTCTTAGAAAAGTACAACCTTCTAAGATTGAACCAGAAAGAATTAGAAAATATAAACAGACTGACAGGTAATGAAATTGAAACTGTAATTAAAAATCTCACGACAAACAAAAGTCCAGGACCAGATGGCTTCACAGGCGAATTCTACCAAACATTTAGAGAAGAGTTAACACATATCCTTCTCAACCTCTTCCAAAAAATTGCAGAGGGAGGAACACTCCCAAACTTGTTCTATGAGGCCACCATCACCCTGATACCAAAACCAGACAATGATATCACAAAAAAAGAAAATTATAGACCAATATCACTGAAGAACATAGATGCAAAAATCCTCAACAAAATACTAGCAAACAGAATCCAACAACACATTAAAAGAATCATACACCATGATCAAGTGGGACTTATCCCAGGGATGCAAGCATTCTTCAGTATATACAAAACAATCAATGTGATACACCATATTAACAAATTAAAGAATAAAAACCATATGAACATCTAAATAGATGGCGAAAAATGTTTTGACAAAATTCAACACCAATTTATGATAAAAACTTTCCAGAAAGTGGGCATAGAGGGAACCTACCTCAACATAATAAAAGCCATATATGACAAACCCACAGTAAACATCATTCTCAAGAGTGAAAACTGAAAGCATTTCCTCTAAGATCAGGAACAAGACAAGGATGTCCACTCTCACCACTATTATTCAACATAGTACTGGAAGTCCTAGCCACGGCAATCAGAGAAGGAAAAGAAATAAAAGGAATACAAATTGGAAAAGAAGAAGTAAAACTGTCACTGTTTGCCAATGACATGATACTATACATAGAAAATCCTAAAGATGCCACCAGAAAACTACTAGAACTAATCAATTAATTTGGTAAGGTTGCAGGATACAAAAGTAATGCACAGAAATTTCTTGCATTCCTATACACTAACAACAAAATATCAGAAAGAGAAATTCAGGAAACACTTCCATTTACCATCACAACAAAAGGAATAAAATACGTAGGAATAAACCTACCTAAGGAGGCAAAAGATCTGTACTCAGAAAACTATAAAATACTGATGAAAGAAATCAAAGATAAAATAAACAGAGGAAGAGATATATTTCCAAAGAGGACATAAAAATGACCAATAGGTACAGGAAAAGGTACTCAACATCACTAATCATCAGGAAAGTGCAAATCAAAACCACAATGAGATATCACCTCACACCTGTTAGAATGACTATTATCGAAAAGATAAGACATAATAAGTGCTGGCGAGGATGTGGAGAAAAGGGAACCCTTGTGCACTGTTGGTGGGAATGTAAGTTGGTGCAGCCACTATGGAAAACAGTATGAAGGTTCCTCAAAAAATTAAAAATAGAACCACCATATGATCCAGCAACTCCACTCCTGGGTATTTATCCAAAGGAAACGAAAACACTAACTTGAAAAGATATCTACACCCTCATGTCCATTGCAGTGCTATTTACAATAGTCTAGACATGGAAACAACATAAGTGTCCATCTATTGATGAATGAATACAGAAAGAAAAAATATCTGTGTGTGTGTGTATGTGTGTGTGTATAAAATGAGATATTGATACCATTTGGCCACAATAAACAAGGAAATTCTGCCATTTGTGGCAACATGGATGAACCTTGAGGGCATTATGCTAGGCGAGGTAAGTCAAACACCACACGGTCACACTTATATATGGAATCTAAAAAAACAAAACAAAAAACCTAACTCATAGATACAGAGAACAGATTGGTGGTTGCCAGAAATGGTGGGGGGAAGGGTGAAATGGGTGAAGTCAGTCAAAAGGTATAAACTTCCAGTTATAAAATAAATAAGTCCTGGGGATGTCATGTACAGTACGGTGACTGTAGTTAATAGTACCTTATTGCTTGTTTGAAACTTGCTAGGGAGTAGATCTTAAAATTTCTCATCACAAGAAAAGAAAATTTGTAACCTTATTCATAATCATATTCATATGCATATTATTCATATTCACATTCATAGTATAATCAAGCATATGATACTGGCATAAAAACAGACACATAAATCAATGGAGCAGAATAGAGAGCCCAGAAATAAACTTACACGTATATAATCAACTAATATTTGACAAGGATGTCAAGGTGTGGTGATGGGTATTCACTAGACTTATTGTGGTGTTCATTTTGCAAAACACACATATATCGAATCATTATATTGTACACTTGAAACTAATATAATGTTATATGTCAATTACATCTCCATTTAAAAGAATTTACTTAAAAACGGATATGGAATGACCAGCAAGATATTAATTAAGTGAAAAAGCTAGGTATAAACCAATATACCATGCGTGTAATATATATATACACATATATACACACATACATATATACATATAATTAATATATATACACATATACATACATATTCATATATGTACCTATAATCTGGATATGCATGCAATATCTCAGGTAGGATATATAAGATTCCAGTATCACTAGTTGCCTTTAGAGAAGGGCAGTAGGTGATGGGGGGCCAAGGAAGGGGGAGGGATCCTTTCTTTTCCCTATGATCCCTTCTGAGTGTTTTAAATTTGGTATATATGTGTATATTGCCCACTTAAAAGCAAACAGGGAAAATTTCTGAAAAATATGTCAGAAACTATTCCCACTAAAACAACTACCAAAAAACTATTACAAACAAACACTCTAAATAGGAAGTCAATTGGGCAAAAGACGAGACCAAACAATTCTCAAAAGAAGAATGGTCAGGGACTTCCCTGGCTGTCCAGTGGTTAAGACTCTGTGCTTCCAATGCAGGGGGCATGGGTTCAATCCCTGGCTGGGGAACTAAGATCCCACATGCTGTGCAGCGTGGCCAAACAAACAAAAAACGGTAATAAAGTGTATTACAGAGAGCAGTCAAAATAAATGTCAACAACTGGTCAGTCTCACAGAGAAACAGCCACCAAACCCCACAGTTTCTCAACCCAAAGTGCAGGACGGGCCAGTGATCGGCTTAGATTCTCCAGCGTGGATCCCTAGAGGGAGGGGGTAAAGAGGAAAGGAGGGAGTTAGGAAGGAGCGAAGTAGGAGAAGGAGGGAAAGAGATAAGGATGGAGGGATGACACCTGATCTGGTCCTTGGGTGGGGAGTGACAGGCAGGAGACTGGGACAATTTTCTCCCCTGAGTGGGAAACAGGATCCGAGGCTACATGTTCACTTTTCCAATCTAAGGCTTATCATCCCTTACAGTATTTATAATCACAGCCCCATGCAAACTTATGTGACTTTTCTTCCCTTTCCCTGTTTTAAAGTAAAACCTTAATGAGTCAAAGAATAGAGCCTTCAGGAAGAGATTCTGAATGAGCTCAACTGCCTCCTTCACAAGTTAACTGTTTCTAGAATAGTCATAATGGCAATTAGAAACAATCCAAATGTTCAATAATTACAAGCTGTTGGTTGCTCTGCTCTACGTTTCATCTCACCTCATTGAATTCCCCCAATAGCCCTATAAGTTAGGATTTATTTCCATTTTATAGATGAAGTGGTGGAGGCTCAGAGCATTTCAATAACTTTCCAGGCATCCCACACGCCAAACGTGGGGTAGCCAGGGTTTAAAACCAGGCTGCACGGTCCTCTTACATGATTTCCATATGGAGACCATTTTCTCTCTACCTCACAAGGCCGTACAAATAGTGTGGAAGGGATGGCCACCTTTATAGCCAGGGATGGGCATGTCCCACCCCACCTGTCACCACACCCCACAAAGATCAGAGCCAGAGTGGGGAGACAGAGCCAGGACGGGTCACTTGCTGACATTAGCACAAAGAGAAATGATTAACAAATCAATGAGATGAGTTTCCATGGAAGCCATCCACCTAAAGTGAGATCAGTGTGCTCCTGGATGGATGAAGGAGCTTCTGAAATCTTAATAACCAGCCTCAAGGAAGACAGGCTGTCAGGCTGAAAATTGTAAGATCCCATTGTTCAACCTTTGTTTAAACACCACTGGGCCAGGCAGTAGAGTGGACAAGAAGCTCTATTGCAGCCAACAAAGCTTTTGTTGACTAATAAGGAATTTAAGAAAAGTGAAGTTGGATGAGTCACTAGTACTTGTCCGTATCTATCCAGGAGTGAGACCTATCTGAAAAGCATCACCCCAGACACTACATGTCATCTCTCGTCAGTCCTCATGTCACTGCGCCTTTGTGCTACTTGATCACACCTGCCCTCTCGTCTTCCTTTCCTGCCTCTCTGTGTTACTCTCTCAGTGTCCTAACCTGGGATCTCTTCTCTGAACAACCCCAGTTGTTTGTCTGTCTTCCACTTCCTCTAGTGTCCAGGACTTTCCAGGAGTGCCTACTGACAAGCCCCAAGCAGCATGTTCAATCGTCACCCCATCTCCACCTGATGTCTCTCTAGCACCTGTAACCTCCTCCAAGCTGAAATCACCTTCCCCTCCTACACTTCTGTTCTCCTTCAGTGCCTATCTTGGGTAAAGACACCACCATCCTGGACCTAGAGACCATCACACAGAGTGAAGTAAGTCAGAAAGAGAAAAACAAATATCGTTCAATATCACTTATACGTGTAATCTAGAAGAATGATACAGATGAACCTATCTGCAAAGCAGAAACAGAGACACAGACGTAGAGAACAGACGTATGGATACTGGGGGCGGGGGAAGGGGGAGTGGGATGAATTGGGAGATTGGGTTGACATATACACTACTGATACTCTGTATAAAATAGACAACAAATGAGAACCTGCTGTACAGCACAGGGAACTCTACTCAATGCTCCGTGGTGACCTAAATGGGAAGGAAATCCCCCAAAGAGGGGATATATGTATATGTATAGCTGATTCACTTTGTTGTACAGCAGAAACTAACACAAGATTGTAAAGCAACTACACTCCAATAAAAATAAATAAATAAATAAATAAATAATAAATAAGAGACCACCATCCTTCCAAGCACCTGAAGGCATAGACTCAACCATTCCTTTTATTCACCTCCAGGGTTTCATCAGTAATCATTTTCTAATTGATCTGCTTCCTCAACATCTCATAGATCTAGCATCTCTTTTCCATCTCCGTTTATACAACCTCGGTGTGGGTCCCATCATCTTGAAGCTTGCTCTATTGAAAGTACCTCCTAATTCGTCTTTTTTGCAACTTACCTAACCCTAGCTACGTGCCATCATTAGTGCTAACTTTCTACAAATCCAATCATGCTTTCACTGTTTAAAAGCCTCCATTGTTCCTGAGTCCGCACAGCTCATTAAAATCTGACCTCATCTCTGTTTTATTCTTGTCCTTGTTCCCCTCCCTCCTCTGTCTCACTGTCCCTTGTCACTCATGGAAGGCAGTGTCCAGCCTCCGGTTTCTTGGTTGGGACCCTCATGTCCCCTCTCCAGTCAGGGGAGACCCACTCTTCCTTCCACACCGGCTCTGATTCCCTCCAGAGGGAAAGCCTTTCCTGACTTCCTGGAGAACACCCCTCTCCTCTGCTATGTGCCCGTAGCTCTTTGTTCATCAAGATAAAGAAGACGAGGGATCAAAACAACAGGAGCCAACTCTTCCTGGGTGCTTGTGAGCCATGCACTGTGCTCATGGCTAACTTGGTGAATCCTCACCATAGCCTTCCGAGCCCACCTGCTTTAAAGGCGAAGAAGCCATTATCAGCACGTGTGTTCCGTATCCTCTGTTTCCTTACCTGTCTCCCCATTAGATTGTATATGAGCTCCTGGGGATAGAAACGGTGATGTGTATATTCGCAGTGCCTGGCAAAGACCAGACACGTGATGAAAAGCTCATTAACCCCTGAATGGAGGGAGGAAGAGAGGGCGGGGCGATAAAAGGGAAGCGGGAAGGATAGAAGAAAAAACAAAGGAGAAGGAGAACATTCCAGACTCTTATCACAGCCTCAACCTGCAATTCCACAAGAAGATCCTGCTCCCTTTGCTCCAACTTCACACATACCAAGCATCCTTCTGACTTGCAATCTGTCTCCTGAGCACACCTTCCCTGTCACTGGTCCAGGCTCTCCAATAACAAATTAAGAAAGCATTGCTGGACTATACTTGGCCTCCCGTGGGTTTCTAAAGGTTTTTTTAAATTTGTTTTATTTATCATTATTTATTTTTGGCTGCGTTGGGTCTTCATTTGCTGCGCATGGGCTTTCTCTAGTCGTGGTGAGCGGGGTTACTCTTCGTTGAGGTGAGCTGGCTTCTCATTGCGGTGGCTTCTCTTATTGCAGAGCACGGGCTCTAGGTGCGTGGGCTTCACTAGTTGTGGCATGGTGGGCTTGGTAGTTGTGGCTCACGGGCTCTAGAGCACAGGCTCAGTAGTTGTGGCGCATGGGCTTAGCTGCTCCGCGGCATGTGGGATCTTCCCGGACCAGGGCTCAAACCTGTGTCCCCTGCATTGGCAGGTGGATTCTTAACCACTGCGCCACCAGGGAAGCCCCTCCCGTGGGTTTAATGTGACTTGTGTTCCCCGGATCTGGCTCCTCTGTGTGACAAAATAAAGCCAAGTTTAAGATCATCCAAAGCTGGTTCCACGGATACCACGATTTTATATTACTTTAGTTCTACTTTCTTATTAGCCTTCCAAAAATTAGTTCTTTTTGATATTATTAGTTTGACAATAAATGCTTATTTAGATAGCTTCTTATATCCCAAATGTTCTTTTGCACCCAGTGTTTTTCATATTGTATTATATTCTTTAGTACTTGTTTCAATAATGATCTATAAGTAGTAACCTTTTATTCAGACTTTGAAATTTTTCTCTTATATTCTCTCTCTTGAATAATAACTTACCCAGGTTTGGGATTATAAGTTGTCAGTTATTTTTCCTCAGTACTTTGAAGAATAACATTTAAATTTTTGTAGTCCCTAATGATGTTGAAAAGAAGTCTTCTGTCATTCTAATTATGAGAAGTTTTTTGCATTGGTTTTAGTTTAATGACTTTTTTGCTTTTAAGACATTTTGTTGTTTCTGGTCTGTCATTTCATTATGCTATGACTAGTTATGGAGTTTATCTTGCTCTGTATCAATGCACTTTTTCAATGAACAGAATTGTATCTTTAACTTGGAAACTTCTCATCTACTATTTTTGCAAATATGTTCTCTGCCCACTCTTTCTGGAACCCCTATTAAATACATGTGAATCTTCTCTTTCTTTCTTTTATGTCTCATATTTTCTATCTCTAAACTCTGTGCTATACTCTAGGTGGGTTTCTCAGATCTATCTTCCAGTTTCCTAATTCTTTCTTTAGCTCTGTTTAAACTGCTATTTAACTGATCCAGTGTGTTTTTCAGTTTAATGACTGTAAATTTAATGACTATATATATATTTTATCTATGTAGGTTCTGTTTTTTCCTATATACTTTTTAATGTATTGTTTAGTTCTTCCATTATTTTAATCACTTTAAACAAATTTATTTTGTGGTCTCAAATGGTTTTAATATTTCTAATTGTTTGGGCAAAAATCCTATTTTTTTGTTGTATCTGCTTTACCTCACAGTGATCCAATTCCTTATGCAGTTTGTAGTTTATTATTGTGAGCTCATATTTACTAGATATTGTTTTTTTCCCTGAGATGGCCCATATGCCATAATTTTGGACGTATCTTACAGAAGGATATTTTATTTTGTTGGAGCCCCAGGAATTCTGTCCATCCTTGATGCTTACAGTTTACACATCTGGTGAATAGTAAAAACCCATAACCTATACCATGTAAGGTATAGGCTTGGGACTTCAGTTTCTACTCAGAGCCCCAGGTGTGTAGCAAGCTCGCCTGCAGTTTCTCTGGGCTAGTGGATAGAATTTCTATTGCTTCTTTTTATAGTGTAATCCTAGCATGTTCAGGTTCTTTATACAGTTTACTGCCTCAAACATGCCTAATATTTATACTGGGACAGGTTTTGTCCCAGTATAAATATTAGAACCCTCAGTACCTATATCTGGTCCCCCTACCTCTTAGGGTTTCCACTGCATCTGCTCAAGTGACCTCCTTCATTCCTAGAACCTAGGGACTTCTCTCCCTTTTTTCAAGCTTGGCTACATATTTCAGAAAAATTATATCATTTTTTAAAATGTTATTATTTATTTATTTTTGGCTGTGTTGGGTCTTCATTGCTACGCACAGGCTTTCTCTAGTTGCAGCGAGTGGAGGCTACTCTTCGTTGCGGTGCATGGGCTTCTCATTGCAGTGGCTTCTGTTGTTGTGGAGCAGGGGCTCTAGGCGCACGGGCTTCAGTAGTGTGGCACGTGGGCTCAGTAGTTGTGGCTCACGGGCTCTAAAGTGCAGGCTCAGTAGTTGTGGCGCATGGGCTTAGTTGCTCCATGGCATGTGGGATCTTCTTGGACCAGGGCTCGAACCCGTGCTCCCTGTATTGACAGGCGGATTCTTAACCACTGTGCCACCAGGGAAGCCCAGAAACATTATGTCTTATAAGCAAATGAGCATGTTTGTTGTGGGAAGAAAGTATACACCCATGTCTCCATGCAAAGGTTTTTGTCTTGGATGTTCCTCCAGCAACATTTGAATTATACAGTATGAGCAGAGAGAGAAACAGCATTTATCAAGCCAAGGGGAAAAAAAAGTCTTATTACTATCTTCCCTCAAAATTGAAAAATACTGTTCAAATTCTTTCTTCCAGGGCAAGAATGTCTTTTCAGATCTCTTACGGATGTGGACAGAATTTGTTAACTCTTAGCTGCTCTTACTGACAAAACCATTAAGGTACTCCTGTGCCTGCCCTGCCCTCTCCAAAAGACCTTATTTTAAGAGCAGGGCAGCTCAGCAGGAACCACGGAGAGCAATTCCATCCTTAAACTCAGAAGCCCTCGTATATATCACTCTAACACTTGGTTTTTCTTATTCCTAAGACCAAAGAAATGACAGCTTGAGGAAAGAGAGAGTGGTATGAGAATAAGTTCCAAAAAGCAATTGATTCATGTGGAACTCTCAGGAATGCTTTTGTTTGTTCCTTTAGGACTGTAGGGAGGTGGATAGATAGTCTGGCCGGTTGGCAGGGGCAGAAGTCAGTTATACATCCCATATAAGCTGAGTCCAAACACACACACCAGCTGCTTTCTCCCCTCTGGTCCTGGGACATAGCCGTACTCTAAGTTGCCTCTTTCCGTGTGATCTCCAAGTGCATTAAGGTAAAAGAATATGGAAAAATTCATTTACTCCTTTAGGGAACAGAGCTTGATAAAAACCTTTATCACAGTTTTGTGTACTTATCCATACTTACCTGTCAGGATCCTTTGACTTCAAGCAACAGAACTGATTCTAATTTAAAAGGAATTTTTTTGCAGGAATACTAGGAAGCTTGCTTTCCTTGTGTCAGTCTTCATATTCCCAGGCAAGAGAGTCTAAATGGCATCACTTGGGTCACATGTCTATCCCTTGGTGATGGTGGGGGTGGGGAAGGAGATGGGGTATCATTACTGACAGAATCAACCATTCCACAACGAAAGGGGAAGGGATACAGGAAGACAAAAATCAACAAACCTCCAAGGCCTTACGGGAACCAGATACAGCTACTGGGGCTGCAGCTTTCACATTCATACTGAGACAAGATAATGGACTTAAATTACTTAGCACAGGACCTGGAATATAGCAGGTACTCAAAAATATATTTTAGTTCCCTTCTTTCTTAGAACTTTACTTTAAAAAATACACCTTGGGCTTCCTTGGCGGCTCAGTGGTTAAGAATCCATCTGCCAATGCAGGGGACACAGGTTCGAGCCCTGGTCTGGGAAGATCCTACATGCTGCGGAGCAACTGAGCCCGTGCACCACAACTACTGAGCCTGTGCTCTAGAGGCTGTGAGCCACAACTATTGAAGCCCGCACGCCTAGAGCCTGTGCTCCACAACAAGAGAGGCCACCACAGTGAGAAGCCCACACACTGCACCGCAGTGAAGAGTAGCCCCGGCTCGCCGCAACTAGAGAAAGCCCACGCGCAGCAACGAAGGCCCAATGCAGCCAAAAAAAAAAATAATAATTTAATTAATTAATTAAAATAAAAAATACACCTTCGCAACACCTCTTATCTTTTCTAATGTAATGTGATTATTTATCTATCACTTAGTTATTGAACAACTGAGTTTCAGGTGTTGTGCTTGGTGCCATGACCAGCTATGTCCTGGAGTGAGACGTGGCCCCTGGGAGTAGAGAATTTGGATTGGAAGAATGTGAGGGGTGGAAAGGACCTTAGAAACCATCAAATCAGAATTTCTCTTTTTCAAATGAGGAAAAAAATGAGGCCCAGAAGTGATAAATGACTTGCCTATGGTCAAAAGGACAATTTGTGATGTAGTCAAGGGTGGGACCCAGGTTTCTTAACTCAGTGAGATACCCTAAGTAAAGCACCCAGCACTGGACCTGATGTATAAGATGTTTCAGGGCTTGGGAGCTTCCTCTTATCTTCCAAACTCTAAGATAAGAGCCCATAGGGACCAAACAATAAATAAATGAGTAAAGTAAATAAATGAGGCAAGCGTTAGAAAACCTTCACAGTGAAAGAAAGATGGTTAAGGACAAGTGACCCTCGGCTCAGTGGTGGGACTGAGGCAGACTAGACTTCCCACATCCTAACCGAATCCAGGATTGGCCTCTACCAGCCCCAGCTGGCTGCTGCCATGCTGTGATGCAAGCCCAGTGATGCAAGAGCTCTAATTTTTCAAGAGAAGCTCATATTTGGGTATTTATATGAATTCTCCATGTTTTAAAATGTTGATTCAAATTACTTTTTATTGTAGCTTCACAAAACATAGTTTGGGTTCACTCTAACCTCGGGGGCTACCTAATTTACCTTCCAGGAGTTTCTATAGCCTGAAACTCTGTGGAAAGAATTCAAGGGATCTGTGAACTTGGTTGAGAAAAAAAATTATACCTTTATTTTCACTTACCTCCAGCTTAAATTTAGTATTTAATTCCATTTTAAATGTAGGTTACAAGTCTCATTATCAATACCTGTAACTTTTGTCCCCAGTAGAAATCACAGATACTTTTATAAGGCAAATCAGTTGTCATAGATATTTAGAAATATAGTTTACACTCCCACTACTTTGAAATTAAGGTGGATATTAAACTCTCCCCTGGATCTCAATCTTCCTGCCTGCAAAGGCCACAGCCGACCAATGATTGAGCACGCCTGCACCTGGTAGAAGTTGATGAGGTTGTGCGATTTGGTCACTCCCAGGGGATGATCTAGTCACCTATGTGGCTTTCCATCATTCCCTCTATCTGCAATTGCTGGTTGATTAATATGAGAAAGACGTGAGTCAAAGATTATCCCAGGGTAAAACGTTCAATTCAAGCTAAGCCACAACCAGTTCATTATGTCTTTAAAAAATAAAACTTAACTTTAACTTTCCTGAATTTTAAACACATTTCCTCGTTATTTAATGGGTTAATAAAAAAGTACAAAATGACTATATCTCATATTCTTCATATCATAATTATTATTATTATTTTTATTAATTAATTGTTATTAATATTATTATATTATTATTATTTCTATAATTATATATTAATACATTTGGTTAACTCTGTAGTCCTTTGTATTTTATTTTATGCATTTAAAAACTTGATTCCACTATCTAAAATATGACACAAATGAGCTTATCTATGAAACAGAAACAGACTCACAGACATAGAGCAGGCTGGCGGTTGCCAAGAGGGAAGGGGAGTTGGGGAGGGATGGATTGGGAGTTTGGGATTAGTAGATGTAAACTATTATATATAGGATGGATAAACAACAAGGTCCTCCTGTATAGCACAGGGAACTATAGTCAATATCCTGTGATAAACCCATAATGGAAAATAATATAAAAAAGAATGTATGCATATGCATAACTGAATCACTTCGCTGCACAGCAGAAACTAATGCAACATTGTAAATCAACTATACGTCAAGAAAAACAAAAGTTTTAAATAAAAAAAAATTTAAAAACCCCGACCATGCTACTATGCCCTGGAAAGCTAAAGTGAAAACAAAAACAAACAAAAAACAAAAGACTTGATTCCACTAAATGCCATGTGGTATCCTGGATGGGATCCAGGAACAGAAAAACGATTAGTGGAAAACTGATGAAATCTGAGTAACATCTGGAGTTTAGTTCATAGTAATGTAGCCTTGTTAATTTCTTAGTTTGATATCTATACCATGGCTATGTAAGCTGTTAACAGTAGGGGAATCTGGGAAGGGCATACATGAATTCTTTTACTACCTTTGCAACCTTTCTGTAAATCTAAAATTATTTCAAAATAAAAAGTTTAGAAAATACTCTCACATTTCCAAAAAAAAAAAAAAAAAGTCCATAGCCTCATGAGACTGCTGTAGGAGTCCACAATGCAGAAAAAATTAAGAATCTGTGCAAGATAAGACAGGTTTTCTTAGAGCCAGGGCTCTATTGATGGGAATTTGGGCTAAGCTAGAGGGTGGACACTGGTTCAAGTCCAGCAGGATCTCAGAGGAAAGAAAAGGATCTGACTGCATTCAGGGAACTTCTGGGATCTTAACCAGGCATCCTAGACTCCCTTCAATCAAAGCAGAGCCTCATTTCCAACCAGTCTCCAGAATACTTCTCAAATTTCAGCTATGATGAGATACTGGCTCCCTCTCACTTCCATGTCTCTGATTCTCTGACTTCTTTTCTGGATCAAATCATATTTTTCCAAGATTCAGTTTACTCACTACCCTAGGAAGCTGTCCTTGATCTCCTACTATCACATCCCTGCCTGCATCCAAGCTGGGACGCATGATTCCACACGCGTGGGGATTCCTCGGGGATTCCACAGAGCCCAGGACTTCCACCCATGTGGCATTTTCATGGCCTAGTGTGTTCATCTCTTCCTTTGTCATCCCCCTCACTAGGCTGTGGGCTCCTCCATGGCAGAACTGTATCCTGCTCATCTCTGTATCCCACGAACAGAGTCCCTGAGATGAAGTAGGTACCCATTTGTTGAAGGAGTGGGACAGGCAAAGACTCCGTGTGGAGAAATTAAGAAACGATGTCTTTAAGGGCAATAACAGGCATGTAAAGTCTTCCCGAGACCTTGAACTCTTGTGCTACTCAAGTCCAGGACTGGGAGCTCCTGAACTCCTTCAGAGGACCCCAACAATATTAGGGACCATGTTATCAACCTTAGCAGGACCCCTGAGCCCCAGAATCAGCATTCAGATCCAGATGTGTTTCCTGAACTAAGAATCTCCTGGCCTCACAACTCCTGGAGCTTAGGAAGTAGGATGGGGTTTTTCTCTCCTTGCCCGACCCAGAGGAATGAGAGGGAAACCCTTGTTCCAGAAATAAGCTCCACAGACCTCTATCTCCAGCCCAGCTGTCACCCACATCCACGTCAGCCCCACAAGGTTTCCATGCCTGGCTGGTCTCTGTGCCCACTGACTCCAAAACAGTCCCCTCTGTAACGTCTGAGACCCTCCTGAAAGGGGGAAGCTTCGTGGCAAAGAAAACAGGCTTTGCAGTCCATGGAACACGGGTTTAAAATCTGGCTCCATCCCTTGGCAACTCTCTGAAAGGGAAAGCTGCTTGCTCTCTCTCTGTCTCAGCTTCTGAATCTAGGGTAGGAGTGGACATAGGACCATGTGACCATACATGAGCTACTGCACGTGAAGGGTTTGGCATGACCACAGAGAGCGGCTGTAACAAATATAAAAGGCATCCTTTGCTAGTAAGAAGAACAAAGTCTAACAAGGAAGATAGACAAATTAAAAAAACAAAACTATCAATGTGCAGTAAACTGTGTGGTCTACTAGAAATAGATGGAAAGAAGTCCCAGGAGCCATGGTAACCCAAAGTTAGTGACGTCTGACCTGTAATTTCAGAGATGGGCCAGGAAGGAGTCAGTGGTGGTGGTGGAGGGGGAGGGTACATATTGACAATCCTAGAGATGAGACAAAAGCAAGGCCTTTCTAGGGAATTACAAATAGTTCAACAGGGTCAAGAGAGGGCCTGAGCAGTGGGTGCTGCCTGAAACATGAAGCCAGAATGTTCAGCTCAGCCTCCCCTAATCCCCTGGCATTTGCTAGGGCCTCAGATGGGGCTCTTGCCTCAAAGCCTTGATGATACTGCAGTTCTACCTCGGGCTGAATTTGCCAGAGACTCTTGTACAATTTCTTTTCTGGATTTTATAGCAGATCATCGTCAGAGGGGTCTTCCTCTGTGTCTCTCAGATGCTGTTCCCCATCCTTTATTTGGCAAGGTTTTTTTTGGTAGAACCCATTTCCATCCATGTGGCACTCTCATGCCCTAGTGCGTTCATCTCTCCCCTTGTCATCCCCCTCACTAGGCCGTGGGATCCTCTAGGGCAGACCTGTAACCTGCTCATCTCTGTATCCCAGGAACAGAAAGCATCCCTGAGATGAAGTAGGTACCCGTTTGTTGAAGGAGTGGGACAGGCAAGATATGATCGTTAGCAAAGAAGATGGTTGTAAGCAAACAAGGTGGGAAGACTGCCCTTGATCTGACTTTCTGTCTCCTTTTGAAATAGCCAAATGCCTTCCTTAGATCACAGTCGAAGATAAATGGACATGTGCAGATCCCAGTGTAGTTCCCAGATTCCAGACAACGTCTATCTACTGGAACTCTAGTGAAACTTCAACCCTGGATGCCATTTCTCTAATATCACGGACTGGGGGAACTTTGAAATTCCTGTTCCTAGCATACACTGACTGCTTTCAGAGGTTTCCCACTCTTTCAGGAATTGCACTTCCTGCGATATGATGTGTCACTTCCTTTCCTACTTACCACAGGGTTCTTTTCTGGGAGTTTGCTGTCAATAAAGCAGAAGTAGCTGGCAGCCCATGAGGAAACAAGAGCCGGAACACTTCATATATCACACGGGCCGTGGGCAGTTTTCTAGGTGGCACAATCCCTGGTCACTGGATCAAGAGAAAGATACAGGAGGCAGCTGGGTACCATCTTTCCATGAGCCTTCAGGTGGCCTTGGCATCATGCCGCATAGCCCAGGACTTCCATGGGAATCCTGGTGGGGGTCCCTTGACCCAGCTCCACCGACTCGGCGATTAGTAGAGCTCCACCCAGATTCAGACACAGGTATGTCTATCAGCCCTAGGCGTAGGGGGAGTGAATCTCTATTTTCGATGTACCTTCACAGGTATAATGGGGGCTGTGGAGAAGCTGTGATGAAGGTTGCTGGGCAGACGTTGTTATAGACCTAAAGCCACCAGTGGTCTGTTACTAACAAACCTGAAGACATTTTCTGGCCCCCTCTTCTCGGATTCTCTGTGTTTCAGACACTGTCGGCTGTTTCCTCCCCATCTGCTCCCACCTCTACTCCAGCTCTGCCTCTGCATACTGCTGCAGAAACATCTGCAATTCTCTGGACCCGTGGCTCCCACTCTTCTGAGACTTTCCACACTTCCTTCTTTTTGGCCATTCCTCTACCCCTTGCCTATCTAGAAGTCTCTCTCATTGTTAAATACCCTTGACTGAGGTTAAGTTTCCTCGGCTCTCCCACAACATGAGCCAAAACAGAACTAAGTTGACTCATGGACACAGAGGTATATTTCTTGCACACATGAGTTTGCAGTAGAAGATGTATTGCCTCTCTACGCCCCTCTTGGTCTAGACTGGGATACTTAACAGAGGGGTCCGTGTCTTATTCACCTTTATCTCTCTAGCGTCTCTTACGGAAATACACTTATATAAATGCTCAATGAATGTGTACTGAATAACAGTTTTAAATTAAAAAATGATTCTCAATTATCTTAGCATATTAAACTGACATTCTTGACTGGCCATCTGACTTCTCCATCCGGTGAGGAGGTCCTCAAAGGCAAACACTATGTTATTGCCTCTGGATTCCATTCCCTACGTTTAACTCAAGGCTGGGAGCATAGAAGACAGACACTCAGAGATGATGGCCGATCAAAGGAATGGATGAAGAAGTACATGAAAGAGTATGCTGGTGGGAAAGAGAAAAAAGGAAAGCTGCCTCTTTCTGAAACTTCCTAGCTGATTTCCTCATCCATAAAATAAAGATAATATCTATTGCACGGAAATGTTTTGACGAGGAAGTTAAAGGCAACAGCGTTTGCGAAAAGACTTTGCAATTCAAAGCATTCAGGAGGCATCTTAAAAATGTGAAAAACAAAACAATCAAAAATCTTACTCATTGATTACCTACAGATATGCCATTTGAAATATTCATTCCTTCCCCCCCCCAGATCCAAAACAAGAATAATAGTCCCTGTCTCTGTGGAATGAGATCTGCTTGGAATTCCTTATAGGTGCATAGATTACAATTGCAATGTTGGTTAAAAAAGAAATAAAACAGAAGAAATTCCCTAGAGAATAATGTTTTTTTTAAAAAGGAATCCAAAGTCAACCCCTAAAATGTTTATTTAAAAATTGAAAATTGTGAGCCCTATTGCAAATATATTACTGTTAGATTACCTGACATTATGATTCATAAAATATCACCAGGCTGCTCAAGTACATATTATAAATCGTCTTCCAGACACCTGGCTGGACACTGTCTCTGACGGCTGTTCCCACAGCCAGGAGCGTTGTCAGAGTTGGTGGGCGCCTCACCTCGGGAGCTATGACTCATACAGACCCGCTGGGAAATTCAGTCATTAGAAGCAGTGCAGTAAGGCTACAAAATGGCAGAGCAAGGGGTCCCCTTGGAGGCTTTCTCCATGCTTGCCAGCAGGGGTGAAGTGCATTCTATGGCATTTGAGGTCACATAGCCTCCCAACCTGCATGCTTCCTTTTCTCCACTGTAGCCTCCAGGGGAGGGGGGGATGGATTACTTTGCTCAGAAGGCAGAATCAGCAGATGTTACTGATAGGGGACTGGAATTCTGCACTGTGGCTACCACACAAGGCTTTTTTTTTTTTTTTTTTAAAGCCAAAGCAGCATCTGTAAAGGTTTTAGCAATAAGCCTGCAGTTGCCATTTTAATAGATTCAATGTTGGGTCATATGCAAGATCTGCTATTTAAGATGTGCGTTTACAGGCCACCATTGAAAATAGCTGCCTTTAAAATTCCTTGGGCTTCAGACCTTCTGCACGGGGCAAGACTCTGTCACCAGAGTTGTAGCTTTTATCAGCATCTGTCTTCCCTGGTCTGCTGGAGACCCTGACCTCCTATTGCAGACATCTCTACTAGGGCATGGGATATGACATTTGCCCCCTTTTTGTCTCTGATAGCAAATGAGAGATCAAGAACACTGGGCATTGGCAAATGAGAGTGAAACAATCTAAAAAGAAATAGAATTTAAAAATCTTCTCTGTGAACGCTCTGCCCCTAAGAGTATGCTCCAATCACGTGACCTTGCCTTTGACCCGTCAGTTTTACTCTCCAGGGGCTACTCATGTGGAGTCTTGAGCTTCCCCTAGAGGCCAGGGCACGTTAGGATCAGGAACCACAGCTCCACCTGAGAGGAGGACATAGCCTTACCCTTGTGGCCAAAGATTTAGCACCTGAGGAGAGCCCTGGACATCCTATGTCCATCAGGTCAGAGTCTTTCCCTGACCCTCACCTTCATTTCTGAGTCCAACACAAATGATACCTCCATTCCCTTGCCTGGCGTCCCCAGCTGATAACTGTTAGGCTGGGTGGGGACCAGGATGCTGAGCCCTGACCTCAGAACTTCCAGCTGCTGGGTGCTGCTCTGAATGGTCCATTCACCCGGCAACAAGATGTCCATGATGACACAGCACCTTCTGTCCTTACGCCCCACCCACCGGAGCACCCCTACCACACACACACACACACACACACACACACACACACACACGCACACACAGAAATGGCCGTGCCAGCCAGGGATAGGTCAAAATCAACCCCAAATCATTATCTAATAAACCTTGATTTCTCTCCAAGGGCCGCTTACAGCCCGGACGATGCTCCCAGGCTCCAGTCCTGCAGAATCCGAACTCATCTTCCCTTTCCATTAGCCTTGGGGGCTGAGGTATCCACTTGCCTAGGCAAGTCTCCCCCAACCCCTCATGAGCCAGGCCCTGTCCCCAGCACCCATTCTGAAGAAACACAGTTCCGGAAGTGGATGGGTTCACTGTCTGCTCCAGCAGACACAGAGGTGGGTCCTTCCTGAGAGGAGAGTTAAGCGCTCCCTCTGCTATAGGCACTATGTCAGCACACCCACAGGACTGGGTTTCCCACGAGGTCTACTAAGCAGATGGGCAAGGCAGAGACGTAAAAAAAATGGAGAAAATAATTTTTTAAAGAATATGGATATTTCCAAAAAGGAACTTTGAATTATCATAAAAGGAAAAATCAGAATTTTGGGGGACTTTCTCTCACAGCTTTTATGGTTCTGTGGTGTTTTAATTTGAATTATGTATGAGACCAAGGTGTCAACATGGATCTTCATGCTAAGGCCTCTGAAGGTCAAGTCCATCTCTTCCTTGGGGGTTCAGGAAAAGCTCCCCAACAATCGCTTTCTGGAGCCATTTAGACAAAGAAGGGAGATCCTCTTCTGCTTTATACCATGTTTCACTGCCGTCTTGTTTAACAGAAAAATAAACCTGTTGGGGACGGATTTGCATGTCTCTGGGTACAGTTAAGGACAATGGGTAATATATTGTCTCAACAAATATGTAACCACATTTCACAGTACCCTGGGGAGGGGCCGTTTGCTGCTGCCAGCGGCTGGCTCTATATCTTCGAAAGAACCATATTCCAAGCACTGCAGACATGATACATCAGCAGAAAAGGATGGTATTGTATGAGCCATATGAATGGGAGCTGTAGGAAGAGAAGCTTGAGATAGCGGGGTGGGGGGCGGCACATAAGCTTCATATAATTACTGCCCCTGAATCCAATCTTGAGATCTGCATCACACCCTGAGATTCTAAGGGGGACCACACCCCTGAGATGGATAAAATGTTAAAATGCTCACTTTCTCTGGCCTGCTCTCTTGCCACTAGCTGTGCCCTTGAGATGAGTTTGAGATAAGCTGGGACCTGGGACCCTTTGCTGGGATCTGGGACCCTTTGCTGCAGTGCTGCAGTGCTTGCACATGGACACCCCTCTCCGCGAGCGACAAAATACAAAGAAATTGTACGGGACTAAAAGTAACTGACTGCATGCGCAGTTGGGGCAAATTCTGGACAAAAGATACAAAGAGACCAAAAAAAAAAAAAACAACAAAATGCTACTGCCACTTCTGAAGAGCCCGGAGCAAAAACTGGGTGTCGGGAGCAAAAGCAGGGTACTGTGCATGTCCCCTGCACAAAACACACCTAAGGGGTCGCAGAACACCTAAGCCACCCCCTGGCCCGACCCCTGGACACACACCTACCCTCACCCCATATAAAAAACAAGCTTGCCCCTCCTCAGGGAGCGAGCAATCAAGGGAACCTGTTGTTTGCTCTCACTCCTCCCTGCTGCACAAGGGGTCCCAGTAAAGCCTTGCCTGAATTTCTTGTCTGGCCTCTAGTCAATTTCTACTGATTGGGGAAGGCAAGAATCCTGGTCGTTAACGGGTTTAAAAGAGCCCGTTTATCCCTAACTCCCCTACACAGTATCTTGTACCATGCAGAACCTTCAGATGGGTTGTTTCCATTTGTAGAACTTTCCTCTCTCTGCACTCCCCTTCCCTCCATTGTCTGTAGTAATTCACCCTGTAGGCCTCCCTATTAGATAGCAAGCTTCAGAGGGTGGACACCACATCTCACCCCTTTCTGGTCACCCATCTCCCACCAGGGGTTGGGCTGAGCACATGGTGAAGAATGGGTGCTTACTAAAAGCTTGTTGAATTGAGATTCATCAATTCAGATTCATCAATTCATCAATTCAATCATCACAATTCAGATTCCTGAAGATTCAGTTCCCGAGTTTAAATACATCAGAACGATTTTCTTCACCTTAACACAAGTTAGCAATTTCCCCAGCTTGAATCTGCCATGGTGAACTCCTCCAGCAGAAGTGAAGCAAGACTATAAACTGTGCCCGAGTTTGGGAGCTTTTTAAGGAAATGGGAAGTGACACGTTTGTTGGCAATACTCACGAGTGGGAGCCCAGGTCTGGTCTGAGTAGACGAACAGAGATTCCTCCGGCCGTTACAACTTTCAACTGGGTCAACCTGTGGGAAATATTCACATCCTCTTAGCTCAGTAAAGTCACTGTCCGTTTCCCTGTGTATCAATACAATGCAAAAGACCAGATTTCAGAAGGTGAAAGCCAGGCATCTGAAAGACCAATGGCTATCTGTCTGCTCGGAGGTCCTCGGCTTGGTAACACCATGGAGCTGCAGAGCAGTTACAAGTATCATTGGCTGAGTTCCTCCTAAGTGCCAGCATGCAGACCACACAGGTTACTTAGGACAAGGTCCCTGAGCTCCAGGGGTTCAAAGTCTATCTGGAGACAGAAATGAGTAATGTTACGTAGTCGTTACTGCATAGAGTTAGCACCAGGGACAAGCGTGGTGAAGTGGCACTAGACCTGACCAGGGGTGGAATGCCAACCAAAAAGACTTCCCAGCCCCCTGAGCTGCATGTTGAGAGACAGGAAAGGATTACATGGATGAAGGAACAGTCAAGGGATGAATGAAGATCACTGAGGCCTCCTGCAGGAGGGAGTTATATGTAGTTCAGAACCGCTGAAGTGTGCACGTGGAGGGGAGAGGCTGGGGAGGTCTGCCTGGGTTGGGACAGGGTAGGGGGACCACGCTAAAGAACATGAGCAGATGTTTCAGCCCAGAAGCAGCAAAGAGTCGCGGAGGGGTCTTGGGTGTAACTGGGGACTTGCTCTGTGTTATAGAAAGATCATTGAGACACAGGTCTGGAAAACAGATTTGAGAAAGGTAAGTCTGGAGGCAGGAACACCACTTAGGAAGCCACCAGGTGAGAGGCAAAGGAGAAAGAATCGAAACCTATTAATCAGATTAAATTAGTGAAGGCAGTGATTAAAATAGACACAGACAGGAGAGGAAAGCAGAAGTAAAGGATGCTCGTTCCAGGTCTCTGGTAACTGGGAGGAGGACAATTCCATGGGAATGGCTGAAGGAAAGCACTGAAGAACAAGGAGGCTGGTTTCCAACGTGTCTACTTTGAGGTTCCTGCAAAACATTATACGGGAGAAATCTACACAGCTAGACGTATGGAGCAAATCACAGGAGAAGAAGGCTGGGCTGGAATTAAAGTTTTTCACAAAATATTATTGCCTGTGCCTTACAAAGGGAGACTGAGTAACTGAGTTTGGGAATACTGTATTCTGTATCCTAGACTATACCCCCATCTTGGAGACCCTCAAGGCACTGTAGCATATTAAGTTTCCAAGATATCCTGCAACAAAGACATCTTCTTCATTTCATGTTGCCCAAGCTTATTTGTCTGTGGAACGCCTTTTCCAATAAGGAAATGGCAACCAGATGTTGACATTGAGGGCCACAGCTGGGGATGGCCAGTCATAGATGATGGGTAAAGCCACAAGAGTGCAGATTGGTCCGTGTGTGTGTGTCTGTGTGTCTGTGTGTTGGTGAGGTGAGAGTTAAGGACAGAATCCCAGCAATATTCACTCGTAACATCTATTTAAGCCACTTGAGTCTACCCTTACACTATGGTGCTGATGGCCACAAAAGGAGAGCTGTGGCCTTTTCTGCCTCATCTTTGGTCATCACTGAGTACCTGCCTCACTTGCCTATTGACTTTGTGTAACAAGCAATATGCATTGATTCAACAATTACTTAGTGACCAGCACTGTGGCTGGAGAGACAAAGGAATCACTGGCTCATGACCTTGGGGTTGTACAGTCTCACCTACCTACCAGTCCTGTCTCTTCTCATCTGCCCTACTGTACTTCAGACTGTCTTCTAAGGACCTAGAAGACTTAGGCTTACTTCACTGGTCTTTTCCCTCTGCTGGCCATCTTGATTAAGACTACCTTCTCTGATTTGTAGCCCCAGAATCCAAGTCTGTGAGCAGCCCTGCCTAGACTTTGGAGGACTTTTAGAGAGATCACAAAATGTATTGATGTTGAGTAGGGAAGGGAAACTTGCAAACTTCCAAAAAAAAAAAAATAGTACTCTGAGAGATAAGAAAAAAACCAAAAGAGTTCATATAAGTCAAAATAGAAAAGCATTTCTAGGAGATTGATCAAGAGTATTCAATGTCCAGTGAGGTCCAGAAAGGCAGCCATGAGACCTGGCAAGCAGACACCATTAAGGACTTTCACGAGAAGGATTTTGGAGATGGACTCAAACACTGAATTCAAGTGGTTCAAAAAACGGATGGGGTGAGGAGAAGGACACAAGTGTCAACTTCTCTTTTGAGAAGTATCATTCTGAAATAAAGTGTAAAAGAAGGCCATGGATAAAGGGAAGAGGGCTAAGGGAGACTTTCCAGATGAGAGAGGGTGAAACAATTTGATGTAGAGGAAGAGTCAGGAGAGAGGGAAAGTTGAAAATACAGAGGGTCACAGCAATCCCACTCCTGGGAATATACACAGAGAAAACCATAATTCAAAAAGATACATGCACCCCAATGTTCACTGCAGCACTATTTACAATAGCCAGGACGTGGAAGCAACCTAAATGCCCATCAACAGGGGAATGGATAAGGAAGATGTGGTACATATATACAATAAAATGTCAGCCATAAAAAATAAGGAAATTGTGCAATTTGTGGAGACGTGGATGGACCTAGAGACTGTCATACAGAGTGAAGTCAGAAAGAGGAAAACAAATAACGTATAATATCGTTTATATGTGGAATCTAGAAAAACTGTATAGATGAACTTATTTGTAAAGTACAAATAGAGACACAGATGTAGAGAACAAATGTATGGATACCAAAAGGGGCAAAGGGGTGGGGTGAATTGGGACACTGGGATTGACATACATACACTACTATGTATAAAATAGATAACTAATGAGAACCTGCTGTATAGCACAGGGAACTCTACTCAAGGCTCTGTGGTGACCTAAATGGGAAGGAAATCCAAAAAAGAGGATATATGTATAAGCATGGCTGATTCACTTTACTGTACAGCAGAAAGTAACACAACGTTGTAAAGCAACTATACTCCAATAAAAATTATTTTAAAGAAAGAAAATACCGAGGGTCAGAGAGCTACTTCAAGGAGTGAGATCTCTGAGAAGCTGGGAGGGATAGAACCCAGCGCTCAGGAGAGACTTGAACGGGAGGAAGGGCACCAGGGCTGGAAGGAAGGAGGAGAGACTAGCATATTAGTTTCCCAGGACTGTTATAACAAAGTACCACAAAATGGGTGGCTTAAAACAACAGACGTTTATTATCTTGTAATTCTGAGTCTAGAAATCCAAAGTCAAGGGGTCAGCAGGGCCTTACTCTCCCACATTTGCAGGGGAGAATCTGTTCCTGGCCTGTCCCTTATAGCTGCTGGAGTCACCGGCAATCCCAGGCTTTCTACGTCTTGCAGCTGCGTTGCCCCAACCTCTATTTCCATTGTCACTTGGCACTGTCCCCTGTGTGTGTCTGTCCAAGTTTCCCCTTTTCATAAGGACACCCAAATCATACTGGGTTGAGAAGGTGGTGGTCTGTTTTTAAAAGCTTCCTCAAGGTAATTAGAAAGAAATGTTTGGATGTGAATTGCCACCGGGCGCCTACTATGGGTCAGGCTGTGCATTTGCATAAAGTACCTCATGCCTAGTGCCCAGAAATTCCATCCATCGTTAACTTTAACGTTCCTGGAAGAGAGCTTTGGTTCCGGAAGAAGCGCCAGGTTGGTCTATGGATCAGTGATTCACTCAATTTACACCTAATGAGACTCATATAACTAATTCTGCCACTTTGTTGCTCAGAAAATTGCACTGGTTCCCCCTTTAAAGTTACAACATAAAGTCCAAGTTCCTCATCTGATTCTCAAGGCCCCCACGACCTGTGTAACATTGTTTCCTGCTATTTTCCTTTGCATACCCCACACTAGGATACGCCCCTGCGTTGCATCTTCCCCCTCGCTCACACTCGGAGGGAAGAGTGTGTCGGGTCTCACACTCTTCCCTCCGTCAAGCACACCTGCCTCACTGCCATCACTGCTGTCACCCTGACTGCTTCAAGATCCACTACATGTGCCAACTCCTTTAGGGACTTTTTCCTGACCCTTTACGACCGGAAGTAACATCTCTCCTCTCACCTGCACACATTTATCTGCATCCCCATGACATGACCATGATCAACCTATCACCACTCTCAAGTGAGAATAAATAGGGAAATTTTATAAAGGTGAGCTTCTCAAAACTCAGAAGAGACCACAAATTATATGATTCCATTCATATGAAATGTCCCCAGTAGACAAGTCCATACAGACAAAAGTAAATTCGGGGTTTCCAGGGAATAGGGAGTTACTGCTTAAGGGGTTCAGAGTTTCTGTTTGGGGTGATGAAAAAGTTCTGGAAGTAGTGATGATGACTGTACACATTGCGAATGTAATTAAAGCTATGGAACTGTACACTTTAAAACGGTTAAAATGGTAAATTTTATATGTATTTTACCACAATAAAAAAATAGTAAGAAAATCAGGTGGTAGATTTTTACATTTCAAGTATAAGAGAGACTATACATTTACTGTTGTTTTTTTTTTTTTTTTGCCTAAGACAACACCCATAATAACGCTCATAATTCCTGCCATCTGCCGTCTGGGTTCCCCTTTTGGGTTCCCCTGTCCTCGGGCTCACTTTGCTGCAGTGGTGATCACATACAATGTTTGCTGGGCTTGTGGACACCCACGGTGAACCTCAGGACTTAAGCTGGTCTGCCTGCACTGTTCTCAGGGCCGGTCATACGCAGCTGGGTCCGCAGAAGCCTGTGGTCCACAAACAGATGGGAGTTTCCTCTCAATTTACCCCCTGTGAACTCCTTCCACACCACTTAGCAGTCTCCTCTCACAACCAGACCCTGAGGGTCAATTTGGAGGTTGATGACACCCATATGGACAATGCTTGAACTGAACGTGGGTGCAGCTGTTGGGGGCTACTAGGACCAGATGTTCAGCTAATGATCTTCTCGGGCTCAAGAGGAGCTCGTCTGAAGCGGTGTTCATAGGAGACTGCCTGCTGAGAAACTACTGGTCTGTCTTAGAAAACCACTGTCTTTCAGTGAGCCTTAAATAGCCTGAGTTTCAAGGACTTAAGGAGAGAGAGAGAGGCGAAGGTGTGGAAAAGCAGAGGTCACCCACTGGTAGGTGTGTGCCTTGCAGCTATGTTTTGCTCGGCCCTCCCTGATTTTTAAAACTCAGTTTCCATGATTTACAAATTGCTCACCCAGTCGCCACCTCCTACATCTCACACCTGGCTTGCTTTCTCTTCTTCACTTCACCTGCCTGGCCAGAGCATGCGTTCATGTTTGTTCTTCCCAGTTTTAGGACTCTGAGGCATGAGGGTGATATCGACTAGGGTTCTCGGGCCTTACCCAGTCAATAGAAATTGACTAGAGGCCAGACAAGAAATTCAGGCAAGGCTTTATTGAGACCCCTCTGCGGCAAGGGGGGGGGGAACGAGAACAAACAACAGGTTCCCTTGCTTGCCCGCTCCCTGAAGGGGGGTGAGCCTGTTCCTTAGATGGGGTGAGGGTAGGGGGGGCTTAGGTGTTCTGCCCGCCCCTTAGGTGGTGTTGTGTGCAGGGGGCATGCGCACTACCCTGCTTTTGCTCCCAACACCCAGTTTTTGCTCTGGGCTCTTCAGAAGTGGCAGTGGGGTTTTTTTGTGTGTGTGTGTGTCTCTGTATCTTTTGTCCAGAATTTGCCCCAACTGCGCATGCACGCAGTTATTTTTAGTCCCTTATAGTTTCTTTGTATTTTGCTGCTGGAAGAGAGGTGTGTCCAGGTGCCAGCACTGCAGCACTGCAGCGAAAAGTCCCAGGTCCCAGTCAGTTTCAGCAGGATTCAATGACTCCTCCTGAGCTGCTGTTCCTGGGTGAACGTTGAAGAGTGGCTCATAGGCAGAATAATCATGTCTTGTCTTTGTTTCTCTAAAATGGAGGAAATCTGTTTTCAGCTCCCCTTCCAAGAACACAATGATTCTTTTTAGCGAAAGGAGTTTTGAAGCTCTCACCCGATCATGCAAAGAATACAGCCACATCAGAGATCCTGTAGGCCCACGGGGCAGTCAGATAAGGGATCCTGAGTTCTGAGATCTCAGCCACGACTGTCACCAGCCACCTGTTGAAGGAGGCAGAACATTCGTACGTCTCAACTGATACAACCTCGTCCGTCGAGATGGTTCTTTGTGTAAAGGGCATGCCGCAGACTCTCATACCCCAGTTCCTTGTCCTTCTGGGGGTTCAGAGGCCACATTTCCCAGCCTCCTTTACGCTTTGGCAGGGCTTGTGGCTGAGTTCTAGCCAGCTGGGCTGAAGCAAGGTGTTTCCCACGCACAAAGCTCCATCCTCTCTCCCTTTCCACCGGTGGCACGGAGAGGGGCTTGGATGTAGAACAGAGCCACGAAACGGAAGAAGAACCCTGGGTTCCTGAGTCGCCGCCACCTCCCACTGAAATGACTGCTCTTCCCCTGCTGTCCTTCCTCGTTCCACACTGCGAATCTCAGTGCTCTCCAGCATGGAATTTTCAGTCCTTTCCTCTCCTCATGACGTATGGTCTCCTTATGTGACCTCAGCTACCACCTATGGGCTAGTGCCAAACACCAAACACCAGTCCACATCCTTTCTAACCAGACATCTCCATCCCAGGGGAAGGGACATGGAGAATTCACGGGCACATGCATTAAAAAGTAAGAACATGCTAGATAGTGATAAGGGCTTTGAAGAAAATGAAAACAGGGTAATGAGACAAAAAGGGCCTGAGAGAAGGGACTTGTTGGTTTCCATGACGTGGTTGGCCGAGTGAATCCTGTGAAAGATGAGGATTAGTAACAGCTTCAGTCAGAGCCTGCAAGCTGGACCGAGCTCAGTGAGTCAAGGAGACTGAAGGGGGGCCAGAGTGGCCAGAGCCCTGTGAGAAGATGGAAAGGAGCAGAAGGAAAGACCAGAGAAGAAGGCAGGGGCAGATGGTGCAGAATATTTCCAGGCTTGCTAGACACTTGCACTATTAAGAGTGTATTAAAGGGCTTCCCTGGTGGCGCAGTGGTTGGGGGTCCACCTGCCGATGCAGGGGACGCGGGTTCGTGCCCCGGTACGGGAAGATCCCATGTGCCGCGGAGTGGCTGGGCCCGTGAGCCATGGCCACTGAGCCTGCGCGTCCAGAGCCTGTGCTCCGCAACGGGAGAGGCCGCGGCAGTGAGAGGCCCGCGTACTGCAAAAATAAATAAATAAATAAATAAGCCATTGGAGGATTTTGAGCTTGCGGTTGTTATCATCTGATTTACGTTTTTAAAAGATTACTCTTGCTGCTCTGTGAAGAACGGAGTGTCAGGACCACGGACCAGTAAGCAAGCACTGCAGTAGTCCGGGGCAGGGTTCCAGGGCCTGGGACTAGGGTGGTTACCAAGGAGGTGAAGAGAAGTGGGATCTGAGAGCAAGGCCAGGTCTTGCTGCAGGACTGATGGAAGGGATGAAGAAGACAGAATCAAGATTACAGATTTGTCATTTAGGCAGATGGAGTGGAACCATTCAATAAAGTAGGGCAGGCTGCGGGAGGAGCAGGTTTGGGAATACAATGAATTTAGTTACAGTTGGTAGTGATAAAGACAGTGGTCATGGTAGTGGTAGTAGAAGCAAGGGAAGGTAACTTTGAACGCCATGAGAAAGAGTTCCGACTTTATTCTATAGCCCCTGAGGAATCAGCAAAATGTTTTAAACATGAAAGTAAAATGATGAGGTTTGTGATCAATAAAAATTATACTCATGATGATATGGAGGAGGAACTACAGGAGAGACGCCGGATGCAGGAACACCAGTTAGAAAGGAGGCTGCTGGCAGTAGTTGAGGGGCAGGCTCCAAATGGGATTGTTTGGAACACGATTCCCCCACCCAGCCTGTTACGGACATAGGGAACTGGGGTGTGGATCCCATGAACCTGGGGTCAGCAGCACTGTGGGACTTCTCAGGAAGAGCGCTAGGGAGGAACTAGAGAGAACCAAGGAAGGCGCAAGTTGTATTCTTGTGTACAAGTGCCAGTCCAGTGAGACTCACCTAGAAATTTTGGGCACAGCAGATTCACTGTGGGCAATAAACAGGTGGGCATGTAGCCACGGTGTCTCCCCTATTCACTACGCAGCCTCATAACCAGAAGAAGCCTTGAGGCAGAAGACAGCTGGGCTCGGCTTTCCTCATGCCCCGTATGAAGGTTCTGGTCCAGAAGCAGTCTGCACAGCTTATTGCTGATTGCTGTCCTGACCCTTCCTGAGACAGCAGCATCTAGACCTGCTCCGTCACCTGACGAGCAGGTCCATTTGGCATTTCACAGGTACCAAGAGGTGTGGAGGGAAGTCTCATGCCAGAAGCCTCCAGATTTGGTGCCCTGGTTTCTGCAGTGAAACAAAGACAGATGGGTTGGAAACAGGAAGCAAAACATCCTGTACAGAATCACACGGGGAGGGGCACCCCGACAGAGCAGTTGTCTCCCAGGAGATTTGAAGCTTTAAAAGAAACAGCTCCAAGCACCTTCTAGGAAAGGAGAATGTTTAAAGGACGCAAGGCAGTGTTTCTCCCTTTCCCTCTTGTCAAAAATCATTTGCTAAACTGATTTTTAGCAAAAGTGGGTGTCTTATACTCAGAGTCTCTTTTCACATTAAATATACCCCTAGTTCATTTCTCTCTAGCCTGGGATGAATTTGACACGGCGTTGAAATTGTCAAGGGAAATCAGTTGAGGAGACAGTGTCAGAAACATTGTCTGAGCTGAGAGCTTGAAGAAGTTATTTTCAAACAAAACAGCAGCCACAAAGAGGAGATGGGCAGCTGTCTGTGGGGTAGGGGGAGAGAGGGAAGCACCTAGGCGCCCCCAGGGGCGGGGTGCAAATCACAAGGAGGTGTCAGACAGTCCATGCAGAAGGATTCTGAGCGTCACACCATCAGACATCACCCACTTCCAGACATCAAATGAGATAATTCATGTAAGAGCGCTTTGAAGATATAAAGCATTCAGGAGCCATAAATGTCATAATTATTGTTACTCTCATTACTAAACCTGTGGTGCTGGCTGTCTCTCTTGGGGAGGACACTTTCAGACCCGAGGAGGATGAAAAATGTCTTTAATACACATTTGGGCTCTCTTCTCTATATTTCTCAACTCCCACATACGAGTCAGGCTTATAAAATGGAGCAAGACAAGAGGACGCTCTGTTTCAACAATAACCATCCGTCAGGTGTGCAGAGGAGCTCACAGTCTGCAAAGCACTTCCACTCCCATCACCTCGCATCTCCCCACCACTGTTGGGAGCTGAGTCCTCTCCCCAGGGTCAAGGACAGAACTCTTGGCCTTTCTGCTTTTGTCTCCGTGACATAAGAACTCTGCCCTCCTGGTTTCTCTGAGGTGATCCATCTTTGGAAAAGAAAAGACAGAACAGTTGGAGGGTGCACCAGCTCATCGACTCTTTCTGTTCCGGAGGCCCTTTGTCAGAGAAAAGAATGTGTGCAGGTAACTTCTTCCTTTAGCCCACACTCACGGTCATCCGTGCATCTGGGAAACACCAGGGCTGGCCCCTCCCCTTTTATTTTCACATGTCTACGTGCCCCACCAGACAGTGCGCAGCTTATTCACTGCAGTAAGTACACTGGTTAGCACAACATCAGGCCTTAGGAAGTGTCCAATAAGAGACGCTGAATGAATGAATGAGTGAAAGGCCTTTGGCATTGCCAAATTATTCCACGAGCCAGTGGACTCCAGTACCTGGGCCCTAGATCCTTGATCTTTCCCACATGCTACAGAGGGTGCTTTTTTTTGCCATTCCCGCCTTCTTCCTTCCTGGCGGAGCATGATTTGTTCTGGAATCTACCCACACTGCTCTGTGCTTCCAGATCCAACTCATGCTTAGCTCCAGAGATGGACCCTGATGAGCCCAAGCTCAACATTTCACTTCACATGGAAATCCTTTAGAGTGCTCATTGGAATGCATATGCCTGGGCCCCATCCCTAGTGAATCAGACTCACTGGGCCTGGGAATCTGAACTTCATGAGCTCCGCAGGTGATTCTTCTATTTGGGTAACTCTGGCGTGCCTCATCTAAGCTGAGTAATGTGTCAGCCCCTTGGCAGTTTTATTGGTTCAGGACAACAAGACCTAATCAGACTGAAGGGAAGTGTGAATGTCCTGTGGTATAGGGAGAGGTCTCTCAAACTCTGTAGCTGGCTGTGAACAAGAAAGAATATATGTTGTCCTGAAGGCTGCTGCCACCCTCCTGTACCCACCAGGGGAACCAGCCCAAAGATCCAGCCACCTGCTCACCGGGGTTGGTAGAGAGGAGAGACAGAGACAGTGTGTCCTTGATAACAACACTGGGACATTGAATCAACCAACCCTGGAGCCTGTCCTAGGTTAAACTTCTCATTATGTGAGATAATAAATGTCTTTATTGCATAAGCCACTGTGGATCAAGTGTTCTGCTCCCTGCTGAAAACATCCTGATTAATTCAGCTCCTGGCAGGCAGCAGCTATACACATCTGAGCTGCACACCTAAGCAGCCGAAATCCAAATAGTAATAAAAATAGTGAATACGGACTGAGTTTACTATGCCAGGCACTGTGCCGAGCGGTTTGTATCGATTATTTCAATCATTCTTCATAGCTATCCTATCAGGTGGTGAGTTATGGGCTGCCCTCATTTACAGATGAGGAAACTGAGGAAGAGAACATTTAAATAACTCATCCAAAGCCAGTGGCAGAGCCAGAATGTGAATCCAAGGAAGCTGACCCCGGAGTTTACCATCTCAAAGCCAAACTGAGATGCTGCGTGTTGAAGCCTACTGGTGTTCGAACAGCCCCTCTGGTGGGGCTGAATTCTGTCAATAGGATTTTACCATCTGGGACAATTTGTTCAACTCCACCAACCTAGGTACTAACCCATGCCGAAAGCATCAGCCAATAGAGAAATACCAGCTTCCCACTGGAAGAACAATGGCGGGGTGGGACCCTCGGTTGGGGCTTCCGTTCAGCCTCAGAGACCTTGACTATGTCCAGTCCTCAGACACCAGAGGGAGGAGGGGCCCAAGGAAGGAGCCATTGATGATCTTTTCTGTTCAGATTCTCCTGCTGTGTGAATTGTTCGGCAGTAACCCCAGCTGAAAATCCGGACCCATCTGCCGATTTTAAATTCACCTGAGTGGATGGGCAAGAGCAGGGGATTCAAATGACAACTGAACATGTTCCAGTCACTTTACAGGACTCATCTCTGTTTCCCTTATTTCTTGAAGTGGAGTAACTTCGCATCGATTTTAAAGAGGACTGCGTCTTTAAAATTGAACAGAAATGAAATACCGCTCTCCATACATAGAAACATACGATACACAGACTAGGTCCAAATACACTCCAGTCTCCAGGGCCACAATACAAAGCCAATTCAATCAGCTAATGAAAGACCAAAAAAATGTCGGCCAGTTTTTGTTCTCTGTTTTTTGTTTTAATCCATGTAGATAACTAGTCTGTAGCTTTTCCTTTTCAGCTGCTATTCTAGCAGCTAAAAGCATGGTAGCATGTCTATTTATTTTTAAATATATATGTATATACACACAGCCACCTCTGTTCCTAATATGTTCATAAATGCTTTACAGTTCTCAAAGTATATGTGATATCTCACTTGATCCCAGAACGTTTATGCTGTTAACAAACACTGAATGAGATCCTGCTTTAGCCTGGGCACTGTTGGGCATTGAGACTTTGCTACCCGGAGCAGGCTCCCCCAGCCAGCAGCCTCAGCATCACCTGGGAGCTCAGTAGAAACACAGCATCTCAGCCCCACCCCACACCTGCCAACTTAGACTCTGGTGACTCCACTGCACTGCTCTAGAGCAGCGGTCCCCAAACTTTTGGGCACGAGGGACCGGTTTCACGGAAGACAATTTTTCCCTGGATGGAGGGGTGATGTTTCAGGCGGAAATGCGAGCAATGGGGAGCGATGGGGATGGCAGATGAAGCTTCTCTCGCCCGCCGTTCACCTCCTGCTGTGCGGACTGGCTCCTAACAGGCTGCGGACCAGTAGCGGCTCATGGCCCAGGGATTGGATAAGATGACAAATAAAATATAGTCCTTGTCCTCAAGGAGCTCAGAAACTAGAGGAAGAGAGGAACACAAAATCGGGGCATCACAATCCAGCGTGCCAGTTGCCGTGAGGGAATCAATCCCAGCGGGTGCTGGGAGCCCAGAGGAGGGTGTGCTGGCCCTGGGAGGTCAGGCAAGGCTCCCGGCAGGAAGTGATCTTGAGCTGGCCACAGTGGAGTGGGGGAGACACCCTCCCAAGAAGGTATGGGAGATGGCTCACACAGAAGAGGGGCCCCTGTTGAGAGAGTGAAGCTGTCTGGGATGTTCTCCACATCCAAAGCCTTATTGGAAAACACTGGCAATGATATTGTTTAGGCACCAGTGGCCTTTGCATACCACAGGTGAAGAGGGGACTGTTTGCACCTCTGAATCTGGGAAGCATGGATGGGTAGCTGTGGAAGATGAGGCTGTGTGTTTAGCAACAGAGATGTGATCCCTGTGATATGCCATAATGCTTTCATTTTCACTTAGTAACAATTTAGTTTGCACGTGCTCCTTGGGTAATCCCTCAGCCAGCCTTAATAGCATGCAGGGACATCTGAGTCCCCTACATAAGAAGCAAATGAAAGAAAAATGCCTCTCTCTCTCTTTTTTAATTTTTAAATTAATTTTTATTGGAGTAGAGTTGCCTTACAATGTTGTGTTAGTTTCTGCTGTACAGCACAGTGAATCAGCTATATATATACATATATCCCCTCTTTTTTGGATTTCCTTCCCATTTAGGTCACCGCAGAACACTGAGTACAGTTTCCTGTGCTATATAGCAGGTTCTCGTTAGTTATCTATTTTATACATAGCAGTGTATATATGTCGATCCCAATCTCCCAATCCATCCCACCCCCACTTCCCCATCTGGTATCCATACATCTGTTCTCTACATCTGTGTCTCTATTTCTGCTTTGAAAAATGCCTCTCTCTTGACCCATTGCATGGAAGAGGTCACTGACACCCAAGAATGTCATTTCTGGTACCTTCCAGTAAGGCATACATGACTGAAGTCAGACTTTACAGAGTTGATGGACTCAGCCCAAGATTCCACAGGCTCTGCAAAAGTCCTGGTCATCATATGTCACAAGCTGTGATCTGGCAGGTGGAAGAAGAGGCTAACACAGGGAGGGTCTGCTGTATGCTTCACAGCAGCCCTGGGGGTGTGTATTACTTCCCCTGGTGACAAAGAACAAAGCAGAGGTGAGGGAGAACTCTGTTGGTTCCTATATCAGACTCCAAACTCCTCCATCTCCACTCCTATTTCTCATACAAGGTACTACACCCCCCAAGACTTCTTTTTTCTGTGCCATCCCTCCCCATCTCCATCCCTCTCCTTCCCTCTCTCAACCTCCCATCCCCCCCCACCCCCAGACTCTGTGTCTCAGGCTTTCAATAACAGTACTCATCACTATGGTGTCCATGGGTCCTGCTGATATCCCATGCTTCAAAATGCATTTCCATCTGCAGTTCTGCTGCTGATTATTTCCTGCCTTTTAAAAGCATTGATCTGGATCTGCACTGCAGCTCTCTTCTGTCTTGCAACCCCCTTTCTGAGAGATCACTGTGGCGTTTTCACCTCTAACATCCTGTATCTTACATTCTAGCAGCTCCTTAGTTTTCAGTTTCCCCCTGAAGGACACATGGGAAGGCTCATGGGGCCCTGATACTGGGAGGGTAGTGATGTTGAGACAGGACCAGGGTAGAGATGAAGCAGGCAGGGTGCTGAAACCACGTGGCCTGGGGAAGAAAAGCTAGCGAGAGCCCATACAAAGACCATGCCCAATGTCCGATACCAAGAGCAAAGTTCCAACATAAATGAGACAAACAAGTAGCTTGAATGACAAACAAGTCATTCCAGAATCGTCCTTTTATGCAACGCTGCAGCTTCTACAAGTGGAACTTGAAGGAACCTGCAGCTCTGATCACACGTCGCTTTAAAAGCTCTTCCCTCTGGTATGGAAAGCTGGATGGCCCACCAACAGGACAACACTACCTTCAGTTTGAAACCTATTCTTTCTGTCCAATTCCTCCTTGGGTGGTTTAATCAAAACAACAAAAGCAGAATGCTGCCTTACTTCTTCTAAGCATCCTGGTAATCATTTTCTGAACCTTCTTTGGGTGCATCTATTTTGAATTTTGTGGAATAAAGGGAAACATATTCAGACTTCAGAGCAGGATGAACTATTTTCAGCTACAAACTAAGGAAAAATGATCTTCCCCCTACACACGCATACCCCTGCACCAATGACTACACAGCTACTGTCAAGTCAGTGGCAAGAGAGAGAAATAGTTTAGAACAGGGTCACAAACTTTGTGTAAAGGGGAGATAGTAACTAGTTGATACCAGAGAGCACAGTCTCTCACAACTACTCAATTCCACTGCTGCAAGAAAGCAGCCATAGACAATATGCAAATGAATGGGTGGAGCTAGTTTACAATATTTGAATTTCATATAATTTTCATATATCATGAAACATTATTCTCTCTTTGCCTTTTTTTTTTTTTAACCATTTCAAAATGTAAAATCCATTCCTAGCCCATAGGCCAACAAAAGTAGACAGTGGGCTTGATTTGGTCTTTGGGCCATAGTTTGGCAACCCCTGGCTTAGAAGGTCCCTATGCAAAATGTGATCCTGCTGGTGACTTCTCTAGTGGTCCAGTGGTTAAGACGTTGCCTTCCAATGCAGGGGGTGAGGGTTCGATCCCTGCTCGGGGAGCTAAGGTCATGCCTCGTGACCAAAAAACCAAAACATAAAACAGAAGCAATATTGTAACAAATTCAATAAAGACTTTAAAAATGGTCCACATCAAAAAAAAATCTTAAAAAAACAAACAAACTGCGATCTTGGAATTAAAAATAATTTACTTTCCAGAATATTAGACGTTCTCCTATCAGTGGTTCTTAACCTTGTAGGCAAATAAGAACATCTATTGATCTTTTATTTAAAAAAATACGAGGGCTGGGACCTCCCTGATGGCACAGTGATTAAGAATCCTCCTGCCAATGCAGGGGACACGGGTTCGAGCCCTGGTTTAAGAAGATCCCACATGCCATGGAGCAACTAAGCCCATGTGCCACAACTATGAGCCCATGTGCCACAACTACTGAAGCCTGCGCACCTAGAGCCCGTGCTCCACAAGAGAAGCCACTGCAATGAGAAGCCTGTGTACCACAACAAAGACCCAATGCAGACAAAAAAAAAAAAAAGAAAAAGAAAAATGAGGGCCAAAGCTGCCAAATTAGAGTCTCTAATCAGAGGGTTATTCTATGGAATTACTATATCATAATTTAGTGATATGCCATAAATTATTGAATCCCTTATTGGTGGACATATAGGTTGTTTCCAGCTTTTCACTATGATTGTAAAAAAACTAATGAATGTCACTGTACACATATTATCCAATTGTGTCCTTAGGATAAATTCCTAGATTTTTAATTGGTGAGCCAAAGAGTATAAAAATTTCCAAGTTTCAACTCTGTTCCAGATGGTGCTGTGAGTTTGCACTGTAAGACACAAAACACAATCCTCTGCTCCAAACTGAAGCAATGCTCAATCTTAAACATTGTTGTATTAAAAAAAAAAAAGTGATAAACATCCTGATGGACCAGAAATAGGAGGTTAATACAGAGCCTTGGGCAGGGCTAGAGCTGTGGACCTTCTGGGCTCCAAGGCCATTAATAGACAGAAGTAGCCCATATTCAACTTCAGTAGGGGGCCGATGTCAAGCCTGGCTTGTGAAATCAGGAGCTGGAATACAATGAGGCGGGGCTCCCTTACCCACGAGCAAAGGTTCAAAGAAGCTGGCCCAGCTCCCTGGCTGTATTCTCCATTAAGCTGTTGCCCAAGTTAGCAGGAGGGATTAGCCATTTACTCAGGCAGGACTTGGACCAAGCTACCCATCGGTTCCAGAACTAGATCTGAAATGTCCTCGTGAAATAAGAGCTTCAAGCTTCTAACATAAGTCCAGGTTTTGAGCTGCAAAGCTGAGGTCACTATAAAGCTTCTAGACACAAAGAAGGTGAGTAGGAGACAAAGAACAGAAAAGGCCAAGAATGGTTCCTCCCCATGAACCACAGACTAAAATTGCAAGACACATCAGGACAACCGATGCCATAAAAGACAGACATTTACCACAACTTAGAGATCATTCAGTCCTGGGAAATTTAAGATAATAAAGCAATTTTGTAAAAAAAAAAAAAAAAAAAAGCCTCTAAGAAAACTATGGTCAATATTATCAAAAAGATAATGGAAGTTACAGTTACCTATTTTTTTTTTTTTTTTTTTTGCGGTACGCAGGCCTTTCACTGTTGTGGCCTCTCCCGTTGCGGAGCACAGGCTCCGGACGCGCAGGCTCAGCGGCCGTGGCTCACGGGCCTAGCCGCTCCGCGGCATGTGGGATCTTCCCGGACCGGGGCACGAACCCGTGTCCCCTGCATCGGCAGGCGGACTCTCAACCACTGCGCCACCAGGGAAGCCCTACAGTTACCTATTTTAAACTTTGAGGAAAAAAAAAATCAATTTTTGGATATAAGTTAAAATTTTAAGGAAAAAGAAATGCAAGGCATAATTTACACATTAGCAAAAGGGAGAGAAAGAAAGGGAGAGATGGGGGACAAAGAAAACTTTACTAATCCAAGAGAAGGCAGGAAAGGAGAAACAAATAAATAAATCACACTATAGAAAATAGAAAATAAGATAGAAGAAATAAGTATACTGTACAGAAACCAGAGAAAATGTAAACAAATTAAACCCATATATTTAACTTAGAGACTATCAGTTGGATTTTTTACTTCAATTATGTACTGGTGAAAACAGACATGTTTAAAATCTAACGGGGTCAAAATTTTTAAAGTAAAATTTCAGGTGAAAGTTATCATTATAAAGAAGGAAAATTGACCAGGAAGAGACTTCCAATGAACATTAAACATGGCAGATTGAACACTCTGTTGACTTCAACCCTTTCGATCCCAAAAATGACGATAAAGAGATGAAAGGGTTAAAGCTCAAAACTGGCATAGCATTGTTTTCATTTCATTCTGTTGGTCAAGCAGTTACAGAGTTCAGATTCAAGTGGAAAGGACATAGACCTCACCTCTCGGGATCAAAGAATTTTGGAGCTATGTTTTTAAAACCACCACAATTATGAAGAATAGAAATTAAAGTATCAGCTATTGCCTAACAGCAGCCTGAAATGGTGAAAGAAACAAATGGAGGAAAGGAAAATCTACTGACTAAAAATTTCCCAGAATTCAACTATGTAAATTCTTGATATAGATGACTCTTAAGAGTATGGAACAGAATAGGCAGGAGGGGGAAAATACACGGTTAGACATTGTGGTAAAATTAAAGGACACACACACACACAATCCTAGGAGTTTCCAAAGATAAAAAGGAACAAGCATCAGAACAACAGAATAGGAATAAAAGGGGAATGTATAATTTTAAAGTCAGCAGAAGAGAATGTTCAATAGAATAAATAAATACATAAATAAATAGAAAAGACAGGGGGGCAGAAAAAGTTCTACTACTCTTACATTAATTACAATAAATGCAAATGGAGTAAACTGACCCAACCAAGAAGCTCTCATATTGAATTTAAGAAAGAAAAAGAGAAAGAGGAGCAATAAAACATAACATTCAGCAACATATGGTCTCCAACAGACACATTTTTAACAAAATGATACAAAAAGGAGTGGGGAAAAGATACCAGGCAAAGATGAACCCAGCTGAGAAAGCAAGTTCAGTATCAGACAAAACAGAATTTAGAGGTAAACATGATAAGAAACAAAGCTTTATATTATACACAGGTAAAAGAAAAAATAGAGGAAGATGATACATGTACCTAACAAGATACCCAAAGAATATGTACAACAATGCAACAACTAATAGAAATATGAGGAGAAATAAATCAACAATTCTAATAGGAGATTGTAACATTTCTCTCTCAGAAACTGATTGCTCAAGAGACTAAGAAATAAGCAAAGATACAGAATATTTGAATAACATGATGAGTATACTTAAATTTTTTTAAATATGTAGAGAAGTTTATTCCCAACAGAAATGTAGCATTCTTTTGAACCCACATAGATTTGGTAGATGGTGCATTTTAGGCTGTGCAGGAAGCTCCAATAAATTCAAAGAATTGAGGATGTTCCCTGACCATAATGTAATAAAATTAAGAATAAAGAACAGAAGCTGTATTTTATTTTCTTAAAACCTATATATCTGCAAGTTTAGAAGTATACTATTAAACAAAACAAAATCATAAGGGAAATTGTGAAATACTTGTTGCTGAATGACTGAATATTATATGTCAAAATTTGTGAGATATGGATAAAGCAAAAGGGCATTTTTAGTTTTAAGTACTTTTATAAGAAAACAAGAAAAGTTGAAGTAATAGACAAATCATTCAACTCAAGAAGCTAGAAAAAGAAAAAAAAGCAGGATGGAAATAATAAAGATTAATGCAGAGAGAGAACTAGAAAATAGTAGAGACAATTAATTAATTATCCAGTAAAGCTACTGGGTTGAAAGACTCCTGGTGAAACTGACCATGAGAGAGACAGAGAGAGAGAAAGAAAAAGGATGAAGTGAACAAAATAAGAATAAAAAGGGGGAAATAATTACACACAGCAGCAGAGATTTAAAATATAATGAGAGATAACTTTGAAAACAAACATGAAATGAACACATTTCTGGAAAAAAATTTAAATGGCAAAGTTGACAGAGGGGAAATAAGTAGACTAATGAACAGTTAAAGGATTTAAAATGGTAACTGAAGATCTCTCCTGCTAGCAAGATGCCGCTTAAATATATATCTCCCCCAATCCCTCTATAAAAACAAAAGAAAAGCCATAGGCAACATCTTAAAACTAGCTGATAACGGGAATTCCCTGGTGGTCCAGTGGTTAGGACTCTGCTTTCACTGCTGGGGGCCCGGGTTCAATCCCTGGTTGGGGAATTAAGATTCCCGCAAGCCGTGGCACAGACCAAAAAACAAAAACAACAAAAAACTAGCTGATAACATATTCCCAAGAACTTCAGAATGTGGGCAGCTGGGGGTAAGCCAACAACGTCAAGAGTCTTACAGCTGTGTGGGAGCAACCCAGGGGCACATGGATGGACTAAGAAATAAGAAATCCAGAAATTACCTACCAGTACTCACCTCCAAAAGGACGGAACCCTCAGATGAAGACCCTACTAGCTAATATGAGAACACTAGTCAAAACGGGAGTAGCCTCCCAGGTTCTAGGGTATAGGTGAGTTGTCCAAAGATTAGGACAGAAGTTCTGGAGGGATGGGGCAGTCAGAAATCTCAAGGGAAGGAGAGAGCCCTGCACCAGGGAGAAACAGCTAGGAATGGAACACAAATTGATCAGGACAGGCATGCATGGGCTGAAGGAGAAAGGGGGTTTGGATATTACCGGGGTAGAGAATCTAGGAAGACAGATCTCAGGAAGGAGAATTCAATATTAGAAACCCATTAACACAATTCATCATATTAATAGAACAAATTTTAAAAAGTCATCTCTATAGATTCTGAAAAGAAAATTTAATACCCATCTTAAAAACACTCAGTAAAATAAAAACTGAGGGATGTTTCCTGAAAATGATGCCCAGACCTCAGCCTAAAACTGCCATCTGACTTAAAGAGAAATCACTAGCAAGGATTCTCAATCATATTTGTTAATCTATGCATTAGATGGGTAAAATAATTACACCTTTATTTTCACTAACCTCCAACAGAAATTTAGCTTTTCCTGCAATTATGAATGTAGGTAATAAACCACCGTGGTATTAGAATTACCTATGACTTTGTCACTAATAGAAATCACAGATATTTTCATATCATACTACAGTTGTTGCAGGCTTCTCAAAATAGTATTTATGCCTCTCATTGCTTTGAAATCATGGTATTTATTAGACCTGCCACTGTATCTAGTATTTAGTGCAGTAGTAATATTTCAATAACTAGTTTAATAGTTTCCTTTGCAGTCCTATGTATTTTATCTTATACATTTAAACTCTTGATTCAGAGAAGGGGGTCCATAAACTTCACCTGACTGCCAGAGGGGTCCAGTGCACACACAAAAAAAGGGGTTATGAAACTCCTGCATTCAGGGGGGAAAAGGAAGGTGGGATGAATTGGGAGATTGGGATTGACATATATACACTATTGATGCTACGTATAAAATAGATAACTAATGAGAACCTGCTGTATAGCACAGGGAACTCTACTCAGTGCTCTGTGGTGACCTAAATGGGAAGGACATTCCCAAAAAAGTGGATAAATGGTATACATAGAGCTGATTCACTTTGCTGTACAGTAGAAAGTAACACAACACAACACAATTGTAAAGCAACTATACTCCGATAAAAATTATTTTTTAAAAAAAGAAACTCCTGCATTTGTCACTTTCCTAATAAAATTAGGAACAAAAGATGGATGTCCATCATCTCCAGTGGTGCAAAGGATCCTCAGGCCGGAAGTCTAGCAAATTTGCAAATGATAATCGAGCCTTTACACACATACACATGCAGTCAATTTTTATTTCTTGCTAAGTGAAAAGCTAGGGCAGGAAGATGAAGAATGGGAATGGGAAAATTAATCCCAAGCAGGATGCAATCCTGCCGCCAACATTTGCAAATTTCTAACCCTCTCAACTGAGGGTACAGCTTAGGCTGCCTGGGTTCCCAAGAGAATCCAGGCCAGACCTAGCAGGAGGCAGCAGGTCAGCTCCAGCAGCAGGGGGCACTTGGAAACAAGGGTACTGTCTCCGTCCAGTGCCCAGCGTGCCTCGTGGGGTAGCTGTGGGCCCACCGGAGAGGCGCCAACATTACTGCTCTTCTACTGCTCCTTCTGGCTCTTTGGGCCTCCCTCGACTCTTGCACACGCTTGGTTCCCTTGCAGATACTACAGCCCTTTGCTGAACCTCTGTCCATTCGTCTGGAGCCCTGACTCCTTATCTGGCTTTAACAAACCTTCTCCCCGAATAAATGGAAAGAGAAGGGGTCAGGGTCTGTCCTGGGCTCCCAGGGGCTCACTGGAACCAATGAGGCCATGATGTCATCGACCTGACAATGAAGACTGCCGTTACTTAGTGACGTGTTGCAAACCCAAAGTTTGCAGAGGTTCCAGCAGCTATATACAATATATTAGGGAGTTAAGAGGTCGGGAGCTGAGATGGAACAAGCATCTTCACCTAAAGACATTTAAAAAAAATTTTATTTTATATTGGAGTATAGTTGATTTACAGTGTTGTATTAGTTTCAGGTGTACAGCAAAGTGATTCAGTTATAATTTACACATATCCATTCTTTTTCAGATATTTTTTCCATATAGGTTATTACAGAGTACTGAGTAGAGTTCCCTGCGCTATATGGTAGGTGCTTGTTGATTATCTATCATATATATAGTAGTGCACAGCCGTAAAAAAGAACGAAATACTGCCATTTGCAGCAACACGGAGGGACCTAGAGATTACCATACTTAGTGAAGTAAGTCAGACAAATATCACATGATATCACTTATATGTGGAATCTAAAAAAATGATACGAATGAAGTTATTTACAAAACAGAAACAGACTCACAGACATAGAAAACAAACTTATGGTTACCACAGGGGAAAGGTGGAGGGGAGGGATAAATCAGGAGTTCACCTAAAGACATTTAAATAATGTATAAAAATACAGGCGCGGGCTTCCCTTGTGGCGCAGTGGTTGAGAGTCCGCCTGCCGATGCAGGGGACACGGGTTCGTGCTCCGGTCCGGGAGGATCCCACACGCCGCAGAGCGACTGGGCCCGTGAGCCATGGCCGCTGAGCCTGCGCGTCCGGAGCCTGTGCTCCGCGACGGGAAAGGCCACAACAGTGAGGGGCCCGCGTACCGCAAAAAAAAAAAAAAAAAAAAAAAAAAAAAAATACAGGCGCTCCACCAAGTAAGTCAAACAAAGCAAGTCTGCAGGCTTTGTTCAGCCCCAGGGGCCATCAGTTTGCAAACCTCCAGCAATATGTGCGGCCTCTACAAATGTCTCAGTCCTGAGCAGAGAAGCTATGCCCGAAACTAAACCTGTATACACGATAGTCTGTACCCCATCATCTGGACTATTTGTTCCCTGCAAGGCCTGCCACATCAGATTCCTTGTTTCTTATACTCACCAGCTCAGCTGCTGAGCAGCCAGCACGCCTGGGGTCTGGCTAATGACCCAGGTCAGCACACCCTCCTGTGAGTTCTCAGAGGCTCTCTTCCTAAAAACATACACACAATTGCTGCTATAACCAAAGAGAGTATTTGGCCAAAGAAGGTACATGCAGAATCTAAATATAGTTATGAGTCATGTGCAATATTCTCCATTGAAAGGAGAATATATAAACTGGAAATTTCTAAACTCTTGGAGTAGAATATGATTGTGGGCTTCATTCATGAACCAATTCTTTTACATAATTCATGCTTATTTAAAAGTATCCTTGTCATTTGACAGCCTACAGAAAGGTAGGTTGAATAGAAAATTAGCATTAGCACTGCCTGCAAATTGCAGGTTTTAATAGCTCTAGTCACAGTCAAAGAAATAACCGGAGAAGACAAAATTAAGGAACTGGAGCAATCCTAAAAGCCCAACAGGAAAAAAAAAAAAGCCCAACAGAAAGGGAGAAATGGAAGTCCTTACCATTGACACAGCAGCCCGCCGTTTGCAAAGGGCTTTCACGTTTATTATCCACTGATCCTCACAGGCTATGTGTGAAGGGCTTATTATCCCAGATCCACAGGTGAGGAAACAAGGTCCACTGTGGTCCTCTCAGCACCCCAACTAGTAAGTTCCAGAGCCAGGATTTGAAGAGGGATGTGCTGGCTCTACCTTCCATGTTGCTCTGCTACATGGGCCAGCAAAACTTTTCTATAAAAGGCCAGACAGTGGAATTCCCTGACAGTGGTTGGGACTCCGCTCTTCTGCAGCCACATTTTTGCATGGAACCAATCCATTGGATCTGAGTAGCTAATGTACCCTTTCAAAAGGGTGTATATTCCAGAACAAGTAATTCTAAAATTTGTATGGAAACACAAAACACCCCTAATAACCAAAACAATCTTGAGAAAAAGAACAAACCTGAAGGCATCACATTCCCTGATTTCAAACTATGCTACAAAACTACAATAATCAAAACAGTATGGTACTGGCCCTAAATAGACACATAGATCAACGGAACAGAATAGAGAACCCAGAAATAATTGCCCACACTCATATGGGCAATTAATCTACAACAAAAGAGGCAAGAATATACAATGAAGAAAAGACAGCCTCTTCAATAAATGGTGTTGGGAAAACTGGACAGCTACATGCACAAGAATCATACTGGACCACTTTCTTACATCATGAACAAAAATAAATTCAAAATGGATTAAAGACTTATATGTAAGACCTGAAACCATAAAGTTTCTAGAAGAAAACATAGGCAGTACACTTTTTGACATCAATGTTAGTAATATTTTTTGAATATGTCTCCTCAGGCAAGGGAAACAAAAGCAAAAATAAACAAATGGGACTACATCAAACTAAAAGCCTTTTGCACAGTGAAGAAAACTATCAACAAAATGAAAAGGCTGCCTACAGAATGGGAGAAAATATTTACAAATAATATATCTGATAAGGAATTAATATCCAAAATATACAAAGAACCCATACAGCTTAGCATCGAAAAAGCAAACAACCTGTTTAAAAAATAGGCAAAGGATCTGAATAGACATTTTTTTCAAAGAAGACATACAGATGGACAACAGGTGCATTAAAAGATGCTCAGGATCACTGATCATCAGGGAAATGCAAGTCAAAACCATAATGAGATATCCCCTCACACCCGTCAGAATGGCTGTCATAAAAAAGACAACAAATAACTGTTAGCAAGGATGTGGAGAAAAAGAACCCTTGTACACTGCTGGTGGGAATGTAAACTGGTGCAGCCACCAATGGAAAATAGTATGGAGACTCCTCAAGAAATTAAAATAGGACTACATAGGATCCAGCAACCCCACTCCTAGGTATTTATCTGAAGAAAATGAAAGCATTAATTAGAAGAGATATACGTGTTGCAGTATTATTTACAATAGCCAAGATATTGAAGCAACCTAAGTGCCCATCAGTAGATGCATGAATAGAGAAGGAGTGGTGGGTCCCTGCCTCGCATAAAATGGAAGTCACTCTTAGTTGCCTGTACAACAGATATTCTTCCCGTCTTCCTGACTCAGACCCAGAACCCCAATTTTGTTTGGAACAGCAGTTTCCCAGACCTGGCGATTAATGGTGATTTGACCTAATCCCAGCATTCCACTCTTGTTCCATTTGCCAAACACATGACTTCCCAGCACCCTTAAAAGGTAGAAGTTGACATGTCTCCTAGCTCCGGACAATGCAACTTAAGGGGAATCTGCTAGAAGCACTCAAGAAAGATTTGGCTCTCCTTATTAACCGAGTAGATGCAGATGGTACTGTTCCTCCATGCACCTTCCCACCTTGAAGGTAGCTGTGATGCCTGGGGCTACAGAAGCCATCTGGTAGCCATATGGGGGACAAGCTCTCACATTAAAGACAGCTGAGCAACCAGACAGCAAGAACAGAAGAGAGGTAGACCCTCACAACATCATGAAGCCCCTACACCATCCTCGGACAGCCTCTCTTTGGACTCCCTGTAATGTGAGAGAATTAAAACCTTTATTACTTATGGTACTATTAGTGCTTCTGTTGTTTGTTCCTGAAAGAATTCCTCCTCCTTTCCCTTTTCTCTGGATTTCCAAATTCATTTTGTTATACTGAAGATAATTTATGTATTTCATCTAGAATAATGTCTGGCTCACAGTAGGCACTCTGTAAGTCACTGCTATTCCTGCTTCTGCAATTCCTTGTCTTTAAGACTCAGATCCTAATTCTCTTCCACCTCCACGATTTCAATTGTCTGGGTCAATGCTTTCATAACGAATCACATAAGGTTGCCTAAAATGCATATTGCAATATCACTTTTTCCTGGATATCTTTTCTCCTTTGCTATGTTGTGAACTCTTGAGAGGGCAAAATCTATCATAGTTTTCCCCCACAATGTTCTGTTTGGTCAGATCTAAGGTGTCATTCGTTTTTAAATGCACCATTATTTTATGAACTACAAAGAAAGAAAAAAAACCGTGTCAATTTAATAACGCCATGTTGTACAATATCAGACATAACCTAAGTTCAGATATGTTGAAATATGGGAGGAAAAGGTGCCTTTCAGAATTGAGAGGCTGAATGTACAAAGAGACAATGGCCAGACCCTGTACCAAAACAGCGCTGACTCACAACCTGTGGCATAGCAATCAGCCCCAGACGCTCAAGGCTTGAGCAATAACCGACAGCTTCTCTCATTTTTGCCTCCACTTCCAACTTAGTACCAACTGGGGAAGGCCCGATATGAACCCCTAACTGATCACAGAGGATGCAACGCTTCTCCCGCATCCCCACGCCAACAGCCTCCCCTCAGGGCACACCTGAAGCCTTCCCTATTGCCCACTCCAAAGATATCCACTCCTCTGCCCGCGTTTGAGTCTCTGCCAAACGCAAGGGATGAGGCTGATTCCCCTACGGCGGCAAGTTCAGAAAAAATAGCCTTTGCTTGGTTCCATTCGGGCCGTCTGTGTTTATTTCCACAGAATCAATGACTTTCCATAGTAGTAGTTTTCAGGGCAGTGTTCATTTGCTCAGCGAGCATGTATCTTCTGGGTAATAGGAACAGCGAAGCTGAATCTGGCCTCTGTTCCCCGACACCAAATTAAATCTCAGAGACAGAGTTTTGGGTGAAGTAGAAAAGAATAGCTTTATTGCTTCACCAGGCAAAGGGGGCCACGGCGGGCTAATGCCCTCAAAACTGTGTGTCCCAGCTTGGAGAGGGTAGTGATCAGCTCATGGACCTTCTTCTGATTGGTTGGTGGTGAGGTAACCGGGTGTCAGCATCATCAACCTTCTGGTTCCAACTGGTCTGGGGTCTACATGCTTGTGGGCAGCACACCATCATTAACGGCTAACTTCTCCCACCTGGTGGGGGTTTTAGCATCTGCAAAACAGCTGGGAGATACTGCTGTGTGTATCCCTTGGAGGGGCACCAGGACTCTGCCCCAAGTCTGCACTATTGTTTCTCTTGACTGTTTGTTTCTCCCTGGTCCCACATCCCCTCCCTTCCCTAATTAACAAGTGCTTGAATCTGCCCGTTGGAACCCAGGGAAGGTCATGGAGGCTGAATGAAGCCTATATTCTGTAATCAAGAAATGGGAGACACAGAAAGGCTTTTGTGCCCAGGAGCCCCACAGGGCCCTGCTCGGTATCAACAGTACAGGATTTCAGGTTGGGGGATATTTACAGGGAGGGGCTGGACCAGGGAACCAGTGATTGTAATAGTTTAACCGCGGGGCAACTCAAGCCTGAGCCAAGCGGATAGCTGTGAAGAGACAAAGGAGCATGGGATTGGGTACAGTCTAAAGAAAAGAGATGACAAATTTGAGGTGGAATCAAAGCAGAAGGAGAGGCCACTTAGGCTGAGGACAGGGAGAAATCCCAGGGGACCCCGAGACGTGAAGCCCCGTTAGGCCAGAGGCTCCGAGGACACCACTGTAGCTCCAAAAGGTCAGGACAGAGAGCAGGTTCTACAGAGGAGAGCTGACCCACAGATGCTGAAAGAACACCCTCGTCACCATGAGGAGGGAGGGGAGCCGGGGAACGGAATGGCGGTGTAGTGTGCGGCACGGTGTGTCACACGTGTGTTCTTTGAAGGGAAAAAGATGAGACACAGGGCCACGGCTGGATACGGCTGAACGTGACTCTTCCTGGAAGGCATCATGGCTACTAGGCTGCATTTGGTTAACCTATGTTCCATGGATGTCGCTAATGAGGTGAATTAACTGGAACCACGAAATAAAAGTTAGTCATTTGTCAGGCCTTTCTTCCTAAAAGAACTCTCTTTTGGAATTATTGATGCCTTGGAAATGATCGGGTGTGCCCCTGGGTGTGAAGCTCTGGGTAACAAGTGAGCAGAAGACTGGAGAATTCATTCATCGAGTCTGTGCCATTGAATTCATCCCTTTAAAAGCCTCAGGAGGCCGAGTATCATTAAACAACATTAATTAAAATACTAAAGACCAGAGAAGGGCAACCGGCAGGAGGGGCAATGGACCGACATCAAAGAGATGGAAAATAACAAAAATAGCAGCCATCGCTATGCGTTAAAGCCCAGGAGGCTGACAGCTCAGCTGGAGCGCCTGCAGAGGAAAGCTTCATGGACACCAGCCCTTGAGCACAAGAGGAAACATGGTGGCAGGCAGGAAGGGACCCAGGGGTGCACAAAGGGGTTCCTTTCACTTTCCACAGACATCCGAGAGGTTCAGGCTTGCGCAGATCATAATTAAACACTGTCCTATGATTAGCTTAGAAGTGTCTATGAACACAGAACGTACCACTGCCTTTGTACTTTAATATGCTGCTGCATAGTCTCAGCGTTTTAGGTTTTATTTCAAAAGGAGGAATTTTAGCATTTTGCTAAATTACAGAATGATTCTCTCACACAAATTTCTCTAGCGCAACCTCTTTTAGATGTAAAAATAAAGCACCTGAAGCCACCGTGAGTAGTGGTGTGGTTCCAGTTCAAGGTGGGGAGATATCAGTACATTGAGGATGGATGACCCCCAGGTGGAGGTGTGAGGACCATGTCAGACCAAAAGGGTATTGACCTCAGGCAACCTGGCTCTGAGTTCCTCTCCCCAGAGAGAACAAGTGTCGTCAACTTCTTGTATATCCTTTCAGAGATAATCTATGCACAGATCAACAAATATATGCAAAAATACATTATTTTTTTTACAGAAAAACTAATATATATAACACCTATATAATTTGTTTTTCATTTAGAAATATAAATTGAAGGGTCAAGCTGTTCACAGAGACAGAGATCAGGTGAGAAGGAGTAGTTTTCAGTGCTGAAGAAATGAAGCCATTCTTGGCGTGTTAGATTTTGAGGTATTTATGGTATATTCAGGTGGATGTTTCATTAAACAATTAGAAGTACAGCCAAACTGCAGTGCAACTGCCCAGGAAATCTGTTGAATAGAATTAATGTTAAAGTGGGTGTACATCAACAGCTCTCTGTGAAAGCCTTATCAGTGCAAAATAAAAGAGTTTAATAAATAAATAAATGAAAATACGTCTTGGAGACCTTTACATACTATATGCCAAAGTCGTCTCAATACCCACGGGAGTATTCCATTGTATATATTTGCCATATTTTGTTTAATCCGTCCTCTGGTTAAATGTCCACTCTTCATTACAATTAGTGCTGGAATGAATAAACTTGTACATGAATCAGTTTCATATGTGCAAAGATAGATATAGGATGCATTCTTATGAATGGAATTGCTGGATCAAAGAGTAGGTACAATGAAGATAAAAACAGCATCTACTTCCTTGAATTGTTTTGAGAATTACATGAGCTTTTGCATGTAAAATCAGACTAAGGTCTCAACAAAATAGATGTTGTTTTGCAAGGCACTGTGTTGGCCACTGTGGAGAGGAACGGCATGGGGTACAGAAATTCCTAAACAGAAGTGAATTCACAGTCCCTCCCTTCAAGGCTTCAAGTCCAGTTACCCCCTGGTAATTCTTGGTAGCAGGGCACACTAGTAAAGGCTATCTTGGGCACATACACACAACTCTAATAAGTCCAGGGAATAAATGGATAAATTCCAAGCAGAGAAGTTTTCACAAGAAATGGAGTTTATGAGACGGGTTTTGAGGTTGGGAAGGATCCAAATAGGCAGTGAGAAGGGAGAGGCGAGTTTCCAGATGGAAAGAATCACAGGAGCAACGATCAGGCCGCCAGAACTGACCCTCCGAAGACCATGGAATTCTTGGAGATCAGGTTAGTCGGTCTGGGTAAACCTCACTTTGAGGCCACTTTGAAAAAAATCTGATACGGACTGGCCAAAATACTCAAACATAGTCAAGGTTGGTGCAGAGCCTTGGTTGATTTCTCTGCTCTGAGACAGGGACTCCAGGAGTGGGGAGGTTCTTCTTAAGTCTTCAACATGGAACACTCACTCGCTCATGCAAAGTCCCCTAAGAAATTACCGCAAAGCTTTCTCACTGGTGTGCACTTCCAGAATCAAAAGGAATAGTGATTCCAGGGGCCTTTTAGCAGAAACTGGTATCTCATCTAAATGTTGCAACTACCACATCTGTTTTTACTGATAACAGTCTCTTCCTGGGGAATAGAGACCAACAGTTCACATTTCACAACTTGGCTTAAAAACTTATGGGCACCGCATGGCTTAGCTGAATCTCAACGGTGTCACTGAAAAGTTTACAAAGGAAACCTGCAACTTTCTATGAATGCCTGAGAGGATTGCTGTACAATACTTGCCTCTGGAGTTCTGTGGATGTTTCCTGAAGCAGCCCTCCTAGTTGGGGCTGAGAGGTGGCACCTGGTATAAGACCACGTTGCCCAGGAATAGCTAGCAAGGACATTCTCCCCAGCCGGTTTCCCATCTGTATATTGGGAGTAACAGGTCTCGAAAAACATGAAACTTTTCATGCAGGAAAAGAACATTTACAGATTTTATGTACCAGGAACTCATTCCTTATATAGTAACTGTTGGATCATTTTATAAAATTCTTAGGTCAGCCCTGCTGACATATCGTTCAAGCTGCAACTCTCAGGGCCATCTTTTGATTCCTTTCTTTCTTATCTCCTCCCCACCTCTGCCATATCCAATCACTTCTACTGATACTTTTGCAGTCTCACATCTGCAGACCCCTCCTACCTTTCTCACCCCCATGGCCCTAAGCTCTGGACCTCATCCTCTCTTCCCTGCATCATTGCAGCAGCCTCCTGACCAGTTTGCCCTGCATCTGGTCTCCTTCGGGCCTTTTCCCTTCTCCATGCAGCTGAGAGAGGCCGGAGAATGTCACCCCCAAATATACCACTTTAGCATATTGATTATTTGGGGTTAAGGGCATTTGAGAAAAAGCACATGCAAGAAAAGCACTCTGACCCTCCATTTTATTCCTGAAGGCAGGAGATGAAATTCCTACATGAAAGATGTCCTCCCTATACCAAAAAGAAAGTAACATTCTTATCATCAAGGACGAGAAGTTGAGACCCAGAGAATTCTAAACAAACAGACATTGTGAAAACAATTCTGATCTCCCCTTAGCCTCCCACATACTTGAGTTACTTTTCCACAATTGCCCCTTTTTTACAAGCTACTATAAAACCCTGTCGCTTCTGCCATTTCTTTGGGTCTCTGTTCCAGTTGAGGGCTCCCTTGTCACTAGAACAATATCAATTTGCAGGCTTTCTCCCGTCGGATGTCCGTTTAATAATCAGACCCAGCTGAAAACCCTAAGAGGGGAAAACGTCAACATTTGCCCCCCCATTCGGTTACCAGAGGGCTCTTTCTGAAACCTAGGTCTTGTATCATTCTCTCTTTAGGGTGTGCTCACGGCCTCCAGAACAAAACGTAAAGTCTCTGGCTCGGCGTTCAGGATCCCTCCTGGTGTGTCCAGCTTCATCTCTCTTCCTTCTCTCCCATTCCCTGAGCTGCCCACACAAGCTGAGATTATTTGGCATTCCTGGAATAGACCATAAACTTCTAGGGCTTCATTTCTTCACTCCCACTGTTGATTCTGCCTGGAGACCTCTTCTTCTCCCTCTCCTCTCCCCATTCTTAACCCCCAGTTCCTGCTGGAGCTTCCCAAACAACCACCAGGCAGAGGCACTAAACCTCCACGTGGCTCCAAGGGCGCCTTGTGTCCCTCCAAAGGCCTCCCCCCAAGAAGACTGCGTCTGAGAAGAAGTCAAATCCAAACCATCTTTATGGGAACAAAGTTCCAAAAGGCAGATTTTAAAGTCCCTTTCGATATTGTATGATGTCACTTACATGTGGAATCTTAAAAAAAAAATGCAACAAACTAGTGAATACAACAAAAAAGAAGCAGGCTCGCAGATATAGAGAACAAACCAGTGGTTACCAATTGTGGGGAAGGCGAGAAAGGGCTGGGCGCTTGGGAGGTACAAACCGTTGGGTGTAAGATAGGCTCCAAGATGTATTGTACATCGTGGGGAATATAGCCGATACCTTGTAATGACCGTACATGGAGTGTAAACTTTAAAAATTGTATAAAAGTTTTAAAATAAAATAAGAAGGAAAAAATAATAAAGTCTCTTTGGAAATGCATGGGATTGAAATTCACAGACTTCTGGGAAAATTTTTCCCACTTCATAATTCTATAGATCTATGTGCTTAATAGTCAAAGACAGTCCCAGCTTGCCTGGATGTGAAATATGGGTCTGAGTGAAGAAAGTAATTTCTGATTCTCCTACATCCTATAAAATGAAACCATCCCTATGTTTCCTCCTTAAGACTGCAGGTGCTTACGTCAGCTTGTTCAAGCACAACCCTTACTGTTTTACATTTGATTTTGTGACACACTGTCATTAAAATCTTGTTGGAAAGGTTTTTTGAAGACTAATGATCATATCATCTTATTTGAATTATATATACTAATTATAAACATTCAAGTAATACCTAGATAACTAAAAATATAAAAAGAAAACAAACCCCCAACATCTCCCCTAAATCCATCCCCCCATGTAAGTCTCATCCGTATTGGTGACCAGTTCAAATACTGCTCCTTTTGCCATATAGAAACTGAGATTGTGCTACTTGTGTTATTAAAATCAGAGATATTTAATGTAATTTTACTTGTATTTAACAGAACAAAGAGGAATCGACGAGAATTCGAAGAAATTCCAAACTTCAGGCAAATGTTTCCTCACCACAAGAGATAATCATTCCTAAAATTTCCCTCTAAACTGAGGAAAACTTTAATTAGGAATGACGGCATGAGAGCCCTTTTTTTAACTTCATATTTGAATTTGGGCACAAGACTGGAATTCATTCATCTATTCATTCATTCACTGACCACTGACCACATGCAAGACTGTGTTCAGGCCCTAGCAATTCAACACTGCAATTAATAAATATAATTTCAGGTGGAGGTGTGTGCTAGGAAGAGAAACAAAGCAAGGTAAAGTGTTAGGGGGCTAATTAAGATCAGATAGGCATAGACAGCTTCTCTGTGGGAAAGAGAAGGAACCTGAATGAGGTAAAGAAGTAAACCATGAAAATATGGGGAAAGAGTATTCCAGGCAGAGAGAACTGCAAGTGCAGATGCCCCAAGGCTAGAGTCGGCTGGGGTATAATAGGAAGAGCAAGGAGGCCAATGTGGTGGGACCTGAGTGAGCAATAGGGGAAGGGGCGGGAGATGAGAAGAAGCTGGAGGCCAGATGAGGCAGAGCCTTATAAGCCTGGGTAAGGCATTTAGATTTTTGTCCATATGCAATGAGAAGCCATTGGCAGGTCCTGAGCAAGGGAGTGACATGACCTGGTTTGCTTTTTGAAAAGAGCACTCTAACTGAAATACGGAAAATAGTCTGTGGTGGGCTTGGGCAAGAGTAGAAGCAGGGAGGCTAGTTATCAGGTTACTGCAGCAGTCTAGAAGAGAGAGGACCAAGGCATGGGCTGGAGTGTGGTGACAGAGGTCAGAGGTGCCAGATTCAGTCTACCTTTGGAAGGTAGAGCCAAGAAGACCTGCGGGTGGGTGGACCGTGGGGTGTGTATTAGTGTCCCAGGACTGTAGCAGCAAAGTACTATAAGCTGGATGGCTTAACAACAGTAATTGATCATCTCCTAGTATTGGATGGAGGCTAGAGATCTGAAATCAAGGTGTCCCTCTGAAACCTGTAAGGGAATCCTTCTTTGCCTCTTCGTAGCTTCTGGTGGTTTGCCAGAAACCTTTGGCATTCCTTGGCTTGCCGTTGTATCACTCCAATCTCTGCCTTCACTGTCACATGGTTTTTCCCCTGTGTCTGTCTCCACATGGCTGTCTTCTCACAAGGACACCAGTCATATTGGATTAGGGTCCACCCTACTCCAGTATGACCTCATCTTAATTAAGCACATCTGCAAGGAACCAATTTCCAAGTAAAGTCACATTCTGAGTGTTGGTGCCCAGGGCAGGCTGCCCCCAAATTTGCTTCAGTGGCATATTGATTATTTTAAATTAAAGTTACTTAAGAAACAAGTGGTATAAGAGGGACACTTTGACCTGCCTCTCTGCCTCCCTGAAAGCGGGAAATAAATCTCTCATGTGAAAGGTGCTCTCCCTGTACCTGGAGGTAGAAGGACACCCTTATTGCCAGAGGTGGGGAACTGGCTCAGAGAACCCTGTATAAACAAACCTTGTTATGCCTTTAATTTACTCTCCCAAGCCCAAACTCAGTTTAGATTCTTCACTACTTAACCACTCAAAGTTTCTTTGTCTTGTCAATTCCTCACAAATTTATTATTTCTTTGTCTAAAAAGTATAAACGCTGCCTGCTTTGGCCACTTCTTAGGTCCCATTTCTATGAGACCTGTGTGCGCAGGAATTACAATTTGTTTCTTTTTCTCTCGTTAATGTCTTGCGTCAATTTTATTAGTAGTCCAGCCACAAGAACACAAGAGGGGTAGAGGTAGAAATTTCCCCTCCCCAATATGAGGTACTTGTAGTAGTTAGGATTTCAACATCTCTCTTGTGGGGAGAAGGAGGGCAGGGAATGGGGGGCAAACACAAGTCAACCCGTAACGGGATATAAAAGAAAGAAGGGAATTGAGAAAGATGTCTTGATTTTTGACCTAAACAGTGATGTGAATGGTGTGCCATTTATGGAAATGGGAAAGAAGGGATGTCTCCAGGTGGGACCAGATTTGTGGGGGAAAGTAAATAAAGAATTGTTTCGAAAACGCGGTGTTTGTGATATCTATGGGACGCTTGAGTTGCCGGTATAGAGAAAACAGTTGCATTTTCAAATTTGGAGATCAGAAAAGAGGGATGGGCTGAGGAGGTAAATTTGGAAATCGTTGGTTTATCGAGAGTCTTTTTAAAGCCACAAAACTTGATGAGATTATCTAGCGAAGTAAACGCAGGGAGAAGAGAGCAAAGATCTAAGAACTACACCTCGGGACACTCCAACATGTAGAGGTGGTGAAGAAAAGGAGAATCAAGCTAAGAAGACAGAGACAGAGCTGGCAGTGAGGTAAGAGGAAAACCAGGAGAGTGTAGAGTGTCAGAAACCAAGTAAGAAAGCATTTCAGGAAGGAGGGAGTAAACTGCATTAGATGCACTGAGGGCGTGTTTTCTCAATTAACCTATACTCTCTTTGGTGCTAAATATCTAAAAGTCATTTAAATGAGCACCAACTGACCACAACTCTCCATTCCTTGAATGAGATTCTATATACTCTTACCCACCTTTACAGGTCTTCTATTGGAAAAATATTTTTCTCAGAAATTTGTTTCTGGAGAACAATGAGAACAAAAGAGTTTTCAATTAGGCAGAATCATTTTCCTATTTTAACAAAGGAGACACAGGGTTTGAATTGGAGTCAGCCTTGGAGGGAGGGGTGACTCTAAGTCAACGATCAAAGTAGCCCCCCTCCCCCCTCCCTCCCCCTACCCCACATGCCTTTAAGGGGCCTGAAAATGCTTCATGCCCTAGCTGACCAGCAAATGTTACCACCCCTTTTCATTTCATTTAATGCTGTTTATCTGCTAGTGGGTTTGATGCTTGTCCTGAGAACGTGCAGCCTGCCAGGCTGCCAGCCAGCACTGCTCTTTAATTCAGAGCTTCCCCCCGGGAACCTCATTCCTGCTGTTCTGTAACCTGGGCTCTCAGGATTTCCTGCCAAGTGGGACATGGCCTTGTCTCACATCTGCACGTGTGGCTTATTCTCAAAGACACCTGTTTTCTCCAGTGACAAGACTCACACTTCAAAAATCAGCCAGGCTTTAACACAATGGACCTTGGCCACATGACGTTTTCATTTTTCTTGAGTCAGAGGCTTGACTCTCAGGTTCAGTCCTTGAATAGCTTTGCAGAAAAGAAGCTGACATGAATGTCATGCACTTAGTTTTTCCTATCTAATTGAATTTTTTAGAATCTATTCTTGAGAATGTGTCACATGCGAGACACAGGTCTAAGTGCTGGGAATATAGCAGCTAAGCAAGGCAAACTCTGGGTCTACTTTAATAAAGCTTACATTCTTTGTGGGGAAAGAAATTGAGAGAGAGAGGATAAATAAATAAACAAAGAAATAAGAAAACTTCAGATGGTGAACTGTGCTTTGAAAAAGATAAAACAGGGTCATGCGATGGAGGGAAGCTTCTCTGACTAGATGATGTCTGAGCCGCAACCTGAATGTTGAAGAAAAGCGAGCTGTACAGTGATCTGGAGGAAGAGCGCTCCATGCAGAGGGAACAGGAAGTGTAAAGGTCCTGTGGCTAGAACAGACTTGGGATGGCTGAGTGTGAGAGAAACAGAAAGCTGGCTAGTATAAATAATGTAAATTGATGAATGTGGTACAGTTTGTCAGAGAGGTGGGCAAGGGCTAAATCATGTCATTTAATAAAATGTGCTGTTTCTTAATCTCTCCCTCTCTCTCCGATCGTATATATATACGAGAGACAGACAGATACAAATGTCTCCTGTGAGGAGCAGCTCTTACGTGGGGAAGGGAAGTGCAGTGGGATATGCTTCCAGTGGCACAGGTAAAAACTGAGCTTAAGTAACCGTATACTGATAAGCTATACAATATCCTTATCTCTCCACTCAATTTAGAATCTCAAGTACATGTGTATTACTATGGATACCATGTATCCGTGTAATAGTGAATAGACACTAGCTGTCTATTCAGTAACATTTATTCAGTACATAAGCGGTGCCAGATGGTAAGCTAGAACAGGGATCAACAAACCTTTTCTGTAAAGGTTCCGATAATGAATATTTTAGGCTTCGCAGGCCATATAGAGTCTCTCTCACGTATACTGTTTTGTTTTTTTGCCACTCTTGAAAAATGTAAAAACCATGCCTAGCATGAGGGCTGTATGCAAACAGGCCACAGGCTAGATTTCCCCTGTGGACCATAGTTTGCCAGCCCCTGGCCTGAAGGTCAACAAGACATGTCCCTACCGTAAAGATGCCCAAAATCTGGTGGGGGAGAAGACAGACCTGATAATACAGAGTGACAGAGATGAGTTCACAGCAGGATGAAAGGACTCGGGGAGGGCAGTTAACCCAATACCAGAGGACCAAGGCAGGCTTTCTACGGAAGCGACGTCTAAGAGCATGGGTGGGAGCCAGCCAGGTGAAGAGGGGAAAATGAAGATTCAAGCAGGAAGAAAGACAGCACAGGCAAGGGCCTGGAGATGAGCACAATCACAGGATAAATTCCAGGAGCAGCAAATCTCTTCACTGTGTGTGGAATCAAAGGTTGTAACCACGAATGCTATAGAGGCTGGGTGGTGAGACCACAGAGGACAGCAGGCCATGGGAGGGGCCGCAGCACCGCACAGCGCTGCTGACCTTGGGGTCAGCCTCTCGGGCACGGTGAGGGGCGGTGGAGACTGTGCCCTGGCTAAAGAGCAGCTGGTGCTCAGCTCCTGCTGGCAGAACGTGGCCCAATGTTGGCAAATCTGATTCTTCAAAAGTCAGAAGAAGTTTTGATTTTAAGATGAGATTCCATGTTTTCAAAGATTGGTGATGAATTTTTAGTCAGTGTAAATACCGTGAGGATCAATATTCTGTGGGCACAAAGCTGTCTGCAATTTTGGGCACTTGGCCTCTGGTTTACAGGCTCTGGACTACACCATAAAGGGCGGCGGTGAGAGCACAGAGGCCAGTCAGGGCCCTAGGGACTGGACGATGAAGAAGAAGGAGGAGAAGAAGGAAGGAAAGGGGAGGGGACGGAGGAAGAGGAGGACATGGGTGGCAGGGGAGGGGGAGGGGAAAGACGAGGAGAAGGGGAAAAGAAAAGGAAATCTGGCCACGCATGTGTAACTGGACCATACGATGTAGTTTGTATTTGTAAGGGAGAAATGGTGTGGGTGAGCTAAGCCTGCAGAGCACACGGCTGCACTGATCTGGGAGATTGGGGGCCTGGGGGGCGTGGGAGACACTCGTACCTTCTGAAGAGGGGTGGCAGGAGCAGAGAGGTCTCTAAGACTCTGAACCTGCTGGGAGACAGCCACCCATGTAAGATGAATCCCTCTCTGGAATGGCGCGGTGGAAGAGAATAAGAATGGGTTCCAGCATAAATACACTACCAAACGTAAAATAGCTAGCTAGTGGGAAGCAGCCGCATAGCACAGGGAGATCAGCTCGGTGCTTTGTGACCACCTGGAGGGGTGGGATAGGAGGGTGGGAGGGAGGGAGACGCAAGAGGATGGAGATATGGGGACATATGTATACGTATAACTGAATCACTTTGTTATAAAGCAGAAACTAACACATCATTGTAAAGCAATTATACTCCAATACAGATGTTAAAGAAAAAAAAAGCATGGGTTCCAGGCTCTGGACCAAGTTCACGGGCAGCTGGCCAGCCACTGAAGCTGCAGACTGACAGAAAACCTCAAACTGAACTGAGAACACCCAGTATGAGGAAAACAGGGAGAGATGAAGGCAGGAAGTTTAGAGTCATTGTTAAGAAAAGAAGATATGCAGAAGATAATCAAGCAGCAAAAGAAAACCCTGCAGAGGGAATTGGGGAGGAGATGCTGGGCCAGGCGCCACCTGTCCTCAGGGGCCAGGCTCCAGCCTCCACACCCTTGCTGCCTCTCATTCCTCCAGCTCGGAGGCTCAGCCACCTCACTCAAAGCTGCTACTGGCCGATGTCTTCCATGAGATCCGGTGCCGTCCCCCCATCAGGCCCTGGAGAGTCCCTCTACCCTGCTCTGGGTCCCTTCAGACCAGTGGGGCATCAAAACTGGGTTCCCCAAGTAGTCCTCAACTCACGTTGTATTTCAACATAAAAAATCTGTAGTATTTTCCATCTCCTAACAGCAAAAAAAAAAAAAAAAAAAAAAAATTGTATCATAACTTCTAGACTGATTAGTTTTTAGTGGTGTTTAGCTTTCTCTCTCAGTTAACGTGTAAGGAGAAAGTGGGGTCATGCTGTCTCATAAAATTAGTGGAGTTATTTCTCATCTTTATATTTAACTCATTTAATTATTTTCCAAAGCAGAAAACCAATGTTTGATACACAGACACATACACATTTACCAGACTTGTTTCATAAATGTCCTTTTGCGTACGTATAACATTGCCAGATTGCAAATTCAGTAAGGAGAAACTGCATATCGATTTATGATCTTCTTTTTGTAACATTATAAAATGGATGAATTAATTACATTAGTTCTGCAGCATTTTAATCCTGACTTTTCTGCATTTATTATCTATCCCACAAGATGGGTTCTATAATTTTTTTCCAGTGGTATTTATAATAGTCCTTGAGATCCTCATTAGCATGTTTGACTGAATTGAAAAAGACATCAGATGTTTGTCACAATGGACAGTAAGAACTTTCTGACTGACTGGTTTTACAGTGAGGATTAACTTTGCCAAACAGATTATATGGCAGACATTTTACATATATTCAATAAAACAAACTCATAGTTCCAAGGCTTGATGAAACTGTATTCAAAGCACATGATAATAAAAAAAACACTATATCAAAAAAGATTGTCTCGGGCTTCCCTGGTGGCACAGTGGTTGAGAGTCCGCCTGCCGATGCAGGGAACACAGGTTCGTGCCCCGGTCCAGGAAGATCCCACATGCCGCGGAGCGGCTGGGCCCGTGAGCCATGGCTGCTGAGCCTGCGCGTCCGGAGCCTGTGCTCCGCAACGGAAGAGGCCACAACAGTGAGAGGCCCGCGTACCGCAAAACAAACAAACAAAAAAAAGTGCTACTAACCACCGCTGTCTAACTTCTAAGGTTAGTATAGGATACAAGGAAATAAATCTTGGTGAGGAATGTTTAGAAATTGGAATTCTAATACATTGCTGGAGGGAATGTCAATTGCTTTCCTGTATACCAACAATGAAAAATTGGAATTTGAAATTAAAAACACAATACCATTTATATTAGCACCAAAAAAAGAAAGGAAGGGAGGAAGGGAGAGGGAAGGAAGGAAGGAAGGAAGGACGGAAGGGGGAAGGAAGGAAGGGGGAAGGAAGGAAGGGGAAAAAAAGAAATAGGTATGAAGGGCATCTGTAAAAAACCCACAGCTAACTTCATACTTGGTGGTGAAAGACTGAATGCTTTCCCTGTAAGATCTGGAACAAGACAAAGAGGTCCGCTCATACCATTTGTATTCAACATTTGTACTGGAGGTTCTAGTCAGGGCAACTAAGCAAGAAAAAGGAATGAAAGGATTATTAAAGAAAAAAAAAGAAATGAAAGGGCATCCAGATTGGAAAAGGAGAAGTAAAACTATTTTTTTGCCTATGACATAATATGATATATAGAAAATCCTAGAGGGACTTTCCTGATGGTCCAGTGGTTAAGACTCCACATTTCCAATGTAGCGGGCATGGGTTCGATCCCTGGTCGGGGAACTAAGATCCCACATGCCGTGTGGCATGACCAAAAGATAAACAACAACAACAAATATATATATATATGGAACAAATTGGGAAGAAATATTTGTAACATATATAATTTTTAAAATTAAAAAAAAGAAAATCCTAGAGAATCAAAAAAACCCTGCTCTTGAGGTTATGGGGAGGGGGAAGGGTGAGCTGTGACAGGGCGAGAGAGAGTCATGGACATATACACACTAACAAACGTAGTAAGGTAGAGAGCTAGTGGGAAGCAGCCGCATGGCACAGGGATATTGGCTCGGTGCTTTGTGACAGCCTGGAGGGGTGGGATAGGGAGAGTGGGAGGGAGGGAGACGCAAGAGGGAAGAGATATGGGAACATATGTGTATATATAACTGATTCACTTTGTTATAAAGCAGAAACTAACACACCATTGTAAAGCAATTATACCCCAATAAAGATGTTAAAAAAAACAAAAAAACAAAAAACCCTGCTATAACTAATAAATGTGTTCAGAAAAGTTGCAGGATACCAGATCAATATACAAAAATCAATTGTATTTCTGTACACTTGCAATGAACAATCCAAAAATAAATTTAAGAAAGCAGCTCTATTTACAATAGCGTCAAGTAGAATGAAATACTTAGGAATAAATTTAACAAAGGAAATGAAAAACTTATACTCTAAAACAAGAAAACATTGTTGAAAGAAATTAAAGGAGATCCAAAGAAATGGAAAGGCATCCCATATAACACTGGTACCAAACTGATCTCCAGTATCACAGCAATTCCTGTCAGAATCCCAGCTGACTTCTTTAGGTAAGTTAACAAGCTCTTTCTAAATTTCTTATGGAATTGCAAATAACCCAGGATAGCCAGAACAATTTTGAAAAAGGAGAACAATGTAGGAGAACTCATACATTTCAATTTCAAAACTTACTACAAAGCAACAGTAATCAAGAGCGTGTGGAACTGGTACAGGATAGGCATATAGATCAGTAGAGTAGAATTGAGGGTCCAGAAATACACCCATATGTCTATTAATATTTGACAAGAGATGACAGGACCATTCACTGGGGAAAGAACAGTCTTCTAAATAATCACCTCCAACACCTCCCACACTGATACTATACTTTTATTAATTAAGCCTAATAGACAATCTGATAAGAAGCAGATGGTTTCTCATTGCAACAATTCTGAAGAGTGACTGCTTTGTTTTTGATTTTGAAAATAAAAATGCGTGGCAAATCTTGGAATTTTTGAAACTGGAAGAGACCAAATTTATCATATAAGAACTCGTCTAATCTTTGCATTTTACAGCTAAAGAACTCCATAATTTGCTCAAGAACACACAAATAACTGTCGTAATTGGGAAAAGGACTAACTAGTCAGGTTTCCTGCCTCCCAATCCTGGGTTCTTTCCATCTAATGAGTTTGTGTCTCTAAATTATGTCTCTTCTATGCAGGTATGAAGAAAATGACTAACCAAGGCAATCTATCAGAGTGACTAAACACACACATACAACACATCTTATTCTGTGTAACTAGCATAGAAACTTATGAGAAAGATCCTCTTCTTGTTTAAAGCATGTACAAATCTGGAAAGATGTTTTAAGAAGAACATTAACGGTCTTAGAAAAAGAATTGATTTATTCAAAATGTAACTCAATATTCCATATGAATTAATGCCTGGGTTTATGTGTGAGCTGTCTAGATTCGATTTTTTTATTAGTCATAAAGATTATTTGGACCACAGGTTTTGCCCTACCCGTTTCTAGTTTATTCCCTCTTCCATCCAGGTCCTATGCTCCATGGTTCACTTCTAAGACTAGGAGTTGTGTCAGGAGAGGGGAGCAGTGCCCCATGCCATAGGTGTTTGTGCTTTTATGCTATCAGTTTTACCCTATATTGACAACAGAGAGAGTTAAAAGACATCTTCCCTCCCTCCCTCCCTTCTTCCTTTTTCCTTTCTTCCTTTTTCCCTTAACACAAAGTGTGTAACCTCATTCTCTTTGTAAAAGACTGAAGTAATATGAAATTACGAAGCATAAAATGTGACTGTTCCTTTGCAAACCCTCCTACTGCCCTCCCTGGACATAACAACGATTCATAATTTGGTGGGTCGTCTTATTCCATAGTCTCTCTCTTTATTCCTTTTCATCCACACATATGTAAGTATGAACATATTTTTATTGAAACAAAACCACACTCTATACATTGTCCTGCTTTCTTCATAATAGTTTGAGATGATACTGAATCATTGCACATTGGCCCACCTCATTTTTTTTTAAGTGCTCTGTGATAAAGTAGCTAGTACTTAGGTAGAGGGAACTATGTGTAAGGATCTGTTCAAAGTGCTTTACATTATTAATTCATTTAATCCTCACACTAACTCTATGAGATAAACGAAATCCTTATGCTTAATTTATAGATGAGGAAATTGAGGGAGTGAGGTAATTTTCCCAATGACACATAGCTAGTTAAGTGGTGGAGATGAGATCCAATCTCAGGCAGCCTGGCATCAGAATGCCATGCATTTAACTGCTAGGCTGCATTACTCCTCCATGATGTAAACGTTCCATAATGTATTTAAATAGTTCCTTATTAAGGAATCTTTAGATTGTTCCTAATTTTTCACCATTATAAACAATGCTGTAATTACCTCCTCATACATGTAATCAAGTCTATCAATCTTCTCTTTCACAGCTTCTGAATTTGCATCTTGTGTGGGAAGGCCTTTCCATCCCCAGGTTATAAATAATCCTTCATTTTCTTCTATAACTTTTATGGTGTGGCTTTATTCATTTAACACTTGCGTTCTTCTGGAATTTGTGTTGATGTATGGCGCAAGTTAGAGGTCTAATTTGATTGCCTTCCATATGGATAGCCAATTGTCCCAATATCATTTTTTTCATTTTTTTTTTTTAGTTGAAGAGATATTTCCCAAGAAAATCTTTTAAGACTTAAACAGCTTACATCAACATATTCAGCTCTATGCATGCTTAATCAACTGTTGAGAACTATAATCATAGGGCTTCCCTGGTGGCGCAGTGGTTGGGAGTCCGCCTGCCAGTGCAGGAGACACAGGTTCGAGCCCTGGTCTGGGAAGATCCCACATGCCAGAGCGGCTGGGCCCGTGCGCCACAACTGCTGAGCCCATGTGCCACAACTACTGAAGCCCGTGCACCTAGAGCCCATGCTCCACAACAAGAGAAGCCACTGCAACGAGAGGTCTGTGTGCCGCGGCGGGGAGTGGACCCCACTCGCCACAACTAGAGAGGGCCCGCACACAGCAGCAAAGACCCAATGCAGCCAAAAATAATAAATAAAATAAATAAATTTTTTAAAAAAGAAATATAATCATAAAATGTCTCATTAAACCTACAGGAAAACGTTTACAGGATGGAGAGAACAAGGATAGAAACCAGGGATTTCCCCTCACCCCCCATATCAAATGCACTGAATGGATATTTTATCACGGAAAGATTTTGAACTTAGTTCAGACCCTGGGTCTGTCCCTTAAAAAATAATTGGTCTTGAGTAAATCTTCTATGCCTCTGTTTCCTCATCTGTAAAAGGAGAAGATAGTAACACCTGTCTCAGAAAGCAGCTGTAATGATGAGAGCACCTGGTACTCATTAAGTGCATCATCTATGTGAAAGGTTTGATTTCCCTTTTTTTTTTGTTAAAGAACTAAAGTGTCCCCAAAAGACAGTCCTGTTCTTATACCCAAAAGCCTTTAGGTGATACAATGTCTGTTATTTGAGAGCATTTGCTTTTATGAGACATTGTACAATGTTCTCAGTTTGACCTTGGTTTCAAGGGACAGAGTTCCAGAAGCAGACGTAAAGGTTATTGTTGATTTCTTGGTAAAATAAAGAGAATTCAAGTCCTTTTATTTATCTTTGCTGGCTCAAAAACACTAGGAGAAAAAAAATTGTTGAAAGTCAAGTTATGCCTCCCTTTGTCCTATCTTTCTTCTCCATAGCTGCTATTTCAAACCTTGTTCTTTCTCTGACCTTCTACTCTGTCACGACATTTGACAACTAGCCTCATCTCACCTCCTCCATCAGAGAAAATGAAACTCATCTTCCCTCAACTTCCTGCTGCCAAAGTCACCAGCACTTGCGCCTATACTTGATCCATTCTCCTTCCCACCAGTCCCTCCTGCCCAAGTACTGGTCATTTGTCTGTCTCCCTCACTGGTTTATGAGCATAAGGACCAGGTCATTGGAATACTGTTTCCCATCACCTAGCACAATGCAGGATCAGAGTAGACACTCAAAACACTAAAGGAAACCAGAATATGTCACCCCAAAATACGTCTCTTTGACATAAAAATTATTTTAAGCTGGCAATAAACATATTGAGAAGCAGTAAACATAAAAATTATTTTAAGCTGGCAGTAAACATATTAAGAAGCAGTAAACTGGGCTTCCCACGTGGCGCAGTGGTTAAGAACCTGCCTGCCAACGCACGGGACGCGGGTTCGAGCCCTGGTCCGGGAAGATCCCACATGCTGTGGAGTGGCTGCGCCCGTGCGCCACAGCTACTGAGCCTGCGCTCTAGAGCCCGCGAGCCACAACTGCTGAGGCCCGCATGCCTAGAGCCTGTGCTCCGCAACGCGAGAGGCCACGGCAATGAGAAGCCCGCGCACCACAATGCTGCAACTGGAGAAAAACCCACACGCAGCTACCAAGATCCAGCACAGCCAAAAATAAAGAAAGAAAGAAGCAGTAAACTTATGAAAAGCTCTCTCTAACCTCCTCTTTTTCTGCCTAAAGGCTGGATATAAATTCTACTTTTACTGAAGCCAGACTCTTGACAGCATCAGGAGAATCTGCAAAGAAACCTAACTGCACTAGTATCCTCCCATATATTACCTTCCACAGTTTGCTGCCCTTTGAAGCCTAAAACTTCTTTCCTTAGTCCTGTCATTTCTCTTCAAACTCATTGTTCTTTGTTGAAGATGCTACATAAGCCAGAGTTCTAAGCCACTATTTTGAGTTACTCTTCATTCAGTTTTCTCCCATGTATGCTGCATGAGTTAATAAACAGTTTTTCTCTTATTAATCTGCCTTTATTTTTAAGGAATCTAAGCTGAAAACCTAATATGGGTAGAGGTAGATGTTTGCCTCTCCTACAACACATTTTTAAATGAATGAATGAGATCTGCTTCCTTGGTACTCACTATCTTATCAGGAAATGTTATACCTACAAACATGGTACTCTAACCCGGACAGTTAGTCAAGGTTAAGCGGAACATATAATTGATATGGTCTTTTTATTTGAAAAAATTGCTATCAGTATTTATCAAAATAAATTCTATTTAAAAATTATAATAAATGAGGTGCCATTTATGGCAAAATTTGTCTTTTAAAGGAACATCCCTGCACACCTGGAGATGCATTCCACCTCTCACTACATCACAGATGACTATTTCCAACCTGACTCTATACAGAATTCTTGCTACTTCCCACCTGAAATTCCCACTCACAGAGCCCAGGAGCCTGTCCATGTCCTCAGGAGACCTGGGACATCTTGCTCCAAAATGGATCAGAGGCATCAGGACTCAGCAGAAAAGTGCCTCTTCAGGATTTGAATCCTCCGTTTTTGCAGTTGCAATATTCGACATCAAATTTCTTTACATCCCAGCCGTTTTATTGGACATACTAACAAACAAACTCATATTTTCCTGGTATGATTCACCTGAACTGAAACTAAAGCTTTAATAACCCAGTATTCTACACGGCACCCCTCTCTATGCTCATCAATAATAATCAGTCGTTCACCACAAAAACTCTCAATGCTTTTTCCTAGCAAGGAGCCATCTAAGTAGTCACCTTACAAACAATGGGTGGTTATGAATTTATCTTTCTGCTGCCCCCTCAAAATCACTGGAAGTGTGCACTTTACCCTGTCAAACTGCTCTATTAAAAATTGAAAGAGGCAACATTGTGCAGAGAACATGGAGTTGCAATAGTAGAGATCTGAGTGTGACCTTGGCAATTTACTTAACCTCTCTGGGATCCAGTATCTGAAAAAAATAGGAATAATACACCAGCTTCATAAGGTTGATGGTATGAGGATATTACCACCAGCGATTTTGACTTAATTATCCAGGTAGTTTCAAAGCATCTCCGGGTGATTTTAATGCACAGCCAGGGTTAAGAACCGCTGGGTAAATGCTTCTCAAAAGTATTATCTCCATGACCACCCTTCAGAAACTTTAAAATGACTTTTGAATATTAAAAGCAGGATTAAGAATATAAAACAACCTCTTTTCACCTGTGTAAGCAAAACCAGAATATGCTTAGGAATAGAAAATGCTAACGTTCATAGTAAAACTGTCCAACAACTGAGTTAAGAATGAATATACATGCAGGGCTTTTGAGGAAAGCTTTGTCTTCAACAAAGAACCTAGAGTTATATATCTGAATTATTATGTCCCTCCAAAGTATTACTACATGAAGATAAGCTATAAAACCTATTTTAATGATGCTGCCACTGTGGAAAAATAAATTTATTAGAGAGAAATTGCCCTTTGAGACTGAGGTAGATTTGCTAAAATGTCTTAAATGGCGAAAAATTTTGATCTTTGGTTGCAGATTTAACTTCTGGAATCAATAAAGTATCATTTGAAGTCAAGTCAGGTGAGTTGGTAGTTAACCAAGATGGGAGCTCTCATTGTAGGCATTGGGCCCAATGTTTCTGAGGGGCTCTTGCTACGTATCATATCCCTCAGTAAGTAGCACCCAACCTAGCACAAGTCACGGCTCAGTGATTGAACTTAAATGAAATATTCGATACAAAGACAGATTATCACAGGTGGCCTTGAAGGTCATTTCATTCTCAAAGAAAAGATTAGAAATGGTTGGAGCAATATTGAACTCATTAGAATAAGGATGTGTTTTTCCAGACAGGCAGTGTTCATGCCACATGTTTGTTACAAAGACCATTTCAGTTCTTCCTAAATATGTTTGGATTAAAGGAGAGTGACCCATGGCAAAACCATGGTATCACTAAGAGATGGTGGTGGCTGTGTCTTCAGAGCTTTCACAGGGGGACATTCATTATAGTAAATAACCCAGAATGTAGGTCTGACCCTTGGCTGTACAGGCTCAGACCCATAACTACCAGTTTGTGGAGAATAGGTCTGACTCTTGAGGCTGGACTCCCATTAATCAACATGATGAGAATGATGTATAACACCAGAATTCCAATTAGTTATGTTACAAAGAGAAGTATAACAGTTGTAGGGCCCAGAGACCTCTGGTAATTATGACCAGCACACTTTCTTTCAGAAAGCAGAACTGGGTGGGAAGTTCAGGTCCATCAGAAGGTGGCACAGTGAACAGGAACTTGAGATTGGGTGAATGAATCTCAAGGATTCATTGGGTGAAGGAATCTCAATGAATCTGAAGGCCTCCACAGCATCCAGTTGGGATAACCTGAGGACTATTTCTCACCATAGGGAGAGCCCTTTGGTGGGAATGCCACACTCAAGTTCAATGACCAGGATTGCTTCTCCCTCTTATTTAGGAGGAAATGGCTCAAGTTCACCTCTCCACTATCTTTTAATGTTCATTTCCACCACTGTCCAACTTCTTTTCTGACATATTTATAATCTATATTAGTACATTCAGTCATGTTACATCATATCTTGTGAGTCCTAAAAACAGTGTCTTTTTAAGACGACTTTGCACCTTTTGCTCTGGTCTATTGTGAATTGACCTTAATGCTTGACTCTTATTTCCCTGTTTCCCAAATTTATGAAGTTCAGGAGATACCTAGCCCATTATGTTCTGACAATACTTATAGTACCAGAAGTCTCCCATGTAAAAAAAAAATTTTTTTTTCGGAAGAAAAATCCATTAGTCTCTCAACAAATATCAATTGCACCAGATATTTTTCTAAATGCTGGCAATTCCATGGTAAACAAAACAGATAAAGACCGAAACCTCATGGGGCTTATATTCTAGCTGAAAAAACGAAATAAATGAGAGAATAAATACTTATATAAAATAATTTCATATGGTGATAAATTGAAAATAAAATTAGAAACTCCTACTAAAATGTTCATTTGTAAATTAAGAGAAAATTCTTACCTCTGGGAGATTTTCAAGTCTACCTTACATGGTCCCAAGATGACTAGAAATATCATGGTCAAAGTAGAAAAATAAAAGGGAAGGTCCCACTGGAAAAAAAAATACAGAAAAATATGAAATCAGGGACCTTGGAAATTCACATACCCATGACAATGAGAACAAGACAGGTGTGGTTCTGCAGTTCCAGAAATCTATGCCTGTGAATTTTCTCCCCGCTAGTGCTGCTTGTATTTTTGACAGTTTCCTCAGGATCTATGGCCTTAAATGATGCATGAAGAAGGGGGAAAGTGGAATTACTCCTTTATGCCGTACCTGAATTTAATGTCTTGCAGCAGTGCTCCAGATTTTTACTTTGGGTCTTGCAAAAGTAATATCTCTTGGGGAAAAATGGAGGCAAGAAGTACCTGAACATAGAACCATCATATTTAGCCTAAGAAAAAGGGAAGTGGCAGCCAGAAGTAATTATGATCGTTATAGCATGTATCATTTATTCAGTACCCACTATGTCTCACATACTGAAGAGGCGTTTGCGTATTTTACCCAAATAAACTCAGAGACCCTGTGTAACCCGATTTCCAGGCAAAGGCACATTCAAAGAAATGCAAGCCAGTAGTCAAAAGAAATTTTAAAATAGTTCTGTTCATTACTTGCATTTGAAATAAACTCCTTAAAATTCCTTTTTGTCCCATCTCTATTCTCATATACCCTCTGCAGTTCTACAGTCTCTTATCCCAGCCTCACCCTCCACTTCTGCACAGAATGCACTGAAAACCCATCACCACTGGGATAGGCTCTGGTCTCTCCTTTTTCTTCCCCTTTTCTGCCTGTTTTTATGGTTCTCCATCTCTAACCATTCTCCTGATTCTAAATCACAGACACCCAGAGAGTCAGACAAGAAAGGCAGAAATTATAAGAAGGGGAATGGGTGAAATTGGAAAGACAAAGACAATATTATCTTTATTAAGCTGGGACAGGAGGAAGTAGCAGGAAGGGGGAAGGCTGAGAACATTCGCATGTTAATAGGTGCGAGAAGTGATTATAATTATGGCCCTAGTGAATCCCCTTCCTTGCTCCCAGCCCTTCTGCAATGAGACATCCCTCTCCTTAAATCTGGACTGGCCTTGTGATTTGTTTGGGTCAACAGTGTGGGGCAGAAGGGATATTATGCAAGGTCTGGAATCTTGTCCTGAAGAAGTTTTGCAGTTTCTGGTTTTGCTCTTGGAATCCTGAGACCACCGTGCTGTGAAGAAACTCAGCCCAGCCTGTTGGAGGATGTGGAAGAAAACCAAACCATCCCAGCTGCCACCCAACACCTATGACCAGAAGTGTGCCTGAGGCCATCTTGGACTCTCCAGCCCCAGCTGAGCCATCAGATGACACAGTCACATGAGGGATTTCAGGCAAGATCTGAAGTAGAACTGACGAGATTGCCAACCCATAAAATTATAAGGAAGCAAATCATTGTTTTGGGATGGTTTATAACAGAGCAAAGGTCATTCACATATAAATCATTAGCTCGTGTAATTCTTACAACACAAAGTAGGTTATTCTTATTTTATAAATGAGAAACTGAAGTTCTGCAAAATTAAGTATCTCATTCAAAGTCACAGAACTTCCAAATGATAAAACTAGCTTGGTATCCTGGTCTGCCTGCTTTCAAATCTCATTCTTACATGGTCCTTTTACTCTATCTCTGAGATCTATGAGTTACGTCTACTAAGAATCATTCCTTCTGTTAAACTCCTAGAAACTGATCACTGAAAACAGTCTCTTAACATCTCCCCCTTCCCAGCAACTTTAGGACTTATACCTGCACATCCATACTGTTGGAAATCTGTACACTTTGTGTTCCAGTTTGTGTCTCCATGGCACATAGTATATGGTTAAGGGCATTGTTCAATTTGGACTTTTAAGGCATTTTAATGGCTGTCTAACTTCATCTTTGTTCATTTATTTACTCTCATTAATTAGCTATCATAATTACTATCAACTATTGAATGTTTACAATGGGTTGGACACTCTACTAAGCACTCTGCATGCATTATCTCATTTAATCCTCACGAAAACCCTACCGTGTTGCCATTGTCACCCCCGTTTTGCCAACAAGGAACCCGAGGTTCAGAGAGTCATCCAGCTAGGAAGTGTTGTAGCTGGGACACAAACCCAGGCCTGTCTGATGATAAAGCCTGTGCATTTAACCAGTGGATTGTACCCAGTGGTGTTCTGGTAAGTAGTTTACAGCTGGCTCTATGAGAAAAAGAAAGCCATGATTTGTAGCTTTTGTGATTCCCGTGGTATAAATACTCATATTATCATTGAGGTAAAGCTAACAGACTGACTTCACTGAAGGCAGAGTTGGGGAAAGCAGAAAATCTAGAAAAGCCCCTAACCCCACCATCCTCTCCAACAGACAGACATGGCTTATGACACGGGAGGTGCAAAAACTCGGCTGACAGCACAGCTGGCCATCGTGAAGCAAGAAAGCTGATAAAGAGCTGTGGCACAATCCAGAAAACTCAACCAACAGTCAGATGTCCCAAAGATGTTTCTGTTTTCCCGTGACACCCTGCCTATGCACTGGCCACTGTTATGGCAGACCATGTTCCAAAAAGCATCACATGAATCACCTAGTCCAAAGCTTTCAGAGCCCTCAGAAGACCCCTCATCCAACCTCCATCTCTGAATAAACCCCTTTCTCCTCATGGCCAGGGTATTGGCTTCATGGGTTGGGGGTTCCAAAGGAGCTGAAATGAGGGAATGGACTTCTTTCTTTCTTTTCTTTTTCATAAATTTATTTATTTATTTATGGCTGTGTTGGGTCTTCATTGCTGCTCGCGAGCTTTCTCTAGTTGTGGTGAGCGGGAGCTACTCTTTGTTGCGGTGCGCGGGCTTCTCACTGGGGTGGCTTCTCTTGTTGCAGACACGGGCTCTAGGCATGCGGGCTTCAGTAGTTGTGGCACGCGGGCTCAGTAGTTGTGGCTCACGGGCTCTAGAGTGCAGGCTCAGTAGTTGTGGCACACGGGCTTAGCTGCTCCTCAGCATGTGGGATCTTCCTGGACCAGGGCTCAAACCCATGTCCCCCGCATTGGCAGGTGGATTCTTAACCACTGTGCCACCAGGGAAGTCCCAAGTGGGTATGGATTTCTACTGAGTCAGCATAGGGCGTGGGCACCCAGAAAGTGCAAGTCAAGTCAAAGAAGCAGGAGAGGAAATATGGCCTGATGTCTAAGAGTGTGAACTCCAAAATCAGAGAAATCTGGATATGATTCCCAATTCTACTTACTATTAAACATGGGACCTTGGAAAATTAATTTTTCCATGCCTCAGTTTCCCCACCTATAGAATGGACATACTAATAATACCTTCCTCATAGAGTTATGAGAAATACATATGCTAATGTACATGAAGATCTTAGCACAGCTCCTGGCACATGAAAACATTCAGTAAAGAATAGTTCTGAGGGACTTCCCTGGTGGTCCAGTGGTTAAGACTCTGAGCTCCCAATGCAGGGCGCACGGGTTCAGTCCCTGATCAGGGAACTAAGATCCCGCATGTTGTGTGGCACAGCCAAAAAAAAAAAAAAGGACACATTTAAAAAAATAAAAAAAGAATAGCTCTGAGCATTATTAGCTACTTTTTTTTTTTTTTTTTTTTTTGTGGTACGTGGGCCTCTCACTGTTGTGGCCTCTCCCGTTGCGGAGCACAGGCTCCGGACACGCAAGCTCAGCCGGCCATGGCTTATGGGCCCAGCCGCTCCACGGCATGTGGGATCTTCCCGGACCGGGGCACGAACCCGCGTCCCCTGCATCGGCAGGCGGACTCTCAACCACTACGCCACCAGGGAAGCCCAGCCACTACTCTTTAGGGAATGCTGAAGCTCAGATACCAAGAAGATGAAACATAAGTACTGAATGTGATCAGCAAGAGCAGAGTGGATGTCAGGCCACAAAATCAACAATGGGGAGTTTTAAAGCAAAGAACCTGATTTCAACTTTTATTTTACCAGAAAACCCTGGCCGGCTTTAAGAGTATGTTAGACCAGAGAAAAGGAGACCCCTGTCAATCCAACCGAGCGATCATGAAGGCTTGAACTAGGAGTGGAGATGGTAGGAGAGTTTTGAGAGGAATACCAGGGATGTTAACAGTGTGAGAGCTTCCAGTCTCTGGTGAGGGCGGTCAGGTAGATTGGTGCGGCTGCGGGAAGCACAGGAAGGCTGAGGGTGTGTCTGATGAGGAAAGCTGTGGCCATGGTAGGTCAAGATTATGTGGCAGGTGGCTGGGGAGGTGAGTCTGGAGCACTGGAGGCGGAATCAGGAGCCATCGGGCCTGGGGGTTCCTATCTCCTGCAACCAGCCACCCATGGTTTCTCCTTCAGGTGCCAAAGCTCTTGCCAACATTGATCTAAACCTCAATAGAGCATGGAGTGCTGAAAAACTAGCAAAAAGGTAAAAGAGTTCTTGTCTGAATAAATAAGGAAGTGATGAACAGCAGCTGCTGGAAAGATAACAGCTTTACATGGTGGTAAATAGGATCTTGTAGAAATTAAAAAGTACGGAAGTATTTTAGAACCATAGCAAAACCTCTTGAGATAGCGGTAAATATAACAGAAGTCCAAGAAATTAGAAAACCAACATTCCATTTTAGGAAGAATTTTTTCCCATAAAATAAGTTTTCCATTTTTTGTGTATATGAGAAGATTAGAAAGTGACCAAAAAATGGAAAGAAGGAGAAAACTATAAAATACAGTTTCATACAAACAATGTAGTTATAAATATTTTAGAACTGTTTTCTTCCAGTCTATGTTTACTATGTGTAAAGTTCTTTTCTTGTATAGTTGAAAAAATATATATGTATTATATGTATATATACATATAATACATATATATATCTTTGTATTTTGCTTTTCCACATAACGTTATAACAAAAACAATTTTTGCAAGAATATACAGCATAGTTCATTCAACAGAAGAACTAATCTTAAAATAGACCATTTCATATGGAAGAATTTATCAAATTATAAAAGGAGTGTTAAAAAACAATGAGAAAGGGAAGGTTTATCAATATAGTGCTGGAAAATTGATTAGCAATTTGAAAAAAGCATTCATTTAAGACCCTATCTTCTCCCTTGCACCAAAATGAATTACTGGTGGATTTTTTTAAACGAATTTTTTAAATCAAATACAAAAACTAGAGCAAATAAAATTAAATATTTATTGGACTTCTGGAGAAAAAGGACTGTCTCCTTTCTAAGCTAATAGTTGGTAGAATAAATCAAATGTAAATTACAAAGGATTAATATCCTCTCTCCTTTGAGAACTCAATCAAATCAATAAGAAAATCACTAACCCCCTAATGATAAAATGGTGGAGGCCATAAACAGACAAAGAAGATAGTCAACCAGTCAATAAACAGGAAAACGTGTGACTCCCGTAATAATCAAAGAAATGTAAACTAAGCACAATGTTGCCTTAATTTTTTTTTTTACCCATTAAATTAGCAAGCTTTAAAAACTGTACTCAAGAAAGCAATTAGGAGAAGCTAGTTATGCTGTAATAACCACCACAAAAAGTAAGGGACTGAAAACAGCGATTAACAAATTTTTTCTGTAAAGTGCCAGACAGTAAATATTTCAGGCTTTGTGAGCCACACAGTCTCCGTTGCAACTACTCAACTCTGTCATTATACCAAAAAAAAAGCCCCCATAGATAATTCATAAATGAATGGATATGGCTCCGTTCCAATAAAATTTTATTTAAAGAACAGGAAATGAGCCAGATTTGGCCTGTAGGACAACAGTTTGCCAACTCCTGGCTTAAATTTTTTTTTTTTATATTGGGGTATAGTTGCTTTACAATGTTGTGTTAGTTTCTGCTGTGCAATAAAGTGAATCAGTTATATGTATACATATATCCCCTCCCTCTTGGACCTCCCTCCCACCCTCCCCCAACCCACCCAACTAGGTCATCACAGAGCACCGAGCTGAGCTCCCTGTGCTATATAGCAGGTTCCCACTAGCTATCTATTTTACACATGATAGTTTATATATGTCCATCCCAATCTCCCAATTCATCCCATCTCCCCTTCCCCACCCCCTGTCTCCACATGTCCGTTCTCTACGTCTGTGTCTCTACATCTGTTTTGCAAATAGGTTCATCTGTACCATTTTTCTAGATTCCACATATATGCGTTAATATACGATATTTGTTTTTCTCTTTCTGACTTACTTCACTCTGTATGACAGACTCTAGGTCCATCCATATCTCTACAAATGACCCAATTTCATTCGTTTTTATGGCTGAGTAATATTCCATTGTATATATGTACCACATCTTCTTTATCCATTCATCTGTCGATGGACAATTAGGTTGCTTCCATGTCCCGGCTACTGCAAATGGTACTTAAGTTTTATTTCTTCCTCATGCTACATGTACATTATAGGTCAGCAGGGATGTTCAGTTCATTATAGACACTCAGGGATGCAAGATGCTGGAGGCTCCAAATCCGCTTCTGCTTCTACAGTTACTTTGTCGGGGGAATTCTAGAAAGTCACACACAGACAATTCAATGCTCTGACCTAGAAGTGACATACATCACTTCTGCTCACATTTCACTGGCCAGAACTCGTCATCTGCTCCTGCCCAACCACAGTGGGGCAGGAAGATCAGATTTCTTTCTAAGCAGAGCTGGTTACCAGTGAGCAGCGCTAGTGATAACCTCACTTGGTACCAGTAAGGATGAAGGGAAGCAGGCATCATCACCTTTGGCTGAATTTGGATGGCTGTCCATACGCAGTAGCATTGCCTGGTGTAGCAAATCAAAATACAGGACAGCCAGTAAACTTCATATTTCAAATAAACAACAAATAACTTTTTTAGAATAGACATTCCCAGCCACTCCTTTCTGCCAACTTGCATTAAGTGGCAGAAACTGTCTGCCATGTTGGGACCACCATGCTGAGGATACCGGAATGAAACAGCATCAAGAGTTCAGGTTTCTAAAACTACTTGTACCAAGTGCTGACTTTGTGCTTGGCACCTGCATCGTGCTTGAGAGCAATCATTTTCATTTTACCAGAAACAGAGACTAACAGAGTTTAACTAACTTGCACAGATCATAAATGTGGCAAATGGTGGATCAGAGGTTGGATTCTTAACCTCCATGCTATACGGGCTCCCTACTACGCTATCAAAGGGAATGTCTGGGAGATGCAGGGTTCTCCTCCTCGGTTTCCTATCAGTGGAGCAAAGGGGCACACCAGGAGGTCTCTAAGGGGCCCCTGGTTCTGACAGCCTCTGAATCGAGGATGCTTTGAAATCAATCATTTCAACACAGGAGCGTTGCAGGACAAGAGATGTGTATTTTTGAGAACTGTTCTAGTTTAACCAATATCATCACCAGTTTTGGCGATTTCAAATGATCAACTGTGCCAAACCCAGTGACTCACTTACACCAAAGAAAAGTGCCTGCTCGGTGGAAGACAGTAGGACCTTCGATGTGGAGACCTAAAGAAAGAGCCCATGTGTTGGTCTAACCTGGGAGCCAGACCCCCTGGAACTGACACCAAGCTCAGCCCTTAACTAACTACGAACACTCAGGCAAGTTACTTATGCTTTTTGTGTCTCAGTTTCCTTCTCAGCAAAAGGGAGGTAATAAGAGACAACGCCTCGCAACATTTTTGTAAGGAGTAAAGGAGATGATACACAGAACGCACTTAAAACACATCACCTGGCTTATACATTACAAATAAGTAAACAAAAAAAATAAATGATAAATAAATGCTACACTTTATTATTATCGTCTTCCTCCTGAGTTCACTCTCCTTGTTCCTTCCCTTCAGCTTTTGACCCTTTGACCCTCGAGAGACCCAGGAGATTTGAACATCATACTTGCCCTGCTAAGACTCTGACACCTACTCTTTAGGAAATGCTGAAGCTCAGATACCAAGAAGATGAAACATAAGCACTGAATGTGATCACAAGAGCCCCAGCTTCCTCTCTCCTGCTAGGATAAGACATATTTCCAGGGCTCACCTAGGATCACCCCAAACCCTGACTTTGGCTTTATACATCTATTGTGGCCCCAGAATCCCATATATGCCCCCCTTCCCTGAGCTGCAGACAAAAACCCATCCATACCGAGTTTGGTCCCATAACTAAAGATTCCCTCCCCTGAGGCAGGCACTGATTCAGGGAGTGAAGAACCCAGCAGGGAGTAAACAGGCAGTCTTCCTGCCCTTGAGAGTGACAATGCAGGTGGCAGGTGATAAACCATCAGGGACACACCTGCAGGTGGAGATGAGTGCAGAGGGATACAGTGACCACCAGGGTACTATTTTTGCAGACAGTGTGGTCAGAGTCGAATGACAAAGTTCATTTTGTTCTGCGAAGTACAGTGAAGAACCGGGCTTCAGCTGCTACTTGGAAGAAGACAGCTGCGTGTAGCACACGTGGAGAAACAGGGAACGTTCCATACTATGAGAAAGAAGTCTTTCAAGGAAGCCTAGGAGCCATTTAGCTTTTCCAGTGGGAGTACATGCTCACGGAGGCTACAGCCCTTGTAAGTATCAGGGCTTGGATCCTAGTCAAATCTGTCTACTGCTAGAACCCTAGAGGTTTCAATGGGGCCGGTCATCTGTGGTCCCTGGGTTAGTTGTATGGGACTCCATGGCCATATCGCAAGTCAGCATAAAGCTCTTGGCTTCAGAAGCCACCTCAGGATGCCGAAGCCAGGCTCCCAAAGCAACGTGGGCATCATCTCCACGTGGGAATATCTGAGCAAAGCCCTCTTGATTCCTTGAGGACATTTGCAGCGGGTCCTTATGAACCCAAACCACAGAGACGGTGCCTCCTTTCAAACCTTCCTCATCCTCCCCCCCCCCCCACTTCTTCACACCTCTTCAGCAGCAGCACACAGAGGGAAGAAACCTGATCTCTGAGAATCTTAGGTAAGAGGATGGTTTCTGGCGGCCCCTGGGACTGCCTCACCTTCCCTGAGAGAAGTGACCAAATGCCAGTGTTGGACGTTGACCCTGAGAGGAACCTGGGGGAAGGGCCTTGGTGGAGGATCCCTGTCTGCAAAGCCCAAGGCGCAGAAACATCACAGCCCCCCAGCCTCCTCCCTGACCCACACAGACTCGTCCCCTTCAAAAAGACAAACTGTATAGGAAAACACCGGCATGCTTCGTAGAGCCTCTTATTCTAAGCAGAACAACTTCATTTGAATTGGCAAAAATAATAATAATAATGTTTGTAAGGGAAGTCATGCGCAGCCAGGGGCCTTGGGGGGAAGGGGACCATAACATGCCCAAGGGCTTCCTGTCGGTGAGGTTGGCAATCATTTCAGAACAAGGTATGAAAATGCATTTCATTCATAACCAAATTAAAAGGCTTCAAGCTCTGTGAGTAATCTTGGGCTGGTCTCTCTCTCTCTCTCTTTTTTTTATTATCAGTCTCCTAATTTAACCATCTGGAATTCTTCTAAAAGTGCCATCCTATTCAGCATTTAGAAATGAAGGACTTGACTTTAAATGGGAAAACCTCCATTTCATTTTGAAGACAGAGCTCAAGTTCTCCTATTCTGCACAAATCACAAACATGTATGCTTAGCGATGGTAAAGGTTAACTCCAGATAATTCATTTCACACATGAGAGAAGACATGTAAATGTAATGAACTGACTGAAAAACCTGAAAAATGCACCCTCTCTCTAGGGTCCCCAGGTCCTAAGATATCTTTTCCAATCATGTGGAATGTTCGGTGTCGTCTATACTAAATAATATTCAGGTGCAGGGTTACATGTATAGTGTGATGTAATCGTGGGCTGAGCTACTTGTCCTGGTCCTGCCAACACAGTTTAAATCAGTCTTGGTTTCTTGATCTCTAGATTGGAGCTGAAAATGAACCTCACAGTGTTTTTATGATGCTCAAAATTTAAATAAAACATATTCTTACATTCTTGGGAAATCCCAAAGCACTATATAAACGTTACTTTCCAAATAAGTATAATTCTAGGGTCTGAGAATTGGAGGTCTCAAAGAGCCATGGAGGTAGGAAAGAGGTGCTTGAGTCCCCTCACTAACTCAGCTGTCATTTGGTAAAAGCGAACTCTGTGAGAGAAGGCAGTGGAGCCGGTCAACTGCTATGTGCAACAGAGCCAGGACTGGGAGACTGGTTACATGAAAGCGATTCAGTAAATAAGTCACGATATTGCAGGTAACTGGAGCCAGGTTGCACACTGTCAAAGAAGAAAGGTGGCAAAGAGAAAGACTAGAATATATCCTGGAGCAGTGGATTGGAATTGGAGTATCAGTGTGAATTTATGATTTTTAATGGAGAAAAAGAGATAAACGTCTTAGCCCCCCAGGACCTCAGAATGTGACTTTACTTGGTCACATATCTCTTGACCGTGATAATCAAGTTAAAACTAGGTCATTAAAGTGGACCCTGATCCAGTGACAGACACAGGGAGAATGTCATGTGAAAATAAAGGCAGAGGGACTTCCGTGACAATCCAGTGGTTGACTTTGCCTTCCAATGCAGGGGGTGCGGGTTTGATCCCTGGTCAGGGAGTTAAGATCCCATGTGCTTCGCAACCAAAAAAACCAAAACATAAAACAGAAGCAATATTGTAACAAATTTAATAAAGACTTTAAAAATGGTCCACATCAAAAAATCTTAAAAAGAAAAGAAAGGCAGAGAGTGGAGTGATCCTTCTACATGCCAAGGACCACCAAAGATTGCCAACAAACCATCAGAAGCGAGGGGAGAAGCATGAAACAGATTCTCTCTCATAGCCCTCAGAAGGAACAAACCCTGCCTAGATCTTGATCTCAGACTTCCAGCCTCTTGGAATTATGAGAATTAATTTCTGTTGTTTAAGCCCACCCAGTTTGTGGTACTTCGCCAGGGTAGCTCCAGCAAACTAATATGATATATGTGCATGTGTATGTACTTATATATACATATTTCCTAGCTCTTTCCGTTAAGAGGGTCAAGACCTCCCAGACCACAGAAGGTCTTCCAGATCTTGGCTTTTAAATACCATTCTTCACCAAACAGAGCAGGACTCCATGAAGAAATGGCTAAGTCCAAGGCTGACACAAAGAAAATACAAGATGAACCTGGAACACCTTGATATGCCAGAAAGTCAGGAAGTACTCAAAGAATGATGAGCATATCTCAAAAGGACATAGAAGCTAGCCTGAAAAGTCTCCCACTCACCAAAGATGGAAAGATTTGAGCATCAAAATAACTGATGATAATAATGGATTAGATTCCCTTCAATAAAATAAGAATCCATGAGTCTGCATTGATATAAATAAGTGAATGAATAAATGCATAAAGGGAAAGCTCTACCTTATAGTTGAATGCCAACTAATAAAGGTAGAAGAAATGATGGAATTAGAAAACACTACAGTGATAATTATTTGGGCAAGAATCATCAGTAGATGCAAAAATCTGTGTGTAAAAGTTTGATGAGGAAGAAGATATTTACTTATTCCCAAAGAACCTCTCCATAAAATACATTTTAATCACTGAGCACAAAGCACTTATGAATTTATACACACACACACACACACACACACACACACACGCACACACACAAATGTATGGGGAAGAGAGATTCAGAGAAAGAATGATAACACATATGCAGTAAAATGTTAATAATGGGGGAATCTGGGTAAGTGAGTGTACATTATATTCTTGCAACTTTCCTGTCAACTTCAAACTATTTCAAAATAAAAAGTTAATTTAACAAAATGGAACACACACATACACACACACACACACACACCTACTCAGGATGGTATAAATGTTGTGATATGCTGACCACTTCTCCAGATCTTCAAGGAAAGCACAAGCCTTAGGTCCAGCTGCCTTTTCCAAAAGCGGAAGGAGACGGGCACATGCATATTTCAGAAGAGCTCCTTTCTGCCTGTGGTCAGTAGTGAGATACCACTGTCCATCAGATAATCCCTTGTTTTTGGAAGTGTCAAAGCCAGCTCCTCCACCCCAAGATAAATGTAGCACAGACATCATGTAAGTGAAGAGAAAACACGTAGAGGATAAGACTGAGACCTAGGCGGAGCCAGAGAATGAGGCTTCTCTCAAACCTCTCCTGCTGACAGATACAGGTGGGTGAGCCCATCTATGATGGTGCTACCTGAGGTAAGGGCCTGATCTCCAAGGTCTATTGCTTCATGTTTCTCCAGGCACTATCTGAGGGAAACTATAAAGCAAAACATCAAGGCATATTGCTAAGATGGAGAATTCAAAAAGATGAAAGTTAAATTCAAAGAGAACTTAACATTTACTCAGCACTTTTCTTATATAACAAGAAGGCAAGAGGTAGCTGGCTGCTGACATTGATCCAGTAGCTTTAAGATCATAGAGCTGAAGTCTCTGAGATTTACTTGGCCTTTCCCTCATGAACGCAAAATAACTGCTGCAACTCCAGCCATCACATCTGCATTCCAGGCAAAAAGAAAAAGCACATCAGCTGAATCTGTTCCTCAATAGACAAGAGAGCTCTTAGAGAACAAAATGAAAGGTAGTCACAATGACTGATGACTCACTCCACTGTCAGAGAAGGGAATTGTTGTTTTTCCTATAAAGCATGACCAGTGACCACAGCATGCTGTTTTGCCTTCTTTCCTTTTCTAAGATGAGGTTTTGTTGTGGTTAGCCAGTATAGAATTATATTATGTTTCCTGCAAGTAGTAATGCATGACAGAGGCCTAAGCAGTGAAAACATTTAATTATCTCACATAGCAAGATGGCTGGAGGAAGTGAATTCTGGTTTTGGTGAGCAATTCAAGTATATCAGCAAAAACAAAGCTCTTTCTGCTCTGCCATTTGCAGTAGGTTAGCTTTTTTTTCTTAGCTGTATAGTACTGAGATATAGTCTCAGGAGAGATTTTCTCCCTCTGCTGGGGGTTTCCATGCTGGGAAGATGTGAATCTGAGGCCTTTGGAAGCCAATTTCCCACCACATGAAAAGAGAGTGTTAGCAGGAGAAAATATGCAAGAAAGAGCCAAGACTCAGAACAAGAGACAGCACCCTGGAACCCCACTGGCTGGAAGCTCACCTCCAAGTGTCCCTGTTTCTGTGCCCATGGGTCATCTTCCTTTTTAGTCTTTCCTCTAGTTTTTGACTAAAAAATTGAGTAGTCCAGAATCCCACTTCTCTGTACAAACCCCCCCAAATTAAAAGCAGTGTCTTGAAGAGGTAGTTGTACACCCAAGTTCACAGTAGCATCATTCACAATAGCTAATATATGGAAGCAACCCCAGTACCCATAAATGGACTCATGGATAAACAAAATATGGCATATACATGCAATCGAATATTACTCAGTCTTAAAAAGGAAGAAAATTCTCACACATGTTACAACACAGATGAACCTTGAGGGTGTGAAATGAAATAAGTCAGTTATAAGACGACAAACACTGTGTGATTCCACTGATACGAGGTCCCTAGAGTAGCCAAAAATCACAGAAACAGAAAGTAGAAGGGTGGTTAGCAGGGGCTGGAGGAGGAGGGAATGAGGAGATGTTTAATGTGTATTAAGTTTCAGTTTTGCAAGATGCAGAGTTCTGGAGTTTGGTTGCACAACAATACAAATGTACTGAACACTGCTGAACTGTACACTTAAAAATGGTTAAGATGGTAAATTTCATATTATGTGCATTTTGCCAATTTTTTTTTAATTTTAATGAACTGAGTGGTGTTTCTGTCATATACAACTAAAAGTTTCCTGACTTTAAAACCCCCAATGTAGGAGGACTGGGTTCAATCCCTGGTCAGGGAACTAGATCCCACATCCATGCTGCAACTAAGAGTTGGCATGACACAACTAAGGAGCCAGCGAGCCACAGGTAAGGAGCTCACCTGCCTCAACTAAGACCTGGCACAACCAAATAAATATTCAAAAAAAAAAAAAGAATAAGAAGAGGAGGAAACATCCTATAGAGAAAGAAGAGAACCCATTGGAGAACCCCAACATTTAAGGTCAACCTGCAAAAAGAGTAAGAGTGTAGATGACAAGATGAAGTCTCCCAAAAATGAGGGTGATGAGCCAGGAGAAAATGATGGCAAGGAATCCAAAGCAGAAAAGTCTCAGGATGGAGGGGATTCGTCAACAAATATGAGTGGCCTTCTAGAGGCTAAATAGTGCAAAAACTGAAAAGTGTCGATTGGATTTGACAATTAGAAAGTTTGTGCAGAGCAGAAGCAAGAAGAACTACAGTCCTGCAGCCTGTGGAACAAAAACCACATTCACAGAAAGAAAGACAAGATAAGGCAGAGGGTTATGTACCAGATGAAGGAACAAGATAAAACCCCAGAAAAACAACTAAATGAAGTGGAGATAGGCAACCTTCCAGAAAAAGAATTCAGAATAATGATAGTGAAGATGATCCAGGACCTCAGAAAAAGAATGGAGGCAAAGATTGAAAAGATGCAAGAAATGTTTAACAAAGACTTAGAAGAATTAAAGAACAAACAAACAGAGATGAACAATAAAATAACTGAAATGAAAACTACACGAGAAGGAATCAATAGCAGAATAACTGAGGCAGAAGAACGGATAAGTGACCTGGAAGACAGAATGGTGGAATTCACTGCTGTGGAACAGAAAAAAGAAAAAAGAACAAAAAGAAATGAAGACAGCCTAAGAGACCTCTGGGACAATATTAAACGCAACAACATTCGCATTATAGGGGTCCCAGAAAGAGAAGAGAGACAGAAAGGACCCGAGGAAATATTTGAAGAGATTATAGTAGAAAACTTTCCTAACATGGGAAAGGAAATAGCCACCCAAGTCCAGGAAGTGCAGAGAGTCCCATAAAGGATAAACCCAAGGAGAAACACACTGAAACACATAGTAATCAAATTGGCAAAACTCAAAGAGAAAGAAAAATTATTGAAGGCAACAAGGGAACAATGACAACACACAAGGGAACTCCCATAAGGTTAACAGCTGATTTCTCAGCAGAAACTCTACAAGCCAGAAGGGAGTGGCATGATATACTTAAAGTGATGAAAGGGAAGAACCTACAACCAAGATTACTCTACCTGGCAAGGATCTCATTCAGATTCAATGGAGAAATCAAAAGCTTTACAGACAAGCAAAGTTAAGAGAATTCAGCACTACCAAACCAGCTCTACAACAAATGCTAAAGGAAATTCTCTAAGTGGGAAACACAAGAGAAGAAAAGGACCTACAAAAGCAAACCCAAAACAATTAAGAAAATGGTCATAGGAACATACATATCAATAATTACCTTAAACGTGAATGGATTAAATGCTCCAACCAAAAGACACAGGCTTGCGAAATGGATACAAAAAAGAGACCCATCTATATGCTGTCTACAAGAGACCTACCTCAGACCTAGGGACTGAAAGTGAGGGTATGGAAAAAGATATTCCATGCAAATGGAAATCAAAAGAAAAACCAAATGATCATTTCAATAGATGCAGAAAAAGCTTTCGACAAAATTCAACACCCTCAACATAATAAAGGCCATATACGACAAACCCACAGCAAACATCATTCTCAATGGTGAAAAACTGAAAGCATTTCCTCTAAGATCAGGAACAAGACAAGGATGTCCACTCTCACCACTATTATTCAACATAGTTTTGGAAGTCCTAGCCACGGCAATCAGGGAAGAAAAAGAAATAAAAGGAATACAAATTGGAAAAGAAGAAGTAAAACTCTCACTGTTTGCAGATGACACAAGACTACACACAGAGTATCCTAAAGATGCTACCAGAAAACTACTAGAGCTAATCAATGAATTTGGTAAAGTAGCAGGATAGAAAATTAATGCACAGAAATCTCTTGCATTCCTATATACTAATGATGAAAAATCTGAAAGAGAAATTAAGGAAACACTCCCATTTACCACTGCAACAAAAAGAATAAAATACCTAGGAATAAACCTACCTAGGGAGACAAAAGACCTCTATGCAGAAAACTGTAAGACACTGTTGAAAGAAATTAAAGATGATACAAACAGATGGAGAGATATACCATGTTCTTGGATTGGAAGAATCAATATTGTGAAAATGACTATACTACCCAAAGCAATCTACAGATTCAATGCAATCCCTATCAAATTACCAATGGCATTTTTTTACAGAACTAGAGCAAAAAATTTTAAAATTTGTATGGAGACACAAAAGACCCCAAATCGCCAAAGCAGTCTTGAGGGAAAAAAGCGGAGCTGGAGCAATCAGACTCCCTGACTTCAGACTATACTACAAAGCTACAGTAATCAAGACAGTACAGTACTGGCACAAAAACAGAAATATAGATCAATGGAACAAGATAGAAAACTCAGAGATAAACCCACATGCCTATGGTCAACTAATCTATGACAAATGAGGCAAGGATATACAATGCAGAAAAGACAGTCTCTTCAATTAGTGGTGCTGGGAAAACTTGACAGCTATATGTAAAAGAATGAAATTAGAGCACTCCCTAACACCATACACAAAAATAAACTCAAAGTGGATTAGAGGCCTAAATGTAAGACCAGACACTCTAAAACTCTTAGAGGAAAACATAGGAAGAACACTCTTTGACATAAATCACAGCAAGATCTTTTTTGATCCACCTCCTAGAGTAATGGAAATAAAAACAAAAATAAACAAAAGGGACCTAATGAAACTTCAGAGCTTTTGCACAGCAAAGGAAACCATAAACAAGACGAAAAGACAACCCTCAGAATGGGAGAAAGTATTTGCAAATGAAATCAACGGAAAAAGGATTAATCTCCAAAATATATAAACAGCTTATGCATCTCAATATTAAAAAAACAAAGCAACCCAATCCAAAAATGCGCAGAAGACCTAAATAGACATTTCTCCAAAGAAGACATACAGATGGCCAAGAAGCACATGAAAAGCTGCTCAACATCACTAATTATTAGAGAAATGCAAACCAAAACTACAATGAGGTATCACCTCACACCAGTTAGAATGGGCATCATCAGAAAATCTACAAATAACAAATGCTGGAGAGGGTGTGGAGAAAAGAGAACCCTTTTGCACTGTTGGTGGGAATGTAAACTGATACAGCCACTATGGAGAACAGTATGGAGGTACCTTAAAAAACTAAAAATAGAATTACCATATGATCCAACAATCCCACTACTGGGCATATACCCAGAGAAAACCATAACTCAAAAAGAACCATGCACTCCAATGTTCACTGTAGCACTATTTACAATAGCCAGGACATGGAAGCAACCTAAATGCCCATTGACAGATGAATGGATAAAGAAGTTGTGGTACATATATTCAATGGAATATTACTCAGCCATAAAAAAGGAACGAAATTGGGTCATTTGTTGATACGGGGATGGATCTAGGGACTGTCATACAGAGCGAAGTAAGTCAGAAAGAGAAAAACAAGTATTGTATATTAATGCATGTATGTGAAACCTAGAAAAATGGTACAGATGAACTGGTTTGCAGGGCAGAAATTGAAACACAAATGTAGAGAACAAACGTATGGACACCAAGGGGGGAAAGCGGTGGGGGGTGGGGGTGGTGGTGTGATGAATTGGGCGATTGGGATTGACATGTATACACTGATGTGTATAAAATTGATGACTAATAAGAACCTGCTGTATAAAAAAATAAAAATTTAAAAAAAGAAGTTTTTGCAGAGCTGATTCAGTAAAACCAAAAGAGAAGGTTCTGAATTACAGTGAGTTGAAGCATTCAGAGGTGAAGAAAAGAGACAGAAAGCACAGACAGTTTTTTAATGACCTTGCAAGATGGTCACTTAGAATCAATTCCATAAGCATGGTTTACAGCCGAGAACAATAGGGAGTCAAAAGTGAAGAAGCAGCGCTAAGTGTGACCACATTGGGAGGAAAGACCCGTGGCCCTGCCCAGTGGACTTTCTGCTGACAGCCTGTTTTGAAGACTCAGGCTGGCCTGCCTCCTGCGTTAGCCCCTCTTCTCCCTTAGAGTGGCCTGTGGATCCCCACCCTCGCCTTGGCCACCAGCCTGAGTCTGATCTTGGCCAGGAGGGTTTTAATCAGGACCAGCCCCACACCATAGCACTGAGCCCCAAACTGTCACATGGTAGGATGTCCCTGCCCTTTTCACCTGATGCTGTTATGGAGCTGTCGCCTCATTCCCAAAGACCAGTGCCCCACTCCTGTCCCAGTTTGAGGGTTCCACTTGCTCCATTTGTTTACAGTAAAATCACCTGTCTCCTGTCTACTGCCCATCCTCAGCAGTCCCTATTCTCACGCCCTATGGCTAGACCCATCCAAGAGTCTTTGCATGTGATAGGCTTTTTAATATTCACAATAATCCATTAAGGGTTGGACCAGTGTAGAAACTGGTTCCCTGAGAGACTAACTAAATTGATCAAGATCAGAGGGGTAGGGGCTTCCCTGGTGGGACAGTGGTTAAGAAATCCACCTGCCAACACAGGGGACATGGGTTTAAGCCCTGGTCCGGGAAGATCCCACATGCCACGGAGCAACTAAGCCCGTGCAACACAACTACTGACCCCGTGCTCTAGAGCCCACCAGCCATAACTACTGAGCCCACGTGCCACAACTACTGAAGCCCATGTGCCTAGAGCCTGTGCTCCGCAACAAGAGAAGCCACCACAATGAGAAGCCCACGCACAGCAACAAAGACCCAACACAGCCAAAAATAAATTAAATTAAATTAAAAAAAAAAAAAAAAGATCGGATGGGTAGGAATGAACTGACCCAGGCATCCCACCAGGTCATCTAGTTCCAGGGTCGATGTTCTTCCACACCACTTCAGCTGCCACTCACAGCATCCCACACAGGCACACTGCAGCTGTGTATCTCTGAATGCCAACTGCTTTTTGTCCATATTACTATCCTTCACCACCTGTACAAACGCTCCTATCATCCTTTCACTCTGACAACTATTTTTTGCCTGAATGTCTCATACCTGCTGCCACCTGCTGAATACCATATTTTCTTGCTACTTGACTTGTGGACCACAGACTAGCAGCACCAGGCATCACTTGGAGCTTGTTAGAGATGCAGAATTTGGGGTTCTGCCCCAGATCTACTGAATCAGAATCTGTATTTTAACCAGATCCACAGGTATATGCACATGGAAGTTGAGAAGTGCTACTGTATATTACTTGCCAACTGGGCTTCCTCCCTGACTTAACGGCTACAGCTGGTCCTCCACCCTCCCACCTCATGCGGGCAGGTCTCCTCCCAGGTCCAAATGTCTGAAGTTAGCCCTGTCCACACTGCAGGGTGGCCATGCCAGGCAGAGTCCAGAAATATGAGTTCATCCATGACTTCCATGATGTGATAACACAGTTTAAGACCTTTAGAAAGACGCTGTCTCTGTAAGCGGCATTTGTATGCTTCTTTTCTTGGGTTCCTTAGTAGGAGTGTGAGTGTTTGCATCTGGAAGCGATTTTCATTTTTAGTCCTCTATAAATAAGCCAACACATGATTTCCTTCATTACACTCTGCCTGGGGCCCCTTCACTCATTCATCAGCACCCACAGCTGGAGAAGTCCACACCCCCACTTCCACCCTCCCCAACCCACAGGATCAGTGTCATCACCTGTCCTGTGGGCCTGGCCTGGACAAAATGCCGGAACTCACAGGTAGCTCCTGCTGGAGTCCCAGTCAACTTACCTCAGCTTGTACCTCCAGGTCGAGGCTTCATTCCTGAGTTGCTGTTTTGGTGCCTGCCCATACCCATTCCCCCATCTGGAGCCCTACACTTCCCTTTATAAGCTCCTCTCGTTTCTGTGGCTGAATCTGCCAGACGCTTAGCTGTTAGGCTTGGCTCTCCTGCTAGGACACCTACCAATTTATCTCGCCAGTTGTTTGCCAGTATCATCCAGAATCTGCCATAACCTTCCAAACTCTGCACTGATTTAAGTCTCAGACTGACTGCTCAAAGAGAGGACACGCTTGGCAGGAGATACGGGAGGAACTTCAAAAGGACTCGTCTGGTTAATGCTTTTTGAGGTGAACAGAATGGGTGTTATGTCACCATAGTTTTCACATGAATTCTTTATACCATACAAACTGTCCTACTTCATATCACTTTCTTTTCAAGGCTGTCTGGATGCCCCTGGAACAGTAGATTGCCCAGGGTTCTGGCTAGGAATCACACCTCTGGGACCTGGATGGTGCCAGAATTGGGAGGGGCTCACACTCAACTCTGGGTCGTGGCATAAGTTTGAGCCAATAGAGCCCTGGGATTAAGGTAGCTCTGGAATTGCAGCCCAAAGATGTCAAATGGAAAAGGGAGGCAGGCAAAGAAGTAAAAGTCAGGTCTAAAGTAAAGAATCTACCATTGAAATCAGCAAGACAGGACAGAAACAGGAAGAAGACTCTGCAGATATTCCTGGGGATGCAGGTCCTAAGAAAGTGGGAGCACAACTTTAATACAGAGCCCATAAATTTGTCATAGGTCGGGGGAGAAATAAAAGGGCTAACCTGGTTCAGACCAAACAAAGCAGGGCAAGGGATGCTAGCTGATGCTATAGTACATAGATCCTGGACTGATAGCTTCATTGGAAAAAAAAATTGGATACAGGCCATTCTACCAAGCTGACATACCAGCCCAAAGTCAGGAGCATAGCACCATAGGACACTGCACAACATGGCCAACAAACACACAAAAAAAGTTCAGCATCATTAGTCATTAGGAAAATGCAAATCAAACTATAGTGAGATATCCTCCTATGGAATGGTTAAAATGTTTGAAACTGACAATACCAAGTGTTGGTGAGAATGTGGAGCAACTGGCACCCTCATAAACTGCCTCATAAACCCTCATAAAATGTAAACTGGTATAACCGCTTTGGACAACCTCCACTCCCAGGTATGTACCCAAGATAAATAAAAGCATATGTCTACACAAAGATTTGTACCCAAATGTTCTTTTCACCATTTGTAATAGCCCAAAACTAGAAACAATACAAATTTCCTTCAACAGGTGAATGGATAAACAAGTTATGGTATGTCCATACAATGGACTACTACTTAGCAATGAAACAGAATGAACTACTGATACACACAAAGCATGGATGATTTCTACAAATCATTTGCTGGGATGAAGGAAGACAGTCAAAAAAGAGTACATGCTGTATGATTCCATTTATAAAAAATTCTAGAACATTCAAATAAATCTAAAGTAACTGGAAGTAGGTCATTGTTGCCTGAGGACGAAGGTTGTTGGAGGTGTGGATGGCAAAGAGGATGAGGAGTGTTTTTGGGGTGATGGAATTGTTCACTTTCTTCACTGTAGTGAGGGTGTCATACATCCATTTTGATCCATTTTGCACGTGTCAAAATGCAAGAAGTTATAAACTTTAAGTGTATGCAGTTTATGACACTTCAGTTATACTCCCGCCCCCAAAAAACTGAATAAAAGCAGAACAAAATAAAACAAACAAAAAATCCAGTATGCAATTCACCATGTTCTCTTTCTTCTTCCTGCCATGGTGACCAGCAACCAACAGATGACAGTGAAGCTTCTGTCAGTCTCCATTCCTGAATGAGACACGGAAAAGGTTTGCCAGCCAAGCTGGGACGAACATGTAGCATAAGCAAAAAATAAAACTTGATTCTTCTAAGCAAGTGAGACTTAGGGGTTATCTATTACCACAGCAGAACCCTAACCCATCTGACTGACAACAATCCCCAAACCCAACATATTATCCAAAGTCTCATTAAAAAAAAAAAAGTTGACAGTCCAAAACATAATAGAATATGAAACACTACAGTATATAAAATCTGCCTAAGGAATTTATGAAACATAAATCAGACTTCTATTTATTCAAGTAACAGAGTAGTTATCAAGGTTAGTTCAAGATAGAAATTCTTGAAGACATCCGTCATCCATCACAACTTAGGTGGTTAGAGGAGAGTTAGAACATGATAGGGACAGATGGGAATTTTGAATATGCCACAAGCCACTCCTGTATGACACTACGATACTATTCAGAGAAGACTGAAGAACACAGAATACACTCTAAAGAAAGAAAAAGACAGTAACGTGATGGTCACTAGCTGTGAGATGCACTGAAACATCTCCCTACTCTTGGGGAAGAAATTTGGTTACATAGAGACTATTTGAGGATCCATCCCAGATAGTTCAGACAGGACTTTCTCAATTAATACGGGGGCTCCTTGGAATGAGAGCCAAAAGGAGATCAAGATTAATGTTTCACAAGAAGTAGGGCAAATGGAAAGGCAAGTTCCTGACAAGAGACTACACTGGCCTTTGGAAGAAAATTAATACTTGATGTGATAAAGTATTTCATCTTGGGCATTTCAAGAAGGAATCAGATGCCATCATCACTAAGAAAATGAGACCAGAGTGTGGGTCTAAGGCAGCGTCTATCACGGGAGATGTCAGATGGACCACTACGCTCAGCCATATATTTTCCCAAAGGCCTCAAAGGTACATATTTTGACGTCATCTCCAGGTGAGACAGAGTCACAGAGCACACTGATAGGACAGAGAGATGATGCTTTCACCAGGGAGCATTAGACGTGTAGCCCATCATCAAATCCACTGTACAGTGTTAGCTATAGGACATTTTTGTAGTAGAAGTATTCACTTGTAAAATGTAAACTTTAAAATAGGATCATTTTTGCAACCACACTTCATCTTCCCTTCATTTTTACAAAAACAGTGCCCCTCTAATAATGAGAATGGCCTGGGTATTCTCAGTTGCTGAGAAGCTGCAGACAAAGCATTCATACCCACACCCCTACCCTGCCAACTACCCACTCCACCCGCAACCTACAGGACTAGACCTTTTCACTCCCTGCTTCGGAGCCAGTAAAAGTTTAGGGCAAGAGTAATGTATTCTGAGGAAGGATGCAGCCATCAGGTGACAGAGCTCTCATAAAGGGGGCTGTGGGAGAAATAGAAAGAGGACCAGGGAGGTAAAATTAGGAAAATAAGAAAGTGTCCATGGAGGATGCCCTCTGAAAGTCTCAACCATAATGTCTTGTCTACCTTTTATCCCATGAATGGTTCAAGGGACATTGTTCATATAAACTTTCCAATTCTGCTTGCTCCAGGTTACTGGAATTTTCTGTAAAGTGAGTCACCTAAACTTTCTCCTGAATTCAAATCTTCCCTTCCAATCTCCTCCCAATTCAGTCTTCGAATGCCTCTGGTTATATGGCTTATCCATGGCAAAGTTAAAACGCTCTTCATTCCTATCTCTGTTCACTTTTCCCAATACCAGACACAGTAAATAGATTTCATGTCACAGTCAACTATCACTGATTGGTAATGGCACCTGAAGGAGAGTGTTAAGAAAGATTTTTGAGGTTGTACCTAAGCTTGATGTGAAAGAGCATCCTAATTGATTACTGATTTCTTCCATGGGGAGGGAGAGTAAAGGCAGAAATGCCTGGGATGTGCTACCCCCTGCACTGTCTTACACTCACTTCCTTACCCTGGGTCTGGACTCAATCTTATTTTAAGACGAATCTCTAATTAGACTTCACACTGTCTCTATCTCTAAACCACACAATTCCTTTGGGAAGTATACGGGTATAACTCCTAAATAATAGAGCCAAGAAAAATATATGTGTAATTAAAATAGCAAGATTATAAGGAAAAAATCTGCAGAAGTTGGTGTTCCTCTGGAGACATGCAATTCATGCCGCTTTAGGACAGCATACCTTCCTTCCCCTGAGAGCACACATTCCCTTGACACAAAAATAAAACAACGGGTGGGGGAATTAACCTCAATTAAATTCCAGATCTGGGTGGGACGCAGTAGAGAGCAAGGGCATGGTTGTGTCAAAGACAGACACCGATTTTCATTTCCAGAAATCCATTATAGAGCAAAAAGCATAGTTATGACAATTACACAATAAACACAGAATATGCTCACAATATACCAATATAAATATGACTGCCCTATGATGAAATTTTGTGTGGCCATCGGCAAAAGCTTGAACAGAGCACAAATAAATACAAATAGCCTGATTTGTTGTAGTCATCAGAGCATGGGTTAACCTTTACTTTCTTTTTAGTTTGGTTTCCAACCATGTTGTTCATACAACAAATAATTTGTAAGAAGCCATTAAGGTGACTTGGTGACAATTGGAAAAGCAATTATAAATTCCTGCATCTCTGAAATGAGACTGAACCAATGGTGCAGAACCAGAGCAGGGAGAGGCAGAGCCTCTGCACTCAGATTTTTTTTTTTTTTTAATTTTGCCTGAGTAAAAAGAAGGTTTGATTTAAAGAGAAAAGACATCTTTATCTGAGTATCATTTATCTATGTTTTATTCTAAGAACACGACCTATTTACGAAGGATTGTTCAAACGGCCTCTAAGCTTTACCCCATGTATTAACTGCCGAGCAGTTTTGTTAGGCGCTGACCTACTGCCACAGTGCCCCAAGTTGTACTATTAATCACTGCCTTGGGGCAAGCTGTGCATCTCCTCAAGGCTCTTCTGCATGCACTATTCTGATACCTGAAGGAGCCACATGACATCAACTGCTCCATCATCCGTGCCTTAGCAAAGCTGGATTGACTGCTGGTCCCCGAGCAATGTCCTCAACGTCCTGAGGTGAGGGAGGAGCCAGGACTCAGAGCCAGGGAGTGGATTCCACCCAACCCCCGATGTGTAGCAGTTTGAGGGTGCATCCTGACTGGTCTGTCAGTCCTGGTATTCCCATCCTCTTACCAATGAATGGGTCAAGACCCCTGGAGGACTTTAATCAGCACAAGGTTTTCCTATGTCCTTACGATCGTCCTAAGTGGGGCCAGTGAGACTCTAGAAAAGGTTGCTAGGCATTTCTTTCTTTGGATGTGGCTGCATCCATACATGTGAGGTCTAGAGCTCTGTTGCTAGCCTGATTAAAGCAGAGTCAGGAGGATTACAGGAAAATAGAAAGTGTGCCACTGGATTACGTCAACCTCAAGATCACCCCGCCCTTGAATTTCTAGTCATATAGCCCTCGTTGTTTACGACAGCTTGAATTCCATCTTCTGCTGCATCCTAACTGATGGCTAGACCTCATCTCTGACCTCCCTGCTGAGCCAGACAAAGGAACCCAGATGACACTGAAAGTTGAGACAGGCAGGCAAGACATTCCTCCAGGTGTTCTCTTATCCTCTTTATCCCCACCCATCTCCTGCACATTCACACACATTTACCTGGAATTCAGATGACAAGAGAAGTGAAACAGGCTGTAGAGATCATCTTAATTAAACTTCTAATAAAACTGATGAAGAAATTGAGATTCTGGAAGGAAAAGGAACTTGCCAAATACTATTCTGAGGGGCAGAACTATATCCTTTGATATTCAACCAAAATTTCAAATTCTTGGCAAACTCCCCAATAATCACCTCCCCCACCACTTTTCCAAGCAGAATAGGTTACTTCTAATTCATTGGCATCAATATATTTGTACCCACCTCTATTTGAAATAACCCTATAACATTGTGTGATTACTGGCCCCCACTAGACTGTGCAGTGACATATAACATTATATTAGTTTCAGATGTACAACATAATGATTCAATATTTGTACGTATTGCAAAATGATCACTACAATAAGTCTAGATAACATCCATCAGCATACATACCTACAGAATTTTTTTCTTGTGATGAGAACTTTTAAGATCTACTCTCTTAGCAACTTTCAAATATGCAATACAGTGTTATTAATCATAGTTGCCATGTTGTACATTACATCCCCATGACTTGCTTATTTTAAAACTGGAATTTTGTTCCTTTTGAACCCCTTCACCCAATTCCTCCAACAGATTGGCAGCCACCAATCTGCTCTCCGTATCTGTGAGCTCGGTTTTTGTGTTTGTTGGTTATCTTGTTTTTGTTTGTTTGTTTGTTGTTAGATTCCACATATAAGTGAGATTCCATGGTATTTGCCTTTTTCTGACTTATTTCACTTAGCATAATGCTCTGTTTGTCCATCTATTTGTCACATATGACAAGATTTCACTTTTTTATGGCTGAATGATATTCCATTTTTTAATACATGCCACATTTTCTTTATCCACTGATCCATTGATGGACATTTAGGTTGTCTCTATATATTAGCTATTGTAAATAATGTTACAGCGAACATGGGGATGCATATATCTTTTTGAGTTAGTGTTTTCATTTTCATTGAATAAATACCCAGAAGTGGAATTACTGGATCATATGGTAGTTCTATTTTTAATTTTTTGAGGAACCTCCATACTGTTTTCCAGAGTGGCCGCACCAATTTACATGTCCACAAGCCATGCACAACGTACCCTTTTCTTCATGTCTTTGCCAACACTTGTTATTTCCTGTCTTTTTGAGACAAGCCATTCTAACAGGTGTGAAGTGATATCTCATTGTGGTTTTGATTTGTATTTCCCTGATGATTAGTGATGTTGAGCATATTTTCATGTACCTGTTGGCCATCTGTTTGTCATCTTTGGAAAGATGTCTATTCAGATCCTCTGCCCATTTTTAATTAGATTGCTTGGTTTTTTGCTACTGAGTTGTATGAGCTGTTTACATATTTTGGATATTAACCCTTTATCAGTCATATCATTTGCAAATATTTTCTCCCATTCAGCAGGTTGCCTTTTCATTTTGTTGATGGCTTCCTTTGCTGAGCAGAAACTTTTTAATTTGATGCAGCCCCACTGTTTATTTTTGCTTTTGTTGCCTTTGTATTTTGAGTCAAATCCCAAAAAATCATTGCCAAAACTGATGTCAAGGAGCTTACTGCTTATGTTTTCTCTCAGGATTTTATGGTTTCAGGTCTTACATTCAAGTGTTTAATCCATTTTGATTTCATTTTTGTATATGGTACAAGATAGTGGTCCAGTTTCATTTTCTGCATGTGGCTGTTCAGTTTTCCCAATACCATTTATTGAAGAGACTGTCCTTTCCCCATTGTATATTCTTTGGCTCCTTTGTCATAAATTAATTAGCTGTGTGTGGGTTAATTCTGGGCTATTCTGTCCCACTGATCTATGTGTCTGTTTTTATGCCAATACCATACTGTTTTGATTACTATAGCTTTGTAATATAGTTGGAAATCAGGGAGTGTGATGGCTTCAGCTTTGTTCATTCTCAAGATTGCTTTGGCTATTCAGGGTCTTTTGTGATTCCATACAAATTTTAGGATTGTTTGTTCTATTTCTGTGAAAAACACCATTGGAATTTTGATAGGGACTGCCTTGAATCTGCAGCTTGCTTTGGGTAGTATGGACATTTTAACAATACTAATTCTTCCAATCCAGGAGCACAGAATATCTTTCCATTTATTTGTGTCTTCTTCAATTTCTTTCATCAGTGTCTTATACTTTTCAGTGTACAGGTCTCTCACTTCCTTGGTTAAATTTATTTCTATGGGCTTCCCTGGTGGCGTAGTGGTTGAGAGTCCGTCTGCCGATGCAGGGGACACGGGTTCGTGCCCTGGTCCAGGAAGATCCCACATACTGTGGAGTGGCTGGGCCCGTGAGCCATGGCCGCTGGGCCTGCGCGTCCAGAGCCTGTGCTGTGCAATGGGAGAGGCCACAACAGTGAGAGGCCCGCGTACCTCAAAAAAAAAACACAAAACCAAATTTATTTCTAGGTATTTTATTCTTTTTGTTGCAATTATAAGTGGGATTGTTTTCCTAATTTTTCTTTCTGATGGTTCATTATTAGTGTATAGAAACAGATTTCTGTATATTAATTTTGTAGCCTGCAACTTTACTGAATTCATTGATTAGTTCTAACAGGTTTTTGGTGGTGTCTTTAGGGTTTTCTATATATAATATCATGTCATATGCAAATAATGACAGTTTTATATCTTCCTTTCCAATTTGGATGCCTTTTATTTCTTTTTCTTGCTTAATTGCTCTACCTAGGACTCCCAATACTGTGTTTAACAAAAATGGTGAGAGTGGGCATCGTTGTCTTTTTTCTGACCTTAGAGGAACAGCTCCCAACTTTTCACCATTGAGAATGAAGTTCGCTGTGGACTTGCCATATATTGGCCTTTATTATGTTGAGGTACATTCCCTCTATACCCACTTTGTTGAGAGTTTTATCATAAATGGATGTTGAAGTTTGTCAAATGCTGTTTCTGTGTCTACTAAGATGATCATATAATTTTTATCCTTCATTTTGTTAATCTGGTATATCACATTGATTCATTTGCAGATGTTGAACCATCTTTGCATCCCTGGAATAAATCCCTCTTGAACGTGGTGTATGATCCTTTTAATGTGTTGTCAAATTCGGTTTGCTAATATTTTGTTGAGGATTTTTGCATCTATGTTCATCAGGGATATTGGCCTATAATGTCCTTTTCTTGTGGTGTCTTTCTCTGGTTTTGGTATCAGGGTAATGCTGGCCTCATAAAATGAGTTTGGAAGTAATCCCTCCTCTTCTAATTTTTGGAACAGTTTGATAAAGATAGGTATTAATGTTCTTTGAATGCTTGATAGAATTCACCAGTGAAGCTGTCTGGTCCTGGACTTTTGGTTTTGGGGTGAGACTGTGCACTTCTTGCAGGCAGAGACTACTGTCTTCAGGTGCCTGGTACTAGTAGGTATTTCACTGTTTGTTGAATGAACAGAGAAAAATCTTTAATTCAGTAGAACCTCATCATGTTAAACCCATTAATTCTAACTTTGTTCACATAGAATCTGTGATATTTCTGCATGGGGATATGGTGGGCAGAATTTCTAAAATGACCTCCCAAATCCTTCATAACCTGTGAATATAATGAGATACCACTCCTGTGATTATGTTATGTCATATGATACCACTGGCCTTTAAAAGGAGCCATTAACCAGATGCGCCTAATCTGATTACAGGAGCCATTAAAAGTAGACAACTTTCTCTGTCTGGATGCAGAGAAGGAAAGCAGAAGAGAAGTCAAAGAGATCTGAAGCATGAGGAAGATCTGATGCACCACTGCAGGCTTTGAAGACAGAGGGGTCATGTGCCAGGGAATGCAGGCAGCCTCTAGAAGCTGAGAACAGCTCCCAGCCAATAGCCTGCAAGCAAACGGGGATCTCAGTTCTATAAACACACGGGACTGAATTCAGGACTGTCAACAACCTGAAGGGGCCTGGAAGCAGACTTTCTTCTAGAACCTCCAGATCAGAGTCCAGGCCACAGACACCGTGATTTTAGCTTGGTGAGACTCTAAGCCCAGAACCCAGCTGAACTTGCCAGGACTTCTGAGCTAAGAAACTATAAGATTATGAATGGGAGTTTTTTAAGGAGAGGAAACATTGTTTTAAGCTGCTAAGTTTGTGGTAAGTTGTTACACAGCAATGGAAAACTAATACAGAGGGTTATTAGGGCAGTGGGGGAGGGGAGTTTTACTAAGCAAATTATTAGAGTAAACCAGATTTCAATTCTCATGTTAACCTACTTAAAAACAATTGGTTCCCAGGCAGTTTGTTGAAAGGACTTTGGGGATCATTTGACCCTGAGGAAAGAGGTTGCATCTCAAGCCAAGTCCAATCTCAATTCGCACGGCTACCAGGAGTGCCCTGCGGAGAAGAATTGTGAGGCCAAGCCTGGATTCGAGGTAAAATCAATCTGTAATTGATCGACAACATCTTCCAGGAGCAGAGAACATAGCAGTGATTGTATGCATGACACATAGCTACTATTCCAACTCTAATCCTAACCTACCCATTTGGGAACTACAACTCCAGGGAAAGGATAAGATCACATAGCCAATAAAGAGTAGAACTAGGACCCCAAGCCTCCTAGCACCCAAATCTAACTTTCTTTACACTGTGCAGAGTTTACTAACTTCTGCTGAGCTAAAATATCGATCTTGTTCTGATTCACACCTCAAGACTCCCCTGGCCATGGCAGCAGCCCATGGCTCACATCATGAGTATTGGTGTCTGCCTGGGGACAGAGTCCATCTTGAGAAGCTTACAGTCCTGCAACCCACTATGTGTGGTCAGAGCTGGCCAGTGGAAGGAGACCATTTTTCCTTCTCCTCTCCCTCTCTTCTCCTAGGAAGGCGGAAACAAACTACAACCCTGGCATGAAATGAGAAGGCTTCAGTCCATGGAGAACACCAAAAGGAACTCAGAGACACATAGTGAAAGTCAGTGGACACAGCAGAGAAGAAGCAAGCAACTCACAGACCCTGGGGAACTCCCCACGCCACCATGTTTATTGTTACACACGGGGTGGCAGGCCTCACCAGGCAATACAGAGGCTCCTCTTGGAATCTTACAAGGGCCCTGGCAATGGCCATTTCTTACTCAGGGAGTTGTCTGATATTTGGTTTCTTCTGGAAAGCCTGTGATTATGACTGAACAAACTCAAAAGCAGCCTCTGGAAAAAGCTGTCTGAATTCTCTCTCCAAATAGTTGTTTCTGTAACGAGATAGATCCCAGACCCATCTGTGTGCTCCGGAAGGCTCCTTCCTCTTGCTGGCTTCTTCGGGTTCTGCTTAATGGACTTCTGATTATAGCAGCCCCAGAGTGAGCCCGGCTTATATATGAGGAAAGGAAATCAGCAGGGAACACTCACCTTATGATGCATAGAGAATGAGCTTCTCGCTGGAAATGCAAATTTTGAAGGATGCAAATCTCACTTCTGAATACATAATGGTCCCTAATTAGCTCACAGGTAATTAGCGCAATTACCAAGGGCCAGCACACTCTTAAAGCTGTGTGCCTAGGGTATTTTTCCCTAGGGAAAATAAACTCAAATGGTTAAAATTCCCTTTCAGCAAAGATTATGTTTTTCCACACATTAACATTGAACCAGTGTTGGTTGTATGTGGTCATAAACGTTCCTGTTTACAGCCTTCTTTGTAAGTCATTGCCAGCAGGATCTTAGCTCCACCCTTAGTTCAATAATGAATGAAGCCAGTCTGACAAAGACATAGAGATGTAGGGGAGCAAAATTTGCCACACCAAAATGCCTCTTTGGCATGGGATGATTTGGAGCTGAAAACAATCAAGGCCAAAAAGACTCAGGAAGAAAATTTGACCTTCTCCCTCACTGCCTAAAAGAGGACCTGTTCCAGAAGGGAGCTGTCACCACAGGTAACCGTAGTGTGAACAAGGTGTGGTAGACAGGGAGGGACCTAGCAAAGTCTGTTTCTTAAAATCCCTCTCTGTGTCCCACTGTCTCTGCTGGTGCAGCAAACATTTGTTTACCAAACACTTGCTTTTCAATCTCCTGGTCAATTGCTTTCCTCCCCTTTGAAGTCACAAACCACTACCCCCAACATCCTCTTTTGTCTTTTGCTGAAGATGGTATTTAAAATGGGGACTTGGCCATTTTAGCGAGCTGCTCAGCTTTCCTGGATCTTTCCCATGTATACATGTTATTAAACTTTCATTTGATTTTTTCTTGTTAATCTGTCTCATGTTAATTTAATTCTTAGATCAGCCAGAAGAACATAGAAGGGTAGAGGACAATTTCTTCCTCCCCAGCTATAGTCATCTACTGGGTGAGCCAAGGGCCGGGGTGGTAGGTGGGGGTAGATTTGAAGTTAGTTATAAAGTTCTCAAAGGCATAGGAATATTCATACTTTTAAATTCAGTAAACCCACTGTGGGAACCCTTTTAGACAAAGGAAATCATCCTAAATAATGAAATACTCTATGCACTGTCTCAGCCTGGGTTGCTCAGACAGCCAGGGTGAAATTTTAAACATTTATGTACCACTCCTTTATTATCAAGGAAGCAGGAGTGGGGGAAAAAGGGAGAATGAAGCAGAAAAGGAGAAAGAACCAACATGGGGGGCGAGGAGCTACCCATTGCTTGGTGTTAAGCAAGACTGATTATTTGATCTCACAAGACTGTTTTGGGGCTTCCCTGGTGGCGCAGTGGTTGAGAGTCCGCCTGCCGATGCAGGGGACACGGGTTCGTGCCCCGGTCCAGTAAGATCCCACATGCCACGGAATGGCTGGGCTCGTGAGCCATGGCCGCTGGGCCTGCGTGTCCGGAGCCTGTGCTCTGCAACAGGAGAGGCCAGAACAGTGAGAGGTCAGCGTACCGCAAAAAAAAAAAAAAAAAAAAAAAAGACTGCTTTGAACAAGGCCGTACAATGACCATGAATCAGCAGAGTCCATCTGTCAAGAGGAAGTGAAGAAATTATACCCCAGCTTCCATCTCCCATTGGTCAAAGTCTCCCCAATGAGGCATTAATTCCTTCATACTTCCAGGCTGCACAGGTGTGGATGCCAACAAGGTCCCTCAGTGTCTCACACCTCAGATTCCACAAGGGATCCTGGGGCATGCAATGAAGTGCAGTAGGATGTGCACTGAAGTTGGACAGAGTCTATCCGGATGTGGTCACCACAGAGGCAGTTGAGGCTGGACTATATGCCCCAGAGCCATAGAGATGGGGAAGCTAAGAGGATCTGAACAGGACTGATACATGCACAAAAATGTCCATCTCAGTGTGGATTCCAATCAAAAAGCACAACTTTTGCAGTTAAATCATCTTCTCTGTGAATCCTAACTCTACTCCTCACTAGTTGTAGGACTTAGGGCAAACTAATTTCTCAGCACCTAGATTTCCACATCTATTAAATGGAAATAATACCTACCACATAGGAATGTTTCAAGGTTTGAATGAGATAATCTGTGTAACACATGTGGACTAGAACTAAACTTAGCAAAACTAAATTCCCCTCTCCCTATAATAATAAATTGAAAATAACATACATTTCCAACCATAGAGGAATGGTTAAGTAAATCATGAAGCAGCCAGGTAATGGATCTTCTCTGTGCATCCTTTAAAAATGACAGTGGGGACTACCCTGATGACACAGCGGTTAAGAATCCTTGCTCCCAATAATGCAGGGGGCCCGGGTTCGATCCCTGGTCAGGGCACTAGATCCCACATGCATGTCGCAACTAAGAGTTCTCATGCCCCAACTAAGAGCCCGCCTGCCGCAACTAAGGAGCCCGCCTGCCGCAACAAAGACCCAGCGCAATCAAATAAATAAATAAATATATTTTTTAAATGACAAAGAATATGTGGGAAAATGGAAAATGGCTTATGTATCGAGGAAAGGCACAATACAAAGTTGTGTGAGTACAATGCAGGAGGAGGGTGTTGTATGCACACAACATACTATGTGCAAATACTTAGCAACATGAACATGTGGCATTTCTTGGGGAAAGATTTGAAAACACTAATGAGTAATGCTACTAATGACTAATGTGTTTGGAAAATACTAATGTGTAATGTTAGTCAATACCATTCACTCTTTTTCCTTGTTAACAGAATTCCAAATTTGTTCAGAGTGGCAATGTGCCCATCACCAAAGGATCAATCATGATTTGTTTCAACCAGTCTGCAAACTCTTTCTCTCCAAATTCCCAACCACCCTAGCAACTGAAGAAGGCCATGTGATATGCTTCTGGAAAAAAAAATGGTCTAATGGAAAATCTGCTCTATGGAGTTTAGGAAAGCTTTGTTTTCCTGATAAAAAAAAAGAAGAGTAATATGGCAGGTGCTGTCCCTTCCCCTTTCTTTCCTTGGATGTAGATGTAAAGTCTGCGACTACAGCAACCATCCTGTGAACATGAGGTGACCAGCATGAAAGGAGGGTCCAGAAATTCAGCCCTGTCATTTTTGAGCCACTAAATCAACATCAAAAACTACTTTCAATCTCTATACATTTATTTGTTTAAACCTCTACAGTCAGGTGTTCTGTTACTTGTAACCAAACCAACTGATATAAGACACTGTGCTAGTCAATTTACATTCCTATATCATTGATTTTTACAGTAGACATTTAAGGTATGTTTTATCAATATAATTCCCAGTTACAAATAAGTAAACTGAGAACCTAAGTGACTTATCCAAGGTCATCGCACTATTACATCTCCAAACCAGAATTCATACCCAATCCTTACCTTAGAGTCTTTTCCACAGCCCCCAAAGAACATAGTTGTGTACAGAGTACAAGGGAGGTTATAAGGCAGAGAAGCCATGAGGCTGGTAAGAGGCACCGAGTCCAGGTTAGAAATGGTGTTGTGTGCCATGCTAGGGGTTTTGACTTTATTGTATGGGTGAAGAGAGCAGCAATATGTCAAGACCTACTCTTCAGCAAACATCGCTGCCATGTTCCCAAGGCATTGTGCATGATAGAGCTCAATAAATAATAAATGAATCCACCCATCAATCAATAAACCAATAAATAATCGGATAAAATTCTCCATGTACACATGGAGAATGAATCAGAGTAGACAAGGTTAGAGGCAAGAAGACCATTTAGGGGATCATTGCAATACCTATTCCACATGAGAGATGTTAAGTAATGAACTATGGCAGTGTCTATAGGACAGGAGAGGGGAACAAATTCAAGATCAATTCAGAAAACAGAATTGATAGGGTCACAATTCTCACATGGCTACCGGCTTGTCTTCTTAAAAGAATATTCTTAAAAGAATATTTTTATTAAGGCACTTGGCTGACCAAAAACCTGGTTTCCCACTACTTGCAGATAGATTACATCCTAAAGTTTGCCACCTGGCGTTCATGGCCCTTCATTAGATTCTAGCTCTAAATCTTCAGAGTAACTATTCATCAAAAACTGTTGAATAGAAAGACAAGTTAATTAATTATTTAATTTGCATAACATTTAATCATGTACAAATACCTTCATCTACATTATTTATTTGTTTGAGTCCTCCCTCATTTGCTATTAATTGTTTCCCAACAACCATGTGAGTTAAGCAGAGGCAGGACTGGGCAGTTACAAGTTGCATGGTCTTACAGATGAAGAAACCAAGATTCAGAAACACCAAGTGTGAAGTTGACCCTCTGGTCAGACCCTCCCCATCTGCTGCCTCTGTACTCAAAATGAATCCTATACTGCAACTTGACCCCAAGGTCATGGTCAACTTACTCAGCTCATTGGCCCCAGAACAGAGGGCATGCCTGGTATCCACTGACTCTGTCCAAACCTCAGATGAACTCATGATCAAATCCCACACCCAGAAAGGTTTCTGAGCAAGAAAACTGAAGTCATCACTCTTAACCCAGAAATTGGTTTACAGATCTCTGTCCCACACAGATGGGTCATAAACTGCTCTGTTGAACACTCTGTCAAATACGAAACTTCTGAGAGCTTTTCAATGGGCAAAGACGGTTCTAAATCTTTCACAAATCTTCTCCTAATGATTGCTGTGGCAAATGTTTTCCCTCTGGCTGGACTGTATGTCAATATCTAGAGTTTCTGACTAACCATATCCTCAAGTCCATTCTCTAGTAGGTCTGTGTCTTTATTCCTGGCTTACCCCTAGGTTCTTCATGACTTTTTTTCCCTTAAATTCCATATATATGTGTTAGCATACGGTATTTGTCTTTCTCTTTCTGACTTACTTCACTCTGTGTGACAGACTCTAGGTCTATCCACCTCATTACAAATAGCTCAATTTCGTTTCTTTTTATGGCTGAGTAATATTCCATTGTTTGAGGCCACCCACTGAGGTCCTTGGAGAAGAGCTTCAAGTGAGTATTAATTTCCCTTATGTCTGTAGCCCCCAGAGGTTCTATCTTCTCTCACTAGCCTGTACCTGCCTTTAACATTTTGTTTAAAATCTTAGCTGAATTCTTACAAATATCCAGAAGCATCTGCCCCAGGTAAGCCAGTGCATATGTCCTATCTCTCCTTCCTTATTATTCAAGTCAGTTGGTTTTCCTACAGCTTCAAGTCTCTGGTAGATTCAAAGAAAGTCGTGAATCTGTAGGTTTTCAAGTGTTGTTTTGGTTATAAGTGTAGAAATTATTCTCTTTTCAGCTCTCTACATCACAAACAGGAGCCAGAGTTCCTGATGTGGATTATTTTAAAATTATAAGACACTGTGTTCAACTTTATAGTAATAAATTTCAAAATGTATTTATTTCTGCAAATCTTGCTTTCAACTTAAAATTATAAAATATTTTGCTATTATTATGAATGATTGGAGATAGGTAACTGGTTTTTTTTCTTTTTTCTTTCTTTTTTTTTTTTTTTTTTTTTGATAACCTGAACTCAGTGGGACACAAACCTAAATTTTGTTTCTTTCCAATCACTGCAACCTTCAACTCTGCCTTGTCTGTTTCTCTTATCAACACCCTGATGACATTGAGGGCAAAACCTATAGCTTTCTGGTCAGTTTTAGATAATTTTTTTTTTTTTCGGTACGCAGGCCTCTCACTGTTGTGGCCTCTTCCGTTGCGGAGCACAGGCTTCGGACGCGCAGGCTCAGTGGCCATGGCGCACGGGCCTAACCGCTCCGCGGCATGTGGGATCTTCCCGGACCGGGGCACGAACCCATGTCCCCTGCATCGGCAGGCGGACTCTCAACCACTACGCCACCAGGGTAGCCCTAGATAATTTTTTTAAGTCCAATCCTATTTAAAACTTTAGGTTCTTATCATCCTACCCATCTCCCCATCTGCTCTCTTGGCTGTACTGACTGGGCAGCCATGTCCTCTGCAGAACAGGCACCTGGCTGGTTCTCAGGGGAGACCACCACAAGTTCTTCAGAAGGTAGTCTCCATTGTACAGTTGTCCAATGTGGGAAATCAACCCTAGCCTGCCCTCTTCTGAGTCAGGCTCAGCCTCTGCCTCGTGGTACTTCCCCGAAAGCTTCTCACTGTCAGACCTCCACTCTTAGCTTAGAGGCATGGGGCTGATGAATTCTTAAATGTTTAGTCTTCTGCTCAGTGGTATAGTTGACACACCAAGTGAATGATTTTGTTAACACTCCCATCCTCTACAGGACAAAATTATTTTCAGCAATAAACATGAAATGAAACAAATAATCATAGCCAGGAAAAAAATGCCAGAGAGAAAAATGGTCATTGAACTGCGTATATACAATCATGCCTATAAAAAATGAAATAAAATAAATATTAAAGCACAAAAAGTTCAAATGTAAGAGATTACTTCTTTTTAGTTAATCTAGTTTTAAAAAGAAAAACTTGTCCCTACATATTGGCCTGTCACAGTAATGAATAATATCATTATGGTTTCCATCTTCAAGGCTTAATATCTGCACGTTTGTCAATGACTTCTAAAAATTGATGTTCTTTTCATGTTCACATTCAATAGACAGTATAGCCAGACTTATCGTGTTATTTTGCTTGTAGTTGATAAAAGAACACCCTTTATAAATTTTAATGTCAAAAAAGTTTCTTTCACATGAAGCAAGAGATATACAAATAGGAAAAATCTTAAGTATAAGTTAGACAGAGATTCATTAAAAATCCAATTTCACAATAAATTCCAGAAATCAAAATAATGTCCGTGTCTTTTTTTCTTTGGGACTGACTCTGGAGACATTCAGATGGAAAATTTTCACTAAAATGTTATCACCAGAAAATTCAACATAAAGGTCTATTGCATTTGGTAAAATCTTCTGAAGTTTTTCTTCTTCTGCAAAGATCAGAAAAAATGGCTGATAATAACAAACAGAGACACTATTTGACCCACTGCTTTAGAAAGATTGCCTGCTTTTTGGTGAAAATAATTGCCCTTTTGGCTTCTCCTGGCAGTGAGGACCAACATCTTTTGTCATTTCTCCGGACATTCATATAATGATAGAATTGAAGTCACTCAGGTCCTATTTCTTTGTCTTTACAATCACTGTGCTGCACTTATAACGTGTTTCTAATCCACTGTATAGTTGTAGATACGTATAGTACAGGAATGGAGATACCAATTGTTCCTGGAAAAAGCTCAAATGATTCAGAATCCTTATGAACTTACTCTCCAAAGAGTATCTGTATCTGAGTCCATGGGCAAGGAGTGGGGAGGGCCATGTGCCACTGGGAGTTGTTCGAACTAACTTCCATGTAGATTACAATGTTTAATAAATAAGTAATAAATATGTGCAAAGGTGAGGCATAGAGTAAGTCCCCTACATACGAACGAGTTCTGTTCTGACAGCGTGTTCATAAGTCCAATCTGTTCATAAGTCCAACAAAGTTAGACTAGGTCCTCAACTAATACAGTCAGCTATATTGTACTGTACTGTAATAGGTTTATAATACTTTTCACACAAATAATACATAAAAACAAACACACACAAATAATAAAGAAAACATTTTGACCCTTACAGTGCAGTACCTTGAAAAGTACAGTAGTACAGTACAAGAGCTGGCATCCAGGGGCTGGCATCGAGTGAACAGGCAAGAAGAGTTACTGACTGGAGGAGGGAGAGGAGGTGGGAGATGGTAGAGCTGAAGGATCGTCAGCCAACAGGAGACGGAGGGCAAGCTGCAATGTCACTCACACCTGACGTAGATGGCAAAGGTTCCTTGCTGGAACCAGTTGCACATTCCTCCTCAAGGGCTATGGATAATATTCTGAGCCATATCCTGTGAGCTGCCTTATAGCTACTGAAACCCTCACCAGGTGGAAGACGTTAACTGTGTGATGACCAGACTGTAGCCATGACACAAGCTGCCACAATTCCGAGAACTGGCCTCAAGGAAATGGGAACAAATCAACCCTGGAACTGAAGATTAACTGTACCTAAAACAATCAAGATGACACTGATCAGACCACGATAACCAAGTTCAAGATGACTGTCAGAGCTGCCTGTGCTGTTTCTGCATGTGGCCCACCTCCTTCCGTCTACAAAAGCTGTTGCCCACTGATTGTCAGGGGTGGGGAGTCGGCCTTCGGACAGGAGTCCGCCCTCCCACCCAGGTTGCCGGCATCCAAAACAAAGCAAACTTTCCTTTCACCAACTTTGCCTCTTTATTGGCTTTTGAGCAGCGAGCAACCAGACCCCACTTTCAGTTGCAGTAGGAGGTAGGTTCCCTATCCCACTAAAATGTCCACATAAGATGCCAGGTAGAAAAAAGAAAAGGACGGCCATTGTGAGGACATAAACCCAGAAATCAGGCCAGCTGGCAGGGCAGATGAGAGGAATGAGGTAACTCTACCAGAGCACATTAGCAGGGGGTTGATGAGAGGAGACCAACAGAAAAGATTCTGGTCTCAGAAGCCGGCTCAGTTGAGCCCATTATGTGTCTTCTTATAAACAGGTCCTTTTTAAAAAACCCAACAGACCGTAAATAATTATGTACAAACTCAATTTCCACTTCAATGAGTCTGTGTTAAGCAAGGTCTGATGAAGAAAAACTGAGTCACTTAAATTGCTGTTTCCATAACCAGTACTGAGTATCATATTTAAATTTGTAGAAACAGTGATTAGGGCACAGAGGGTCATCATTTCAAACACAGCATCCTTCTCCTGTGTTGTATTAAACACCTCTTCTAGCTGTTTGCCTGAATGTGTGGTCCTGATTCATCTTCTAATTGTTGTCAAGATACAGTTCAGTGGTGGAGGTTAAAAAAAACAAAATGTCTAAATCAGCAGAGAAATGAACATGTGTGCTCCTTCCCTTTCAGTTCATCTTTTTAAGGCTGTTTGGCATTCATCATTGGCAAGATTTTCATACTGGCTGGTGGCATCACAGGTAATGTTCATCTAGCCCACACTGTCACAAGCAGCATCTCTCTGTTTATGGTCAGTACCCACAACTGACAGGTAGCTGTACCATAGTGGACATGAAGTATTTTAATACCGGCTGATAGAGCCTTTGGGGCAATTGGCCCTTCTTTCATAATAAGTCATGAAACAGGGATTTGGAAGTGACCTTCCAGGGCCTACTCTAATTTCACAGGTGTTAAAAAAGAGAGGCCAGAGAAAGAAAAGGATTTCTTCAAAGATGTGCAGCAACTCAGTGTCTTTCTGGTTTCCCTTCCTGGTCCAAGATGGGAAAGGAATGAAAATACTATACAATAAGCAGCACCTGGAACAGCTCTGTTCCAGTAGCCACATTTTTTAGAAGTTCAAAAAAGGCAGGTAAGATAAGTACTACTAATATATATTTTTATTTAACTCAGTAGATCCAAAATATTATCATTTCGACATGTAATCAATAGAAAAAATTAATATGAGGTATTTTACTTTCTTTCCTTTATACTATTTTTACGGCACACCTTAATTGGGAGTGTGGCTAGTGACTACTGTATTGGACAGCATAGAAGCTGTTTTATTTTTGCGTCTGTGAAGTTCCTTCTCTAATTAGAAAATGAGTTCTCAAAACATCTTTAAGAGTTGGCAGAATGAGAAAAATTAATCAACCAATTAGAAATTTAAGGTTAAGCCTTTGGAAGAATTTCACTGCCTTGCAATGTCTTTCCAGGGAAGACGAGTACATTTCCCACTTTGGCGATTTCAAGGAACAATCGAGCTCCACAGATAGTCTTTGATGCCGGCTGTGCTGGGCTCTAGGGAAGCCCCATCAACAAGACAGGCTTTCCCTGCCCTCCAAGTTCTTGCCCCTCAGCAGAGGAGTGCTCTGTGCTGGGAGGGTCACCAAGGGCTGAGGGTGGATGAACACCACATCTATTCTAGCATTGCTTTGTGAGAAGCCTGTGGCCACATGAAAAAAAATAGTACGAAGTGTTGGAATTGAGAGTGCTAAGAAAGCACTCCTCTTCCCTGTAGAGCTGAACCAACTGAGAGATGCCACAGAATTCAGATGAGCACCACTGTGTCAGTCTGACGGCTGCTAGTTAAACCCATGGATAAAACGGGCTTTCTTCTCCCTCCCTGTGGATTAAATGCCCTCCTAGTCATAAAGAGAATATCTGGACAACTCTTAGCGGGCTTATCACGTGGAGGAGGATGCATGCCAGAATGCCTGCAGCCTGCCAGGAGAAAGAGGGCCAAGGAGAGGGGAAAGTGGGCTCTGCAGAATCAGTGCCCTTTTCTAGTCTCACCGTCAGATGAGTCATCCCACCTCCCCTGGGATGGTAAGGGTGGTGTTTTCTCCCCAACCCCTCCATAACTCAGGATCCCCAGGGAAGAGGCTGGTCAGGAACTCCTGGTGTGGAAATGTCAGTTCCTCTTACACACGTGTTCTGTGGCCTTAACGCTGAAGCACGTGGTCAGCCAGGAGTGCTATCATCCCCTGTGAGGTGGGACAGAAGAGACCAGCCTTTCATCGGGACAGGCCCTCTCCTGCTTTGTGTGCATCACACTGCGGACACAAACCTCTCTTCCGGGACTGGTGATGAGCTGTTCAGCTTTAGGCCCCAGAGAACCCTGGAATGGAGCCCAACAACACATTAACTACAGGCCACCCTGAACTTTAGGCCAAAAATACACTCACTAGTCTAGCTCCAATTTTGAATTATGCCAAGTCACACTGTCTAGAACAGGCTACTTGGAGACAAAACAACAAGTACGAGTGACAATACAGAATTTCTCCAAGAATTACAATGCCAGTCCCATAGATAATGCCCTAGCTGGAACTATTCTGAACCCCTTCTCATTTCTTATTTCCTGAGAAAAATTGAAGTCCAAAAATTTAAGTTCGCTTCCCTTGTAACTTGAAGTTTGTGCAAATTCTCACAAATTTTTCTCTTCCTGGTCCCTCAATCTGACATTTCCAGCCATGGTGGTTTCACCCAGAGTCTGGGTGGAGAGAAGTTTCTTTCAGCATCTTGAAGTCTGGGTTCTCTATTTTTGGAGTGGTTGAAGCTCTTGTAGGTGCAACATTTTAGACTCCAAGTGTCCATAGGATACAGAAAACTATCACAGCACCAGCCCTCAACCATAGTCACCCTCAGACCCTAGAGCAGTTACCCCAGGGAACCATGCCCAATGGCACCCAGACCCACTTTGCTATTGTCGGCAAATGATCAAGTAGAGATGTAGTGGCCTCTTGGATAAACTGAAAAATCACAAGAGGAAAGTGAAATCCTTCTTTGTTTCAGCCCTGCCAAGGATGCTGGCCCGTCTACACTGGCTGTCTAGAATTCCCCATCAATGAGCATTCACTCAAGTGGAAGGAATCCCTCATTAAGGGTGTAATTGTGCTCCCAAGTCCTTCCCTTCCCAAACCAGGCAGAAGGCCAACTGTCCCTCAGCCCTGGGGCTTCCCCTAGAACCCTGAATAGAGGCAATGCCCTCTGCTACATGCTCTACCCTGAATCGTGCCTTTCCAGCTTTTAATTTCCCATGCCTTGGTTAAGCTTCTCAATTTCAATGGGAGTATAACCATTCCTTTCCACCAACCTTTTCCCTGTTCCAGCAGGGTTTAATTTCTCCTGGCTACCAGTCCCTTAACCAGAGCTAAGAAAGAGGATGAAGGTGGAAAACAAGCAAAAATACATTTACCTTCTACCCCTCAATGATCAGCAGTACATAAATTGTAAAAGCTAGAAATCAGAGCACGCGCACTTGAGCCTTATGCCCCAGGGACCAGAGTAAAAACACCATGAAGGGTCTTACCCCTACTCTGCAATCTAGGAGGAAGCAAAGTCCTTGCCCTCTCCATGTGGGACTCTGAAGTTCCCAAGGACTGAAGCTGCTTTTTCAGAGGCAATTCCCTAAGAAAAATCTTCCCGGGACTCTCTACCTCGGCCTGAGACTAGACTTCTGCATGCTAAGAGGAGGTTCCAGGCCAGCCCATCTTGCCTTAAGATGGACACAAGGCAGAGCATTGCTTGGGTGAGCAACTGATCCACGAGGTTCACTTGTAATAAAGAAGTTTGTTTAGCCGGCATCTATTTAAGGCGACTACACACGTACAAACATCAGTCATGATGTAAGCCCGTTGCAGATCACAAATAGCAAACAGTCTAACTAAACCTTTCAACTCAGCTGCACCAGTCAAATCTTGCCATGTACGATTGTGGTCACTGACTTTTTTGTTACGTGTCTATTTTATATACATTTTTATTGAAGTATAGTTAATGTGCAACATTATGTTAGGTTCAGGTGCACAACATAGTAATCCAACAATCAAATACATAACAAAATGATCACCACAACAAGTCCAGTAACCATCTGTCACCACACAAAATTATTACAGTATGATTGCCTATATTCCTTGTGCTATGTATTACATTCCTGTGACTTATTATTTTATAACTGGAAATTTGTATCTCTTTTTTTAAATTAATTTTTATTGGAGTACAGTTGCTTTACAATGTTGTGTTAGCTTCTACTGTACTGCAAAATGAATCAGCTATACATGTACATATATCCCCTGCTTTTCGGATTTCCTTCCCATTTAGGTCACTGCAGAGCACTGAGTAGAGTTCCCTGTGGTCACTGACTTTTGACAGCTTCTTGTTAGGGGCCCCCAGTCAGTCCATCATATGGTGAAGATTCAGGGTGCTAGTTAATCACACCTCTCTCCATTCCACATTGTGAGAGACAGACACAGAAATTTTATTGCTGGTACAGTTGGATAAAATTAGAAAATGGGACTTGGACCCAAGGGCAAAGTGCTCTTTTTTCCCCTCCAGCTGCAAGCAGAGTATCTGAATATCTGAATAATATCCTCAGGTCTCTCCGCCATCCCCAACCCCACCACGCCCCCACAGGGGCAAAGCCTGCCTCTGGTTACTTATCACGTGTAGGAGGCAGAGAAGAAGAGAGAAGGCAGTGATAGAAAGATTCTAAAATAGAGAGAGCTATGGAGAAGGTCAGGCAACGACACACCTGTGCGGTGGCACTTTTCCAAACCTCACCTATTAGGCAGGTCACCCCTCCCACGGGAAGAGCAAAGAAGGAGTGGAGAGAAAAGCAGACGCCACCTCCCAGCGTTCTCAGGGGGTAAGTTCCCATTTTTCCGCCTGGCAGTACGCGGGGTGGGGGGGGGGCGGGATATGACATGGATGATTCCACCTGCAAAAATATAGGAATAATTTGCTCTGATACAACTGTTCAGTAATTAGTAAAATTTCGCCCCAAAATCGCTGTTAAGACCCCAGAGAAGCTAACTGATTTATTCAAGGTAATGCAATAAAGCTAACCTGACATCCCAGACCTTTTATCCTGGGACCAAGTATGTTAATTTATTTCTTTCTTAAGCTAACAATTACTAATCACTCATCATATGCCAAGCATATGGTATCTATCACGCTTAATCTACATAAGAATCTTATGAGGTGGGGTCTATTTTATGGCCATATTATAGATATAGAAATCTGGGCACAGAAAGGTTAAATAACTTCCCCAAGGTCACACAGCTAGTAAAAACAAAAAACACAAAGTCAGGCTTCAGACTCAGATAGTCTGGCTCCTGGGTCTGTGCACTAACTGTACTGCTACAGTCAGGCAGGAGCCTGCTCCCAGAATCTAGACCCATGATTCAATCACTCTTCTCCCCCGTTCCTGCCTTGTGGGAGATGCATGCTCAGGCATGGAATGGACCTGGTAGGATTGTCAGGGGGCTCTCTCCCATCTGCCCAGGAGGAGGCTGACCTCCTTATCTCCTCCTACATTCACAAAAACAGCCCCAGACAGTTACTTGGTTAGAGGTAGAGTGGTTAGCAAGACATTGTCCCTGCTCTGTGGAACTCACAGTCTTCTCAGGAAGACCAGCATTGAAAATAGATTATTACAAGACCATGTGGTATGTGCTCGAGCAGAGGGTGTGTACAAGATCCATGAGGGTACAGAGGAGAATGTGATTAACTTCTGTATCAGGACACACATGACACCTTCGAGCTGGGTCATTGGAAGAGAGACTAATAAAGGGACTACCTGCAAGGGCGAAGCTGGGGATTAGGTACAAAGCCTGGGACTTGCAACCGCCAGAAGCCATCACCACCCCTAAGTCTGCTGGACAGCCCTCTAGACGCATGTCCCCTCTCCAGATTCCAGAAACTACACATCATCTCCAGGAAAGGTGATATTGTAAAAACGAATTCTGCCATATAGCAGAATCGCCAAATTCCCAGTTCCCTGAAAGATATAGATAAAGGCCTGACACACATTTCTAAGCTGTTGTTACGGGAAGCAGACCTCCACCCGACGAAAACTGCTGACCACAAGAACATAGACCCTACACTGTTTGAAGCCAGAAGGTTGATGATTCTTGAAACTTCACCTTGATGCCAACCAATCCGAGAACTGTCCAAGAGCTGATCACGCCCTACTCTTTGAACACTATAAAACTGCTCCCTACCCACTCCAGGGTGGGTCACACAGTCTTGAAGGCATTAGCCCACTAAGGCATTGAAGTCTTAGCCCACTGTGGCTCCCTTTGCCTGGCAAAGCAATAAAAGCTACTCTTTTCAGGGACTTCCATGGTGGCACAGTGGTTAAGAATCCGCCTGCCAATGCAGGGGACACAGGTTTGAGCCCTGGTCCAGGAAGATCCCACATGCTGCGGAGCAACTAAGCCTGTGCACCACAACTACTGAGCCTGCGCTCTAGAGCCCGCAAGCCACAACTACTGAGCTCATGCCCCACAACTACTGAATCCCGCTCGCCTAGAGCCTGTGCTCCACAACAAGAGAAGCCACCACAATGAGAAGCCCGCGCGCCACAACGAAGAGTAGCCCCCGCTCACCGCGACTAGAGAAAGCCCGCGCACGTCGACAAGGACCCAATGCAGCCATAAATAAATAAATATATAAATAAATAAATTTATTTTTTAAAGAAGCTACTCTTTTCTACTTCAAAAAAAAAAAAAAAACACAATTTCTGTGGACAACTCACTGGATCCCTGTTACTGGATCCCTGTTGCTCTCCACTGAGAGGAGCATACTGGCAGTTTTTCAAGACTGCTCTTGGCTGTTGGATATATTTTGCTGAGTATGACTTTGACTTATACTGAGCCACTTGAAGCCCCAGCTCTTATGTGGGTTACATGTTTACAGAGATTCATAAAATCGTGCATTCTGTAGGAAGGTTGGTGGAGGCAGAGGATAGAGGCAGAAGACATAGAGAACAGAGCTTGCTGGAAATCTGGTTAGAACCAGATTGAGAGTATTCTTGTAGTCTGTGGAATGCCTGCTAGGAAAATGCAGAGAGAGAATCCTGGGTCCAATGCAAGACGTGAGAGCTGAACCAGGAGGTGGGGAGAGACAAGTCCTAGACCGGGGAGAAAAGCAGGAAGGTTGATTGACCCAGGCAACCATCTACAAGAATTGAAGGGCTAGAAAGCTGGTGGTCAAGGTGAGGGCTGACTAGAGATTGCTGTGTCTCCCTGAATGAGCGTGCAGCTGAAGTGTTTTGCTGACCTAGGATTAATTCTGAAAAGGCAGAACCTCTAACTGGCATGAGACTCCTCCAGACTCTCTCATTAAGGTCACCTTGCAGTCCTGGGCAAGCTGGAAGATGAAGCCCAATCACAAAATGTACTTGCCAAAGTCAAGCCGTCTGAGTTTGAGTTGGATGGCTGGGCTTATGTTTAGAGGCCTGCTTCCCTGGCTTTGAGGATTTCTATCGTGGAGTAGGAGAGAAGGGAGTGATAAAGAAAGGCAGCAGCAGTGGAAAAGCAGAGAGTAACTCCATCAACAACAGCAGTGGTCCTGGCCCTAGTCTCTCTTTGCAGGCAGAGGAAACAGGATACAAAGTAGCCAACCATGGAGGGTTATCAAATACCCAAGGACAAGCTGACAAGGCCAGTGACAGTAGGAAATCTCGGGAGGGTCTGATGGGACACCCTGTTTTCCAACCCATACCCTCTGCTCTCACATATTTAGATGCCTGTGCAAAAGGCATGAGTGAATTTAGAGACACGTCCCTTGGCTCGATGGGCAATCAGGATCAAATGTTAATATAATAACTATCCTTATCACAGATGATCGCTAAATCTAGGGTCCTTTTAAAGGAAAAATCAAATATGGATATTTGAGGCTGAATGGATATATTTTTAATTAAACCACATACCCAAGTATATCAAGCGTTGGAAAAGTGGTTCTGTTACACTGAGGTTTCTGTTATTCACTGAGAATTTAATGAGCCTCTGTCTGAAATAACATCACTGAGAATGCTTGCAAATCATGTTTGCTAAGCATCAACAGCTGAATTTTCAGTACACCTCACTCAGAGATTAGCATAGTGCCTTGAGAGTAATTAAACATCATTACTTTAGAACCAAAATGTCCCACACAGTGGGTAAAATAACTGATATGTAATTGTCTAGACATCTCTTTAAACAAAAGAATTCCTAGCTTCAAATGGAGATGGGTGATGGAATGGACAGACTATTATATTGGTTTTGTTTTTCTACACAAACCTGGAAAACCACAGTGGTGGTTTTCATAGTTTTAGTGTTATGTTTTCCACTAAGAATAGGAAATTTTTTCATGTTGACTTGCGAAGCTCAAATTTCCTCTTTAATATCTTCATCTCTCTTACTGCAAAGTTAGTGTTTACTGGTACTACCTGCTTACGCATGTTGAAGCCCTGAGAACCCAGCCTGCCAAGACTCCTGGCCCCAATCACTCACATGCACATGCACACACACACTCCAAGCCTTACAGCAGCATTACTGATATTTGGGGCTGGATAATTCTTTGTTGTGGGGGACTGTCTTGTCCATTGTAAGCTGTTTAGCAGCATCCCTAACCTCTACCCACTATCTCTGCCTGTGATACCTTCCCCATGTTATGGGAACCAAAAATGTCTGCAGAATTGTCAAATGTCCCCTAAGGACACCACTGACTAGACAATCAAGGTCTGTAGCAGAGCCCTACCTCTTTTAAAAGTGAATGTGAAGAAGATGTGGTACATATATACAATGGAATATTACTCAGCCATAAAAAGGAACGAAACTGTGCCATTTGCAGAGACGTGGATGGACCTAGAGACTGTCATACAGAGTGCAGTAAGTCAGAAAGAGAAAAACAAATACCGTTTAATATTGCTTATATATTGAATCTAGAAAAATGGTACAGATGAACTTATTTGCAAAGCAGACAGATATAGAGAACAAATGTATGGTTACCGAGGAGGGAAGGAGGGGGTGGGATGAACTGGGAGAATGGGATTGATATATATACACTACTATGTATAAAATAGATGACTAATGAGGACTGACTGTATAGCACAGGGAACTCTACTCAGTGGTCTGTGGTGACCTAAATGGGAAGGGAATCCAAAAAAGAGGGGATATATGTATATGTATAGCTGATTCACTGTGCTGTACACTAGAAACTAACACAACATTGTAAAGCAACTATACTCCAATAAAAATTAATTTAAAAAATAAAGAAATAAAAATAAAAGAGGGGAAAAAACAAAATTAATGTGAGATCAAGGGCCTAACTTATGGGAAGAACTTGGCAAACATTTGCTCTGTGCCCTAAAATGGGCTGCCAGTCTGGGCACCAGCAATGACACATAACAACCTACACAAATGGCACGAGGAGATTGCTGAACTGGTTTCAGAGCTACTCTGTTTTACTCCATTGTGATTGAACTGTTCAGAGAAAAGTACAGCTCTGTTAAGGAGTGTCTGACAGAAGACAGATGTTAAACAAATGAAGATAGCAAGTAACTGACCAACATAAAGCAGTCATAGATTTTTTTAAAGGAAAAGGATTTAAAACAATTAATAGCTTATGAAGGTTGGTGATTGGCTGATGGTGATGTATATCCCTATATGATTCCCAAACATTTTTGAGACTATGAATGTGGTTCTTTTGAGATTTGTTCTGGATGGACAGAAACCATGGCAAGTTTTTGTCCGGAAGAACGTCAGGTAGCATGTTCTTTTTTTCTCTCTGTTTCTGGTGGGGCAAGAAAGACAAATGAGGAGTGAAGGTACCACAGTGATGCAGTTTAAGGCCTTTCCCAGAAGAGACAGAATGGGGCAAAGGGAATTAACATTTATTTAGAGTCTGTTCTGTACTAAAAACTTCACTTGCATGGTAACCTCATTTTAGGGTTATCTTGTCCTTTGAGACTTAGATAAAATTGACTCAAAGTCTCTCTTTCAGGCCCTTAGGGGAATCCAATCCCTCTCTTAAGATTTCTGTGAATTTCCTAATTATTAGAGAAATGGAAATCAAAACTACAATGAGGTATCACCTCATACTGGTCAGAATGGCCATTATTAAAAAGTCTACAAATAACAAGTGCTGGAGAGAATGTGGAGAAAAGGAAACCCTCCTACACTGTTGGTGGGAATATAAGTCAGTACAGCCACTATGGAAAACAGTATGGAGATTCCTCAGAAAACTAAAAATAGAATTACCATATATGATCCAGCAATCCTACTCCTGGGAATATACCCAGACAAAACTATTGTATAATTCAAACAGATACATGCACGCCTATGTTCATAGCAGCACGGTTTACAATAGCCAAAACATGGGAACAACCTAAATGTCCATCAACAGATGAATGGACAAAGAAGATGTGGTACATATATACAATGTAATATTACTCAGCCATAAAAAAGAACAAAATAATGCCATTTGCAGCAATATGGACGCAACTAGAGATCAACATACTAAGTGAAGTAAGTCAGAAAGAGAAAGACAAATAGCATGTGATATCACTTATATGTGGAATCTAAAATATGGCACAAATGAACCTATCTACAAAACAGAAACAGACTTACAGACATAGAGAACAGACTTGTGGTTGCCAAGGGGGTGGGGATGGGGGAGGGATAGATTGAGAGTTTGGGGTTAGCAGTTCAAATTATTATATACAGAATGGATCAACAACAAGGTCCTACTGTATAGCACAGGGAACTATATTCAATATCCTGTGATAAACCATAATGGAAAAGAATATAAAAAAAGAATGTCTGTATGTGTATAACTGGGCCCCTTTGCTGTACAGCAGAGATGGGCACAGCATTGGAAATCAACTCTACTTCAAGTTTAAAAAATAAAATAAAAAGATTTCTGTGAATTCCTGCAGCCTTGCATTCTCATTGGCCACCTTTACTCAAATGCCCTGCTCCTCTGGCTTTCTCTGTATCACTCACATCTCACTCTATTTGTTTTTTCCTTCAAATGCCGAACAGTCTCTTCCCTTGACTTTCTCAAAATATCTGCTTCTTTCTTTCTTTCTTACTTACTTTCTTTCCTTCTAAATGTGTCTGTCTTTTAGTCTTTCAAATTGACCATTTATTATGCACCAGGCAACTCTGATAGGTCCTGGGGATAAAAAGATGAGTAAAATCAGACATTGAACTCAGAGAAGAGGGACAAAAATCAAATAAAGGGGGCTTCCCTGGTGGCGCAGTGGTTGAGAGTCCGCCTGATGATGCAGGCCACACGGGTTCGTGCCCCAGTCCGGGAAGATCCCACATGCCGCGGAGCGGCTGGGCCCGTGAGCCATGGCCGCTGAGCCTGCGCGTCCGGAGCCTGTGCTCCGCAACGGGAGAGGCCACAGCAGTGAGAGGCCCGCGTACCGCAAAAAAAAAAAAAAAAAAAAACGAACAACAAAGGAACAATCCATGAGGCTTGAAAGCATTTCATAACCCGGAGAGTCAGGGAAGACTTCGCTGGGTGAATGACATCCCTAAATTCTGAGGGATGAATAGGAAGAGGCAGAAGAGAATTCAGGCAGAGGGAAGGGCATATCGTAAAACGCTACAGCAGGAAGGAGCCAAGGAAACAAAAGAATGCCAAGTAGATGGGATGCAGAAAGGTAGGATAAGTGTAAGGAGAGATGGGGAAGAGATGTAGGAGGACCAGGACATGCAGGCCAGGATAAAACTCTATGTGATCTTTAACCGGATAGCAGAGAGAAGACACTAAAGTATTTTCAGTGTTGGTGGAAAGGAGAGCCTGGCGATGGGATGACAAAGTGTTGAAAGGCATGGTTAGATGTGAATTTCTCTTAGTGAGATATAACTTACCTATAGAAAAAAATGCATACGGACCGATGAAATGTAAATGTAAACACCAGTATAATCAATATCCAAATGAGATATAGAGCAATTCATCTCCCCAGAGACCACTGCTTAAACTCATCAACCTCCTGATCCTTTCCCCACAATTACCACTGTTCTGAAATCCTTCACCATAGACTAGTTTTGCCTGCTCTTATAATTCATATAAATGGAATATACTCTTTTGTATGGGGCTGCTGTGTAAACAGCAGATTGTAGAAAGACAATGGTGGATGTGAAGAGACCCAGAGAGAGATAAAGATCATTCAATCCACCGTGGATATGGTGGAGACGGAGAAGAACTAGATGGATTGAGGAAAGAGCTATTTTGGAGGTAAAATCAATGGTGAGGGATTGGCTACAGAGGTTGAGAGAAGGAGGTATCATGGATGGCATTAAAGTGTTGAGAGAAGGAGGTATCAATGTGAGGAGGTATTAATGTGAAGGTTTGGAGTCTTGGAAAGCCCAAAAGTGCCAACAACTTGAATTGCACATGACAATGGTGGTTCCTCAAAATATTAAACATAGAATTACCATGTGATCCAGCAATTCCACTTCTGTGTATATACCCAAAAGTATTGAAAGCAGGGACTTGAACAGATATTTGTGCACCCATGATAGCAATATGATTCACAATAGCTAAAAGGTAGAAACAACCCAAATGTCCATCAGTGGATGAATAGATGAATGAATAAACAAAATGTGGTATATACATACAATGGAATATTAACTATTCTACCTTAAAAAGGAATGAGATTCTGACACATGCTACAACATGGATGAATCTTTATGAGAGTACGCTAAGTGAACTAAGCCAGACACAAAAGGGCAAATATGTATGATTCCACTTTTATGTAGGTACCTATAATAGTCAAATTCATAGTGATATAAAATGGAATGGCATTATCAGGGATTTGAGAGGAGGGAATGGGGAGTTAGTGTTAACAGATTTAGAGTTTTAGTTTGGGAGGATGAAGAGTTCTGGAGATGGACGGTGGTGATCATCGCATAACATCATGAATGTACTTAATACCACTGAACTGCTTACTTAAAAATGGTGAAGATCGTAAATTTTATGTTATGTATAATTTACCACTATAAAAACATAGGAGGAGAGCATAATTTGACCCTCATTTTCTGTGTTAATTAAAAGATTAAACGTTTAAATTGCACATAGATAGCCTTCTTAAAACTTCTCCAGCCCTCCTTGACTATTAAATGGTGGGTGGGTAGGGACCTGGTACTTTTCCACGAGTCCCTACCCACCCACCCAGAATCTTACTCCCAGCCATTCTCTCTGTCCCTGCCATCTCTGCCATGCTCCACACCAGTTTTCTGTCAATTTGCTTATTAAAGTTGGTGGGGTTTTTTGAATTATTTTACAGCAGGTTCTTATTAGTTATCTATTTTATACATATTAGTGTATATATGTCAATCCCAATCTCCCAATTCATCCCACCACCACCACTGCCCCCCCGCTTTCCCCCCTTGGTGTCCATACATTTGTTTGCTACATCTGTGTCTCTATTTCTGCCTTGCAAACTGGTTCATCTGCACCATTTTTCCAGATTCCACATGTATGCATTAATATATGATACTTGTTTTTCTCTTTCTGACTTAGTTCACTCTGTATGACATTCTCTAGGTCCACCCACGACTCTGCAAATGACCCAATTTCATTCCTTTTTACAGCAGAGTAATATTCCATTGTATATATGTATCACAACTTCTTTATCCATTTTTCTGTCGATGGGCATTTAAGTTGCTTCCATGACCTGGCTATTGTAAGTAGTGCTGCAATGAACATTGGGGTGCATGTGTTTTTTTGAATTATGGTGGTTTTCGCTGAGTATATGCCCAGTAGTGGGATTGCTAGGTCATATGGTAGTTCTATTTTTAGTTTTTTAAGGAACCTCCATACTGTTCTCCATAGTGCCTATATCAATTTACATTCCCACCAACAGTGCAAGAGGGTTCCCTTTTCTCCACACCCTCTCCAGCATTTGTTGTTTGTAGATTTTCTGATGATGCCCATTCTAACCAGTGTGAGGTGATACCTCATTGTAGTTTTGATTTGCATTTCTCTAATAATTAGTGATGTTGAGCAGCCTTTCATGTGCTTCTTGACCATCTGTATGTCTTCTTTGGAGATATGTCTATTTAGGTCTTCTGCCCATTTTTTGATTTGGTTGTTTGCTTTTATAATATTGAGCTGTATGAGCTATTTATATATTTTGGAGATTAATCCTTTGTCCATTGATTTGTTAGCAAATATTTTCTCCCATTCTGAGGGTTGTCTTTTCATCTTGTTTGTAGCTTCCTTTGCTTTGCAAAAGCTTTTAAGTTTCATTAAGTCCCATTTATTTCTTTTTGTTTTTATTTCCTTTACTCTAGGAGGTGGATCAAAACAGATCTTCCTGTGATTTATGTCAAAGAGTGTTCTTCCTATGTTTTCCTCTAAGAGTTTTTATAGTATCTGGCCTTACATTTAGGTCTTTAATCCATTTTGAGTTTATTTTTGTGTATCGTGTTAGGAAGTGTTCTATTCATTCTTTTACATGTAGCTGTCCAGTTTTCCCAGCACCACTTATTGAAGAGGCTGTCTTTTCTCCATTGTATACTCTTGCCTCCCTTATCAAAGATAAGGTGACCATCTGTGTGTGGGTTTACCTATGGGCTTTCTATCCTGTTCCACTGACCTATATTTCTGTTTTTGTGCCAGTACTATACTGTCTTGATTACTGTAGCTTTGTAGTATAGTCTGAAGTCAGGGAGCCTGATTCCTCCAGCTCCGTTTTTCTTTCTCAAGATTGCTTTGGCTATTTGGGGTCTTTTGTGTTTCCATACAAATTGTGAAATTTTTTGTTCTAGTTCTGTGAAAAATGCCATTGGTAGTTTGATAGGGATTGCATTGAATCTTTAGATTGCTTTGGGCAGTACAGTCATTTTCACAATGTTGATTCTGCCAATCCAAGAACATAGTATACCTCTCCAACTGTTTCTATCATCCTTAATTTCTTTCCTCAGTGTCTTATAGTTTCCTGCAAGTCTTTTGTCTCCTTAGGTAGGTTTATTCCTACGTATTTTATTCTTTTTGTTGAATGGTAAATGGGAGTGTTTCCTTAATTTCTCTTTCAGATTTTTCATCATTAGTGTATAGGAATGCAAGAGATTTCTGTGCATTAATTTTGTATCCTACTACTTTACCAAATTCATTGATTAGCTCTAGTAGTTTTCTGATAGTGTCTTTAGGATTCTCTATGTATAGTATCATGTCATCGGCAAAGAGTGACAGTTTTACTTCTTCTTTTCCAATTTGTGTTCTTTTTATCTCTTTTTCTTCTCTGATTGCTGTGGCTAGGACTTTCAAAACTATGTTGAATAATAGTGGCAAGAGTGGACATCCTTGTGCTGTTCCTGATGTTAGAGGAAATCCTTTCAGCTTTTCATCATTGAGAATGATGTTTGCTGTGGGTTTGTTGTATATGGCCTTTATCATTTTGAGGTAGGTTACCTCTATGCCCACTTTCTAGAGAGTTTTTATCATCATGGGTGTTGAATTTTGTCAAAAGCTTTTTCTGCATCTATTGAGATGATCATATGGTTTTTATTCTTCAGTTTATTAATATGGTGTATCACATTGATGGATTTGTGTATATTGAAAAATCCTTGCATCCCAGGGATAAACCCCACTTGATCATGGAATATGATCCTTTTAATGTGTTGGATTTTGTTTGCTAGTATTTTGTTCAGGATTTTCGCATCTATACTTATCAGTGATATTGATCTGTAATTTTCTTTTTTTATAGTATCTCTGTTTGGTTTGGGTATCAGGGTGATGGTGGCCATGTAGAATGAGTTTGGGAGTGTTCCTTCCTCTGCAATTTTTGGGAAGAGTATGAGAAGGATGGGTGTTAGCTCTTCTCTAAATGTTTGATAGAATTCACCTGTGAAGCCATCTGGTCCTGGACTTTTGTTTGTTGGAAGATTTTTAATCACAGTTTCAATTTCATTACTTGTGATTGGTTTATTCATATTTTCTATTTCTTCCTTGTTCAGTCTTGGAAGGTTATACCTTTCCAAGAATTTGTTTCATTTCTCCCAGGTTGTTCATTTTATTGGCATAGAGTTGCTTGTAGTAGTCTCTTAGGATGCTTTGTATTTCTGCGGTGTCCATTGTAACTTCTTTTTGATTTCTAATTTTATTGATTTGAGTCCTCTCCCTCTTTTTCTTGATGAGTCTGGCTAAGGGTTTATCAATTTTGTTTATTTTCTCAAAGAACCAGCTTTTAGTTTTATTAATCTTTGCTATTGTTTTTTTTTGTTTCTGTTTCATTTATTTCTGCTCTGATCTTTATGATTTCTTTCCTTCTACTAACTTTGGGTTTTGTTTGTTCTTCTTTCTCTGGTTCCTTTAGGTGTAAGCTTAGATTGTTAATTAGAGATTTTTCTTGTTCCTTGAGGTAGGCTTGTATTGCTATAATCATCCCTCTTAGAACTGCTTTTGCTGCATCCCACAGGTTCTGGATCATCATGTTTTCATTGTCATTTGTCTCAAGCTATTTTTTGATTTCCTACTGATTTCATCAGTGATTTCTTGGTTATTTAGTAGCATATTGTTTAGCCTCCATGTGTTTGTGTTTTTTGCGTTTTTTCCCTGTAATCTATTTCTAATCTCATAGCGTAGTGGTTGGAAAAGATGCTTGATATGATTTCAATTTTCTTAAATTTACTGAGGCTTGATTTGTGACCCAAGATGTGTTCTATCCTGGAGAATGTTCTGTGTGCACTTGAGAAGAAGGTGTAATCTGCTGTTTTTGGATGGAATGTCCTATAAATATCAATTAAATCTATCTGGTCTATTGTGTCATTTAAAGCTTGCGATTCCTTATTAATTTTCTGTCTGGATAATCTGTCCATTGGTGTAAGTGAAGTGTTAAAGTCCCCCACTATTATTGTGTTACTCTCAATTTCCTCTTTTATAGCTGTTAGCATTTGCCTTATGTATTGAGGTGCTCCTATGTGGGGTGCATAAATATTTACAATTGTTACATCTTCTTCTTGGATTGATCCCTTGATCATTCTGTAGTGTCCTTCCTTACCTCTTGTGACAGTCTTTATTTTAAAGTCTATTTTATCTGATATGAGTATTGGTACTCCAGCTTTCTTGTGATTTCCATCTGCATGGAATATCTTTTTCCATCCCCTCACTTTCAGTCTGTATGTGTCCCTAGGTCTGAAGTGGGTTTCTTGTAGAGAGCATATAGATGGGTCTTGTTTTTGTATCCATTCAGCCAGTCTGTGTCTTTTGGTTGGAGCATTTAATCCATTTACATTTAAGGTAATTATTGATATGTATGTTTCTATTTCCATTTTCTTAATTATTTGGGGTTTTTTTTACTTCTCTTGTGTTTCCCACTTAGAGAAGTTCCTTTAGCATTTGTTGTAGAGCTGGTTTGGTGGTGCTGAATTCTCTTAGCTTTTGCTTGTCTGTAAAGCTTTTGATTTCTCCATCGACTCTGACCGAGATCATTGCCAGGTAGAGTAATCTCGCTTGTAGGTTCTTCCCTTTCATCACTTTAAATATGTCATTCCACTCCTTTCTGGCTTGTGGAGTTTCTGCTGAGAAATCAGCTGTTAACTTTATGGGAGTTCCCTTGTATATTATTTGTCATTTTTCCCTTGTTGCTTTTAATAATTTTTCTTTGTCTTTAATTTTTGTCAATTTGATTACTATGTGTCTCAGTGTGTTTCTCCTTGGGTTTATCCTGCCTGGGACTCTCTGTGTTTCCTGGACTTGGGTGGCTATTTCCCTTCCTATATTAGGGAAGTTTTCGACTATAATCTCTTCAATATTTTCTCAGGTCCTTTCTGTCTCTCTTCTCCTTCTGGGACCCCTGTAATGCGAATGTTGTTGTGTTTAATGTTGTCCCAGAGGTCTCTTAGGCTGTCTTCATTTCTTTTTGTTCTTTTTTCTTTTTTCTGTTCCACAGCAGTGAATTCCACCATTCTGTCTTCCGGGTCACTTATCCGTTCTTCTGCCTCAGTAATTCTGCTATTGATTCCTTCTAGTGTAGTTTTCATTTCAGTTATTGTATTGTATTTTTCATCTCTGTTTGTTTGTTCTTTAATTCTTCTAGGTCTTTGTTAAACATTTCTTGCATCTTCTCGATCTTTGCCTTTATTCTTTTTCTGAGGTCCTGGATCATCTTCACTATCATTACTCTGAATTCTTTTTCTGGAAGGTGGCCTATCTCCACTTCATTTAGTTGTTTTTCTGGGGTTTTATCTTGTTCCTTCATCTGGTACATAGTCCTGTGCCTTTTCATTTTGTCTATCTTTCTGTGAATGTGGTTTTCATTCCACAGGCTGCAGGATTGTAGGTCTTCTTGCTTCTGCTCTCTGCCCTCTGGTGGATGAGGCTATCTAAGAGGCTTGTGCGAGCTTCCTGATGGGAAGGACTGGTGGTGGGTAGAGCTGGGTGTTACTCTGGTGGTCAGGCTCAGTAAAACTTTAATCCACTTGTCTGCTGATGGGTGGGGCTGGGTTCTCTCCCTGTTGATTGTTTGGCCTGAGGCAACCCAGCACTGGAGCCTACAGGCTCTTTGGTGGGGCTAATGGTGGACTCTGGGAGGGCTCACGCCAAGGAGTACTTCCCAGAACTCTGTTGCCAGTGTCCTTGTCCCCACAGTGAGCCACAGCCACCCCCAACCTCTGCAGGAGACCCTCCAGCACAAGCAGGTACATCTGGTTCAGCCTCCTATGGGGTCACTGCTCCTTCTCTCTGGGTCCTGAGGCACACACTAATTTGTGTGTGCCCTCCCAGAGTGGAGTTTCTGTTTCCCCCAGTCCTGTTGAAGTCCTGCAATCAAACCCCACTAGGCTTCAAAGTCTGATTCTCTGGGAATTCCTCCTCCCGTTGCCAGAACCCCTGGTTGGGAAGCCTGATGTGAGGCTCAGAACCTTCATTCCAGTGGGTGGAATTCTGTGGTATAATTGTTCTCCAGTTTGTGAGTCACCCACCCAGCAGTTATGAGATTTGATTTTTTTGTGATTGTGACCCTCCTACCGTCTCATTGTGGTTTCTCCTTTGTCTTTGGAAGTTGGGTATCCTTTTTGGTGAGTTCCAGTGTCTTCCTGTCAATGATTGTTCAGCAGTTAGTTGTGATTACAGTGCTCTTGCAAGAGGGAGTGAGCACATGTCCTTCTACTCCACCATCTTGAACCAATCTCCCCTATTAAAGTTCCTTTAATCTGTTGCCCTGATTTCTAGCTCCACCTTACATTCTATGAGTTTTCCTAGTGACCTTCCAAAAAGTCCTACATCTTTGTTTAAGCTACTTTGTTTTGCTGCTTAGGTTTTGGTACTTGTAAGCCAAAGAGAAAGTAACTTTATTTGTTTACAGTAAATGTAACACAAAACAACATGACAACTGAAACCAAACCTTCACTAATATGAATAAATGTAAATAACCTAAACTCACTTAAAAATCTATATGTATATATAGATTTTAGATCAGTTAACAAAGCCAATGAAACTTCATGATTTTTTAAGGGACACATACACAAAACCACTTCAGAAAAGTTAAAATAAAGGGTAAAAAAAATTTTAAGGTAAAGATAAAATGAAAGCAGGTGTTATGATCTTTGTGTCAAATAATCTATAATTCAAGCTTAAAAGCATTGGGACTTCCTTTGTGGCGCAGTGGTTAAGAATCCGTTCGCCAATGCAGGGGACATGGCTTCAAGCTCTGGTCCAGGAAGATCCCACATGCCGGGGAGCAAATATGCCCGTGCGCCACAACTACTGAGACTGTGCTCTAGAGACGACGATTCACAACTACTGAAGCCCGCATGCCTAGAGCCCATGCTGCACAACAAAGAGAAGCCACCGCAGTGAGAAGCCTGCGCACCGCAACAAAGAGTAGCCCCCACTCACCGCAACTAGAGAAAGCCCACGCACAGCAACAAAGAACCAGTGCAGTCAAAAATAAATAAATAAACAAACAAGCAACTGGAATAAAAAAAAATGATTAAAAGCATTAAAAAATACAAAGAAGGATACTTTATAATGCTAAAAGTGATAATGCATAATGAAGCTGTACATAAATTTCTGTGCACAAAATAATATAGCAGAAACTTTAATAAACCACAAACTATAGAAGATAAAAGGAAAACTAGACAAATCCATACTAATAATAAGAGAATTTAAAACACCTTCCTCTGACCTAGACAGATTAATGAGAAAATATCTAGCAAGGATAAAGAAAACCTTAATACATAATCAATGAAGTATATCTTATAGCTATATATCAACCCTGTCCCATGATAATACAGGATATTCCTTCTTTTCAATTACATTTAGATCATTTATAAAAATAGACCATATTTTAAGTCATAAAGAAAATCTAAATTAATTCCAAAGATAGAAATATTATTAAGAGCATTCTGATCAGAATAAATAGTGGTTGTGTCATGGTATCTCACTGTGGTTTTGATTTGCATTTCCCTAATAATTAGTGAGTTGAGCATCTTTTCATGTGCTTATTGGCAATTTGTATATGTTATTTGGAGAAATGTCTATTCAGATCCTTTGCCATTTTTAACTGGGATTTTGTCTTTTTGTTATTGAGTTGTAAGAGATCTGAATACCAGTCCCCCTACAGATATAGGACCTGAAAATATTTTCTTCCATCTTATGGGCTGTCTTTTAACTTTCTTGATAGTATCCTCTGAAATACAAAAATTTTTAATTTTGATGAAGTCCAATATAGCTATTTTTCTTTTGTCACATTTGCTTTTGGTTTCATATCTAAGAAACCATTTCTTAATCCAACATCATGAAGATTTACTCCTGTGTTTTTTCCTAAGAGTTTTACAGCTTTGGCTCTTATATTTAAGTCTTTGATTCCTTTCAAGTTAATTTTTGTATATGCTTTAAGGTAGCTGTCCAACTTCATTCTTTGCATGTGGATATACAGTTGTTCCAGCACCATTTGTTGAAAAGACTACATATTCGTTCCCTTATTTGTTTTAGCACTCTTGTCAAATATTAATTGACCATAAATGTGAGGGGCTTCTTTTTTCCTGTATCCTCAATTATATCCCATCGATTTATATGTTCATCCCTATGTTAGTATCACACTGTTTTGATTACTGTACCTTTGGAGTAAGTTTTACAGTTGATAAGTGTGAATTCTCCACTGACTTTTTTGGAGAGGGTGTGCTATTTCAGGTTTTGTGCATTTTTGCATTTCTATGTGAATTTTAAAATCAGCTTGTCAATTCCTACCAAAATAGCAGCTGGGGCTTCCCTGGTGGCGCAGTGGTTGAGAGTCTGCCTGCCGATGCAGGGGACACGGGTTCGTGCCCTGGTCCGGGAAGATCCCACATGCCGCGGAGCGGCTGGGCCCGTGAGCCATGGCCGCTGAGCCTGCGCGTCCGGAGCCTGTGCTCCACAACGGGAGAGGCCACAACAGTGAGAGGCCCGCGTAATGCAAAAAAAAAAAAAAAAAAAAAAAAAAAATAGCAGCTGGAATTTTGATAAGGACTGTACATTTTACATCTTGTTTTGCTTCATTTAGTTTCAATGATGGGGTTTTTAATCTATGGACACTTTGATCAAAGTGTACTCCACTAAGCAGGAGACACTGTGCTGTTTGCCCTCATGATGCCAGCAGACATCCTAAAAGTCTATAAAGTGCCCTAATAGACAATGAGCCAAGTCAGTCTGTCTTTCCCTGTGTCACCCTGTGAACCCACAGGCCACCACTACTAAGGGACAGGAGGTCTGAAAGTGGAGACAAAATATTCTCTCCTCACCCCCATTTCAAATATTCTTATAAACTAGAAACCCTGTCTGAATATTGCAATTAATGTTCTCAGGTCAGGAGTGGACATAAATCAGCCCTTTCACTAAATCATACCAGTTTGAGTTTGCTACCCATCACACACACACACACACACACACACACACACACACACACACACACTCTTCCCATTTGCCCTGCAAAGACTTAACACTTCTAGATAAGCTCAATTATGCATAGAAAAGTGCTTTTTCCTTCGTTTGACAATAGTTTTCAAGAGAGGCCTGGCAAAAGCTGAAAACTCAGCTGTGGGGCTTCTTTTGAAAGAAAAATTGGCCTCTGATTGTACATAAGTGATAATGAACAAGGAATACATATTATGTTGGCCAGATTTCATATGCAGATTAGACTAGCTTCTCTTCTTAACTTCTCTTTCTCCAGCAAAAATATGGTAGGGGATGCCTTAGTCTGATTAAATGTAAATATTCATGTAGACCTCAGCCATCTTTTGGTGAGTTAGGAGCCAGTATATTGAATTACATCAGACAGAAAATCATTCTCTTGATTTCCCTGGTGGCACAGTGGTTAAGAATCTGCCTGCCAATGCAGGGGACACAGGTTCGATCCCTGGTCTGGGAAAATCCCACATGCCGTGGAGCAATTAAGCCTGTGCACCACATCTACTGAGCCTGTGCCCTAGAGCCCGTGCGCCTCAACTACTGAGCCCATGTGCTGCAACTACTGAAGCCCATGCACCTAGAGCCCGTGCTCCACAACAAGAGAAGCCACTGCAGTGAGAATTCCGTGCACCACAACAAAGAGTAGCCCCTGCTGGCCACAACTAGAGAAAGCCCACGCACAGCAACGAAGACCCAATGCAGCCAAAAATATATATATATATAAAAGAAAATAGAATAAAAAAGTAAATCATTCTCACATCTATGTCCTAAATGTGGACTAACTTTGCATTAAATAAATTTATTTTTTCTTCTTAATGAACTTAAAATGGAGGCTGACACTATAAATAGGTGTGCATAGCTGAAATTCAGGTTTGACAACATACTAAATGCATTCTTTGTAAATTCATCCTTCAGGGACCAGACCCATGCTTTGAATGTTCTGTACATAGTAATCAGGTAAAAATAGTAACATATTGCTGACCTGGCAGACTCTCATCTCTACAGGTTCACTTGTAGTGCTGGAAAGCAGAGAACCTGAAAGCAGGAAAAAAAAATTAGGTGAAATAAGGTGATTTACACAGATGGTGCTTTGTAGGCTATTGTATGATAAAAATGCTATTTATTTCTATGATAGTGATTATTATTATCATCAGAGTATAAATCAAGAGGCCTTGATTCTACTCTCTGGCTATGTTATATCTTTTTTAGTTTTCTGATACTTTGGGGACCCTTGGCCAGATGCAATAGAAATTAACCCTTTCTTTCATGGGAAGAGTAGGATTTCTATCCCACAAGAATGGGATGAATGGGGCTATCTTCTTTTCTGAGTTGAAGGCTACAGGCCTCTAATTTTGGGATTAACCTTCAGAGCCTGATGCCAAGCTCTCAGACTCTCCATCTCTTCAACCCCTCTCCCCTCCCACCCCCTACTGCACTCCATCTACCACCTGCCAACACCATCTGAAAAGCTGAGCCTACACATGAACAACCTTAGCCTTGGAAATACAACCCATCAATGACAGATGTACAGGACCCACAAGGAGAAAGCTGAGGAGGCACAGTCCTTATGCAGCAAGACACAAATTCTGACTTAAGACCTGTGGTAATCCATCAACAGAGGAATGGAGATTCCTTTAAAAACTAAAGATAGAACTGCCATCTGACCCAGCAGTCCCACTCCTGGGCATATACCAAGACAAAATCATAATTCAAAAAGACACATGCACCCCAATGTTCATTGCAGCACTATTTACAATAGCTGGGACATGGAAGCAACCTAAATGTCTGTCAGCAGAGGAATGGATAAAGAAGATGTGATACATATATACAGTGGAATATTAGTCATAAAAAGGAATGAAATTGGGTCATTTGTAGAGACGTGGATGGACATAGAGACTGCCATGCAGAGTGAAGTAAGTGAGAAAGAGAAAAACAAATAACGTATATTAAAGCATATATGTGGAATCTGAAAAATTGGTATAGACAATCTTATTTACAAAGCAGAAATAGAGACACAGACGTAGAGAACAAACATATGGAAACAAAGTCAGAAAGGGGGGTGGGATGAATTGGGAGATTGGGATTGACATATATACACCATTGATGCTATATATAAAATAGATAGCTAATGAGAACCTACTGTATAGCACAGGGAACTCTACTCAGTGCTCTGTGGTGACCTAAATGAGAAGGAAATCCAAAAAAAAGGGGATATATGTATACGTATAGCTGATTCACTTTGCTGTAAAGTATAAACTAAAACAATACTCCAAAAAAAAAAGAAATTCTGACTTACGACCTGTGGCAGTCCATCAACAGAGGAATGGATAAAGAAGACGTGGAACAGAGGTGCAAGGCCTTCACATGCAGCACCATGTGAGCAAGTTAAACTGTACCAAGCACAAAGGAAAGAAAGGGGAGACCTTCGAGGTGGTGGAGGAGTAAGATGTGGAGATCACCTTACACAAATACATCAAAAATACAACTACATGTGGAACAACTCCTACAGAACACCTACTGAACGCTGGCAGAAGACTTTAGACTTCCCAAAAGGCAAAAAACTCCCCACTTACCTGGGTAGGGCAAAAGAAAAAAGGAAAAACAGAGACAAAAGAATAGGGACGGGACCTGCACCTCTGGAAGGGAGCTGTGAAGGAGGAAAAGTTTCCACACACTAGGGAGCCCCTTCATTGGCAGAGATGGGGGTGGGCAGGGGGGAAGCTTCGGAGCCATGGAGGAGAGCACAGCAACAGGGCTGTAAAGGGCAAAGCTGAGAGATTCCCGCACAGAGGATCAGGGCCGACCAGCACTCACTAGCCTGAGAGGCTTGTCTGCTCACCTGCTGGGGTGGGTGGGGGCTGGGAGCTGAGGCTCGGGCTTCGGAGATAAAATCCCAGGGAGAGGACTGGTGTTGGCTGCGTGAACACAGCCTGAAGGGGGCTAGTGCGGCATAGCTAGCCGGGAGTCCTGGAAAAAGTCTGGACCTACCAGAGAGGCAAAAGACCACTGTTTCAGGGTGCACAAAGAGAGGGGAGTCCTTCCCCATCTGCCCACAGAAGGCAGAGCACCGCCTAAATGAGCTTCAGAGATGGGCGCAAGCCACGGCTATCAGTTCGGACCCCAGAGACGGGCGTGAAATGCTAACGCTGCTGCTGCAGCCACCAAGAATCCTGTGTGCAAGCACAGGTCACTATCCACACTCCCCGCCAGGAGCCTGTGCAGCACGCCACCGCCAGGGTCCCGTGATCCAGGGACAACTTCCCCAGGAGAACACACTGTACGCCTCAGGCTGTTGCAACGTCATGCAGGCTCGCCTCGCATTCCAATTATAACTACTGTACCCCTTCCACCCCCCAGCCTGGTTGAGCAAGAGCCCCCTAATCAGCTGCTGCTTTAACCCCATCCTGTCTGGGTGGGAACAGATGCCTCTATATGCAGAGGTGGGGCCAAAACCAAAGCTGAACCCCAGGAGTTGCGCGAACAAAGAAGAGAAAGGGAAATTTCACTGTGCAGCCTCAGGAGCAGCAGATTAAATCCCCACAATCAACTTGATGTACCCTGCAGCTCCGGAATACCTGAATAGAAAATGAATCATCCCAAAATTGAGAAGTAGACACATGTTAATCAAACTATCAAAATTAAATACAAAGAAAAAATATTAAGAGCAGCAAGGGAAAAGCAACAAATAACATACAAGGGAAACCCCATAAGGTTAACAGCTGATCTTTCAGCAGAACTCTGAAAGCCAGAAGGGAGTGGCAGGACATATTTAAAGTGATGAAAGGGAAGAACCTACAACAAAGAGTACTCTACCCAACAAGGATCTCATTCAGGTTTGACAGAGACATTAAAAGCTTTACAGACAAGAAGAACCTAAGAGAATTCAGCACCACCAAACCAGCTTCACAAAAAATGCTAAAGGAACTTCTCTAGGCAGGAAATACAAGAGGAGGAAAAGACTTACAAAAACAAACCCAAAACAATTAAGAAAATGGTAATAAGAACATACATATCGATAATTACCTTAAATGTAACTGGATTAAATGCTCCAACTAAAAGACATAGATTGGCTGAATGGATACAAAAACAAGACCCATACATATGCTGTCTACAAGAAACCCATTTCAGACCTAGGGACACATATGGACTGAAAGTGAGGGGATGGAAAAAGATATTCCATACAAATGGAAATCACAAGAAAGCTGGAGTAGCAAGACTCATATCAGACAAAATAGACTGTAAAATAAGGACTATTTCAAGAGACAAAGAAGGACACTACATAATGATCAAGGGATCAATCCAAGAAGAAGATATAACAATTGCAAATATTTATGCCCCCAACATAGGAGCACCTGAATACATAAGGTAAGTACTAACAGCCATAAAAGGGGAAATCAACAGTAACACAATAATAGTAGGGGACTTTAACACCCCACTTTCACCAATGGACAGATCATCCAAAATGAAAATAAATAAGGAAACACAAGCTTTAAATGACACAACAGACCAGATAGACTTAATTGATGTTTATAGGACGTTCCATCCAAAATGACAGAATACACTTTCTTCTCAAGTACGAATGGAACAGTCTCCAGGATAGATCATATCTTGGGCCACAAATCAAGCATCAGTACATTTAAGAAAATTGACATTGTATCAAGTATTTTTTCCAACCACAACACTATGAGACTAGATATCAATTACAGGGAAAAAAACTTTTAAAAATACAATAAACAATATGCTAAACAATACGCTAATAAATGACCAAGAGATCACTGAAGAAATCAAAGAGGAGATAAAAAAATACCTAAAAATAAATGACAATGAAAACACAATGACCCAAAACCTATGGGATGCAGCAAAAGCAGTTCTAAGAGGGAAGTTCATAGCAATACAATCCTACCTCAAGAAGCAAGAATAATCTCAAATAACCAAACTAACCTTACACCTAAAGCAATTACAGAAAGAAAAAAAAACCCAAAGTTAGTAGAAAGAAAGAAATCATGAAGATCAGTTCAGAAATAAATGAAAGAGAAATGATGGAAACAATAACAAAGGTCAATAAAACTAAAAGGTGGTTCTTTGAGAAGATGAACAAAATTGATAAACCATTACCCAGATTCATCAAGAAAAAAAGGGAGAAGACTAAAATCAACAGAATTAGAAATGAAAAAAGAGAAGTAACAACTGACACTGCAGAAATACAAAGGATCATGAGAGAATACTACAAGAAACTATATGCCAATAAAATGGACAACCTGGAAGAAATGGACAATTTCTTAGAAAAGCACAACCTTCCGAGACTGAACCAGGAAGAAATGGAAAATATAAATAGACCAATCAAAAGCACTGAAATTGAAACTGTGATTAAAAATCCTCCAAAATACAAAAGCCCAGGACCAGATGGCTTTACAGGTGAAATCTATCAAATATTTAGAGAAGAGCTAACACCTATCCTTCTCAAACTATTCCAAAATATAGCAGAGGGAGGAATACTCCCAAACTCATTCTATGAAGCCACCAACACCCTGACACCAAAACCAGACAAAGATGTCATAAAACAAAAGAAAACAAGAGACCAATATCACTGATGAACATTGATGCAAAATTCTCAACAAAATACTAGTAAACAGAATCCAGCAGCACATTAAAAGGACCATACACTATGATCAAGTGGGGTTTATTCCAGGAATGCAAGGATTCTTCAATATATGCAAAACAATCAATGTGATGAACCATATTAACAAATTGAAGGAGAAAAAACATATGATCATCTCAATAGATGCAGAGAAAGCTTTTGACAAAATTCAACACCCATTTATGACAAAAACCCTCCAGAAAGTAGGCATAGAGGGAACTTTCCTCAACATAATAAAGGCCATATATGACAAACCCACAGCCAACATCCTCCTCAATAGTGAAAAACTGAAAGCATTTCCACTAAGATCAGGAACAAGACAAGGTTGCCCACTCTCACCACTCTTATTCAACATAGTTTTGGAAGTTTTAGCCACAGCAATCAGAGAAGAAAAGGAAATAAAAGGAATCCAAGTTGGAAAAGAAGAAGTAAAGCTGTCACTGTTTGCAGATGACATGATACTATACATAGAGAATCCTAAAGATGCTACCAGAAAACTACTAGAGCTAATCAATGAATTTGGTAAAGTAGCAGGATACAAAATTAATGCACAGAAATCTCTGCATTCCTATACACTAATTATGAAAAATCTGAAAGGAAATCAAGAAAACACTCCCATTTACCATTCAACAAAAAGAATAAAATATCTAGGAATAAGCCTACCTAGGGAGACAAAAGACCTGTATGCAGAAAATTATAACACACTGAGGAAAGAAATTAAGGATGATAGAAACAGATGGAGAGGTATACTATGTTCTTGGATTGGCAGAATCAACATTGTGAAAATGACTGTACTGCCCAAAGCAATCTAAAGATTCAATGCAATCCCTATCAAACTACCACGGGTATTTTTCACAGAACTAGAACAAAAAATTTCACAATTTGTATGGAAACACAAAAGACTCCGAATAGCCAAAGTAATCTTGAGAATGAAAAACGGAGCTGGAGGAATCAGGCTCCCTGACTTCAGACTATACTACAAAGCTACAGTAATCAAGACAGTATGGTACTGGCACAAAAACAGAAAGATCGATCAATGGAACAGGATAGAAAGCCCAGAGATAAACCCACACACGTATGGTCACCTTATCTTTGATAAAGGAGGCAGGGATGAACAGTGGAGAAAAGACAGCCTCTTCAATAAGTGGTGCTGGGAAAACTGGACAGGTACATGTAAAAATATGACATTAGATCACTCCCTAACACAATACACAAAAATAAACTCAAGATGGATTAAAGACCTAAATGTAAGGCCAGACACCATCAAACTCTTAGAGGAAAACATAGGCAGAACACTCTATGACATAAATGACAGCAAGATCCTTTTTGACCCACCTCCTAGAGAAATGGAAATGAAAACAAAAATAAACAAATGGGACCTAATGAAACTTCAAAGCTTTTGCACAGCAAGGGAAACCATAAACAAGACGAAAAGACAACCCTCAGAATGGGAGAAAATATTTGCAAATGAAGCAACTGACAAAGGATTAATCTCCAAAATTTATAAGCAGCTCATGCAGCTCAATAGCAAAAAAACAAAAACCCAATCCAAAAATGGGCAGAAGACCTAAATAGACATTTCTCCAAAGAAGATATACAGACTGCCAACAAACACATGAAAGAGTGCTCAACTTCATTAATCATTAGAGAAATGCAGATCAAAACTACAATGAGATATCATCTCACACCAGTCAGAATGGCCATCATCAAAAAATCTAGAAACAATAAATGCTGGAGAGGGTGTGGAGAAAAGGGAACCCTCTTGCACTGTTGGTGGGAATGTAAATTGATACAGCCACTGTGGAGAACAGTATGGAGGTTCCTTAAAAAACTAAAAATAGAACTACCATAAAACCCAGCAATCCCACTACTGGGCAGATACCCTGAGAAAACCATAATTCGAAAGGAGTCATGTACCAAAATGTTCATTGCAGCTCTATTTACAGTGGCCTGGAGATGGAAATAACCTAAGTGTCCATCATCGGAAGAATGGATAAAGAAGATGTGGCACATATATACAATGGAATATTACTCAGCCATAAAAAGAAACGAAATTGAGCTATTTGTAATGAGGTGGATAGACCTAGAGCCTGTCATACAGAGTGAAGTAAGTCAGAAAGAGAAAGAAAAATACCGTATGCTAACACATATATATGGAATTTAAGAAAAAAAAAAGTCATGAAGAACCTAGGGGTAAGACAGGAATAAAGACACAGATCTACTAGAGAATGGAGTTGAGGATATGGGGAGGGGGAAGGGTGAGCTGTGACAAAGCGAGAGAGAGGCATGGACATATATACACTACCAAACGTAAGGTAGATAGCTAGTGGGAAGCAGCCACATAGCACAGGGAGATCAGCTCTGTGCTTTGTGACCGCCTGGTGGGGTGGGATAAGGAGGGTGGGAGGGAGGGAGACACAAGAGGGAAGAGATATGGGAATATGTATATGTATAACTGATTCACTTTGTTATAAAGCAGAAACTAACACACCATTGTAAAGCAATTATACTCCAATAAAGATGTTAAAAAAAAAAAAACAAGACAGACTCTGCCCTCCTGGAGTTCTATTACGGATGCCCGACTTAAACCATCACAAAGACAAACATGCACTTACATACAGTCATGAATGTCATGAATGATAAGTACATGTCATCTGAGTTGAACGGCGTGTAGGACAAGGGGACATCAGGGAAGGCTGCTCTGAGTAAGTGACACTTAAGCTCAGACTTAAAGGCTGCATAGGGGTGGCCAGGCGAAGGGGAGGGAAACTCCAAGCAGATGGCCTAGCATGTGCAAGGGCCCCGCGGCAGAGAAGAGCTTGGCTTTCTCCACGTGCTGGAGAACATGTCTGGGGCCTGGTGGGAGGGAACCTGCTGGGAAGTGAGGCTGGAGAAGGATGGAGGGTCAAACCAGGCAGCCTAAGAAAGACTACGGATCCCATCCTGAGTGCCTTGGAGATCAGTGAAGGGTTAAAGCAAGGGAGGAACGGGATCCAGCTGGAATTTGGGGAGCTACTGTGTGGAGACAAGACACCTGGAGCAGCTCTAGTCATTGTGTTACCTGGGCCCAGCTTGATGTGGGGCTTCAGGGAAGACCAGCCTCCTAGGGGAGCTCTGGTGGGGACAACACACAAAAGAAATGTCAACATCTATAAGACAGGTCTAAATAAAAAGGTTCAGAAGAGGTGAGAAGGGGGAGATGGCATTTTGAGGCAGGCCTTGGAATATGGGTGATGTTGGACCTGAGGGTAGGTGTGGAGAGGGTGCCCAGGCAGAGGGGCCAGAGAGACCAAAGGCAAAGCAGACCAGGTAGTTGTCCTTGGTGTCCATCCGGGCAGGAGGGGGCCTGAGAGGGCACAGCTCCTCTGCTCCTTTTGCCACCACATTCAGCCTCGTGACTGCCAGTGCAGGTCATGGTGATGGTTCAAGTGTCTGGAGTGGCTGCTCTGATCCCAAGGGGCCAACATGGTCACTCAAGCCTGGGTGGGAGATCAAAGATGCCTGGGAGTCAGCAGGAAGCCACCTGAGGTCGTAGCTGGACGTCTGTTGGATGGGCTGGATGGTGGGTTTATTACTTCTAGTCAAACTCGCCCTTGCTCCATTCAAGCCCCACACAAACAAATGAATAACCACCTAAAACTACTTTTCAGTTTGGGAATTTCAGCAAACCTGCATGTGTGTGCGTGTGCATGCACACATGTGCACATTTGTGTCAATATGAACATGCACCTGCAAGTGTCCATGAATGTGCCCCATGTCAACATGCATGTAATTAACAGCTCAAGTTCACAGAGCGCTCACCACCACTCTAGGTTCTCGCTTGAATCACCTTATTTAATCCGCACCGTGGCCCTGGGCAGTAGACAATATTGTCATTCACACTTCACAGACTGGGAAACTCAGGTGGGATGTTAGCCAGATACCTCTCTGTGTGCAGAATGCTTTCTTGCTCCCAGAATCCTAAATCATACATCGACTCCTAGAAGGAGAGAGCTTTTCATCTTTCATCAAGGTCACGCACAGAGACAACAACCCATGTTTCTTTCCTGTAAAGCCCTTCAAAAAACTCGAAAAAATTGGACCTGAAATAAAACTCTAACATTTTTCATGTAGTCTATTAGTAGGTGTCTGCTAGAATATTAGGAAAAGGCATGCAGTTCACCCAGGAAAAAGAAAAATAACATGGTAGAATGCAGCAGAAAATGGCATGCTTCACGATTTCTCTGCTCTCTAATAAAACAAGTCATGGGGGCTTCCCTGGTGGCGCAGTGGTTGAGAGTCCGCCTGCCGATGCAGGGGACACGGGTTCGTGCCCCGGTCCGGGAAGATCCCACATGCCGCAGAGCGGCTGGGCCCATGAGCCATGGCCGCTGAGCCTGCGCGTCCGGAGCCTGTGCTCCACAACGGGAGAGGCCGCAACAGTGAGGGGCCCGCGTACCGCAAAAAAAAAAAAAAAAATTGTAGGTAAAAGGCAAAGCATTCAAGCCATCTTGGCTTTCCCATCTATTAAATCATTTCAGCCTCAGTCCAGCCTTTGACTATCCAAACTGACTTGTAAAATGACCCCGTTAATTAGTGTGGAGGAATGTAAAGCATGCCCGTGAAGCTGCTGGACTTCCCTTTATGATGACTCCAAAGAAAACCGTGCAGATCTTTGTGAATCCACCCTGCTGCCTTGCCCTTTGCTCATTCTTTCCTAAGGAGAATCCACAGCACCCTTAGAGCCATGCCTGGCACAGGTAAGCACCATAAAAGCATGAACTACAAGCAGGATGCTGATGGTCCCCACCACTGGCTGATTTCCTCCCCTATTCGTGCATCCTCTCAGCCCACAAAAGAAACAGCGTCCTACAACCCCTGCCCGCCCTGGAGTTTATCTTAGAAGTCAACTGAGCACCTCACTTTTCACCACACCACCCCATCTCTCCACTTCCACCACCCTGACCTTTCTTGAGTCCTTCAAATTCGCTCTTCTCCCTCCGACAATAAGACCTCGCACACTGTTCCCCAGCCTGGGACACCCTTCGTCCCTCTCCTCCCATTTGACTCTTGCTCAGCCCTCAGACTGCTCCTTAGGTGTGGTCTCCCCAGGAAGCCTTCTCTGAGCTCCCCGAGAGTCAAACCGCCCTGCAGTGGACCTTCACCACCGCTTCATGTCCTGCTCCCTCAGGGCGCTGTGGGGTGAACGTTCAACTTGTCTGATGGATGGTGTGTCCCCCTAGTGCATCTCCCCAGGTGGACTGGAATTCAAACGAGGCACGACCACAGCGCCCCAGAGCTGAGCACCTGCTCTGCAGCATAGTAGACACTCGGCAATACTAGCTGCATGACTTTACACAAAGGGGGTTGAAATAACAGCGTGAAAGGGAAGGGGCTAGAAGAGCGACAGCAAGAATGAGAACAGATGCTCTCCTTGGCTCTCCTTCATCCACCCTCTGGGCCTCTCCATCCCTATCCTGGTCCTTCCGCAGCCACGAGACACAGGCCCATGCCGGTCCCTTCAGAGCCCATCTGGCTGCAGTGCAATCACTCTCCCCAGAGCTCTTAGGATGCACCTGGTACATCTCAGTGAAGAAGTGGCTCCAAGTAATACCCAGTCCCTGTGTCCAACCCTCCTCTCCTCTCCCTGCCCTGAGGGGAGCTCACCACATTCCAGTGCCATCTGCTTGGGCACAGAAGGTCAGGCTTCCCCTGGCAGGAAGGGCCCTGTTGGCAACAACGGTCCCTGGGCCACCATGGAACCGGCAACCAGAGTAGGTGGGCAAAAGGTGGACACAATGGTCTGGGGTCAGGGACACAGTCCCAGCTGCTGAGTCCCATGGAGGACATGGGAGGTGAGCCAAAGGTCTCCACGGAAGGCAGGATGGTGGAACGGACCGGCTCTGGGGGAAAACTGTCACAAGCCATGAGGGATGGCGTCCTGCTGGCACTGGGTGTGCCCTGAATCCAGAGGGTGAAAGTAGAGAAAGAATGCAGTCAGGAAAAGGTGAGGAGTCTGGCTCAACACCCCTAAAGGCCAGACTGGCTGGAGAAAAGGGGTGTTGACACTTTGTTAACATCCATTAGTAGAGCCCTGGGTGGGGTGCTGGATGGTAAGCCATGGTTCAAAGGGCCACAAGGGAAGGTGAGGTAGAGAAGTCTACTCCTCCCAGGTCCTGGGGGTGGTCTGTGGCACACCTGGAGGGACCCCAAGGGGAGGTCAAGGCACGGTGCAGACAGTGTGAGCAGCAAGATCGGGGGCACGTGCCTTTATTAGGGTTCAGGGTGGAGTGTTTCTGGGGTTCCCAGGCTAAGGCAGGAGAGCAGGGCTTTGGCAAGCTCCGTGGGGTTCTGATCTAAGGGACACAGAAGGGGAAGGAGCTGGGAGGAACAAGAGACTGTTCATCACCAAGCCCTTTGGGGAAGTCATGTCAGGAACTGACACTCACGTGTGACTGTGGGCTGTTACCTGGGGCGTGCTCTCAAGGGAGGGGCTCTTGTCAGCTCACGGCCCCTGCAGGAGGCTCAGCCCACAACATGGATGCCAAGGCAACAGTGTTAAGCAGTCGTTTAACTAAACTCTCCACAAGGGGCTAATGTGTGTCCTCATGTACCAGCTGGAGTCAGGATCCAGTCTACACCAGCACAAGAGAAGGCAGGAAACATCATCCAGACCAGGAGAGAGGCCGCCGACAGCAAATCCACAGTACTGCTCAACTGCGACAAGGCCCTTGGTGCTCAGATGAAGGCCACCTGCCATCTCTGAAACGGGCTTGCTGTGTGGTACTCCCTCAGGAATGTTAGTAGAAGGAGCAAGGCTTGTAAGTGGGGAGATGTGGGTATGAATTCCAGCTCATCCCCTACCAGCTGTGTGACCTCAGGTAAGTCACTTAACTTCTCTGAGCCTCCTCATCTATATGGGATTTGTAAACACTGCCTCACAGGATTAAGGAAAAGATTTAGGTAAAGTGCTTACTGTGTGCCAAGCTGTGAGCAAGGCTCTGTAGATGAAATTGTGAGCAAAGCCAGGCATGGCTCCTGCTCTTATAGGACTCGGGGCCTAATGGGAAAGATGGACATGAAGCAAGTTATCTCACAAATAAATGTTTCATCACAAATTGCAGTAAACGCTAGAAATAAAATGTATCAGAAAGCTCAACATCTCTAATAATTAGGGAAATGCAAATCAAAACTACAATGTGATACCCTCTCACACCCATGCAGATGGCTAGTATCAAAAAAACCAGGAAGAAACAAGTGTTGACCAGGATGTGGAATAATTGCAACTTTTGTCCACTGTTGGTAAGAATGTAGAAATGGTACAGTTGCTATGGAAAAACAGTATGGGGGTTCCTCAAGATATTAAACACAGAATTACCATATGACCCAGCATTTCCATGCCGGGGTATACACCCAAAAGAAATGAAAGCAGGATCTTAAATAGATATTTGTACACCCAAGTTCATAGCAGCATTATTCACAAGAGTCAAAAGGTGGAATCAACCCAAGTGTCCATCAATAGATAAATGGATAAACAATATGGTATATATACAAGGGAATATTATTCAGCCTTAAAAAGGAAAGAAATTCTGACACCTGCTACAACATGGAAACACCTCGAAAACAGTACATTAAGTGAAATGTCAGTCACAAAAGGACAAATACTGCATGATTCCACTTACATGAGGGCCCTAGAGGAGTCAAATTCATAGAGACAGAAAGTAGAAGGGTGGTTACCAGGGGCTGAGGAGCGGGGATGGGGAGTTAGTGTTTCATGGGTAGAGTTTCATTTAGCAAGATGAACAGAGTTCTGGTGATGGATGGTGGTGATGGTTGCACAACAGTGTGAATGTACTTGATGCCACTGAACTGTGCACTTAAAAATGCTTAAGATGGGGACTTCCCTGGTGGCCCAGTGGCTAAGGCTCCACGCTCCCAATGTAGGGGGCCAGGGGATCAGGGAACTAGATCCCACATGCTGCAACTAAGTGTTGGCATGCTGCAACTAAGGATCCCACATGCCACAACTAAGGCCTCGTGCAGCCAAATAAATAAATATTTTTTAAAAAAATGGTTAAGATGGTAAATTTTATGTTTCATATATATTAACACATAGCATTTTTTCAATTGGAAAAAAAAACCATCAGAAGCTAGAGAGTGGGTAACAGTAGGCCTTGACCTGGTGTAGTTTTGGGGTCCTCCTGGAGAAAATGACATCAGAGTTCTGATGGGTGAGCAGGCAGATCAACAACAGCCTAGGATTAAAGGGGCAGGGAGGGGAAAAGAGCACCTGCCAGGAGAGGGGCGTGTGTGGCAGCTTGGGTGGGAGGACCTGGCACTTTGGAGGGACTGAGAGGAGGTCACAGAAGCAGCCGGAGGATCCCAGAGGGCACTGTCACCCCAACAGGAAGCTGTGACAAGCTTCCTAGGTCTGGCTTAGCATCCATCAGGAGGGCAACCCTCAGCCTTACACGCAAAAGAGCACAGCACCTACCTCAGGATGGTTTCCAAGTTATTCAGACATTCCCCCAAGAGCACAGGGCAGCCTTGGTTGAGAAATCTTGGAGGTTTCTTGATTGAGAAGCCTCTGAATTGAGAAATCTTGATCCCTTTGTCCCCAGATCGGGCCTTAGTCCCCAAAGGCCTCTCTACTACTGCTCTTGGAAAGCCCAGCACATGCTCAGGACAAGGGTTTCTGGGAGCCAGGCTACGATCCCAGGATTCTCAGGATGGGTGTGCACATAAGGTGCGCTCTGCACCTACCTGCCCCGGCACCCAGCCTGCTCACTCAACAGGACGGACCATGGTGCTTACATCCACCAATCTCCTTGTCAAAGCACCAGCAGAGATTCTTTTTATGTATTTCTTGGCTTTCTCCCCCAAGTCACCTTTTCTTAGAGTCTCTGCCCACAAGCTCCAATAGCTACAGCTTTACAAAAGGGGGAATGCAACACAGCAGTTTCCAACCTCTCAGCTCCCTTAAGTCTCTGCCTCTTCTGTCTCTCTCTGTCGGCTTTGCCTCTTCTTGAGTGTGTAATTAAACCAAAAGAGCATGGAAAACCCCCTTCTAATCAATAAATCAAAACGTTGGTCCCCTGTGACATTTTTTTCATTACAGTTCTGTAGGTCAGGCATTCATTAATTCTCCCGGATGGAGTTCCCTGCTGGGACATCCGAGTAGAATTAATGTAGCCTTTGAGTAATTATGTATTTTTAAACTATCCTCCTTTTCTTTCCTAAACAGCCAGAAAGAATTGTTTATAAATGAAGGAAAATGCTATGGTCTCATGAGTTGGGTATTTGTAAAGAAGGAGATTCAAATGAGGGTACAAATTAGAGTAGCAGGAAACATTTGGGGTATTTGCTGAGTCAAGGAAGACCCATTTAGAAAGAGGTGAAAATAGTTCAAGCACCGTTTAGAAACTCCTGACATGACACTTCAGCTTTATAATGAGTACAACTGGGGTACCAGTGGCCTTGAGCTCTCGTCCTTATGCCCTCCCCCCACCCCCACCATCCCATCATCTCTCTCTTCCTAGCTGTGATAGACATTGCTAGCGGCTTATCCAACACTGATTCTCTCAATATTCTATTCCAATAATAGAACCCTGATTTTGTTCAGCATGTCAATATGTCTAATTTAAAACATCTCCCCAACTCCACTGCAGGTAGAAGTGACCTGGTGAATCTGACTAGCCAGTGATATGTCAACAGTAGTCTGCTGTGTGGGACCTTAGGGATAACAAAACCAATTCACCTGGCAAATGGCTGTGCCTTTCTAACTTCTTCCTGCCTGGGATGTGAAAGTGATGCCTAGAGGAAAGGCAGCCATCTTGCAACCATGAGGATAAAACCCACAGGTTAAGAATGACAAAGCAGAGGGCCAAAAGAAACCTAGACTCTTGTTTTCTCCCTTAAGCAGCTGCGCCGGCCCTGAATAGGCTTCTTTAGGAAATTCCTGTGTGTTTAAGCCATTGTTAGATAAGTTTTCTGTGACATGCAGCCAGTGCAAGCCCTATATGATGTACATTTCTAGCTATCAGGACTTGCAGAGCCAACTAAATCATCCCAATTTGCAAGAGTTCCCCTCTGTTAACTGGAAAACTATTACAACAACCCAATTCAGGCAGGACTGCTAATGACCTAAGCAGTAATCAGCAAAATGTAGCCCACAGGCCAAATCTGTCTCTCCACCTATTTTTGTAAATAAAGTTTTATCGTAACACCCATTTGTTTATGTGTTGTCTATGGCTGTTTTGCATTGTAACCACAGAGTTGCGTAGCTGAGAGAGAGACTCTATAACCCTCAAAGCCTGAATGTTTACTATCTGACCCTTTACAAAAAAGTTTGCCAATTCCTGGCCTAGATCCACCACGTAGGGCGTCTGCTGAAGGCAAAGGAAATATTGAATGAGTAATGAAAGAAGGTAATTATAAATGCCAGCTATGACCAGTTGTAGAAAATGAGACTATAATACTCATGAATATTTCTTTCTTATTTTGATATAAATATTAGTACAAATAAGCCAAGTACTTTTCCCTTTATCATCCCCTGATCATCTGCATAAGCTGTGTTAATAGCAGTTAGCCTTATATGTCAGTATTTAATATCTCAAAAGGAGAGTGTGAATTGGCTACGAAAAGAGCGAACATTACCCTAAGACCAAAAAAGGGACTTTATATCCTGTTCTGAGGAAGATACACTGAGTATCTTCCAAATGCAAGATATGCTTGAGGAGCTGCTGGCAGAGGAGGGGACAGAAAGCAATACCTGGAGCTCCCACTGTGACAGAAGGAAAATGGGTTCCAATGGTTTTTTTTAGATTATTCATTCCTTTAATTTCTCCTCAGATGCAACCATAAATCCATATTATTAGATTTTCAATGAATACTAATTTCTTAAGGGAAATACATAGATGCTCTAATTTTCTTTTCCCCTCCTAGGTTTATTGAGATGTAAATGATGTAGGACATTGTATAAGTTTAAGTTATACAAAGTGGTGATTTGATACAAGTATATATTGTGAAATGATGACCACAGTTGGGTTAGTTAACACCTCCATAACCTCATATAATTATCTTTTTTAAAATTAATTTTTATTGGGGTATAGTTGCTTTACAATGTTGTGTTAGTTTCTTGTTATACAGCAAAGTGAATCAGCTCTACGTATACATATATCCCCTCTTTTTTGGATTTCCTTCCCATTTCGGTCACCACAGAGCATTGAGTAGAGTTCCCTGTGCTGTACAGTAGGTTCTCATTAGTTATCTGTTTTATATGTAGTAGTGTATGTATGTCAATCCCAATCTCCCAATGGACACTAGGGGGTGGGGGGAGTGGGATGAATTGGAAAATGTGTTCCAATTGCTCAAATAAAAAGGAAAAGGGGATAAAGGCCACAGAACAGGTAAAAATAATGTGCTGCAGGGGTGTGGAAGTAGCTAGAGCTTTGGAGACGGCCAGACCTGAATTACAATCCTGGTACCACCACCTACCAGCTGTGTGACCTTGGTAATATCACCCAGTAGATGCCTTTGTTCCTTCCCCTTTTCTGTCTGGAAGGGAACTTCAGGGAAATGACATTTTTTGGTGGTGGGGAACACGTCAGGAAACGTTTCATAGAAAAAGATGTGCAACCAGGCCTTGCAGGAGAGTGGTTCGTATTTTTCCATGGCGTGTAGAATGAGTTAATGCATTTCCGTGGGACAGAGTGGGAAAAGGTCATTCTGCACATATTCAAAAGCAATTTCATGAAACAGTGAGCTCTCATCCATCTGCTGTAACAAACTGGCTGGGCACTGTGGAGCCTTAAGCAGTATACATTCTGTGAAATTATGACTCCCACCGGGGATATATCATATTTTCTTCAAGGCTGAAATGAAAAGATATACAGTACACTGTACACATAGGCCTATTAGGCTGGGAGAAATCTCGGAGCCATTTTGCTGTTCATGGAAGATCAATGATAAATCAACCTGTGTAATCTGCAACCGACTGTTTCATTTGTTCTTTAATGTTCCTGTGATCTTTTGGAGATGAAGGAATTTCACATAAAACAAGTAGTCTGATGAACTTTAATCTTGCCCATAATTGGATAATAAAATTGGGTACGTGCAGTAATTAAAAGGATTGTGATAGAAGAGTCAATTTGCAGTTTCATATTGAGCCTCTTCCATAAACAGAGGAGTTCAGTTCAGGACACACTCAGCATCAAAAAGTGGCCCCATGGGCAGGAAAGCTATACTTTTTTGTTAGAGGAAAATGTATTTATGGAGAAGATATACCATGTCAGTCATGGCTCATATTACCACCTAAGGCACCTTGAGATCAGGGACATCAGTTTTAAAGATTAGGCTCCAACCTGTTAGTGAGCAGGAGGTTAACCACTCGATTTTTACTTAAGTGAGTTCATTTTTCCAGGTTATCTGTAGATTGGTTCATCTATTACCCATTCTCCACTGCTGCTGGTTTTGCATAAGTGCAGACTTGCAACTTGCACACAAGTCTGCATGTGTCAGATCTTTGTTTCTGGGCTCCCCAGTGAGGCCTGCCATGCTTGCTCCCAGCCTTAAAAATCTCCAGCCTCTCCTCTGCCCAGTTGCATCCTGCTGGGCTGGCTCCAACTCTTTTCTTACGGCCTTCAAGTCCTATATCTGGACCCTGAGCTGGACCTCCAGTGAAACCACCTTTCCTGGGTCAATCCCTGCACCCTGAGGAGCTTTCTCCATCATCACTTTCTAGGTTTTCCAACACTTCTCTTTGGCCTGCTCCAGTCCTGGCCATGGCTTGCTACCAACCTCTCCATCCTCAACTAGTAACTGACCACAGACCCAACAGTGTGGACCATCTGCCACCCAGATTCTGCCCAGCTTTAACTCGGCTACCACACCAGGCCATTCTAGTTCCTTCAAAGCCTTGCCCTTCGTGATCTTTAGGAAGACTTTCTTTGCAATACAGCACATAAAAATATGATGGATTTCTCATTTATCAACTGATAATAAAATAGCCAATGGCCTACAAATTGTTGACCTCCTTTGATCAATCCTGCAAGATACAGTTGTGAGGACAAAATCAAACTGTGGATTAAAAAAAGGATCTGTAGTCAGGAAAGTCCTAAACACATATGAATGCTATTACATGGAGCAAGGGCTGCCTCTATTTTACAGATAAGGAAACTGCCCCTGAAAGAACAAAGGTGACCTGCTCTAAGCCTCTCAAAGCACAGGAGGCAAATTCAGGACTAGAATGCAAGCCACTCTTCCTACACTCTAGTGATCAGTATTACTGCTTTCTTTCTATTGTCTTTAATAAATCATGTTTCTTTGATTTTTGTGTATGATAAAACAAACAGAGATATAGCCATATTAACATTTTAGTACATATTCTTCCATTGATTTTTTTTCCTACAAAATGCAATTGCTGTCTTTTCCCCACAAAATGCAATTATTGTGACATATTGCTTTGTAACCTGTTTTTTTTAAAACCTGAGAACTTGAACATTCCTCCTCTTTAAACATTCATCAACTATATATATATATATATATATATATATATATATATATTTTTTTTGGCGGTACGCGGGCCTCTCACTGCCGTGGCCTCTCCCTTTGAGGAGCACAGGCTCCGGATGCACAGGCTCAGCGGCCATGGCCCACGGGCCCAGCCGCTCCGCGGCATGTGGGATCCTCCCAGACCGGGGCACAAACCCGTGTCCCCTGCATCGGCAGGAAGACCCCCAATCACTGCACCACCAGGGAAGCCCCATCAACAATATTTTAAACGGCTATGCAGTGTATGATTGGTATAAATGTGCCCCCATCATTGTGTGGCTATATTTCACCAGATAACACAAGTTATCACTATGAAAACAGCCCCATGCTGAACATCTTTGTTTATATCTCTGGGCAAATAGCTTACATTATTTCACTGGGATAAATTCCTGAAAGTAAAAATACAGGGTCAAAAGTCATGGAACATTATAGGATATCTGTTACATTTTGCCAAATTGCTTTCCAGAAAGACTGAAAAACTTATACTCTCACAGCAGTATATAAGAGTGTCCATTTCCCTGCAGCAGAGCCAAAACTCATATCATTGTTCTGATTAGTTTTTAGCACTCCCATGGTTTGACTTGGAGCTCTACGATGATATATGAAATTAAATATTTCTCACATATTTGTGGCTATTTGTGTCTCATTGTTTAATTATTTTTTTAAACATCTTTATTGGAGTATAATTGCTTTATAATGGTGTGTTAGTTTCTGCTTTATAACAAAGTGAATCAGATCTACATATACATATATCCCCATATCCCCTCCCTCTTGCGTCTCCCTCCCACCCTCCCTATCCCACCCCTCTAGGTGGTCACAAAGCAAGAGCTGATCTCCCTGTGCAATGTGGCTGCTTCCCACTAGCTATCTATTTTACATTTGGTAGTGTATATATGCCCATGCCACTCTCTCACTTCGTCCCAGCTTACCCTTCCCTCTCCCTGTGTCCTCAAGTCCATTCTCTACGTCTGTGTCTTTATTCCTGTCCTGCCCCTAGGTTCTTCAGAACCTCTTTTTTTTTTTTTTAGATTCCATATATATGTGTTAACATATGGTATTTGTTTTTCTCCTTCTGACTTGCTTCACTCTGTATGACAGACTCTAGGTCCATCCACCTCACTACAAATAACTCAATTTCATTTCTCTTTATGGCTGAGTAATATTCTATTGTATATATGTGCCACGTCTTCCTTATCCATTCGTCTGTTGATGGTGTGTCTCTTCTTTTATGAATTACCTTTTCATGTCCTTTTCCCTTTTTCCACTGGGCATATTTCCTTGTTTTCCTATTGATGTGGGTAGCATTTACTGCATAGTCCATGCATTAGGACAGTGAGAGACCTCCAAAGTGGGACGTGACCTCCTGAGCCAGAGAGAACTAGGGAAACTGGTCTTACCATACAGTCCAGAGAAAAGGAATTTGACAACTTTATCCTCCTGCCTGAGCTCCCATCTGCTGAGAGGTGGTTCTGGAGAGAGCTCTGGTGAGGAATGATAGAGGGAAGGTACACGAGAGGATACTACAGCCCCTGTTCTGATTCTGGAATAGGGAGAAGGAAGAAGAGGGGGAGTGGTGTGAGGAGAAGGAGGAGAGGAGGGAAGAAGGAGAGAAAAAGGAGCTAAGGAAGAGAAAACAAGGGGAAGACGTTAATGCAGGAAAATGTTATTGGGGGACTCAGCAGAACGGCAGGGAATCAGCAAGGAGATGGCAGAGGAGCCAGCAAGGGTTAAAAAGGATGTCAGTGGTGAAGTTCAGCACTGTACTCTAGTCTTACGACTGGCAATTGGAGGATGACAAACAGATATAGTCAAGCAGGCAAAGGGAGCTTACATTAATGCAGGGAGGAGAGGTGGTGGTAGGGACTCCCACAACTCCTAGGCCACCAAAGTACCCTGGGCTCATCCCTGATCCCCAGATTGCAGGTCCCTTTCTACATTATCACACTGCCTTCTGCGCTAAAGCCATTGCAAATTAATGGACTTCTAAGAGGCAAATAACTTCCTCTTAGACTGAAATGCTGGCAAAAGACCAGTCATTTTTCATCTCTGATTAAAACGTCTAAGGAAGAAATTGGAAATAATTCAGCAAAAGGAAGCTCCCACTCTTGAAGGTGCAGAGTGCAAAAGTAATTTGGAGGGGGTAATAAAAAGGCAGCACCCTGCCCTCTCTGCCAGGCTCTTTCTCACCAGTATACACAGGGGTTATTTGTAGGTAGGTAGGGTCACTGGGGTAACTGGAATAAGCTTAGGCAAGCAGAATACAATTGGAAAGTGCTCAGGACCCTAGAGTCACTTGTTCAGTGTTTCCAAAATGTGCCTTTGTTAGAAGTACTTGTTAGAACCACAAATTACCGGTCTTTTCCCCTGGAGACTGTGATTCAGTATGCCTAAGTCAGGACCAGGAAATGAGACTTTTAAACGAGGGCCTCAGGTGGTTCTTATGATCTAGCAAGGAGTTGATTCTGTCCAGTGCTTCTCCCACTAAAACCCCCGAGAAGATCAGACAAACAATACCAAGGAGTTTCGTTCTATGGCACACTAACTTATACAGATCAACATTTCTACTGCAAACAAATAGAAACTATGAACAAAAGTACGTTTTTCAAAAATTCTGTTTACAAAACAACAGAGAGCTAGCAAATGTGGCAAGATCTCAAGGCACTGAGATCTCAGAGAAGGAAATCACAGGAGGTGAACCTGACATTGGGCACAGCGTTTGGCCTTGAAGCATTTGCTGATTCTTAAGAAAATCCTAAAAGCTGAGAAGTTGTGTTTTGTAGAAACTGATCAGTGAAGAAGCCAAGAGAAGGAGAAACAAAGATAGAAACCAGCAGCCAACAGGGCGTGAAGTTGAACAGTGTTTTTGTCGTCTCGGCAAACTGGGGGAGAAAAATGGAGGCTCAGGGCAAGACGGGGTATCCTGGTACACACCCCAAGATTTCAACTAGGATCTGAAACCTAGGAATAAGGACTAACCAGAAAGAGAGCCTTTTTCACAAAGACTAAAGCCTAGTTTCAAATCTGCTCAACCCAGACTGGATTATGATGATCTGCCCCTCCCTTAACTTCCAAAAGCAAAAGTAGATCCTCTCAGAGTCTCAAATTATCTCACAATTGTTCATACACAATATCTGACATTCGATAAGCAAATTACAAAGTATCCTAGGAGGTGTGAAGGGCCAAAAACCAAGAGAAAACATAGACATAGAAAGAGATCCAAGGAGATGCCAATATTGGAATTATCAGATAGGCTTTCAAGACAACTGTGAGTAATATGTCCAAGAAAATGAAGGACATAAAGAAATCCAAATTTCACTTTGCTGTACAGCAGAAACTAACACAATATTGTAAAGCAACTATACTCCAATAAAAATTAATTTTAAAAGTATTAGTCATCACAATAAGGATTAATAATGAGTTCCAATCTGTAAGTTTGACTGAAGCACTTATCCTGCCTCTCTTGTAAAATCTATACCTCAATTAATCAAATAGTTGATGAGTGGAAGTTGCACCTTTTAGATGTTTTCCAGCTAATAATAAATGAAGATAGAATGATAGAGAATAGGATAGAATGTAGCCATTTTGCAATCCTAATAAATAAAGAAAAAAAAAGAAAGAAAAGAAAATGAAGGACAAGGTGGAGAATATTAGTAAAGGATTAAAATGTATTTTTAAAAATCAAATAAAAATTCTAGAACTGAAAATATATAACTAAAACTAAGAACTCCATAGATGAGTATAATAGTGAATTAGGCACAGCTGAAGAAAGGATTAGAGACTTCAAAGGTCACTAGAGAATATCTGGATTGAAAGAATGGAGAGAAAAAAATAGATGGAAAATATTGAACAGGGATGGGGAGGCAAGTATATAAGACAAAATGGGACATGGCAAACAGGTCCAACACACATGTAATTGGAGTCTTGGAGAGGAAAGAGCAAATGAACAGAAGTAATTTTTACAGAGATAATGACTGAGAATTTTCCAAAACTGACCAAAGACATCAAACCATAGATGAAAGAAGTGTTATGAACCCCGAACAGAATAAGTACAAAGAAAACCGTATCTGGGCACATCCAGTAAAACTGTTAAAAACCAAAAAGAAACAAAAAATCTGTACAACAACCAGAGATAAAAATTAAATTAAATTTTAATTTATTAATGTATTTTATTATTTACTTTCATTATTTTATTAATGACCAATTATATCAGAATCCCTGAGAGTTGGGCCAGGACACAGAGTGGGGAGTGCTTTTTACATATGTAGGTTCTAGAGCCCCACCATCAGAGATTCTGATTTGGTCAACACGGAGAAAGGCCCACGAATGTGCATTTTCAACAATCCATTGAGGTGATTCTGATGTAGAAGTTCACGAAACACACTTGCTCAAACCTAGCTATGTCCTTATCCCTTTATGTTATAGCTGAGGAAAATGAAGCCCAGGCGAGTTGCAGGGTCACAGTTAGTGTACTGCATAGTCAGGGGTCAATTCTGAGATGCAGCTCTTCTAACCTGGTACCTGCAGCATCCTAGTCCACTGCAGGGAGGGCCTATAAGGACTCAAAACCAGAGGAAAGATGGCAGGGAGGTACTGGAAATTCCTGATCACCTAGATGAGACAGGCACTATACAAGGCACTTTCACAGACTTCCTCTGATTCTAAAAGTGGGCTCAAGCTATATATACCATTTACCCAACTTACTGTGTGCCAGGCACTGTATTCAACGCTTTATCCATTATCTTTTTAACCTTTACCACAAACCTACAAGGTAGATATTATTACCATTCCCCATTTTATAAAGAGGCACAGAGAAGTTAAGTACCTTATACAAGGTCACACAGCTCCTAAGTGGGGGAGCCAGGATTTGAACCCACAGAGCTTGATTTTAGAGTCTATACTCATAACTCCTATGTTCCACATGCCCCTTTCACCTACCAACTCTCACACATTTACCGCGGAGGCCAAAAGATGGCTCCTTTAACTGCTCCTCATCTAGACTGTTTTTGGTGGTGGAGTAGCCTGATAGAGCAGAAGGTGCACATGACCAGGACTTGGAAAACCCGGGCTACAGCCCTAGCTCTGCTGCTTCATCCTGTGGTTCTGTATTTAAATTCCCTCCCTCCTGTGCTCACCAATTTTCTTCACCTGGAAAATAGGGGTAATAATATGTATCTCAGGATTGTGGTAAGGATTAAATGCCTCTGCAGACCTATAGCTAATCCAAGAGTGAGCTCCAGGGTGTGGCTTGACACCGGACGGGATGAGTTTGGGTTCTACTGCTCTTGGACAGACCTGGACACTTTGCCTGCAGGGTGGCTGGCTGCACGGTGGCAGGTCCTAAGAAGCTGTGAGGCTCCATCTGCAGTGTGACCCCGTGCAGCTGGCCTGCAGCATGCCACAGTGGTTCATTTCCGCAACAGCCAATGCCAGCTGCCCAGGGTGAGCTCATCCTCTGTCCACAATCCGCACCACCGACAATTCCCACATTATTAAGTGGCTCGCCTAGCCGCACTTGTTTTTTTAAAATGGCATGAGCAGCCATGCAGTTATCTATAGGTTTTCAATAAGCTTAGAAATCTGATCATCTCATTCTCTGAAATTTCCCTTCTAGTGCCTAATGTGGATGGGATTTTTTTTTAAAACTTTATCTAAGTCTTAATTAAAAAATGGATGGATTCAATGGTAGAAATCAATGCATTTACAGGTGATAATAACACTGGCAGGACTAGGTCTGGGCAAAACTATCAAGAGGTTAAAATGAGGTATGGAACCCCTCTCCTTTTGTCACCTGCTCTCTCATTCTGGGGGCACAGATACCCACCTTCACCCCTGCAGCATCTGCCCCAAGTCCAGCACCTTCCAGTGATTTTCCATCATATTCAGGACTCCTTTATGGTCCCTTAGTCCCTAGCAGAACATACTCAGGGTACTGCTTTCCGCTAGGTAACATTGGAGGTCTCATAATCATGTGACAAGGACCCTTCCTTTGCAGAAAGCCCCGTCCCCCTAGGGTTCAAAGTGAGGGTGTTGGGGAAGAAGAGAGGGGAAGGGAGAGACGTAGAGATGGGAGACGGATTTGGAGGGAGACAAAGAAAGAGGGAGAGAGAGAAGGAAAGAGAGGGAGCAAAGGGATGAGAAGGGAGGGAGATGGGAAGGAAGGAGAGAAAGATAAGGGGAGGGAATGCAGATGTGTAATGGTTGGACCATCTATAGAGAAACTGGAAAGCAAGGAACATAACCACTTGGTGGATGACAGAAAGGCTTCTAAGGAAATCGAGAGAAAGCACAGACTTGGGGGAAGCAGCCCACTGAGGACTGGCTGAGTGCTGGCACTTTGTGGTCAGAGAGGAGTAAGCCAAAAGGGCATTTCTGTAGGACTTCCCTGCAGTCTTGTGGTTAAGACTCCAAGGTTCCACTGCAGGGGGCGCGGGTTCGATCCCTAGTAGGGGAACTAAGATCCCACATGCCATGCGGCACAGCCAAAAAAATAGAGAAAACAAACAAATGAACAAAACAGAAAGGCATATCTGAGCTGACAGAGAAACCCCAGCTGGCCCAGTCCTGGAAAAAGCTGATTTCACGAACTGATTTCTACAGACCCAACTGGAGGGGCTGAGCTACAGCAGCTGCCCTCACGGGGCCCAGGGCTCCCCAGTGGGAGGCCCGGTGAGACCACTATAGCCACCTTTTTGGCCTTATGATGACAGCCTGGCCTGGCCCCCAGGCGTAGGTCCTGAAGGGGAGACCAAAGTCCAGCTCCACATGAAGGGACCCCTCTCCCAGTCTTCCCATTTACACCAGGTGACTGTCTCTTCCAATCTGCCACATGCCCAACTTCGTGGACTCAAGTACTCGAGGGAACTCAAGCAACCAAGCCCAAACTGAGCTGGTGGCCCCAGGACCCAGGAGAGCTCCCTGTAAGCGTTCAGGAAGAGATCGAGGAGCACCTCCTTTCTCCAGCATTCTAAATGAAGATGGGGGCACGGGGTGGTGAAAAGAGCATGGGCTTTAAAATCAGGGAAGCCTTGGTTCAAATTCTGAGCCTCCGCTTATTTGGAATATGATCCTGGTCTCAGTTTCCTCTTCTGTGAATTGGGCACAGTCCTACCTCCTAGAGGGACAAGGCCCTGAATATGTTAGTGTATGTACATACATGGGGAGTAGCTGTCCTGCACTTCCGTGTCCCTGGCTCAGGTGGGAGACTTCAGCCAGAGTAATACTCCTGCCCTCTCTCCTTTCCTCCTCCCCCCACTGGCTGCTAGGATTCACAGAAGGACCTTGGAGTTTGAAGGATTCAGCCTTCCCTGGTTTCTTTGTTTTGGACCTGTCTCCCCATAGAAAAAGTGCTCTCTGCCACACGCTGAGCTCTTGCCCTGCTCGGAGGGCCTGTGGGTGTCTGGCCAGTTGTACTCATGACTGGCTGAGGATGAGGGCGGGAGCAGCCAGGCAGGAGCCAAGTCTTAGGAAGCCCTACGTCCAAGCCCCATCCTCCACCCACTATCAACAAAGCTGAGTCACAGATGTAGAAAACAAACTTAGAGTTACCAGAGGATAATGGGGGTGTGGGAGGTGTGGATAAATTGGGAGATTGGAACTGACATATACACACTAATATATATAAAATAGATAACTAATAGTAACCTGCTGTATAGCACAGGAGACTCTACTCAATACTCTGTAATGGCCTACATGGGAAAAGATTCTTTAAAAAAAAAAAAGAAAAAAGAAGAGTAGATACATGTATATGTATAATTGATTCACTTTGCTGTATACCTGAAACTAACGCAACATTGTAAATCATCTATACTCCAATAAAAATTTAAAAAAACAAAGCTGATACTTGACTTACCCTCTGTCTGAGCCCTGTGTCTGTCTCTCAGCTGGTTCTGAACTCAAGAGGAAGAAGAAAGTTAATGTTTGGTGGTTCCTGGTACATAGAAAGCACTCCCTAAAAGCCTGCTACACATGCATCCCCCAGAGGTAGGGTCCCTCCACCAAATCTGGCAGAACTTCCAGGATTCTCAGTCCACCTGAGGGACACTGTTCCTCCTATAAGAAGCCACCCAGCAAGCAAGAACCAGTCAGCAAACCTGTCTCCCATTTCGGTGATGCACCCTGATGGACTCTGGGTAAAGTTTCCAGGGTTTTATTTCCACTTGCTCCTGCCTCAGGGTCAGGGGCAATCCTGTTCTTTGGCAACCTGTGAGCCGTGGCACCCTCTGTTTAGAGCTCCAGTCCTCAGCTAACATATTCAACTTCTTCCTCCAAGGAAACTCCAGATACCGTGGTCCAGAAGACACTTACTGTTTTTCCTTCTTGTCTGCTGCTTCATGTAGTTCTGATGGGGCTGCAATCACAGGGCCCTTCATCCTGACCTTAACAAGCCCATCATATATTCCCTCCCAGGAATGTGAATATTGAGCAGAGATGCCCTGACATCCCTCTAAAGGATTTACAAGTTTCTGCCACTAGGATCCCCAGGGCTGTCCTGTTTTCTGTCCTTCGTGCGTTTAGTTCTTCCTTCAGTTCTGTGAACTCCCAGTATCAGATTTCCCAGGAAACAAAGTGAGTTGGAGATTGGTGTGCTGGAAGTTTACCGAGGAATGCTCTAAGGCTTTGAGGGAGGGAAAGAAACAGAACTGGGCAGGGAGAGAACTGGAACTGCAATGCAGCTGTGCACAGCACACAGGCCTCAGCCAGTCCCATGGGAGCTGCAGCTGGGATGGCCCTTCAGTGGCGGCCTGCCTTGAAGCAAGGAGCCAGGCCTTCGTACCTCTACAATGACCAGACACTGGGTATGGGTTGTCACCAAGAAGGGGCGCTAACCTTGGGAAAGATGACTTTGTTTAGCCAAGAGCAATTCCAGGCGAGGGCCTCAGCTCTGAGCTGCCAGCAGCCAACATTCTGGCAGCTGGAGCAAAGCATATTTCAGTCCTAACAGGGGATCAGGCAGCTCATCACAGCACCCACTGCTCCTTCCAATATCTCTTTTTCTCTTACTTAAGTTCGGTCTCTGCTTGAAGTAAAGGACCATAGCTGATAGAGTCAGACACAAAGTAACCTCAGACAGTAGACTCCAATTTACCTCCTGCCTTTGGAGAGCTCTCTTCAACAACTAAATCAAGGTTGATCTGTCCACTGTACATCACCCACGTTCAAAAACGAGAACAAGAACGTGAACTTCTATCAACAGGAATGCCGTGCAGACTACTAACCACCATGGAGTTCCGCTTCAGCGATCAGTCTGTACCTGTCAGCTATCCATGTACAATTACCATGTGTGAAATGTTGCTCCATGGGCTTTTCCTTGTCCCTGGAATTTCTGCAGTCTCCATGGCAGGGACAATGGTGACAGGTATCTACACATTCTAAAGAGAAGTGATGGACATGTTGTTTTAGCCTGGTCCCCTGAAAATCAGACCCTGGGACAAGGAAATGCATGCAGAAGTATATTTGGGGAAGTGGCCCGAGAAACAGGAACGGGGGACTGAGAAGAGGAAGCAGAGAAAGGTCACGGAAGTTCAGCGCTACTAGCCTGGTGATCCTCTGAGGAGCAATGCAGAAGAGAACTCAGAATTGTCTGCCCAAAGGTTGGAAGTGGAGAGAATTCATCGACGGGCTCCTGACCTGCACTGGTCAAGCGCTGCCCCTTGGGATGCTGACTTCCCCGTACTGCAAAGTGTGCACATGCGCCAGGGTGACTGAGAGGGCTCTTGCAAGGGTCTTACTCAGACAGGACATTCCGGGGTGGGAAGCCCTGCAGGTGAGGAGAGATGCTGTCTTCACCTGTAGGCAGCCAGTTTGCTGCAGCAATGGCTGGAGGAAAACACAGCCCCAGAGGACATAGAAGCAGCACAAGAGGTGTCCAACACACATATCCATGCCGGCTTTACCAGCAGGTAAAAGGTAGCCAGCATGGTTCTTCAACTAGCCACCACAGTCATCCATCTCCAGGTTGTATTAGAAAAGATAAGAGATTAAGACGATTCTTTGAAATAAGGGACTTTGCAGCTATAGAGAAGGCTGTGTCATTTTCCTTGCCCTCCCTGTGCCTCTGGAGGGCAGGGGCTGGGAGGAGGCTACCAGAGGTCAGCGGGAGAGTGGATCGGTGCACGCAGTCCCAGCAGAGATTCTCACAAAGTGCCTCTATGAAAGATAGCCCGTAGTGGGCATTTGGCATGCAGAAGGCACTGATGGCCAGGTTACACCAGCACCCACTCAGGTGAGCTTTGTCCTTTTCCTCCATTGTCAGAACTTTCTACGCCGGAAGAAAGGAGCAAGGGAAGTGAAATACCACACCGAGACCTCTCCCCACTTCCCCACAAGTGGAAGAAAGAAACAAGCATGGAGTTGGATGAGAAAGTAAACTTTTGATATAAGGTTGGACTGAATTTTTTGAAACCTGAGAATGGAACTTCTTTTTATATCTGAAGGTGATCCAAAAACTAGAGGATCTGCCCAAAATATGTTCCTGCACAGAAAAGGGAGATCCAAAATATCTAAAGAAAAAGAAGAGAACTATTTCTGGATTGTACTAACCTGGGTTGAGAGTCATCCCTGAAACTGAATGCAGCCTCTAGTCCGCACCAGATGTTAGCACCCGGTGGACCAGGAGGCATGTGGGATCAGAGAACACATCTGGGACAGGCTGCACACCTGCAGAACACTCCTGGCTTGACCGGTTTATACCTCTTCCACCCTACATGGCTTTGGTGTCAGAGGTCAGCTCCACCAGGTGAAACCTATTGCACCTGTAGACAACTGGACGTATTTCCCATGGCTGACAAGAAGGGCATTCCAATTTAAGCTGAGCTGCTTCTCCATGTCTGTCTCTGATATTTACCTATTCCCACATTAGACTTATCTCTAAACATCAGACTTTACAACTCTGTAAAAGTTTTCCTATAACTTTAGCATGCATAAGAACCCCCTGGGGTGCTTGTTTACAATGCAAATTTCCAGTCCCCTATCCCTAGAGATTCTGATTTTGTAGGTGACCTGTAGAAAACAGTCTGAAAAACAGTGCTCTAGAAAACAGTGCTGTCTAATAGAACATTCTATGGTGTTGGAAATGTTTCATCCCTGTGCTATTCAATACAGTAGGCACTTGATATGTGGCTAGTGTGACCAAAGAAGTGAATTTTAAATTTTATTCAGTTTTAAACAATGTAAATTTAAAGAGCTACATGCGACTGGGGCCGCCACCCTGAACAGCACAGCTTAGGGCTTTGCTATTCAGAGTGCACAGCAAACCAGCAGCAACACCTGAAGGTTTGTTAGAAATGCAGAATTTCAGGTCCCACTGTGGACCTACTGAATCAGAATCTGCATGTAACAAGATTCCCCAGGCGGGACTCCCCTAGCGGTCCAGTGGTGAGTACTCCACGCTTCGAGTTCCCGTGCGAGCCGCGCCGCCACCGCCGCCTCCAGCCGGAGCCGGCGGCACAGGCTGCGCTGCCGTGAAGTGCTTCTTGCACCCTGAGCGGTGGCAGCGGACCGATTCCCGGGTCCGCGCCGGGTGGGGAAGCCCGAACTCACAGAGGGGAATCCCTCTCGCTTCACCCCAGCCCCCGGCTGCACCCGCGGTGGGGCGGGGACGCTCTGCCAGGCCGCGAACGGCAGAGGCGGCGGCCGCGACCAGACCCATGCATGTGCCTCCCGGGCAGGAGGAGGAAGGAGCGAATAGGGCACCCCGCATCTGGAGGGGACAGCCGCGCGCCCCGCCCCTGCGTCCGGAGCGAGAGAACTCCGAGCCTCCCACCAGGCAAAGCACAGAGGAGCGGACTGTGCACCCCGGGACCGCGGAACCTTGCGCTCCAGACCCCTTGGCAGTGGCCGTCCGGGCCCAGCGGTGCTGACTCGCACGGCACACAGCTGCACCCAGCCTGCCGCCCACAGGGCAGGGCTGACCTGCCAACAAAGTTGCGGATAGCGTGGGAGAAGCCAGCACCCCCTTTCGCCATCTCCAGCTCATGGATGAATGATTCTGCCTGTCTCAGCAAGGATTGATGCTCCAGAGTAAGTAAACTGCTCAAAGAACTCATGCAAGTGGAACTTACAGCTTCCTTGATCAGACTCAACATTCAGATATCAAAGTAGACTGCAATGCCTGTGTGGAAATAGAGGACAGAAAGCTGCATGGAGGACACGCTCTTGGTGCTCCAGCCAGGCGTCACAGCTGTGCCACTGAGGTGGGAGAGCCAAGTTCAGGACACTGGTCCACAAGAAACCTCCCAGCTCCACGTAATATCAAACGGCGAAAATCTCCCAGAGATCTCCATCTCAACGCCAAGACCCAGCTCCACTCAATGATCAGCAAGTTACAGTACAGGACATCCTATGCCAAACAACTAGCAAGACAGGAACATAACCCCATCCATTAGCACAGAGGCTGCCTAAAATCATAAGGACACAGACACCCCAAAACACACCACCAGACATGGACCTGCCCACCAGAAAGACAAGATCCAGCCGCATCCACCAGAACACAGGCACTAGTCCCCTCCACCAGGAAGCCTACACAACCCACTGAACCAACCTTAGCCACTGGGGAGAGACACCAAAAACAATGGAAACTACGAACCTGCAGCCTGTGAAAAGGAGACCCCAAACACGGTAAAATAAGCAAAATGAGAAGACAGAGAAACACACAGCAGATAAAGGAGCAAGGCAAAAACCCACCAGACCTAACAAATGAAGAGGAAATAGGCAGTCTACCTGAAAAAGAATTCAGAATAATGATAGTAAAGATAATCCAAAATCTTGGAAATAGAATGGAGAAAATACAAGAAACGTTTAACAAGGACCTAGAAGAACTAAAGAGCAAACAGAGATGAACAACACAATAAATGAAATTAAAAATTCTCCAGAAGGGATCAACAGCAGAATAACTGAGGCAGAAGAATGGATAAGTGACCTGTAAGATAAAATAGTGGAAATAACTACTGCAGAAGAGAATAAAGAAAAAAGAATGAAAAGAATTGAGGACAGTCTCAGAGACCTCTGGGACAACATGAAAGGCACCAACATTCGTATAATAGGGGCCCCAGAAGAAGAAGAGAAAAAGAAAGGGACTGAGAAAATATTTGAAGAGATTATAGTTGAAAACTTCCCTAATATGGGAAACAAAATAGTTAGTCAAGTCCAGGAAGCACAGAGAGTCCCATACAAGATAACTCCAAGGAGAAACACACCAAGACATATATTAATCAAACTATCAAAAATTAAATACCGGGCTTCCCTGGTGGCGCAGTGGTTGAGAGTCTGTCTGCCAATGCAGGGGACACAGGTTCATGCCCCGGTCTGAGAAAATCCCACAAGGCGTGGAGCGGCTGGGCCCGTGAGCCATGGCCGCTGAGCCTGCACGTCCGGAGCCTGTGCTCCGCAACGGGAGAGGCCACAACAGTGAGATGCCCACGTACCAAAAAAAAAAAAAAAAAAAATTAAATACAAAGAACAAATATTAAAAGGAGCAAGGGAAAAGAAACAAGTAACACATAAGGGAATCCCCATAGGTTAACAGCTGATCTTTCAGCAGAAACTCTCCAAGCCAGAAGGGAGTGGCAGGACATACATAAAGTGATGAAAGAGAAAAACCAACAACCAAGATTACTTTACCCAGCAAGGATCTCATTAAGATTTGATGGAGAAATTAAAACCTTTACAGACAAGCAAAAGCTAAGAGAATTCAGCACCACCAAACCAGCTTTACAACAAATGCTAAAGGAACTTCTGTAGGCAGGAAATACAAGAGAAGGAAAAGACCTACAATAATAAACCTAAAACAATTAAGAAAATAGTAATAGGAACATACATATCAATAATTACCTTAAATGTAAATGGATTAAATGCTCCAACCAAAAGACATAGACTGGCTGAATGGATACAAAAACAAGACCTGTATATATGCTGTCTACAAGAGACCCACTTCAGACCTAGGGACACATACAGACTGAAAGTGAGGGGATGGAAAAAGATATTCCATGCAAATGGAAATCAAAAGAAAGCTGGAGTAGCAATTCTCATATCAGACAAAATAGACTTTAAAACACAGACTATTACAAGAAACAAAGAAGGACACTATATAATGATCAAGGGATCAATCCAAGAGGAAGATAAAACAACTGTAAATATTTATGCACCCAACATAGGAGTACCTCAATACATAAGGCAAATACTAACGACAGTAACACAATCATAGTAGGGAACTTTAACACCCCACTTTCACCAATGGACAAATCACACAAAATGAAAATAAATAAAGAAACACAAGCTTTAAATGAAGGACTTTTAAAAGAAGGACTTAAATGATATTTATAGGACATTCCATCCAAAAACAACAGAATACACATTCTTCACAAGTGCTCATGGAACATTCTCCAGGATAGACCATATCTTGAGTCATAAATCAAGCCTCAGTAAATTTAAGAAAATTGAAATTATATCAAGTATCTTTTCCAACCACAATGCTATGGGACTAGGTAACAATTACAGGAAAAGATCTGTAAGAAATACAAACACATGGAGGCTAAACAACACACTACTTAATAACCAAGAGATCACTGAAGAAATCAAAGAGGAAATAAAAAAATACCTAAAAATAAATGACAATGAAAACACAGTGACCCAAAACCTATGGGATGCAGCAAAAGCAGTTCTAAGAGGGAAGTTTATAGCTATACAAGCCTACCTTAAGAAACAGGAAACATCTCAAATAAACAACCTAACCTTACACCTAAAGCAATTAGAGAAAGAAGAACAAAAAACCCCCAAAGTTAGCAGAAGGAAAGAAATCATAAAGATCAGATTAGAAATAAATGAAGAAGAAATGAAGGAAACGATAGCAAAGATCAATAAAACTAAAAGCTGGTTCTTTGAGAAGATAAACAAAATTGATAAACCATTACCCAGACTTATCAAGAAAAAAAGGGAGAAGACTGAAATCAATAGAATTAGAAATGAAAAAGGAGAAGTAACAACTGACACTGCAAAAATACAAAGGATCATGAGAGATCACTACAAGCAACTCTATGCCAATAAAATGGACAACCTGGAAGAAATGGACAATTTCTTACAAATGCACAACCTTCTGAGACTGAACCAGGAAAAAATAGAAAATATGGACAGACCAATCACAAGCACTGAAATTGAAACTGTGATTAAAAATTTTCCAACAAACAAAAGCCCAGGACCAGATGGCTTCACAGGTGAATTCTATCAAAAATTTAGAGAAGAGCTAACACCTATCCTTCTCAAACACTTCCAAAATATAGCAGAGGGAGGAAACTCCCAAACTCATTCTACGAGGCCACACACTCTGATACCAAAACCAGACAAAGATGTCACAAACAAAGAAAACTACAGGCCAATATCACTGATGAACATAGATGCAAAAATCCTCAACGAAATACTATCAAACAGAATCCAACAGCACATTAAAAGAATCATACACTATGATCAAGTAGGGCTTATCCCAGGAATGCAAGGATTCTTCAATATATGCAAATCAATCAACATGATACACCATATTAATTAATTGAAGGAGAAAAACCATATGATCATCTCAATAGAACTAGAGAAAGCTTTCGACAAAATTCAACACCCATTTATGACAAAAACCCTCCAGAAAGTAGGCATAGAGGGAACTTTCCTCAACATAATAAAGGCCATATATGACAAACCCACAGCTAACATCATCCACAATGGTGAAAAACTGAAAGCATTTCCACTAAGATCAGGAACAAGACAGGATTGCCCACTCTCACCACTATTATTCAACATAGTTTTGGAAGTTTTAGCCACAGCAATCAGAGAAGAAAAAGAAATAAAAGGAATCCAAATTGGAAAAGAAGAAGTAAAGCTGGCACTGCTTGCAGATGACATGATACTACACATAGAAAATCCTAAAGATGCTACCAGAAAACTACTAGAGCTAATCAATGAATTTGGTAAAGTAGCAGGATACAAAATTAGTGCACAGAAATCTCTTGCATTCCTATACACTAATTATGAAAAATCTGAAAGTGAAATTAAGAAAACAATCCCATTTACCATTGCAAAAAAAAGAATAAAATATCTAGGAATAAACCTACCTAAGGAGACAAAAGACCTGTATGCAGAAAATTATAAGACACTGATGAAAGAAATTAAAGATGATACAAATAGATGGAGAGATATACCATGTTCTTGGATTGGCAGAATCAACATTGTGAAAATGACTCTACTACGCAAAGCAATCTACAGATTCAATGCAATCCCTATCAAACTACCAAGGGCATTTTTCACAGATCTAGAACAAAAAATTTCACAGTTTGTATATGGAAACACAAAAGACCCCGAATAGCCAAAGCAACCAAAGCAAAGCAAAGAAAAATAGAGCTGGAGGAATCAGGCTCCCTGACTTCAGACTATACTACAAAGCTACAGTAATCAAGACAGTATGGTACTGGCACAAAAACAGAAATATCGATAAATGGAACAGGATAGAAAGCCCAGAGATAAACCCACGCACATATGGTCACCTTATCTTTAATAAAGGAGGCAAGAATATACAGTGGAGAAAAGACAGCCTCTTCAATAAGTGGTGCTGGGAAAACTGGACAGCTACATGTAAAAGAATGAAATTAGAACACTCCCTAACACCATACACAAAAATAAACTCAAAATGGATTAAAGACCTAAATGTAAGGCCAGACACCATCAAACTCTTAGAGGAAAACATAGGCAGAGCACTCTATGACATAAATCACAGCAAGATCCTTTATGACCCACCTCCTAGAGAAATGGAAATAAAAACAAAAATAAACAAATGGTGCCTAATGAAACTTAAAAGCTTTTGCACAGAAAAGGAAACCATAAACAAGACGAAAAGACAACCCTCAGAATGGGAGAAAATATTTGCAAATGAAGCAATTGACAAAGGATTAATCTCCAAAACATACAAGCAACTCATGCAGCTCAATATCAAAAAAAAAACAAACAACCCAATCCATAAATTGGCAGAAGACCTAAATAGACATTTCTCCAAAGAATATATACAGATTGCCAACAAACACATAAAAGAATGGTCAACATCATTAATCATTAGAGAAATGCAAATCAAAACTACAATGAGATATCATCTCACACCAGTCAGGATGGCCATCATCAAAAAATCTACAAACAATAAATGCTGGAGAGGGTGTGGAGAAAAGGGAACCCTCTTGCACTGTTGGTGGGAATGAAAATTGATACAGCCACTATGGAGAACAGTATGGAGGTTCCTTAAAAAACTAAAAATAGAACTACCATACAACCCAGCAATCCCACTACTGGGCAGATACCCTGAGAAAACCATAATTCAAAAGGAGTCATGTACCAAAATGTTCATTGCAGCTCTATTTACAGTAGCCAGGACACGGAAGCAACCTAAGTGTCCATCAGCAGATGAATGCATAAAGAAGATGTGGCACGTATATACAATGGAATATTACTCAGCCATAAAAAGGAATGAAATTGAGTTATTTGTAGTGAGGCGGATGGACCTAGAGACTGTCATACAGAGTGAAGTAACTCAGAAAGAGAAAAACAAATACCGTATGCTAACACATATATATGGAATCTAAAAAAAAAATGGTCAGAAGAACCTAGGGGCAAGATGGGAATAAAGATGCAGAACTGCTAGACAATGGACTTGAGGATACGGGGAGGGGGAAGGGTAAGCTGGGACAAAGTGAGAGAGTGGCATGGACATATATACACTACCAAACGTAAAATAGCTAGCTAGTGGGAAGCGGCTGCATAGCACAGAGAGATCAGCTCGGTGTTTTGTGACCACCTAGAGTGGTGGAATAGGGAGGGTGGGAGGGAGGGAGATGCAAGAGGGAAGAGATATGGGGACATATGTATATGTATAACTGATTCACTTTGTTATAAAGCAGAAACTGACACACCACTGTAAAGCTATTATACTCTAATAAAGATGTTAAAAAAAAAAAAAAGACTCCATGCTTCCATAGCATGAAGCACAGTTTCGATCCCTGGTTGGGGAACTAAGATCCCACATTGCTCGCCGTGCAGCCCCCCAAAATAAATAATAAATTAATTTAAAAAAAAAGAAGATCCACAGGCAATCGATAAGTCACTTTTGAAAACATTTTGATTCCTCATTGAGATCTCCCATTCCTGAACTACGTGCTGTTAACACAGCTCTCTTATTCTAGATGCATTCTAATAGCCAACTGTATAATGATCTAATCTAGCTCTTACCCAGAATATGGGATTCTGATGTAACTAGAATTATTGGTCTAGAAGAAATGAGGGGTGTGTGTGTGTGTGTGTGTGTGTGTGTGTTGAGAGAGAAAGAGGGAGAGAGAGATAAGAAGGGAGGTTGTAATAAAGTTATAAAGGGTCCTAGATGCTAGCCAGGGGTTTACATTTTATTCTTTGGGCAACAGAGAACCATCAAAAGCTGTTAAGCAGGCAAGCGATATAAGTAGAGTTATATATTTTACGACGATAACGCACGGAAGCATGGAGGATGGAGAGGAGGATGTGCCTCCCCACACCGCTATCTCCATTGTCCACTGGGTCTTATATCAATATTAAGCATTACTACAGGGAGTAGCATTGGCTACCTTACCTTCTTGTTAGATTTGAGGAACAGCAAATATTTAGAACTTATAGGATCTATCTATTCTCCAGCATCAACGTCCACAAGTATCCAACCCAGATCTTCAGAATAATATAGTACTCGTTCTCTTTTCATGAGAGGAAATAACAAACACTTTTTGCATTTCAATCCTAAAGAGATTATTTTTCAGTGATAAACCAGATGTTCACCATTTCTAATAGTGAACTCCTTGGGATCTGATTCACCACTGAAACAATTGTTTGCTTCTTAAGTATACTTTTTAAACATATCATTTTAAGACTAAAAGTATAGGTAGGGACTTCCAAGGTCGCCGGCGTTCCGGAGCCCAGACGCAGCCTCTGAGTCGCCCAACACCTTCTTTTCGGTCAGCTGCGTGAGGGTCTCGCCGGGGCATGTCGTCCGTGCCGCTCGGCCCGTTGTACGCCTGTGCGCTCGCCCCGCCGGCCGGCCTGCGGAGCTCCCGCCCGTGTCCCCCAGCGGGTCCGGGAGGTCCTGGCACCGCCTCGATGGCGGCTCCGCCGGACGCGCAGACTGGACCGCAGCCCGCACCCCGAGCTGACGGCGTCATGAGGCACCTGCCCTACTTCTGCCGCGGCCAGGTGGTGCGGGGCTTCGGTCACAGCTCCAAGCAGCTGGGCATCCCTACAGCTAACTTTCCTAAACAAGTAATAGATAATCTTCCAGCTGATGTATCCACTGGCATTTACCATGGTTGGGTCAGTGTTGGAAGTGGAGACGTCCATAAGATGGTGATGAGCATAGGATGGAACCCATACTATAAGAATACGAAAAAGTCCATGGAAACTCGTATCATGCATACTTTCAAAGAGGACTTCTATGGGGAACTTCTCAATGTGGCCGTCGTCGGCTACCTCAGACCAGAAAAGAACTTTGATTCTTTAGAGTCACTTATTTCAGCAATTCAAGGTGATATTGAGGAAGCTAAGAAACGACTAGATTTACCAGAACATTTGAAACTCAAAGAAGACAATTTCTTCCAGGTTCGTAAAAGCAAAATAATGAATGGCCACTGATGGAAAGGCATCTTATTTATTCATTCACTGTTTTCTAATATTTTACTGCTCATAACTCTACAGCCTCATCCTGGTTATATTTTAAAAATCAAACATTTTCCTACAGCTGTGAATTAAACAGTACAATGTAGTTACCATATTATGTTCCAACTGTTCAATTAAACCCATCATGTTACAGTACTAACAAGGTTCATTTTAAAAATCAAGATTCTTTTTTATGTAATATGCTGATTAAAATGTACACTTGAAAGGTCTTAAGTGTTTTTTAATGGAAATGAAATATATATAAATATGGGTAACAGGCAAGTCACTAGTTTGAGATGAGAACTATAATTCTCATGGTAAAATTTTAGCATGCATGTACTGTGTAGCATGCTCTGCTAATCAGAAGGGTTATAAAAGTAACTATATTAAGCAGAGGTTTGACAGTTTATTACAAACCTAAGGGGAAAAATCCAGACTTTGTATTTTTGATATTTTGTGCATTTATATATTATTATAGACATAAAGACTTGTGAAATTTCATTTCAATTAGTCATTTCCTTTAAGGGCTCAAATCATTGTACTGGGTTCCATTTTTGTTACAGCTGCCTCAGTTCTAATTGGTCTAGACTCTCTCCCTATTAGTTTTTTGTTTTTCTTTTAAAACAGTAAAATGAGTGTTTTTCGAATCTCTAGGTCTCATTTTTGTGTTGTATAACACTTCCCTCTTTAAGAGTAGATATTCTTCAACATTTTTCTTAACCTTTGTTTTCTGTAAACAATTGTGTGTCAGTTTTTCCATTTAGAATATCCAACTCTACATTTACAAAATGTAGAGTTTCATCTGCGTCTGTATCTGCCATCCCATCCCTTCACTATATGAAGAGTGATTAAGTGCATATCTCTTGCATTTTAGAAAAAACATCCAAAACTTCATCTGTAGGTTTCCCCAAAGTTTAAATGAACACCTAGCAGTTCATTTATATATACCAGTTTCTTAAACAACACAAAATACTTGTTTCCCCCCTAGGGAAACTAGTTAAGAGCCAACTAAACTATGAAATACAAAGTTATTTGTTTTTAATGTAATTATATGTTTCCTGAGCAAATGCAAACTGTTGTAGCTGTGTGTACACAATGTAATTTAAGGCTAAAGAGTGCTATCTAGAAGGTAATTTTAAAGATAACTCATTATAAAACCATTTTCCCCTAATCTGCATAAATGAGAGAACTGATTTTAACAAAACTGTTTATATAATATTTAGAAAAACATCTAAAGCTAATGTTGGAGTAGGGGGAAGCAGGAATAAATTCAGTTGGATTGTTTTGACTTTTTGGTGTATGAATTTACGGCAAACAATGTAGTATGTGTCTTTTTCATTTCTTATTTATAGAAATACTTAGAAAATGTAATTTCATGTTAGAAATCCTATACTTGAAAGAAGCCCCAGTTATCAGTGGTTCTATGAAACAAAGTTAAAAACAAACATGGAAGGTGTAAAAAAGATGTGTTTCTTTGAGTAGCTTGTGACTGATTATATCCTGATTAAGTGTGAAAATTCTTTGATATTGTCACCTTACATTTTGTTAAATAACTATTGTTTTTGAAAAACCTATAGTGTGTGGTTTAGGACTTAGTTAATGGTGTCTACAATTTTTTAAGTTTTATATTAAGTGTTTATATATTATAAGAAATGGCAGTAGGGCCACTTTTGATTAGTCAGTGTTTTCAGGCCTTGAAATAAATCTTGATCAAGTGAAAAAAAAAAGTATAGGTAGGATATTTATGGGACACATATAAGAAAAACAGCTGCAACTGGCGGGGTGGGCAGAGGTATGAAATGCAAAGAGAATTGAGGGACTTAAAAAGTGCTCCTCGTCTTTTACTTAGGCTCAGAAGTCCTCTGATGCACCCAAACAGTGGATACTGGTCAGCCAGGCGAAGTCTGAGAGGAAAAGAACCGAAAGAAAGGCATCTGCTGTTTCCTAGGTGGCAGGGTTCTTTAAGGCACTCTGTTTGTCAAGGACTAACTTAGAGAAATTATTTCTCCTAGTACTCAAAACACTATGGGCAAGAGAAGAGCCCCCAAAGAGCACTCAGAAGACAAGGAGACCAGTATTGGTACACAGGGGACCAGCGAGATGAAAGGGTCATGGGAGGTCAGATACAAATATGTGGTCAACAAGAGCCAAGGAGAGGAGGGGCAGATGAAGTCAGTGCCCTGCACCTCAGGCCGCCTCTTAATGGAGGGACCAGAGAACCAAACCCTGTACCCATCCAGCTGGGAGGACATGTTCTTAGAGCAGTGGTCTCCAAACAGGGTGACACGCCCCAGGGAGTGGGCAAGGTGAACCACTGGGGCTTGGGAAGAAATTAGAATCTCTAGTTATATTTATTTTTTATCTTTAAAAGACAAGGAATTAAGTTTTGCTGAAGCTTAAAACATAGACTGACGTCGGCCCCTCACTCTGCCAGCACATCAGAAGGCCCCATGTCCAGTTAGTATGCAAGCCAGAAAATCGCTGTTGGATACTGTGAAAGGAAGTGTTTCGTTCCTTTCAGCATACTGAGATGTACTGTGTTATTTTAATATTTCCAGGCACATGGATTTATGTGTTACATTATGTAGTTTTTACTAAACCAACCCTCTTAAAATGGAAAAGTGGCTTAAAAAGATTCTTGCAAAGAAACAGTAGCACAAAGATAATTCGAATAATGCAAACACAAGCGAGCAACAACAGCCGATATACTTCTGCTACGGGTAAAAGCTATTCATCAGCCATACGACAAGGAAAAAGAACAGTGAGATTTGCCAGCAAGTGAGCCGCCAAACTTGAAATGATCACAAAGATATTTTGTATCAGGGATCTGTGCTCATCATAGTAATGATGAACCTCACTCTTCAAATATATATTGAAAAGTGTGAAGCCACTGTGGTTAGCAGAAGCTATGGGTCCAGAAGGTGAAGACAAACCTCCATAATGTTTTCAGTAATATTTAATATCATGAATTACTAACTAATATACTTTAAACAATGTTCCCTAAATATAATCCTAAATGTTTATGTCTTTTTTCTTCCTTAATAGTAAAAACCCAAAATGTAGCATACCATGTAGAAAACACTTGTTCTTCCTGCCATGGAAATATAGATGAAGTACTCATAAAACAATTTAGGGGTAAAAATATCTGGGCACATTTGTCAAGATATACTATTGGATACCATGTAGAAAGCACTGCTGGGACTTCCCTGGTGGTCCAGTGGTTAAGACTCTGCACTTCCACTGCAGGGGGCCTGGGCTCGATCCCTGGTCAGGGAACTAGATCCCACATGCATGCCGTAACTAAGAGTTTGCATGCCACAACTAAGGAGTCCATGTGCCACAACTAAGGAGCTGGTGAGCCACAACTAAGGAGCCCAGAAGCTGCAACTAAGGAGCCCAGATGTGACAACTAAGGAGACTGCCTGCTTGGACTAAGACCTGGTGCAACCAAATAAATAAACACTAAAAAAAAAAAAAAAAAAAAAAAAAAAAGATGAGTTTTGCACGTTTTTTTTACACAAAGGTTGAGTGTTCAAAACTTTTTGACTTTTCTATGATTATAAATGGTCACCAGTAAATTGCTACCTAAGCAAATATCTCCCTGCATTCCACACCTCCACACCAAATACATCTCATTTGAATCTTCAGGGTAAAAGTCATATATCATCTAAGACACAGAAAGGAGCTTTTTTCAGAAAGAAACATGACATGGAGAGAGCATACTGAAAACGGTTATTTGGAAATATTTTCATCATTATATGATTATGTTGAGATAAACTATGCTTGACACCTATAAACACTTTCGTATCTGCACAACTAAAAAAATTGGAAGCAGAATTTTTCTAACTCAGTTTAAAATCTTTCAAGGAGTTTCAATAAGTTTAAAACCCATTTACTAACAAAGTAAATGTGCAGCATCTTCTGATTAATATGCAAGAATAATCCACCTCAAGAATATGGATACTTACTCGCCCAATTTCAACTTTTTAAAAAATTTGCAAAACTGACAGAACGGCAAATTTTAGTGTAAGGGCAGTACTGCTTCCATGTGGATCTGCTTATTTCTGGAAGGCATCTTTTTCAGCTATAGAAGCCCTTAAAACCAAATACTAAAATAAACTGAAATTAGAACCAGACTTTTGAATCATTCAAAAGGGGTTAAAATAAGGTTTTCAAAAATAGTAAATTTCCAAAAAACGTCCATCACGTTGCTCTCCTTTATAGAAATTGAGTACATTATATTGTAAATTATAGATATAACTGTTTCAGTGATCTCATCTTTTCCTTTTATGTATATGTTTCCTAACATACATAATTATTATTTAAAAAGAAATTTGCCACTTATTTTTTTAACATCTTTATTGGAGTATAATTGCTTTACAATGGTGTGTTAGTTTCTGCTGTATAACAAAGTGAATCATCTATACATATACATATGTCCCCATATCTCCTCCCTCTTCTGCCTCCCTCCCACTCTCCCTATCCCACCCCTCTAGGTGGTCACAGAGCACCGAGCTGATCTCCCTCTACTATTGCCCATCTCTGGAGCTTGCTTAGGTGGTGTTCTGCCTTCTGTGGGCACACTGGGATGGAATCCCCTCTCCTCATGCACGCCGAAACCAAGGTCTTTCGCCTCTCTGGCAGTTCCAAACTTTTTCCCCGGACTCTCTCCCAGCTAGCTGTGGCGCACTAGCCCCCATCAGGCTGTGTTCATGCAGCCAACCCCAGTCCTCTCCCTGGGATCCACCAAAGCCCGAGCCTCAGCTCCCAGCCCCACCCGTCCCGGCGGCTGAGCAGACAAGCCTCTCGGGCTGGTGAGTGCTGGTCGGCACTGATCCTCTGTGCGGGAATCCCTCCGCTTTGCCCTCCGCACCCCTGTTGCTGTGCTCTCCTCCGCGGCTCCGAAGCTTCCCCACTCCGCCACCCGCAGTCTCCACCCGCGAAGGGGCTTCCTAGTGTGTGGAAACCTTTCTTCCTTCACAGCTCCCTCCCACTGGTGCAGGTCTTGTCCCTATCCTTTTGTCTCTGTTTTTTTTCTTTTGCTCTACCCAGGTATGCGGGGATTTTCTTGCCTTTTGGGAAGTCTGATGTCTTCTGCTAGCGTTCAGTAGTTGTTCTGTAGTTGTTCCGCATGTAGATGTATTTTTGATGTATTTATGAGGAGGAAGGTGATCTCCACATCTCAGTCCTCCGCCATTTTGAACATCTCTCCACTTATTTTTAAGCACATAAATAAACATATATTTGGGGCAGGGGCTTGCAGGGATTAGAGATCACCCTTACAGGGCAGGAGGCCTAAGACTGCCTGGACATAGGAGGAAAGATGACCATAAAGATGCAAAGAAGAAATGTATTAACAAGGCCAAACAGCACAGATAATGCAACACACACATATGGACTGGCCAAGGAAAGAATTGCAACTGCAGTAATAGAAAATGTGTTCCAGAATAATCCAACCCTGAGATGATGCTGAAAGGAGAGAATCTCAGCAGCAAATAGCAACCAACGTAAAAACCGGCAAGGTCACCACGCACTCAGGGCAACAAACACATTGGTTCATTCCTTCATCAAGGATTTATAGGCCATTTATTTTGTGCTAGGGACTGTGATAGGTACTGGAGTAAACCGTGAACTTGGCAGAAAATCTTCCTTTGAGGAGGTGACAGGCAAGTGGAGGAAATAAGCATGTTAACTTATGACTAAATGCAATGTGATTAACTGAATTTCAATGATCTCTGAAAGGAAAAAAAAAACAAAAAAAGAACTGGGACCAGAAACCAATAAGCTTCTGCACCATGTCACCCACGCCTAGACGTAAGACACAGTTATCCATCTCTTACTTAGTAGAATTCTGTAATTAGTGTACTGTTCTTGCTGATATCTGTTAGATGAACTAAAGTTAATGGTTTACTTTCTGGTTAAATTAAGCACAGTTCTATAGAATAGGCAATTATAGACATACATATATTTCCAATTCTCCAATAATAAGGATTGTTCTGTTCAGATCTTGTTGCTCTTTCTCTTCTGCCTGGACTGTCCCCTCACCTAAGACCATCATCATTCTTCTTTCATGTTGGCTCTCTTCCTGAATTTGAGGCCTTGTTCTCAGCCTCTGCTTGTGTCATCATCACCTGCACCGTCAGGGCTTTTTCCCCTTTCCTATACCCTCTGCGCAATGACCACTGCCCATTAATGGTCACTAGGGAAAGGTCCTCTTTCCAGGCGAGGGACCCTGCAGCCCTCGGGCTTTCCTGAATCTCAGCCCCTGGGTCTTCTGGCCAGTTGATTTTGTGTTCTGTTTGCACTTGAGGAGCTGGGGAGGGGCTTTTCAATGCTCTCCTTTGCCAGAAGAACAACACAGATTAAGTTCTAACGTGTTAAAGTTCTAAAGTTTCCAGACCTGCAGCCGTCCAGGAATTTTACTGTTTAACCACTTCAGACCAACAGCCATGTCAGCTATGTTAACTTTCACCTTAACCTTATGGTTGAAGTAACCCTTAAGATTTCTCACCAGTACGGTAATGTGGTTTCACAGCTTGTAGAAATTCTGTCTCCCTCCCATTTCTCACTGTATATACTGTATATACTATATTGTGAACCTTTGATTTTAGCCCAATTGACATTTTTTAAGTGTTTTTACTTTTGTGCATAAAACACCAAATCATATGGTATTATGAACAGGGATGCATGTTTCAAATGAAACACATCTGAATGTATTCAACTAACTCATTCAAAAAAAATTCTCATTGTCATACTAGATAGTCAAAATCTGAATCAGCACTTCTCCATTCAGACTGGCCACACAACCAGAGTTCAACGGCCACATGTAGCGCTTATGCTGGCCAGTTCTAGAAAACCGATTTGTTCACGTGGATGAGAGTATCAAATGAGGAGAGACACAGGTCACTAAATAAATTGTTTCTTCACAAACTAGAAAATATGTTTCTGGAGTCGAAAACAATGCCGAAGAAGTAAAGTCTTTCCTCCAAACTAACAAGTATTAATTTCTAGGCTAAATAATTTTATGTCAATATAAATTACAATTAGCAATCTAATAAATTCTAGTACCTTGGATTTTTTAAAAAATTATCTAACACCCATTGTCTGTGTGTCTACCGAAAGGGGGAAGTATAAAGATTATCCCTGTTCTTTGGCACTCACAGTCTGGTGAAAGGGTAGACATGGCCATTAGTATTTGACATGTAGGACAATGTGATAAGGAGGACAATGACCAGGGCCACTTAAACAAGTGAAGGAACACAGGAAGACTTCACAGAAGAGGTGACATTGGAGCTGAGTCTTGAAGGATAAACAGGAGTCTTCCAAATGAACAAAAGAGGAAAGAGCACTGCAGCCAGAGGAAAAGCACACTTACAAGGCACAAAGGGCAGAAGCAGCTGGCAGTGTTTAGGGAGCTATGTGAACGTTTGCATAAGTTGTACAGAAGAAGAATACGGGGAGAAGAGAGGCTAGAAAGAGACAAGTAGGGGTCCTTCATGATCAGGTTCATGTTTGATAAGATCACTTTGACTGTAGTTTGAGAAATAAAATGAAGAGGACCAGACTGAAGGCAAGGAAGCCACGGCTGAGGCTCTTGACCAGTTCAGCTTAGAGATGCTGAGAGACTGGACAAAAGGCACGACAGGGCGAGGAGAGAAGGGAACAGATATAAGAGGGTTTCCAGAAGCAGAATCAACAGGACCTGGTGAGAGGCAGGATGTGGGGTGTGAGTGAGAGAGCAGGACCCAGGAAGCCCCCTGGGTCTCTGGTTATAATAAATCTTCCCCCCACAAAATTCCCTTTCCCTGGCTGTGATGGCATCTGCCAACCTTCAGCCCAAATTTCATTTCCAAAGCAGATACCACCCATAAACAGAAATAATTTCTAACTTACAGGATATCAGATCTTAAACTCGTAAGTGACTGACACACAGAACAGCAGAGATGGAAACAAATCGGCCGAAATTAAAATATTTAAATCAGAAAAGGTTTCAGTCCTTTAACCATCAAAAGCTCCAAACTGTCAGACATAAAATTTCAGGTTGAGCAAGTGAAGCCATGATGAAAGGGTATAATATTCTTGGAGAACTTTGTACACAAAGCAAACACCAATAAATCATTTAATAATTGCTGAATCTCCATATGCATGCCAGACTGACCCAGGCCCATGACAGGACTTAATGAAAGTGTCCACTACAGATGAGTTTATTTTCCCCTCACGCTCTGAGTTGGAGCATAGTGCCTCATAAATATTTAACTTAAACTATAAAACAGAAAGATCAACCTGGGACAGAAAGTTAAGCTGAAAATCATATGGTGATAGCCTCCGTTTTAATTAATGTTCTATTACACACACTGCTATTGATTTTTTAAAATGGTTTCATGTTCGGTATCTAACAATTACACTGAAAACACTACAGCCCATATTCACATTATTGTGCAATTTCCACTAATTTCTGACAAGGGAAAATACACGTTTGGCTTTTCTCTGGCACAAAACCTTGATTATTTGGCTGTGGTCATCAGGATTTAAGATGCTGAGGAGTCTTCGTAAAGCACTTCATCTACCTTCATGTCATTTTCATCCACAGGGACCTGAAGGCAAATCTGCTCTTTGAAAGCCAAGGCCAGGGTGTAGGGCCTCACATCCTGGGACTGCAGACAGCGCTTCAGGTAGGCATCGTAGTAGCCCTTGCCCCGCCCCAAACGGTTGCCGTGTTTGTCAAACCCAAGACCCGGCATGAAGATGAGATCAAGTCCCCCTGCGGAAATGAGGAATAAAGTTACGAAGGTTAATGGTGTCTGGCAAAGACTGATCGCTTCCAGATCTGGTTTTTGTTTTTTAATGACATCATTTTCTCTGATTTTTAAAGAAATACATGATCACTCTAGAAAAATCCTAACAGTAAAGAGTTGGACAAAGAAAGAAGTAAAAATTACTCAGCAACTAGTAAGTCCGTCATCCATCCCCTAGCCGTTCTTTCATGTATACCTGTACAGAAATGCCAGATTCCCAGGCCCCGTCCACACCTAGTTAAAGAGAATCTCCAGGGATAGGGCCTAAGAATTCTTTTTTCTCTAATTTTCTTTCTTTAAGCATACAGCTGACCCTACATACTGTCCCAGGACACTGACAACTGAAGGAGTGGGAGAGGGTCAGAAAGAAGCCAGAAAGGACGGAGCTATTCTCAAAGTCGATGAGCAGAAGGAGGGTTAGCTGTTAAGAGGACCAAGCTTACCCTCTTCATTTCCCCTCTTACTGGAGAGGGAAGGCCGGGTTGTCCTGCTTCCCTGGATTCATGTGAGAGCAACCTTCGACCCACTCAGGAACATTCCAAAGGTACAAGATGGGGACCCATAATTGGTCCTCTGGCTGGAACTCTCCCAGGGAACACAGGGACCAGAACTGGCCATGGCATCATCAGGGCAGAGCTGGCTGCTGGGGCTCAAGGTAGAAGGCAGGGTCTTGAAAGTTATAAAAAGCTGACCACAGTGAAAGGTGTGATGAATGCTATAAAGGTCACGAGGATGTCCATGGATTTTGTGAGGTCCAGGGAATGGTCCTCCAGCCCCTTGCAGGGAGCATGACGCACCAGCACTACTCAAGAGGCACATCGCTTACGCAATGCAGCAGCCTGTCTGTAGCCTTCCTGTACTGAGCCTTGGCCTTTTGAGGGCTGTCCTGGGGGCTTCTGGGTGACCTACAGCTTAGCAAGGGCTAACCACTCATACAGCATTGCTGGCAAGGACATACCAGGGTTGGAAGCCATGAATTCTCTGGAACAGGGTGTTCAGAGTAGAGGTATTCAGACTGCCAGCTAGGCTGGCCCCCACTGTAGCAGCTGTTACGACTCCCTGCAGAGCCGTGAGGTGAGCTCAGCTTCTCTCCGGCTCCCAGCACACACCTGTAATCCCCTGCCTGCAAAAATCTGGCAGAGCATGCCTCAGATTACAGTCCTGACCTTCTTGTGGAAACCTGCTCGCCTACTCCAATCCCAACTTGCTAAGAGGCCCTGGTCTCTGACTTTCATCTTTCCTCCCTGTCTCTGCCCTGCTCATCTCTCTTGGGAATAATGGTGGCTTGTGCACTTGACTTTGCTTCGTCCAAGTCCTCCTGCTGTTGCCAGAGCACTCTTGGGCTTAAAGTTCAGCTCCGTCATTATACCCAGAACACACACGCACACAGCTTTTCCTAGGTTTCTTGCGTCTTTACAGTGTGGCAAAAGTGCTTTGTAAAGTCCTCTGGGGGATACACAGATACATCCCTGCCCTTCAGGAGATGGAGTTCAGTTAACATAAAAAATGCACACGTGTAACATCCATTCCAACGTAAGGCAGCAGTGCCTGCCAATTGCCCAAAAAGCGTTAGGGACAAGAAGTCCTAGAGACTTCAGCAGAGGGACAGCGACATGGCTGGGTGGTCAGGGAAGGATCCATGGGCAACTTTGACTTGACCTAGGTTTTTAAGAATGTGCCAGAGTTGGATCTGAGTGTATTTCAGAAACCAAGGGAAGGGGCTTCCCTGGTGGCACAGTGGTTGAGAGTCCGCCTGCCAAATAGGGGACATGGGTTCGTGACCCGGTCCGGGAAGATCCCACATGCCGCGGAGCGGCTGGGCCCGTGAGCCATGGCCGCTGAGCCGGCGCGTCCGGAGCCTATGCTCCGCAACGGGAGAGGCCCCAACAGTGAGAGGCCCGCGTACCGCAAAAAAAAAAAAAAAAAAAAGAAACCAAGGGAAGAATGGCAGGAGCAGAGTGATGAGGAGGGAATAGGGCAGAAGGACCAGGCTGAGGAGTAGCAGAGGCATGTGGAGTTCGTCAGGTAGGGGCAAAAAGATTTAGGAGTTAAAGGCAAAGAGACCCCTACAACCCCAAAACAAGTAACCCAATTAAAAAAATGGATGAAAGACTTGAATAGACATTTATGCAAAGAAGACCAAAAAGTATATGAAAAGATGCTCAACATCATTAAATCATCAGAGAAATGCAAGTTAACACCTCCATGAGACATCACCTCACACCTGTTAAGACAGCCATATTTTTAAAAAACAGAAAACAATAAATGTTGGTGAGGATGTGGAGAAATTGGAACATTTGTGCATTGTTGCTGGGCATATAAAAAGATGCAGCTGCCGTAGAAAACAGTATGGAGGTTCCTCAAAAAACTAAAAATAGATCTCCCATATGATCCAGCAATCACGTCTCTGAGTATTTACCCAAAAGAACTGAAGTCAGGGTATTGAAGAGGTCCTTGTACTCCCATGTTCACTACAGCATTATTCACAATAACCAAGAGTTGTTAATAACCTAAATGTCCATCAACAGATAACTGGATAGACAAAATGTGGTACATACAATGCAATATTATTCAACCATGAAAAAAAAGGAAAATCTGTCATACGCTACAACGTAGAAGTACCTTGAGGACATTAAGTGAAGCAAACTAAGCCAGTTGCAGAAGGACAAATACTGCATGATTCCACTTACAGAACGTATCGAAAGGAGCCAAACTCATAGAAGCAGAAAGTAAAATGGTGGTTGCCAGGGGCTGGGGGAAGAAGTAAATGAAGAGTTAAATCTACTGTACAACATTAACAAGCCTGTACCATATATTTTAAAATCTGTTAAGAGGGTGGATCTCATGTTATGTGTTATTTACCATAATTTTTTTTTAAGGCAAAGGTAACAAAAGGACAGCCAGGAAAATTTCCATCAGAGTCAACACACGAGAAAAAGAAGGTACAACTTCAGAGCATTCACCTGTGGGCAGCTGGCAGACGAGAATGAAGGAAGGAAACAGAAAGCTAAGAAAACAATGTTCTCAAATCCCTCGCGTTAGAATTAATGCTGCCGCCTCTATTCCTGCTCCTCTCTGTACTCCGATTATAGCTCTCCCGGAAGTCTACCTTGTACTACAGCTGTTTGTATATGTCTCTGGCTGCCCTACCAGATCGAAAATTTCCTTGAGGACCATAAATTTTTCCAAGTCATCCTCCATGCTTGAATTTTAATAGAATTCTAGGCCAACCTGAAAGATGAGTATATATATATATATATATATATATATATATATATATATATATATATATATTTTAATGATTTTCTTTTATGTGGACCATTTTAAAGTCGTTATTGAATTTGTTACAATACTGCTTCTGTTTTATGTTTTTTTTGGTTTTTTGGCCATGAGGCATGTGGGATCTTAGCTCCCCAACCAGGGAGTAAGGTGAGGACAAGACAATATCATCAGATTCAGCAACAAGGGAATCAGCAGGGCAAGGATACTTTAAGTGGGGAGATGGGGACAGACGCTGAGCTGCAGAATCTTCACTGACCAAAAAAAAATGAGGAAAGAGGATTCTACAAAGGCCTTTATTTATTCTTGAGACTGAAAGTCTGTTCTAGGCACTGAGGATTCAGTTCACCTTCACAAAACATTCTTTTTAACTCTGGCCAAGGAGGCAGCAGCTGGGCCACAGACACCTCTTAGGATGCTCTGAATTCAGACTCCCCATCCTGGGTTCTTCAGAAGAATATAATCAGCTCAGCCAGTGGACTATCTTTGCCCTAATACTAAAGAGAAGGCTGAAAACAGTCAGTGTGAGAGCCCAGCAGTTAAACGAGCTTTCTAACCCTACTTTCAACATGTCCTGTGCAGAGCCTTCTATTTCTTTCTCCTCTCTCTTCTTTCTAAGTTGGGTGTCATGGCCATGTCTCCCACAAAGTCCTCCTCAGGAACTTCATGACTCAGGGACTCCTTCTCCAGGCACCTCTCTGCACTATTGCCAGAGTCCTCAGCTCCACTTGTGATTCCGAAGGTGCCATTTCTCCCAGAAGTCCAACTACTCACCCCACCTCCAGGCACTGCCGGTCCCAATCCATCCTAAAACGTGGCCTTCATCATGACTCCCCATGCCCCAGGACTTTTAGTCATTAACGATCTCTTAAAGATAACATCAAACTGGGTATGCGGAGCCTACTACACTCTCACCCCAGTCACCTCTCCAACAGTACCTCCCGTTCAGTTATACTTGGGAGATCCTAGCTAAATGGATGGACTCGTTATCCCACAAGTCCACCCCCCAACTTCCCACTTTTGCTCTTGTGACGCTATTTTCCATGTCTGTAAGATCCTTCTCATCTTTTTATTAATTTGTCTAATCACAACAGTCCTTACAAACCTCAGTGAAACTTCCATCTAGTCCTCCCTGCCCATGCAGTTCAGTGTGACCTGCTCTTATCCTACACTGCGAGGTGCCCATGGTCCATTAAGTAGCACGAATCCTTTCCCCTACCTCTGGGAGCAGAACTGTTGTGCTTCCCCAGAGAGATGCTGAGCTCAGTTATATTTACTATGAAGGGAAGAATGAAAGTAAAAGACAGAATGAGATGTCTTGTGACCGTATTTATCTTAGTTCCCTGACTATATTCAATAAGTTACCAATCCCAGGGCTTCCCTGGTGGCACAGTGGTTAAGAATCTGCCTGCCAGTGCAGGGGACACGGGTTCAAGCCCTGGTCGGGGAAGATCCCACATGCCGTGGAGCAACTAAGCCCGTATGCCACAACTACTGAGCCTGCGCTCTAGAGCCCGAGAGCCACAACTACTGAGCCCATGTGCTGCAACTACTGAAGCCCATACACCTAGAGCTCATGCTCCGCAACAAGAGAAGCCACCGCAATGAGAAGACCACGCACCACAAAAAAGAGTAGCCACCACTCACCACAACTAGAGAAAGCCTGCGTGTAGCAACGAAGACCCAGTGCACCAAAAAATAAATAAAATAAGTAAATTTATTAAAAAATAATAAGTTACCAATCCCACTACTGGGCATATACCCTGAGAAAAGCATAATTCAAAAAGATACGTGTACCACAATGTTCACTGCAGCACTATTTACAATAGCCAGGACGTGGAAGCAACCTAAATGTCCATCGACAGATGAATGGATAAGGAAGATGTGGCACATATATACAATGGAATATTACTCAACCATAAAAAGAAATGAAACTGAGTTACTTGTAGTGAGGTAGATGGACCTGAAGTCTGTCATACAGAGTGAAGTAAGTCAGAAAGAGAAAAACAAATACCATACGCTAATGCATGTATATGGAATCTAAAAAAATGGTACTGATGAACCTAGTGGCAGGGCAAGAGTAAAGATGCAGTCGTAGAGGACAGACTTGAGGACACAGGAGGGGAAGGGGAAGCTGGGACGAAGTGAGAGAATAGCGTTGACATATATACACTACCAAATGTAAAACAGATAGTTAGTGGGAAGCTGCTGCATAGCACAGGGAGATCAGCTTGATGCTCTGGGACGACCTAGAGGGGTGGGATAGGGAGGGCAGGAGGGAGGTGCAAGAGGGAGGGGATATGGGGATATATGTATACATATAGCTGATTCACTTTGTTGTACAGCAGAAACTGACACAACACTGTAAAGCAATTATACTCCAATAAAGATGTTAAACAAAAAAAGAACAAATAGATTATATGAAGGCAGAGCAGGAGCAATAATCTATAAAAATACTAATTGAGCTTAATGCAAAAATGCAAGAAGAGAGCACTTCAATAAAATAGCCTTGCATGAAAAAAAAAAAAAGAAGTTACCTGTTCAGACCATCCTACGCAGCATCTAACTCATCCAAAATCCAGCTTCTGGAAGAGGAGAAGAAAGCAGAGAAGCTAACACTTGTTAAGTCTACAATTTGTCAGACACTATTCTATGCCCCAGGGATAGAAGGATGAATTAAATCAGCTGCTCAGTACATCTACCTGGTGAGGCAGGAGGGCAAGGATTACTACTCTCCCCTGAAACTTCACAGGTGAAGAAACATACACAGTGCTCAGAGAGGTCAAATTGCTCCTTAAAGGCATTCAGCTTATAAGAAATGAAGCTGAGGGCCGGCTGCCCAGGTGGATCACGATTTGACAGCACACAGTGCGCCTACTGCCAAAAGTACAAGTGGCCTTAGGCAAAGGCACAGAGGAAACATGACCAGGGCAAGCGCCTTAGAGACAGTGGAGCAGAGGGGTGGCGTGTGCAGACTTGGAGACAGCCTACCTGGGTCTGAATCCCAGCACTACCACTTATTAGCTATGAAACATCAGTCAAAATTGCCTTCACCTAAAATGGATAAGCATACTATGCTGTAAAGAGTCTCTAAGCTATTAATACCAAATGTCAACTTAATCAATTGCTGCATGCATATTCCTTAGGCCATGTAGAGACACGGGCGCTTCCATTAAACAGGCTGCTCAAACATGAAGAAGCTGAAACCCTAAAATAAAATACAGAATCAATAATTCTTAATAGCTCTTATGGTAGAACTCTCAAAAATCAATACCACATGCTTTGAATTCATTAATGCCTGCCTCGGAAAGAACAGATTGAAGCACGACCCCCTTGAATCACTTGATAAATGGAAAATTTATAAATGGAATATTTCCTGCCATATCAATAAACAAAGGATGTCACAGTCACCAATGATTGCAGCCCTCCAGCGTGAGCTGGTGAGCCAGGGCTGAAAAGAATACAAGCCATCTAGCAGCCATCAGACTGCAGCCACTCCCTGCGGTGAGCCCTGAGGAAACTCGGGATGTGAAAATACAGGATACAGCCCCCAGATAGCTGAGGTGCACATCAAAGGAATGATTTCAGTGAGCCCAGACTCTTGCATCTTCCCATACATAGAAAAGCGCTAATTTTCTTAACTTCAGATATCTGGTTTTCTTTGTTTAACAATAATCTTTTGACATTCCCGACTACCTGCCCTTTGTTGAAAAATTCCTATATATCCTGGCTCCTCCCTCGCCCCCTCGGAGCAGTTTCTAAGAGCTATCTGAGATGCTGCCTCCTGGGCTGCAGTCCTCATTTTGCCCCAAATACAACCTAACTCGCAACTCTCACATGGTGCATTTTGTTTTAAGTCAACACACTCTTCATAGTAAAACAGTGGAGAGCATACAAGCTAGTAAACAAAACCATTTATGTGCTCATAGTCATAAAATATACTCAAGTTCTGATTATATATAAAAATTGGGTTTTCAAAAAATGTCTTTCCCTGCAAATCCATAATGCTCTTAAAGAGTATTCAATGAAACCACCTAACGCAGACAGCTATTTTTAAAAATCTCATTGTAAATGCACCTCCACTCTTTCTGCTATGTTTGGTCACAATGTATTCTGCCCACTTGGGAATCTCCATATAGAGTCAAACACACTATAGTAAAAACCATCTATTAAAGACACGATTATCATATGATTGATATTTCTGTGTTGTTATTATAAGATCCTTTCTTTTAGCACAGGTCCTAACTAACATTCATGTCAAAATACAGGGACTGTATTTGTCACAAGAGCACTGGGACAAGCACCCAACACCATGTGAGGCATCCGTTCCCCTAGGATCCCCAGGTATGACAGGTCACTCCACTAATCAGCTAATGAGGTATTCAGAATGTAAGACAATCTCTGTGTGTCTTATATTTAAAATCTAAGTGTTTCCAAGTTCAAGCTTGTAAACCCTGCAAACACCGACTATGTATTTAAATGAAGGAAGTAGGAGATGATAGAAATTTAGATTCTTCTAGGTAAAGCTGAGAGCAAAGAAATAAGAAACATGAATAGTATTTGGTGACTTAGCTGCTGAGTATCTTACCAACAACATCCTCCTCCTCTTCCTAACCCAGAGAGCCCTGAAAAATATCGAGGACAACAGGACAGAATTTGAGCTAAGATGGATTATAAAGACCGATCACTCTTTTACCTATAATAAATATTGGTAAACCCCTATAAGAATATCTCAGGAAGGATCCGAAAAAAAAACAGTAACAGTGGTTGGCTCTGGAGAAAGGAATCAGGGAACAGGACGACTTACTTGGGTGGGAAGGACACTTTACACTTTCACTCTATCCTTTGGACAGTTCGTATTTTTTACCATGTGCCTATATAACCAAATTTTGCTAAAACCTTTTAAAACATGAGGCTTCTAGTGTTTCAAGGACAAGAGCCTTGGAGGTTATATAGCACAGCAATTGAGTGTGCCGGCTTCTAGAGAGACTGCCTGGGTTTGAATCCCCTAACTACCACTTACTAGCTAAGAAACATTAATCAAGTTACTTACTCTCTCTTAATTCTCAGTTTCTTCTCCTTAAGACAGAAATAATACTACTACCTCCTTTGATAGAGTGACTAAATAAATAAATAAAGGCAGGTATGTAAAAGCTCTAGTAAATGTTCAGCAAGTGTTAGCTGTTATTATACTTAGGGTATGAATAATACTTATTCTCTTTCTGTGAACTCTGAAAGTTAGCTCTTGTTGAATAATCAAAACAGTCCCAGCACTAATACTCCAACAGTTATGGTACGTAGATTTCCAATTAGCCCAAACCACCTGTAATGGTGGGTAGACTCTCTATTGCCAACTGTGTGCAGGCCAGAGATATCCACAAGTGAGTGCCCGAGCCCTGAGCAAAGCAGGGGTCCACGTGGACTCTCTGAAACACAAAGTCTCTGAAATAGATGTCATGGAAAGGATCCTGCCTGTTACAAATGGCCTTTCCCTTTACAGAGATCCTTTGAAAAGAAGCTGTTGGGACTTCCCTGGTGGCGCAATGGTTAGGGATCTGCCTGCCAATGCAGGGGACACGGGTTCCAGCCCTGGTCCGGTAAGATCCCACATGCTGCGGAGCAGCTAAGCCTGTGTGCCACAACTACTGAGCCTGCGCTCTAGAGTTCATCTGCCACAACTACTGAGCCCACATGCTGCAACTACTGAAGCCCATGCGCCTAGAGCCCATGCTCCGCAACAAGAGATGCCACCACAAAGAGAAGCCTACGCTCCGCAACGAAGAGTAGCCCCCGTTCGCCGCAACCAGTGAAAGCCCTCACGCAGCAACAAAGACCCAATGCAGCCAAAAATAAATAAATGTATTTATTTTTTTTACCGTTAGTTATGGGGCTTCCCTGGTGGCGCAGTGCTTGAGAGTCCGCCTGCCGATGCAGGGGACACGGGTTCGTGCCCCGGTCCGCAAGGATCCCACATGCCGCGGAGCGGCCGGGCCCGTGAGCCATGGCCGCTGAGCCTGCGCGTCCGGAGCCTGTGCTCCGCAACGGGAGAGGCCACAACAGTGAGAGGCCCGCGTACCGCAAAAAAAAAAAAAAGTTAGTTATTTCCTTAAGTGCTTTTTATTCTATAATAAGGCTAGCAAGATATATAGGAAATAACTCTAAAATTATGTCAATAGGAAATGATAATTTGATACACATTATTTTCTAAATCATCACCATCACCATAAACTACAACTGTCTCCTATATGAGACAGCAAGTTAGACGCTAAAGACCAAAAAAGTGAAAGTGAAGGTCCCAATACTTTACTATAGGGGCTGGAAAACTATGACCTATGGGCCAAATTTGGCCTGCTGCCTACTTTTGTAAATAAAGTTTCAATGGAACACAGCCATGCTCTGCTTTCACACTAAAAAAGCAGAGCTGAATGGTTGCAACAGACATTGTTTGGCACATAAAGCCCCAAATATTTACTATCTGGCCCTTTACAGAAAAAGTTTGCAAAGCCCTTATTTGGAGCATCTACCATAGGTTAAAAAAGGAAAGAAAACAAAACAAAACTATATTTCAGCTTATCCTATCTTCACAGATATCGACCAAATAAACCTTACTGGAAAAAAAGAATTAAACTGTCTTTATTGCAGATATGCAAAAATGCTTTGCAGAAAATAGATCAACAGTAGCTTTAGCAGTAGCTTTATCCAAATGGCATTTTCTATATGTTTACTTTGGCTCTGAGTTTGGGATACTTTCACCATTGTTCATAATCAGATGGACCTTAAAAAGTTCAACAAAACTGAGAAGAAATTATAGAACTTCCTACGATTTTTCACTAACCTCAGGCAACGTCTGGTTGTCTGATTTTTCTCATCTGTAAAATGGATAGACGGAAACCTTCAATTTCCCAGATCTCTTTAGATTCAAAGCTTAGTGATTCTGAGAATTTTAAGGACAATTCCCTGTATATCTGTGTGACACAATCAATAAATAAATTAAGCCAGTCACAAAAAAGTGAATGCTAAATGATTCCACTTATATGAGGTACCTAAAATAGTCAAATTCACAGAAACAGAAAGTAGAACGGGGGTTACCAGGGGCAGGTGGGAGGGGGAAAGGGGGATTGTTTAATGGACACAGTTTCAGTTTTGCAAGATGAAAAGGTTCTGGAGATCTGTTTTACAATAATGTGAATATACTTAACACTACTGAACTTATACACTTAAAGATGGTTAAGAGGAAAACAAAGGAAAGATCAGCGGCTTCAGAGAGCCAGGCTGAGTCTTCAGGAAAATCAGAACTCCACTGGCAGGTGGGGAAATCACGGAGAACAAGCAGGCAGTATCTTCAAGATTACAGACAGGGGAGAAAGCAAATAGATCTTTTCTGCCACTTAAAAAAACTCGACATAGAATATTCCTAGTTAAGCGGTTTCGTTCCTTATAAAATTTATTACAAAACTGCCTGCTCTTCCTACACACTACCAACGATATGTCAGAAGGGACTCCTGAGAGGGCCCTTGTCAGCCAGATCTCTGGGCTGCAAACAAGACCCAGGACTCTGGACACCACAGTTCTAGCCCTCCCTAGCCATAGAAAATTGGATTTCCTTCAAAGCTTTTAAAAATCTTTAGAAAGGGTAAAACAAATACGTTCCTTTGTAGTCAAGAAACTGTTCTGTATTTTGATAGTTGTAGTGGTTACACAAATCTATACATGTGACAAAACTGCATAGAAATATGCACACACATACATATAAATGAGTAGATGTTGAAACCTAAATAAGGTTGGTAGATGGTACAAAGTCAATGTCCCATTTTCGACCTTATACTACACTTGTGTAAGAGATTATTATCAAGGGAAAATGGGTGAAGGCTACTTAGGACCTCTCTGTACTATTTTTTTCAACTTATTATTTCAAAACAATAAACCTTTAGGAAAGCATCCACCTCAGAAAGTCTAAAACCATGATACAACCACTATGGAGAACAGTATGGAGGTTCCTTAAAAAACTAAAAATAGAACTACCATATGATCCAGCGATTCCACTCCTGGGCATGTATCCGGAGAAAACCATAATCCGAAGAGATAAATGCACCCAATGTTCACTGCAGCACTATTTACACTAGCCAAGACATGGAAGCAACCTAAGTGTCCATTGACAGATGAATGCATAAAGAAGATGTGGTACTTACATCCAATGGAATATTACTCAGCAATGAAAAAGAATGAAATAATGCCATCTGCAGCAACATGGATAGACCTAGAGATTATCATACTAAGTGAAGTAAGTCAGAGAGAGAAAGACAAATATCATATGATTATCTCTCATATGTGATATCTAATTTTTTTAAATGATACAAATGAATTTATTTACAAAACAGAAACAGACTTACAGATATCAAAAACACACTTATGGTTACCACAGGGGAAATGCTGGAGGGGAAGGGATAAATCAGAAGCTTGGAATGAACACACACACTACTATATCTGACAGATAATCAACAAAGACCTACTGTATGGCACAGGAAACTCTACTCAATATTCTGCGATACCCTATATGAGAAAAGAATCTAAAAAAGAATGAATATATGTATACGTATAACTGAATCACTTTGCTGTACACCTGAAACTAACACAACATTGTAAATCAACTATACTCCAATAAAATTAAAAAAAAAAAAAGTCTAAAGCCAAACCAGCCCAAATCTACCCTCAATCTTACCTTCGTTTCATTGACCTTAAACTCTAAACATAATCACCTTTTCACCAAGTGTCCTGATAGATTCACTTTCTAGCCTTCACAGGCTTGTCCCATGTTTCGAGTCTCTGTACTTTGTGGAAGTCCCACCCCATCTTTAAGACTCAGTCCATGGGTACTTCCTTCACCTTCACACCAATCCACACGGGCTCTCACTCCTCCAAAATCCAGTGAGCGCTGATGTCAGAGGGGTAGGTACTTAGCATATATACCCTGGAAGCTTCCACCTCTGTGATGAAGATTAAATGGCCCATATTTTTCTATAAGCAGATATTGATAGGGAAGAGTCAGCTGATTAAAGGAAGGCTATTTCTCTGAAACTGTCACTTTGCCTACTTCATAACTTTGTCTAAAGCTGCCCTTAAGTGTTACCCTGGTTTCTTTACCCTGAATTCTCATAAGACAGAATAAAAAAACATTTTTCTATTACTTGCTGTATTTACTGGAAAAGATTATAGATTCTTGGATAATATTTTCTGACACAGGGGGTACTGAATGATTTATATCATTTCTCTTAAACATAATCAAATAGGCTGTGCAGAGAGTGGGCAGGGAGTTATTCCATTGGCCGTATACAAGTTCTGATGTTATATCTACAGTATGAAGAACCGGACATTCTATCAAAGGTCACTTTCACATCCAATAATTCTACATTCAGGTAACAAAAGCCAACTGTTTTCTGTTCATTTCACCCAATTATTATTATAATCTAAGAATCTAACATCTTGTTCATAAAAATTTTTTAATATTTACCTACCCAAACAAATGGAAGAGCATCTGCTTCCCTTTCTCCCAAATACAGCTTCTATACTGGACTCTACACGTTTTCTTCTCTGTGGTTTTGGTGGCTATCTTTTACCAGTCTTTCAGAGAGAGGGTGTTTCAGAAACAGGAACACCTGAGTTTCAGCCTCACTCTGTGTGACTGTGTGACCTTGGACAGGTCATTTCCCATCTACTACACCTGGTTCTTTCTTCTGCAAAATCAAAGGACAGACTTAGATGATCTCCAAAATCTCTTCCAGTTCAAATAATCCCCAGTATGCTAATTAAATGACTAAAGAATATATAAATGTGGGAGACTGGAGACAAAACCTCCACCTCAGACTAATAAATTTATAAAACACTGACATCTGCTGGAAATTGGTGAAACTACTCAGCCCATCCAAAACATAGCAGCCTTTAAAAACCTAGTCTTAGATACCTCACTTTGAAAACATGTTATCAAAGATGCAAGTTTCTTATGAAATTAAGTTTTCTAAAATTTCATTTTATAGAACTTAAAATTTTGAAGGAAATAACTTTAAAATTACTTCAGAGACTTCTGGAACCAGAAGTCTGGTTCAAATAGAACCATTTGGAAATTTGAGCCTATGTTCCTAAGCCTTCCTATATGACAAAAATAACCAACTTGAAAATATAATGGAGGAGGAGCTTCAAGTTGGCGGAACAGTAAGACGTGGAGATCACCTTCCTCCCCACAAATACATCAGAAATACATCTACATGTGGAACAACCCCTGCAGAACACCTACTGAGTGCTGGCAGAAGAACTCAGACTTCCCAAAAGGTCTTTTTAAAAAGTTTCACCATGGGGGGCCCTGAACCAAGATGGCGGAGTAAAAGGACGTGCTCTCACTCCCTCTTGCAAGAACACCAGAATCACAACTAGCTGCTGGACAATCATCAACAGGAAGACACTGGAACTCACCAAAAAAGATACCCCACATCCAAAGACAAAAGAGAAGCCACAGTGAGACGGTAGGAGGGGCACAATCACAGTAAAATCATATCCCATAACTGCTGGGTGGGTGACTCACAGACTGGAGAACACTTATACCAGAGAAGTCCACCCACTGGAGTGAAGGTTCTGAGCCCCGCGTCAGGCTTCCCAACCTGGGGATCCGGCAATGGGAGGAGGAATTCCTAGAGAAACAGACTTTGAAGGCTAGTGGGATTTGATTGCAGGACTTCGACAGGACTAGGGGAAACAGAGACTCCACTCTTCAAGGGCACACACAAAGTAGTCTGTGCACACCGGGACCCAGGGGAAGGAGCATTGACCCCATAAGAGACTGAACCAGATCTACCTGCTAGTGTTGGAGGATCTCCTGCAGAGGTGGGGGGTGGCTGTGGCTCACCATGGGGACAAGGACACTGGCAGCAGAAGTTCTGGGAAGTACTCCTTGGCGTGAGCCCTCCCAGAGTCCACCATTAGCCCCACCAAAGAGCCTGGTTAGGCTCCAGGGTTGGGTTGCCTCAGGTCAAACAACCAACAGGGATGGAAACCAGCCCCACCCATCAGTAGTCAAGCAGATTGAAGTTTTACTGAGCTCCGCCCACCAGAGCAACAGTCAGCTCTACAGACCACCAGTCCCTCCCATCAGGGAACTTGCACAAGCCTCTTAGATAGCCTCATCCACCAGAGGGCAGAGAGCAGAAGCAAGACGAACTACAATCCTGCAGCCTGTGGAACAAAAACCACATTCACAGAAAGATAGACAAAATGAAAAGGCAGAGGGCTATGTACCAGATGAAGGAACAAGATAAAACCCCAGAAAAACAGCTAAATGAAGTGGAGATAGGCAACCTTCCAGAAAAAGAATTCAGAAAATTCATAGTGAAGATGATCCAGGACCTCGGAAAAAGAATGGAGGCAAAGATCGAGAAGATGCAAGAAATGTTTAACAAAGACCTGGAAGAATTAAAGAACAAACAAAGAGAGATGAACAATATAATAACTGAAATGAAAACTACACGAGAAGGAATCAATAGCAGAATAACTGAGGCAGGAGAACAGATAAGTGACCAGGAAGACAGAATGGTGGAATTCATTGCTGCAGAACAGAATAAAGATAAAAGAATGAAAAGAAATGAAGACAGCCTAAGAGACCTCTGGGACAACATTAAATGCAACAACATTCACATTATAGGGGTCCCAGAAGGAGAAGAGAGAGAGAAAGGACCAAGGAAATATTTGAAGAGATTATAGTAGAAAACTTTCCTAACATGGGAAAGGAAATAGCTACGCAAGTCCAGAAAGTGCAGAGAGTCCCATACAGGATAAACCCAAGGAGAAACACACCGAGACACACAGTAATCAAATCGGCAAAAATTAAAGACAAAGAAAAATTATTGAAAGCAGCAAGGGAAAAATGACAAATAACATACAAGCGAACTCCCATAAGGTTAACAGCTGATTTCTCAGCAGAAACTCTACAAGCCAGAAGGGAGTGGCATGATATACTTAAAGTGATGAAAGAGAAGAACGTACAACCAAGATTACTCTACCCGGCAAGGATCTCATTCAGATTTGATGGAGAAATCAAAAGCTTTACAGACAAGCAAAAGCTAAGAGAATTCAGCACCACCAAACCAGCTCTACAACGAATGCTAAAGGAACTCCTCTAAGTGGGAAACACAAGAGAAGAAAAGGACCTACAAAAACAAACCAAAACAATTAAGAAAATGGTCATAGGAACATACATATTGATAATTACCTTAAATGTGAATGGATTAAATGCTCCAACCAAAAGACACAGGCTTGCTGAATGGAAACAAAAACAAGACCCATATATATGCTGTCTACAAGAGACCCACTTCAGACCTAGGGACACATACACACTGAAAGTGAGGGGATGGAAAAAAATATTCCATGCAAATGGAAATCAAAAGAAAGCTGGAATAGCAATACTCATATCAGGTAAAATAGACTTTAAAATAAAGAATGTTACAAGAGTCAAGGAAGGACACTACAAAATGATCAAGGGATCAATCCAAGAAGAAGATATAACAATTATAAATATATATCCACCCAACATAGGAGCACCTCAATACATAAGGCAACTGCTAACAGCTATAAAAGACAAAATTGATAGTAACACAATAATAGTGGGGGACTTTAACACCTCACTTACACCAATGGACAGATCATCCAAAATGAAAATAAATAAGGAAACACAAGCTTTAAATGACACAACAGACCAGATAGATGTAATTGATATTTACAGGACATTCCATCCAAAAACAGCAGATTACACTTTCTTCTCAAGTGCACATGGAACATTCTCCAGGATAGATCACATCTTGGGTGACAAGTCAATCCTCAGTAAATTTAAGAAAATTGAAATCATATCAGGCATCTTTCTGACCACAATGCTATGAAATTAGAAATCAATTACAGTACGGGGGAAAAAACCATAAAAAGCACAAACACATGGAGGATAAACAATACATTACTAAATAACCAAGAGATCACTGAAGAAATCAAAGAGGAAATCAAAAAATACCTAGAGACAAATGACAATGAAAACATGATGATCCAAAACCTATGGGATGCAGCAAAAGCAGTTCTAAGAGGGAAGTTTATAGCTATACAAGTCTACCTCAAGAAACAAGAAAAATCTCTAATCAACAATCTAACCTTACACCTAAAGGAACTAGAGAAAGAAGAACAAACAAATCCCGAAGTTAGTAGAAGGAAAGAAATCATAAAGATCAGAGCAGAAATAAATGATATAGAAACAAAGAAAACAATAGCAAAGATAAATAAAACTAAAAGCTGGTTCTTTGAGAAGATAAACAAAATTGATAAACCATTAGCCAGACTCATGAAGAAAAAGAGGGAGAGGACGCAAATCAATAAAATTAGAAATGAAAAAGAAGTTACAACAGACACTGCAGAAATACAAAGCATCCCAAGAGACTACTACAAGCAACTCTATGCCAATAAAATGGACAAATTCTTAGAAAGGTATAACCTTCCAAGACTGAACCAGGAAGAAATAGAAAATATGAACAGACTAGTCACAAGTAATGAAATTGAAACTGTGATTAAAAATCTTCCAGCAAACAAAAGTCCAGGACCAGATGGCTTCACAGGTGAATTCTATCATACATTTAGAGAAGAGCTAAAACCATCCTTCTCAAACTGTTCCAAAAAGTTGCAGAGGAAGAAACACTCCCAAACTCATTCTATGAGGCCACCATCACCCTGATACCAAAACCAGACAAAGATACTACAAAAAAATTATAGACCAATATCACTGATAAATATAGATGCAAAAATTCTCAACAAAATACTAGCAAACAGAATCCAACAACACATTAAAAGGATCATACACCATGATCAAGTGGGATTTATCCCAGGGATGCAAGGATTCTTCAAAATACGCAAATCAATGTGATACACCATATTAACAAATTGAAGAATAAAAACCATATGATCATCTCGATAGATGCAGAAAAAGCTTTTGACAAAATTCAACACCCATTTATGATAAAAACTCTCCAGAAAGTGGGCATAGAAGGAACCTACCTCAACATAATAAAGGCCATATACGACAAACCCAAAGCAAACATCATTCTCAACGGTGAAAAGCCGAAAGCATTTCCTCTAAGATCAGGAACAAGACAAGGATGTCCACTCTCACCACTATTATTCAACATAGTTTTGGAAGTCCCAGCCATGGCAATCAGAGAAGAAAAAGAAATAAAAGGAATACAAATTGGAAAAGAATAAGTAAAATTGTCACTGTTTGCAGAGGACATGATACTATACATAGAGAATCCTAAAGATGCCACCAGAAAACTACTAGGGCTAATCAATGAATTTGGTAAAGTTGCAGGATACAAAATTAATGCACAGAAATCTCTTGCATTCCTATACACTAATGATGAAAAATCTGAAAGAGAAATTAAGGAAACACTCCCATTTACCATTGCAACAAAAAGAATAAAATACCTAGGAATAAACCTACCTAGGGAGACAAAAGACCTGTATGCAGAAAACTATAAGACACTGATGAAAGAAATTAAAGATGATACCAACAGATGGAGAGATATACCATGCTCTTGGATTGGAAGAATCAACATTGTGAAAATGACTCTACTACCCAAAGCAATCTACAGATTCAATGCAATCCCTATCAAATTACCAATGGCATTTTTTACAGAACTAGAACAAAAAATCCTAAAATTTGTCGGAGACACAAAATACACTAAATAGCCAAAGCAGTCTTTAGGGAAAAAAACGGAGTTGGAGGAATCAGACTCCCTGACTTCAGACTATACTACAAAGCTACAGTAATCAAGACAATATGGTACTGGCACAAAAACAGAAACATAGATCAATGGAACAAGATAGAAAGCCCAGAGATAAACCCACGCACCTCTGGTCAACTAATCTACGACAAAGGAGGCTAGGATATACAATGGAGAAAAGACAGTCTCTTCAATTAGTGGTGCTGGGAAAACTGCACAGCTACATGTAAAAGAATGAAATCAGAACACTCCCTAACACCATACACAAAAATAAATTCAAAAATGGATTAAAGACCTAAATGTAAGACCAGACACTCTAAAACTCTTAGAGGAAAACACAGGAAGAACACTCTTTGACATAAATCACAGCAAGATCTTTTTTGATCCACCTCCTAGAGTAATGGAAATAAAAACAAAAATAAACAAATGGGACCTAGTGAAACTTCAGAGCTTTTGCACAGCAAAGGAAACCATAAACAAGATGAAAAGACAACCCTCAGAATGGGAGAAAATATTTGCAAACGAATCAACGGACAAAAGATTAAGCTCCAAAATATATAAACAGCTCATGCAGCTCAATATTAAAAAAAAAACAACACAATCCAAAAATGGGCAGAAGATCTATATAGACATTTCTCCACAGAAAACATACAGATGGCCAAGAAGCACATGAAAAGCTGATCAACATCACTAATTATTAGAGAACTGGAAATCAAAACTACAATGAGGTATCACCTCACACCAGTTAGAATGGGCATCATCAGAAAATCTATAAACAACAAATGCTGGAGAGCGTGCGGAGAAAAGGGAACCCTCTTGCACTTCTGGTGGGAATGTAAATTGATACAGGCACTATGGAGAACAGTATGGAGGTTCCTTAAAAAACTAAAAGTAGAATTACCATATGACCCAGCAATCCCACTCCTGGGCATATACCCAGAGAAAACCATAATTCAAAAAGACACATGCACCCCAATGTTCACTGCAGCACTATTTACAATAGCCAGGGCATGGAAGCAACCTAAATGCCCATTGACAGATGAATGGATAAAGAAGATGTGGTACATATATACAATGGAATATTACGCAGCCATAAAAAGGAACGAAATTGGGTCATTTGTAGAGACGTGGATGGATCTAGAGACTGTCATACAGAGTGAAGTAAGTCAGAAAGAGAAAAGCAAATATCGTATATTAACGCATATATGTGGAACGTAGAAAAATAGTACAGATGAACTGGTTTGCAGGGCAAAAATTGAGCACAGATGTAGAGAACATTCATATGGACACCAATGGGGGAAAGCGGCAGGGGGGTGGGGGTGGTGGTGTGATGAATTGAGTGATTGGTATTGACATGTATACATTGATGTGTATATAATTGATGACTAATAAGAACCTGCTGTATAAAAAAATAAATAAAATTAAAAAATTAAAAAAAATACAGCTTCCCTGGTGGCGCAGTGGTTGAGAGTCCACCTGCCAATGCAGGGGACACGGGTTCGTGCCCTGGTCTGGGAAGATCCCACATGCTGCAGAGCGGCTGGGTCCATGAGCCATGGCCGCTGAGCCTGCGTGTCCAGAGCCTGCGGGAGAGGCCACACCAGTGAGAGGCCCGTGCACCACAAAAAAATAAATAAATAAATTTAAAAAAATAAAAAATATATATAATGGAAAAAAATTCCATTCACAACAACAATATTAATTGATTAGGAATACACTTATGTAGAAATGTGCAGAAACAACATGATTAAAAGCAAAAACATCTATAAAGGAGCAAAGAAAAAGTCTTGATTAGGGAAGCATGCCATATTCCAGGAGAAGGCTAATGTAAAGAAATCCATTTTCTCCAAACTAATCTAAAAATCTGACACAATTCCAACCAAGGTCTCTAGAGGATCTGAGGGGAGAAACTGACAAAATAATTTTTAAAGTTAACCTCAAAAATGAATGTTAAGAATAGTCAGCTAAGTTTTTTAAAAATAAGAATAATTAGGACTTATTCTACCAGGTATTAAAATACATTAAACAACCTTTATACAGCTATGTTAATCAAAACACCATAGCACTAGTGCCAGAATAAGCAAACAGATCACTGGTAAAGAACTAAAATGTCCAAAAACAGACCCAAACATATACAAGAATTTATACATGAAAATGGTGCCATTTCATACCAGCAAGAAAGGGGTATATTATTCACTAAATGGTGTTAGGACACCTGGCTATTTTTTTGTTTTTTTGTTTTTGTTTTTGTTTTTTCGCGGTACGCGGGCCTCCCACCGCTGTGGCCTCTCCCGTTGAGAAGCACAGCCTCCGGAAGCACAGGCTCAGCGGCCATGGCTCACGGGCCCAGCCGCTCCACGGCACGCGGGATCCCCCCGGACCGGGGCACGAACCGTATCCCCTGCATCGGCAGGCGGACTCCCAACCACTGTGCCACCAGGGAAGCCCCTGGCTATTTTTTCAATAAAAAGTTAGGTTCCTTCTCTATACATTAATGCACATTCAAAAAGGATTAAGACTTTAATATTAAAAAACATGAAATAATAGGATAAAATGAAAATTTATAGATTCTCAAGAATAAAGATTCCCTAAAAAGAAGCCAAAGGTAAAGATAGTAAAGGAAAAGACTGACAGATTTTACTAATAAAATTTTAAAATATCTGTATCCCCCCCCAAAATAAAAACATATACAAAATTAAAAAGAAAATAATAAAATGGATAAAAATATTTGCAGCATACATTACAGACTAATGATTAAATTTAATATATAAATAATTGTTACCAACCAGAAAGAAAATGATGAATACAAAAAAAAAAAAAAGATAAATTCTCCAAAAGAAATGGGGCCAAAAAAGCACTTTATAAAAGACAAATTAGGAAGGGTTAAAGAACATACAGAGAACCTTTGTACACTGTTGGTGGGAATGTAAATTGGTACAGCCACTAGGGAAAACAGTATGGAGGTTTCTCGAAAGACTAAAAATAGAGCTACCATACGATCCAGCTCCACTCCTGGGTATAGATCCAGAAAAATGAAAACACTAATTTGAAAAGATACACGCACACCAATATTCATAGCAGCACATTTACAATAGCCAAGATATGGAAGCAACCCAAGTGCCCATCAACAGATGAATGGATAAAGAAGATGTGGGGTGTGTGTGTGTGTGTGTGTGTGTGTGTGTTTGTGTGTGTGTGTGTGTGTGTGTGTATTTATATATATATATATATATATATATATATATATATAATGGAATATTACTCAGCCATAAAAAGGAATGAAATTCTGCCATTTGCAGCAACGTGGATGGACCTAGAGAACATTATGCTTAGTGAAATAAGTCAGAGAAAGACAAATATTATATGATGTCTCTCATACATGGGATCCAAAAGATAATACAAATGAATGTATGTGCAAAACAGAAACAGATTCCAGATACAGAGAACAAACTTGTAGTTACCAAAGGGGAATGGAAAGGGGGGAGGGGCAAATTAGGGGTATGGGATTAAGACATACAAACTACTACGTATAAAATAGATAAGCAACAGAATATTTTATATAACACAGGGGATTATAGACATTATCTTGTAATAACGTTTCATAGAGTATAATCTGTAAAAATACTGATTCACAATGCTGTATACCTGAAACTAATATAATATTGTAAATCAACTATACTTCAATAAAAAAACATACAAAAGCTTATTATATATTTTGACATTTTCCATAATGAACATATATTAACCACTGTTAATTTTCTGAAGGAGGAAATTAAAATAAAATTGAGGATTACTCTTTTGATTAATTCTTCAAAACAAAACCAGAAACATTGATAAATCAAAACTAAGATATTTCTAAGGTTGAAAAAATTCAAGCAGTAGGGCTCATAAGATGACCCAAATGAATTTCTTCAGAGACTGTTAACCAACTTTTTCAATCTATTTATACATTGAGTATACTTTCAATATACTAGTCAGGTTTCCTGTGGCAATGCACTTTTTTGAGAAACTTATTAAAAAGGATATATTTCCTCCCAATAAAACCTCATAACAAACTACCATTCGCACTTAAAGACTCGGCTCAGATAGTACTTCTCTTCCCAAACACTTCCGGGCAAAGAGAACCCTGTCCTGGGTCCCCAGAGCACTCTGGGCACATACCACCCCCAGTGATCCTTACAATCAGGACTGAAATCGCTATTTCATGTAAAAGAGTCGTGATCCTCCTCATCATCAAGCACTAACTATGTACTAGGCATTGTACTAAAAGCTTTATACAAATTTTATTTCGTCTTCATAACAATGCAGTGAAACAGATACCCATTTTCAAACGAAGGAACAGAGACTTAGAAAGAGGGGGTTTACTCGTGTCCATTTGGCTAGCACACAAGAGGACCAGTAAACAAACCCATCTCCATCTGAGACCAAAACCCCACTCTTTTTCTTTTTTGGCTCTGTTGGGTCTTTGTTGCTGCACACGGGCTTTCTCTAGTTGTGGCGAGCAGGGGCTACTCTTTGTTGCGGTGGGCAGGCTTCTCACTGTGGTGGCTTCTCTTGTTGCAGAGCACGGGCCCTAGAGCACACAGGCTTCAGTAGTTGCGGCACACAGGCCCTAGAGAACTTGGACTTCAGTAGTTGTGGCTCTCGGGCTCTAGAGCGCAGGCTCAGTAGTTGTGGCGCACGAGCTTAGTTGCTCCGCGACATATGGGATCTTCCCGGACCAGGGCTCGAACCCGTGTCCCCTGCATTGGCAGGCGGATTCCCAACCACTGCACCACCAGGGAAGTCCTGATGCCTCTATCATTTTATCCTTCCCTTTCTACAGTAAAAGCAGAGGTACCAAAAAAAAACTACCTTTAACTGTAGTCTCTTAATTCTAGCCCATAATTCATACTCATTTCCATATACGTAAGGATTGCTGTTTTCTCCTTTCAACTAACCCTTCCCAAATTTATATTTACAGTTTCTCTCCACTTTTACAATTATCCTAGTCTAAGAAATAATTTCAAAATCAAAATGTGACCTAGAAACCTCATCTAGAATGAGGAATTAATATTAGTCTGGCCCTATTTGTCATAGCCTCATCTTCTAGCTACCAGGCTCCTGTCTGTAATCTCAGGATTCACCCCATAACCATACTCTGATGACTCCTGAATCACTATCTCCTGTTTCCTAACCTTCAGATCTATACATCCAACTAGCTATCTCCTAGAAACTCCCTGAGGCCCCAGAGAAACCTCAACTGGGATTCATTCTCTGCTACCTGAACCCCACCAAACCTGCTCTCCCTCCTGCATTCCCCCTGCCTCAGTTAATAGCCTCACACGCAGATGGCAAAGCCAGACTGTCCCTCAATGTCCTCAGACAGTCAGTCACCAAGGCCAGCAGGCTCTACATCCCGCCTGTACCTGCATGTACCCCTCCTCTTCAATCAGGTGGTCATCATTTCTCATCTATTCTATTCCATCAGATTCCATCTGATGCCTCACTCCTTTGGCCTTCATCCCCCCAGCTGGCAGAGCAATCTTTCCGAAACACAGAACTGGTCATGTCACTCCCCTGACTGAAGTCCTTCAACAACTCCCCAGCACCGACAGAACAAAGTTCAACCCCTTAGGTATGACATACAACCCTCTGTGATGTGGACCTGCCAGGCTCCTCCAGCCTCGGGTTAGCCCACGACCACCAACCGAGTCACAACCTGCCTCGGGCTGAGCATGGTACAGGCTGCTGGGGGCCCACCTAAACATCCATTCTCCCCTTCCTTCTTAGTGGCAGAACTAGGACTTTATTCAGGAGGCCATGAATCCCACTGTAAGACTGTATTTCTCAGCTTCCTTGGCAGCCACATACGGCCTCGTACCCAAGCTCTAACAAATGGGGTTGATGACACAAGGGGTGCTCTTTTTCCCACACCACCCTCTTTTTCCTCCTGGTGCCTGGAATGCAGAGTTGACAGCAAAAGCTTGAGATGCCATGCTGGACCATGTGGCAGATGAAACAAGACTTGTCCCTGATGACTGTGGGGCTTCCACGGCAGCCACAGACTTCTAACACTACTCCCAGACTTCTTTTCCAAGTAACCCACTGTCACTTTAGGGTTTTCTGCCATATACAGCCAAACCTAATTCTAACTGACAGGTTCAACATGCTCTCCTCTTATTCTCAGCCATGCACACAATGGCAGCAAGGAAGGGCACTGTGCTGTGTCACAAAGAGCGTGCCTTTGGGGAAAGCAGCCCTGGCAGGAACTCCTGGCTCTGCCTCTTAACTGCAGCGTGTCTACAAATAATGGCCTTTCTGAGACTCATTTTCCTCATCTGTGAAACTGACAATATTGTTGTCATGATGAATAATGAGGTTCCATATATAAAAGCAGTTAGCATAATGCTTAGTATGTACGAAGACACTCAAAGGGTAGCTACTCATAATTTACCAGTATCTCTGCTTCTGAACATAAAGTTCCTTGGGAGACTGCTGCCTCACCTTCTCTGCCCACTACGATTAAATCTCCAGACTCTGAGCTCTCAGAGTCCTTTACACACCTCATGGTGTTTCCTCCTGTAGAGTCTAAGATACTTGACCCTTATAAGCAGGCCTCGGGCTATGCCAACTTAGTACTCTCATTCCTGGCACAAAGCCTGGCACATAGAGGGCGTAGAAAATATGTGCTGCATAAATGATTGAGCAAATAAAACATTTTAGAAAGAAAAAGAAAAGGGCAAAGTTATATAATTGATCACTGGGCTCCATTTCTGATTTTTACTTGCCTAATTCTGACTTCTTTTGGACATTTAGAGAATGTCTTTATGGCTGGCACTTAACAGTTTCTTAGAGTTAAAAAAAAAACACAAACATATTTTGTTCAGTCCACGCAGATTTCCAAATATTGTGATATGGTTTTCGTTTGCTTCGAGGGAGGGGTTCATAAAAACAAAATCCTGTAGCAACTTTTATGGATAAATCCAAAATGTTATCAGTAATATAACTGCCACAGTTCACAAAGAAAAATCTTGATTTGCAAAAGATACACAATTTCTACTACAAGGAGACAAGGTAGAAACGAACCTGAACTTGTCAAATTCCCATTATTAAGAAATAAGTCTTAAAATTCAAGATAAGGACCTCAGCACACCTATCTGACTTTCTATACTTCCAGTGAAATGAACAAAGGAAAATAAACTTGGGAGAAAATATCTATTAGTATTAGAAACCAGGAAAGGATGCCATGTCTATGTCAGAAACTTTGAGGTATTTTTACAAGGTAAAATTTAGGAAAAAAAGAAGATGATAATGAATCACCTATTAAAGAAAAGCCTGCCTTGGGAACAGCTGGAAGAAACCACAGCAGAACCTCAGTCAAGTCACAGGCCAGGAAGAGCATGTATGTTATGTAATGGTAGGTCTCTGGGCAGCAAGCATCCAGGAAGCAAACTTTGACCCTTCTAGGGCCTTGGACAACCAGTGCAAAGTCAATTTAATAAGAAAGATGCCTGGGTCCTCATCCCAGCTTACACTTGGTGCAGTGTGCTGAGCGAAGTGTAGGTACAGCCACAGCTCCTAACAAAGGCTCCAAGACATAGAGTTTCTGCCCCTTCAAATCTAGGGCTGTCACTACAATGCAGAAAACAAACTCTTTTTTTTTAAAGTTTAGGTATAATTGGCATAGCATTGTATTCGTTTCAGATGTAAAATGTAATGATTCAATGCTCGTATATACTGCAAGATGGTCACCACCATAAGTCCAGTGAATATCTGTCACCATTACTCAGCCATAAAAAGGAACGAAATTGTGCCATTTGCAGAGATGTGGATGGACCTAGAGACTGTCATACAGAGTGAAGTAAGTTACAGAGAGAAAAACAAATATCGTATAATATCACTTATATGTGGAATCTAGAAAAATGGTACAGATGAACTTATTTGCAAAGCAGAAATAGAGACGCAGACGTAGAGAACGGATACTGGGGGAGAAGGGAGGGGTGGGATGAGTTGGGAGATTGGGATTGACATATATACACTATTAGGTATAAAACAGATAACTAATGAGAACCTACTGTAGAGCACAGGGAACTCTATTCAGTGCTCTGTGGTGACCTAAATGGAAAGGAAATCCAAAAAAGAGGGGATATATGTATACTTATAGCTGATTCACTTTGCTGTACAGCAGAAACTAACACAACATTGTAAGGCAACTATACTCCAATAAAAATTAATTATAAAAATATCTGTTACCATACATAGTTACAAAATATTTTTTCTTGTGGAGAACTTCTAAGATCCATTCTCCTACCTATTTTCGAATATACAGTTCAGTATTATTAACTATAATCACCATGCTGTATATCACATCCCTGTGACTTATTCATTTTGTAACTGGAAATTAAAACAAACATCATACACTGGCAAAGTTCTCTCCAGCAGTTGCCTACAACACACTTGCTCCCTGCTCCCCTCACTTTATTACATCTCTAATCAAGGAAAATAAACTAGCACATTTAAACTTTTCCCTTCTTTCTCTATCTGGGCCTGAATATTCAGGCACATAATCTCTAACAGAGCCCATCAGAAGTACCAATATGGGACAGACCTAAACTTCTTTCAGAGGAGTGAAGAAGGAAAAACCACTGCAGTCTGAAGTTTTAGAAGTTTAATTAAAAAGAAGAGAAGGAACAGGGGTAACTTTTTGCCTGTGTGACAGCTGTGATGGCTTTTGAGAGGCTAATGCCTGAGGATAAATACAGTGGAAGGAATATAGGCAGACCTCATGAATAAAAGGATTTGTGTTTTTGTCCAAGGGAGGCCCTGATCATAGGTCTAGAAGACCACTGCTTTGAGTTCCACAGTTTCCTTTCAGCCTCTAAGTTCTCCCTTCGTTGTCTCTCATGATTGTCTCTTTATGTGAATGTTAGCTTTACCTGTAAGGTATACTGTCCAAACATTTACCTTGACAGAGAGTCTGAATCTACACTTCCCAGAGGTTACCCAATGGCATTTAAAAAGAGCACTGAGAAAGAGTCCTGGATACAGCAGAATGAAAAAACCTCTTGTTGGAAGTTAGGATCTGGGCAGAACCCAAAAACAAAAGGGGAGCTGATGTGGATATGTCTACAGTGTGGTGGGGTGACAGACAGCAGCTTGATAAAACAGATACACAGGCCATATAAAGCACTGCACTCTAGGTGTGCAGGGTCTATGCAGTGGCAACACTCTGGGGCTATGTGATCTACTCAGTGAGTGTGCATACACAGGGATGTGAATGCAAACATACAACCTCCAGAACATTTTTCTGCAAGAACTTCTAATAATAAAAACATACTCCTGGGACTTCCCTGGTGACGCAATGGTTAAGAATCCGCCTGCCAATGCAGGGGACACGGGTTTGAGCCCTGGTCCGGGAAGATCCCGCATGCCACAGAACAACTAAGCCCATGTGCCAGAACTACGGAGCCTGCGCTCTAGAGCCCGTGCTCTGCAACAAGAGAAGCCACGGCAACAAGAAGCCCGCACACCACAACAAACAGTAGCCCCCGCTCGCCGCAACTAGAGAAAGCCTGCGCGCAGCAACAAAGACCCAACGCAGCGAAAAAATAAATAAATAAATTTATTTAAAAAAAAATACTCCTTTAGTATCAAAAAGGCAAACCTGCAAAACCACGTGCATCAACTATTTATTTTACTTCCCACAGTTTCCCCCACTCCCCAGCCTCCGTCTAATTCACCTCTCCTCTGAAACAGCTTAAGACGATGTTAAATATTTCTATTCAAGGTAGTGCAGGTATATCATCACCACGCTCCTCACTAACTCTCCCAACTCAATAGAAACGTAAAAGTTAGCAAACTATGCAAATGAAGTACAATTCTTGATTGATTCCCATCATCAATTAACTGTTGAGGTGATTGTAGAAAGCCAGATTCTCAATGGAGTAAAATTTCCAAAGACATAAGATTGCATAGCAAAAAACCACTTTTTTAAAAATGGTGAAGGGACACAGGTTTCCTGTGTGCCTCTTTATGTATATTTCCATATGTCACATATGCCAAATATATAATATCATTTTCATTCATTATTTTGATAGATATTTTTCTTATGGTGACCCAAAATAAATAGACTGCCAGATATTTCTCCAGCAAAGACGGGTTTATTCAGGATCTGCAGAGAATTGCAATTAGGGGTCTGCAACCATGGTGAGCCACATGCAAGTCTCCCCACGGCAAGGGAAAGAGAACACTTTTATGGAAGGGGAAAAGGAAGCTGGAAGTGGGGAACTATAGGAAACAAAGAGTCCATGCCTTTCATTGGCTGAGTCCTTGCCAGGAAAGGAGTCTATTCTTCCCACTGGGCTCTGCTATCACCCCAGGGCATGAGCGCTCCCCGTTTCTGGTCTCCTGACTATTTAACTGAGGCTTGTGTTTATTAATTTTTTACATTTATACTGCAGCTAAGTCTCTTTTTCCCTTGAAGCTTGTTATAACCATCAAATTCAGAAATATTTAAGTTTTTTTAATGTGGATTAGTGAAAAGTATAATGAGTAGGAAAAAGTAAGATGGTCAGAAAAACCAACAGAAGTTTTCCAACCACATTTATTAAAGACACCTAGTTACCAGTGAGCAACTAGAACAAGTGTGGGGAGAGGGGCATACCTAATGAAAGTTCTAAGAACTTTTTCTAATGAAAGCTTCTATCACAACTATGGAACTTGTAACTTGTCCAATCTAAAAATTATGTTTCTAAATAAGAAGATTAAGAACCAGCACTAAAGAGGCAAAATTTTAAATCCATAGAAGTCTTCAAACTCTTCAACTTGGAGACGTATCTCCAGTTAACACACAGACCTACAATTTAGTGAGAACATAGGAGAAGACATGTTGAAGCTTTGGTACAAGTGTATGTGGGACAGAGAAGAGGGGAGGAGAGGAGAGACAGAGAGAGAGAGTGTGCGTGTGTGTTCCGAGCTGCCCCAGTAATCAGCTATCCAAGGTCAGTACGGGGCGCTCTGGAATTTTTGATTTATGATTTCAGTGAGGTCTGAATGTTCCCTAAATGCTTTGTGATTTGTAGCGCAGTGCCAGGAGACATAAAAGCAATAAGCAAGGCGCTGCATGCAGAACGAAGTATCTAGCTTGTTTTTAAGCACTCTAAACTTAAATAGGAATTTCCACTGAAACTGTATTCAATTCAATTGAATAAAAGAGATTAGAGAGGAAGACAAAATATGTAATAGTTTGTACTTTATATTAACTTTTTCTCTCCCATTTCAATATGTTATAATAAATTTTCTGCCAGTTATAATTTTATGATGTGAAAATGAGTCATCATTGAAGGAGCTCTTTATTGGGTTTCTGAATAGAGCAGACACCTTCTTCACAGAAGATAATCTTCTTAGATTCAAAGTGAAATATAACTTGTATTTTGCAGGCTTTGGAGAGAGATATTTCTAGGTATGTTTTTCAAAATGTAGATCTTTTCATGAAAAATGAAAGAATGGGGAGTGTTGCTGGTTTATTTGGTAATATAAATATCAAAGCACTGAGCCCTAACTACTGGACCACCAGGGAATTCCACTAAGTATCAATGAATTCATAAAATTAATGAGTATGAAATTTGTAAATTTCAAAGATAATAAAAATTCCTAAAAGAACCCAAGCAACAAAAAAGCAAGTTTCTTACTAAGGAAAAAATGGATATGACACAAGACTTCTCATCTACAGCGCTAAATACCATAAGAAAATGGATCAATTGTCTGGAACAGGTCAAGAAATTACAGCCGCAGGGCCAAATCTGGCCTGCTGTCTGTTTTTGTAAATAAAGTATTACTGAAACATTGCCATACCCTATACAAATATTGTCTATTTTATATTACAACAGCACAGCTGAATTGTTGTTACAGAGATCCCACGGCCTACATATTTACTATCTGGCACCTGACAAAAAATGTTTGCCAACCCCTGGTCTAGAATTTTGAGTGAAAAAAAAAAAAGTGTGACCCAAGAATTCTTACGCCATTCAAGAATTCACTGCATATACAAACACAGGCTCAAAAATAAAAGCATTCCAGGGCTTCCCTGGTGGCACAGTGGTTGAGAGTCCACTTACCGATGCAGGGGACACGGGTTCGTGCCCCAGTCCGGGAAGATCCCACATGCTGCGGAGCGGCTAGGCCTGTGAGCCATGGCCGCTGAGCCTGTGCGTCTGGAGCCTGTGCTCCGCAATGGGAGAGGCCACAACAGTGAGAGGCCCGCGTACCGCAAAAAAAATAAATAAATAAAAATAAAATAAATAAAAGCATTCCAAAAATATGCCACCCACAGATCATACTGAAAAAAATTACTTAAAGGAATACTCCATCTGACCAAGAAATTAATAAAAATACATGTCAAGAATGAGGAAGACATGATTTAAAAAGCAGAAGCAATGAACCATGAACCTAGGAAAATTTAGAGTTGACTTTAAATGACTGTTCCTTATAAATATAGTAAGAAAATAATCAAATGTCAAAAAATTCCTTAAAGAATAGATACACATTTTAAAATTATTATTATTGATTTTAAATCCCAGTTTATGTTTATTAAAATCTAGGACAAAAAAGCACATTCACTTTCTTATCTTTTACAGGAGTAAAAAAGTCAATCAATACTATATTGATAATGCTAATGAGAATTTGAGGTTCAAAAACATGTTAATGTAACCAGTAATAGAAATGGATACCTGACTATGAAGTACTAAAGAGAAAAAAGGATACAAAGGAAAAAGAAATGGCAAAAAAAATTCTTTTTCCAAAAACAGAAACCAAGATAACAAGTAACAGAAGGGAACGCCAAACACACCAGTTATCACCAAAAAGAGGACAGGCTGAACCCTTCTGATACAAGAAGACTCCCAGTTGGGTGCAAAAACAAAAATCCAATTGTATGCTATTTACAAGAGGCATGCCCACAGACAATGGCACCAAAGATTCAGGAGAAAGTCAAAGGCATATTCAAACACAAAGAGGTAGCAAAATTGATAATAAGGTAGAATTCGAGACATAGAGCTTTACATGGAAAAACAAGGTTGGTTTATATCCATTAACAAAATCCACAATTAAGCACAATAGTTAAGAAGTTTTCAGTGCTAAGAAACATAGTGTTGAAGCATATAAAACATGTTAAAAGTTAGAGAAATTAACAAAACTTGCATTTGTTTTCACCAAAATGTTTAAGTAAAATTAACACTTGAAGAAAATGTACTGTTTGTCCTATTGTTCAGTGAGTCCACTGATATTCCACCAGGGGCCAACTAAAAGATACACGCCCTTTTGAGAAGTAGATGCATAAACCAGTGGCTTTCAAACTTTCTGGAACCTAGAGTAAGAAAAACACCGTGACCCATTTTATATACACATAGACACAGACATATACACATGCATGTACACGTACACAGATACACATAGACACACATGCAAATCTTTACTTAAATAAAAGGTTTTTTTCTATGTCTTTCTTGTTTGTTTGTTTTTTAATGCTACTAAACTGAATTTAAAAGTCCCAATGAGTCAGGCTTGAAGTGTGAAAACAACTGGTCTAGACAATCAGATAAACTAATTCATCCCAGGACTTCTTACAAGTGATTCTGGCTTCCAGCATCACTACACCCAAAGAACACTTATATTATTATGTGTATTTGCTTTAAACCAAAGTAATGAGATGGGCAGTTAGGAAGACATTTTTTGTTTCTGTTCAATTTCCATCTCATAGCTCCCTGCCCACTTCATCCAATAGTAATATTGGCTTGTTCTGCTTGCTTATTTGTGGATAATTAGTTAATACATACCTGATTTTATAGATGATGAGGAGGATAAAAAAAATAAACATTGGTAGATTATGTTTGCATTTCTTTGCAGCTACTATCAATCATTCATTCAACATACAATCATTAGGCTTATAGAATTTTTTTTTTTTTTTGGCTGCGTTGGGTCTTCGTTGTTCCGCGCGGGCTTTCTCTAGTTGCAACGAGCAGGGTCTACTCTTCGTTGCAGCGTGCGGGCTTCTCATTGCAGTGGATTCTCTTGTTGCGGAGCATGGGCTCTAGGCGTGCAGGCTTCAGTAGTGGCAGCACACAGGCTCAGTAGTTGTGGCACACGGGCCTTAAAGCGGGCAGGCTCCAGTGGTTGTGGTGCATGGGCTTAGTTGCTCTGCAGCATGTGGGATCTTCCCGGACCAGGGATCAAACCTGTGTCCCCTGCATTGGCAGGCGGATTCTTAACCACTGCGCCACCAGGGAAGCGTGGGGCTCTTGATGTCTTAGAGAATGTCTAACCACAGGTTAGGGATAGCCTCCATCTTATCCGTTTTATGGGCAGGAGCCCAGAGGATCTATTTCCTCAAATGCCGTCAGCAGTGAAAACAGCCCTTTAAAATTCTTCATTAAAGCATTCTGAGGGGACTTCCCTGGCGGTCCAGTGGTTAAGACTTCGCCTTCCACTGCAGGGGCTGTGGGTTTGATCCCTGGTTGGGGAGCTAAGATCCCACATGCCTTGTGGCCAAAAAAACCAAAACATAAAACAGAAGCAATAGTGTAACAAATTCGATAAAGACTTTAAAAATGGTCCACGTCAAAAAAAATAAAAAAGCATTTTGAAAGGCCACAAGACTGGGATGTTTCTTTATGATGAATTATAACCTGTTCTTCTTTCCAGGGAAGTGACTTAGGGAATTTTCTCCATTGAAAACTGAGGACAAGAGATGATTTCAAGGAAGCTGGGCCAGTAAAGTGAAATGAAGTTCTGCCTTTGTCCACTTGGCAAATGTCAGGGCTGAATTCTCTATCTTAGGTTATTGTGGTGACCTCCTAACTGGCCACCCCTGTCCAAACACTTGACTTCTCTGTCTCATGTTCCTGCCAAAGTGACCTTAAAACTCACCTGGATTGTATCACTCCACCACTTGAAAACTTTGTTTTCACCCGCTCGCCGCAACTAGAGAAAGCCTGTGTGCTGCAATGAAGACCCAACACAGCCAAAAATAAATAAATAAATTTATATTTTTAAAAAAAAAGGACATCAACAGCCCCAAAACTGTTCCATTAACCCTTGAGGACAGAGTGAGAGAAAAGGAGAGAGGACTTGCCGATGAAGAGAGCAGGAGTGGGGCACGGACACCCATGGTGGTATTTATTTACAAACCAGTTTTCACCGCTCCGACCTGAGGTTTAAGGATCAGAAGACGAAACTAAAAACAACTTATTTTTTTCTAATTCAAACTCCTCTTAAAAATTCTGCCTCGGGACTTCCTTGGTGGCACAGTAGATAAGACTCTGTGCTCTCAATGCAGGGGGCCCGGGTTCAATCCCTGGTCAGGGAACTAGATCCCACATGCATGCTGCAACTGAGAGTTCACATGCTACAACTAAGGAGCCTGCGAGCCACAACTAAGGAGCCCACGAGCTGCAACTAAGGAGGCTGTGAGTTGCAACTGAGGAGCCCGCCTGCCACACCTAAGGAGCCCATGTGCCGCAACTAAGACCTAGCGCAACCAAATAAATAAATAATTTTTAAAATTCTGCCTCTTCTCTCAATTTAACATATACAGAAACACATATAAACCTAATAAACATTTTAATGTCTTGATTAAAGGTAATAAAATAAAAACTGAATTGGAAAAGGAGTTTAAAAACCTGAAGTTCTATAGGTAGAGCGTTTTAAGTCACCTAGGTTAGTCCTTTTAATGACACTTAAGTGTTCCACAGTACATTCAATGAATCACTATGTTTGAACAGAACATTTGGCAGGCTAACGCATCTTGGCAAGAATAACAGGCCATAATCCCTAAGGAAGTATCTTTTCATCTTAATGGGCTTGGAGTTAACAAAAAGTAAACCACCACTCTCGGAAATGAGAATATAGTCTGAAGTTCCTGCTGCAAAAGATAAAATAGACAATCCTGGAACAGCTCCAAGGAAGCCTACCATGTGTACACTTATCATTCATATGAAAGGCCCTGTTACAAGTGAAAGCCTAGGCTGTTCTTCCTGTGCATTTACTTGAATATAAAATGACTGAAAAAAAAGCTTAACTTCACAACCAGTGTACTTTTAGATACATGTGACTTAGCGCAAGTTCTTCCTTGGGAAAATATGACGATGTTCCCATGCATACAATTACCAACAGTACCTGTTCCGTGAATAATGGTTCTGGTGCAGTATACTGTCAGGAGAGAAGGAAAATCCAGGTGGTAAAGCAACATTAATGAATGAGGTGTTAAGAAAAGAAATGGCACTTCAAAGGGCACTGGAGTGGAAAACAGGAGAACTGGGTGACCACTGCATTGTTATTAACTGCCTGTATGAACTTGGGGAAGTCACTTGACCTCTGTGGGCTTCCATGATCCCCTCTGAAAACAAGGAAGATGGAACGAGGACCATTAGTGTTTGTTCCACCTCCCCCAGTGCCTAACTCCGAAGGCAACGTTCTCAACTGTCCTGAGGGAGAGGTCACCCAAAACTCCTGCGAAGGCCTGTGGAGTGTGCAGAAGAACGTGGTACGTTAATGCCCACAGACTGGATTATGAACGCAGCAGGGACCCAGAGGCTGTTACACATTTCACCGGGCACTCTGACTCAGGAGATGCAACAGACTTCAGTCTCGGTATGACTGTGCGTACTTGGCATTATAGAAGGACACAGAGCAGCATCTCCACCTCCTCCTGGGCCCAGGAGCTACCCCAGCATGCAGCTTCTTTTGCTCCCTCATCCACATGGGGTGCATCAAGAGCCAAGGTGTGTGCAGGTCCCCTTGAGACCTGTGAGTTCCTACCAGGTTTTTACATGGGTCAAGACTCAGAGACCCAAGGCACCAACTCATAGCTCCAACCCAGGTGCAACGGCACACAGCAGACACGGCAGGTACAACATTCCACCTGGATCTTAACTCTACAGCTTCCCCAAAGCGAGTGCTGGGAGAAGATCAACTGCAAGGTTATTCCAGCCCAGGTCTAACGTGAACTCTTTATTCCCAAATACCAAATAAAAGTGTCACAGCATCTTATAAAACAACTATTTCTGATATACTTTTTAAAGTGCCCCTAGGTAGATGCTTATTATTTTTTAAGTCCAGCTTTCCTTTAATGACTATAAAATATTGATCATCCATAAATTTATATAAGCATTCTTTGAATTCATAATAGTGTTGGCTTTACCTCAAGACACTTTCACTGAAAGTCTGATGTGAACAACATGATGCTGGGGGACTTCCCTGGTGGCACAGTGGTTAAGACTCTGCACTCCCAAGGCAGGGGGCCCAGGTTTGATCCCTGGTCAGGGAACTTGATCCCACACGTATGCCGCAACTAAGAGTTTGCATGAAGCCACAACAAAAGAGCCCGTCGGCTGCAACTGAGACCTGGCGCAACCAAATAAATAAATAAATAAAATATTTTTTAAAAAATAAGAAAACAAACAAAAAAAACATGATGCTGGCACCAAGAGTACAGGTGATTTAGGAGAAGGGCTCTGCTCTTAAAGAGTCCAAGTCGGGGCTTCCCTGATGGCGCAGTGATTAAGAATCCGCCTGCCAATGCAGGGTACACGGGTTCGAGCCCTAGTCTAGGAGGATCCCACATGCCGTGGAGCAACTAAGCCCATGCACCACAACTAGTGAGCCTGTGCTCTACAGCCCGCAAGCCACAACTACTGAGCCTATGCTCTAGAGCCCATAAGCCACAACCGCTGAAGCCTGAGCGCCTAGAGCCCTGTGCTCCACTTGCTGCAACTAGAGAGCACCCGCGTGCAGCAATGAAGACCTAATGCAGCCAAAAATAAATAAAAATTAATTAATTAATTGAAAAAATAAATAAAGAATCCAAGTCTCCAATGCTTTTCTCCTGGGCCACCAAGCAATTCTCTGACATCCGGCTGAGTGTCCTACAATTCAACTCAATTCTGACACAATCCACCTGGGGACAGTGTCAGATCCTACAGGGTAAGGGCTCAGTCCCACAAGACTGCCTGCCCTACCTGCAACCCCCATGCCAGATGCCAATGGCAAGTCCAGGTTGTTACCTGTACTTCTGACCTACAGGCTATACATCGGAGGTTCCCTCCTTGGGTTGGATTAACTTGATTAATTTGCTAGAGCAGCTCACAGGACTCAGAGAAACATTTTACTAACTAGATTACCAGTTGACTGTACAAGGATACAGCTCAGGAGGAGATATACAAGGCAAGGTACAGGGAAAGGGAGCACAGCATCCAGCAGCTCCACAGGCTTGCCAGCCAGGAAGCTCTCCAAACCCCATCCTTTGGGTTTTTATGGAGGCTTCACTGCAAAGGCATGATTGATTAAATCATTGGTCACTGGTGACTGATTCAACATCCAGCCCCTCTCCCCTCTCCAGAAGTCAGTGAGGTGGGGAGACTGAAAATTCCAACCCTCTAATCAAAAGTTGATTCCCCTGGTTGCTTTCCAAAGTCACCACATCAACATAAACTCAGGTCTGGTTGAAAGGGGTGTGCTATGAATATCAAGACACCTTTATGGCTCTTATTACTTGGGAAATTCCAAAGATTTTAGGAGTTCTGCCAGAAACTGGGATGAAGACCAAATATGTATTTCTTATTATAAATCACAATACCACAAAGTCTCTCAGCAAAGAAAAGAAATATACCCCCTAGGAGAATTTGTACAACAGGTGGATATATGTTAAGTGCTGGGTGAGTAAGAATTAGAGAAGAAAGGGACTTGAGGACTGGAGGCAGTCAAGGAAGGGTTAGAGAAGGTGAGAACAGCTTGTTGTTGACAGTAACTGCCATTCTTGATCCCTCACTACATGAGCCAGTTCACTACAGGGCATTTCACCTACATCACCTTACTTTATCCTCTAAACAGCACAATGAGTGGCCACTGCAACTATCCCTGATTTCATAGGGAAAAATGTGTACTTTGTGATGTTGAGTAATTTCCCCAAATGGTAAAGCTTAGATTCAAATTCAGATCAGTCTGACTCAAAAGGCAATGACATTAAGCACTAGACTAAAAGATACCACCTGGAAGGAACACCGAAGACATTCTAGCCTTGAAAAACAGTAGGTGTAACCAAATTTCACAGTAATGCATATAGTGTGTTGTCAGATGACAACTCAACCACTGCAAAAACAACAGAATCCGCATCAGCAACAAGAGCCCCTTTACTGGGCACCTACTATATGCCAAGCACTCTTCATTCAAGCTTCATAACAGACCTGTGAGGTAGCTTCATCCACTCACAGGTGACAAGACTGACACTCAGAGGAGTTCAACAACCTCCCCAAAGTCACATAGTTAGAAAGTAGCAAAAGTAGAACTCACATCCAGGCTTACCTGATTCCCAAGTCTGGGTTCTCGATTGCTACGAAATACTGTCTTCCAGCAGACTACTTTGGCTGAAGTAGAGGAACTGCACCAGGCGGAAGAAGGAGTCAAGGTAAAAAGACAGAGCGGCCCAGACAGTGGCCTGAATGTTTACATTTTATCCAGTATCCCTTCTCTTGGCAACAGTTAGCTAGCAGGAACCTCAGTCTGCTCAGGCACACAGACCTATGCTGGGTACTGGGACAGGCTTGAACAGGGTAGATGGCCTGTACAAAAAGAGGTACTTTAGGAAAGGCAATATGGCCAGAAAACCAACTGGAAGTGTATTCCAATGGAACAGATACGAAGAATCAAAACTGTAGACAAAGGATCCTCTAAAACTGGAATTAGAGAAAGACAGGTGATAAAAATATTACAAAGAAAAACCTGGTAATACTTGATAACTGGATGGGTAGAAAAGAGACAAGAATAAGTCTATGTTTACAAACTGGCTACTAACAGAAATGTGAAAAACACAAAGAGCACAATAAGAATGAATTTTGACATGCTGAAATCCAGGGACAGTGGGACATCTAAGTGACAACAAAAAGCTGAACAGGACAGCACAAAGGAGAGGGCCCTGTGATATGCTGGCACAAACCTGCCTCCAGAGGACAACAGGTTGGTTAACTCCACAACTGCAGGGACCAGGTCCACCCTGTTCCCTGCTGCATACCCCATTACGCCTCCCACAGACGAGCACTCACGAAATACCTTCTGAATAAAGTATTACGATCCAACCCAAATTTTTCCACCCTATCCTCAAGGATATCACAACTTTGCCAAATGCCTTGATGAAATTCATACCCACTCTCTTTACTATATTCTTGCAGGTGCCATGCAACCCTACTGAAGAAAGAAAGGAGCTCAATTTAATGGAAATGACTTCAATAAACCAATCCTAACCCTCCCAAAAGTACTGATCATGAACAACCTAGAGGGATGTTACACATGTCAGGTTCAAAGATTCTGTCCTTGACACTGCCCCATTCAGTCATTTTTAAATGTTTTGGTTGAGGACTAGAAAGTCTTCATTATGATCATTTATTTATTTCAGTTATGTGTCAGGCACCCACACATAGCTATGAATTCCTAAAGAGCTTCCAGAAAGATCAAAAATAAAAAATCAGCTCTGACAAAGTTATGACTGCAAAGAGCCTGTTATATTCTATAGAATTTCAGAAATGATTGACAGCATAGGTGAATTTGATTTTGGACTGTCCGGTATCCATTGCCCTTGTTCTGGAAACCGTACTTCGTTTTCCTGTGGTGAATCACTCCCAGCCCACTCTCAGCTCAGTGGTTTGGGTAGGGCCGCACAGGTGGGCACAGGACCTGTCCAGTCAGTCAACACATCCTTTCTCCCTGGTTACAGTGCGTGGCTCAGGGATGGACAAGTAAGACCCAGGCCTAGGTCACTCAGCCTCGTCCATGTCCCTGGCCACAGTGATTGATTTCAGGATGGCCACTTGACCCAATTCGGGTCAATAAGAGCTAAGACCAGGACTTTACTGGGACCATTAGAAAACAGACTTGCTCTTTTCTGCTGGGACTGTTAGCAGTAAAGATGCTGTGGAACCTGGAACTACCACGGCCACCTGTGGCACCAAGAAATGAAGCCAATATAGATGAAAGCGGAGTCAAAAGGCAGAGATAGAGTAGATCCTAACGACTCTGATCTGGCCATATCTAAAGCTAGCCCTTCTGCGGATTTTTCAGTCTCTGGGCCAATAAAATCCTATTTTTGCTTAAGCCACGTTGAATTAGATTATGGCCTTTCAGTGGAAGGGCTGCTGGCTAATCTAATTGCCCAAGCAGCCCTCACTTTGAGAACAAATGCAGGAAAGAGGCAGCCCCTCCCCTTCTTTTACGCTTCTGTTATTTTGCTATATACATAATACAAAAATAGCCCATGTGAAATTTTTGCTTACGAACTTATATTTGCAACTGAGGACACCAGAGCTCACTTTTTTCTAACCTGCCATAACGTGAGTGAACCAGAAAGATAAGCAGGCTACATAAGCTATACTGGGAACAATCTGAGCTCTAGTCAGCTTGTCACAAACACGATGAGGCTAGATTTATGCTGTAGCACTGAAGATGCCACATTCTAAACTGCTGATGTGAGCAAAAATCCACGGTGCAGAATGTGATGCTGGGAGATAACAAACAGCAGAGACTGCAAATCGAACATTCTATAAACAACAGCAAAGAGCATTAGCTCCCAGGCTGCAATTGCAAGAAACTACAGGTATAATTCCCTAACCCTTTGCAATGCCAATCGCAAGCATCTGCAAAGAAAAACACATGGGGAGAAAAAGCAACCCATCCCACAAATACAGCATGAATAAATGGTATGGAGGAGAAAAAAAATGAACAAGCAGTTTTGTGAGTGAACTTTTTTCCATTCAGGGCCAAGCCCTGAACTTCTATATTCTTAATATTCTTTTCATTTGACTTATATTTGATATATACAACAGGTTGGGATAGTCATTCTACTTACATATGTTTTCTGTCTCCCCAGCTAGAGTGTGAGCACCTTGAAGTCCAGGACCTTATCGTCCCAGAGCTAATACAGTGTCTGATACAAAGTAGATGTTCAGAAAATGTTTGTTGGAAATTATCAAAATGTTAAACACTCAGGTAGCATTGAGTTGACTGCATAATGAATAATCCTGCCTTCCTTGTTTAAAATTAATAACAGTTACCATTTACTGAATAGCTCCTATGTGCCAAATGATGTGCTAAAACCTATATATAAATGATTTACCTCACTTGTTTGAACTGAGTTTATCCTAACCAGGAAGTACAGCTAAATTAAGAGGAAAGATCATGCTTCTTCCTTACTCTTCCCCGCTATCGTACTTAAACAGAAATAGAACTAATACATGAAGGTTCAGGGTGACACATTTTAGCTCAACCAAAGGAATATATTCTACAAGGAGCAGAGTTGTTCTACAAAGACAATGGGCTGCCTCTGGAGAAACTGGTTACTGGAGGATACCAAGTAGCATTTCAATTAGCCAGGACAGAGTGATGCAAGCATGGAAGGAGATGTTAATATGGTCAACCAGAATTAGGAAAGTGCCCTGGGCTCCACCCATAAGCCCGTGAGTCTGGAGAAGTAGCTGATGAAGTGTGAGCAATGCCAGAGCCTACAATTCCTATCTTTCCTTATCTATAAGCCTGGGCTACCTCCCAAGATACACTACATTCCCTTATGTTTCATTGTCTTAAAATTTTTATAATGTTGGCATTCATCTGGTCTAGGAGGTAGATCTGAGTGTACTTTTGGTGTCTAAACATCTAGCAAAGCACAGGACTGTATAATATAGGAGAAAAAGTAGCAAAGTAAATAATCCCCCTACTACCATGAGACCTTGACTCTGTCCCTTCCCACGCTGTCATACTGATTTTACAGGTTATGTTGTAAAAATGAAAAGGAACAGAAATTGAGAGAAGATTGCATAAAGCTTCATTGGGATTTCTTTGCAACTGTTTAAGTCTTAATCAAAAATACATACCTCTAAGACATGTTTGAGGCATTGTAGTACAAAATAGTACCTTAGCTTGTTTTGCTTCCAGCTCTTCAACTGCTTGATAATGATTAAATCTCCCAAGTGGCTGTTGGCCAGGGAATAGCACGTATAAAGGTCCAGCAGTAGAAAAAGCAAAATGGGGTTGGCCTAATTTGAAAAGATACATACACTCCAGTGTTCACAGAAGCTATGTGCAATAGCCAAGGCATAGAAACAACCCAAGGGCCCATCAACACGTGATTGGTTTAAGAAGATGTGGTGTACGTGTGTGTACACACACACACACACACACACACACACACACACAATGGAATACTACTTGGCCATAAAAAAGAATGAAACATTGCTATTTGTGGCAACATGGATGGATATAATATCAAATATTATATGATGTCACTTGTATGTGGAATCTAAAAAAATAATACAAATGAATCTATATACAAAACAGAAACAGACTCATAGAGAACAAACTTACGGTTACCAAGGCAGATAAATTAGGAGTATGGGATTAACAGACACAAATTACAATGTATAAATAGATAAGCAACGAGGATTTACTGTACAGCACAGGGAACTATATTTAATATCTTATAATAACCTATAATGGAAAATATACATATATATATGACTGAATCATTTTGCTGTACACTTGAAGTTAACACAATATTGTCAATCAACTATATTTCAATTTTTTAAAAATGGGGTTGGGAAACTGGGAGAGATTCAGAGTGGCTGAAACTCAGACTATAAAGTGAGGGAGTAGAAAGATGTAAAAATGGAAAGAATAGCAAGGCCAAATCAGGAAGAGCCTTGTTAAGGAATGTTTGATTCAAACTAAAGGCAGCAGAAAGTCACTGAAAGACTTTAAACAGGGGAGAGAAATGGTCAGCTTTGCATTTCAGAAATCTTGTTTCAATTACTACATAGATAATAGACTTAGAGGGAGGAGAGGAAGAAGAGTTAGGAGGCTGTTATAATAACCCAAGCAAGGGAAGATGGTGGCTTAGACTGCAGTGGTAGCAGTGGGATTAGAGAGGAGTGGACAGGTTCAATAAATAACTCAGTAAGTAAAATCACCAGGGCTCAGCAATGGGCACACATGGAACATGAGGGAAAGAGAAGAGTCAAGGATGATCTTGAGATTTCTGGCATGGCGAATTGGGTGGTGATGGTACTATACACTAAGAGAAACACAGGATAGTGGGCATGAGGCAATATGATTCAGTTTGGAACATGTTGTGTTGGAGATGACCACGTGATACCCAAGTAGTTGACAGGTCTGAGCTGGAGATATAAATGCTTATAGCATTAATAATAAGGTACTCATTACCATACAGACCATAACTGAAACCATGGGAAATGCAATATTATTCAGGGAAAATGTATAATCCAACCCACAAGGTCAGGGCAGGAGTCTGTGAAAAGGCAACAATACCTTAATACCTTACTATTACAGTTGACACTTCACAGTTTACAGAGGGCATCGCACCCTGAACTAGGTTAGGTCGGTGTCTTGGAATATAAGTGAAATATAAATTCATCCCTGTAGGAAAAGTGACCCCCACTGACCCAACCATAACAAGCGGATCAGAGGTCTAACAACCCATCACAGCCTGAGAGCATCCTAAGGTGTGGATTCTAATACCATAACACTCACCTGTGGACAAGGCCTCCTCCCGAACCTCGACCTCACTGGGCTGATGAATATTCCAGGATGTTTTGGGAAGTGAAGAGATTTCCTCAGGCGATGCTAATTTCACCATATCCATGTGATTGCTCTGGAACTGGTACCGTGGGATAAAGCAGGTTTTGCCTTGTTGGAAAATGTCCTTGATGATCTCTTCTGTCTCAATTTCATCTTGCATGCTCAGAAAGATGGAGATTCTTTTGGACTTTTGATACTGACTATGGGTAAACACCTAAATGGGAAATGATGGCGGTTATAATTTCCAAGGTTATACTTTTAAAAACTAGTGGCTCCCCTTAACAGTTTTAATGCTTTCTCTCTTTTCTCTCGGCCTTCTCCAACCTCTTTATCCAAAAACAAACAAACGAAAACAGCAGACTAGTATATAATAGGTCAAATAATACGCATCCTTAAGTCTGACTTGAACTTCTGGACCCAACACTTACTTCTCTGATCCCATTACACTTCTCTGGCACACCTACTCTGGCAGTGTGACAATTCATTAAAAAGTCACTGTGAGGGGCTTCCCTGGTGGCGCAGTGGTTGAGAGTCCGCCTGCCGATGCATGGGACGCGGGTTCGTGCCCCGGTTCGGGAAGATCCCACATGCCGCGGAGCGGCTGGGCCCGTGAGCCATGGCCGCTGAGCCTGCGCGTCCGGAGCCTGTGCTCCGCAAAGGGAGAGGCCACAGCAGTGAGAGGCCCACGTACAGCAAAAAAAAAAAAAAAAAAAAAAGTCACTGTGAGGCCCTGCTGTCTACATCAGGAATTCCAAGCTTGAACCCCATCTACCCGTTCTAGCAGACTTCAATCCTGTCACCCACTTCCCCGAGAGTCTCTTCTTTATTTTAACTCTGAAGCTCTCACAAGCTTCTTTACTCCCTGGATGGTCAGCCTTCTCTCCTGCCAAATTCTACCCATTTAAGCCCAACTCAAGGCCTAACTTTTCCTGACTCCTAGAGAACCCTTATTATGTTTAGAGTCACTATACAACCTAACAATTATGTGTTGTCATAATTTGATTATTAATTGTTTGGTGTGCCCTAAATGTAGCATCCTGGCCAGTCTGTAAACTCCCTGTGGCGGACAACATGCCATACAGTTCTCTTAGCTCTACCCACCTCCGTCCCATCTGCTATAAGCTCTTCTGTTCAAATGAATGTTAAAATGTTCACAAAGACAGAAGGTAGGGGGATCCTGGAGAGGCAAAAGCCCTCTAAGAGCAAGTGCCATGTTGTAAAGAAGGTGCACCTGGGGGAAAGCATCCCTTTGTTCTCAGTTTAATTAATTAATTAATTAATTTTTTGGCCGTGCTGGCGTGCGTGATCTTAGTTCCCCGCCTAGGGATTGGACCCGTGACCCCTGCAGTGGAAGCACGGAGTCTTAACCACTGGACCCCCAGGGAAAGTACTCCCTTTGTACTCAGGTTAATCATTCATGAGGCAGAAGAAACGGGCTGAGCTTTGCTCACATTAGAAATTTTAATAATCTCAGAACTTCCCCAGTCTCAGAAGTTAGCTCTTAGTCCCCTTTTTTTTTTCTTCCTTTTCTGTTCTTCCCCGTTCTCCGAGCTAAGAAGGAAAAGTTACTGCAGAAGTGACTTATAGGGCTTTCCTGGTGGTGCAGTGGTTAAGAATCCACCTGCCAATGCAGGGGATACGGGTTCGAGCCCTGGTCCGGGAAGATCCCACATGCCACAGAGCAATTAAGCCTGTGCACCACAACTACTGAGCCTGCGCTCTAGAGCCTGCGAGCCACAACAACTGAGCCCATGTGCCACAACTACTGAAGCCCGTGTGCCTAGAGCCTGTGCTCCACAATAAGAGAAGCCACCACAATGAGAAGCTGACGCACCACAACAAAGAGTAGCCCCAGCTCGCCACAACTAGAGAAAGCCCGCATGCAGCAACGAAGACCCAACGCAGCCAAAAATAAATAAATAAATTTATTTTTTTTTAAGTGACATAAATACAAGTGCCAGAAAGACACAGGCACAGAAAGTCAAGTTATTCCTAATAAAAAGGGACACAGAAGTTAAGTAAATAGAGCACACCAAACCAGTGCTAATGAAGGAAGTTAACTCTACCTTTCCAAGCAGTTACATAGCTATTATCAGGCCTGAAGCGGGCAAAGCAAATGGAACTGTGAAACCCAGACGTTGGGCAGATCTGAGGCTTTTGGCACCCAAGTACTTTCTGGGAAAGTTAAATGTCTGTCTTGTTCTGTTTAAAGCAGAACACAGTAAATCAGAAGCTGAATAAGCAGTAATAAACATCAGTTAAAATTCAGTGTGAGACTATATATACACACTTATCTTTCTTTCTTCCTCAAATCTCACTTATATGACAGTAAAAAAGCACACAAAAAAGAAAGCCATGATAGCCCTGATAACAAGAGGATAGAGATTTGACTAGTTTCTGCAAGACAGAGTGGATGGGACAGTATTTACAGACAAAAGAGTAGCAGATCACAACACTTGGGGAACATGGGTGTAGGTCAGCCAGAATCCATTCTTCCCATGGAATTCCAAAGTGACTAAAAAAGCAAAGGAAATCCCCATTAGCTATCACACCTTCCTTCATAAATATGTACAGACAGTAATGGTTCATCAAACATTTTAGAAAGCCAAAACACAAATTAGAAGGATTTTTTAAAAGGGGAATTGATACAGCCACTATGGAGAAGAGCACCTTAAAAAACTAAAAATAGAACTACTATATGACCCAGCAGTCCCACTCCTGGGCATATACCCAGAGAAAACCATAATTCAAAAAGACACATGCACCCCAATGTTCATTGTAGCACTATTTACAAGAGCCAGGACATGGAAGCAACCTAAATGTCCATCAACAGAGGAATGGATAAAGAAAATGTGGTACATATATACAATGGAATATTACTCAACCGTAAAAAGGAACGAAATTGTGCCATTTGCAGAGACGTGGATGGACCTAGAGACTATCATACAAAGTAAGGCAAAAAGAGAAAAACAAATTAATGCATATATGTGGAATCTATAAAAATGGTACAGATGAACTTATTTGCAAAGCAGAAACAGAGACACAGATGTAGAGAACAAACATATGGATACCAAGGGGAAAAGGGGGAGGGGGTGGGAGGAATTGGGAGATTGGGGTTGACATATATACACTACTATGTATGCAACAGATAACTAAGGAGAACCTACTACATAGCACAGGGAACTTTACTCAGTGCTCTGTGGTGACCTAAATGGGAAGGAAATCCAAAAAAGAGGATATATGTATAAGCACGGCTGATTCCCTTTGCTGTACAGCAGAAACTGACACAGCAGTGTAAAGCAACTATACTCCAATAAAAATAAATAAATAAATAAATGAAAATAAAAGAAGAGGTGGGTGGAGTGATCCAGCAGGAAAGTGAGATCATTATAATTCAGAGAACATGGATTTTTAAAAATTCTAATTAGTTTTCTCAGACAAGTTCAATAAGATAGATGCATCTATAAAACAACAACAGGCTGCTTTGGAAAGAAAGCAATCAGAGAATTAAAAAATACCTGGAAATTAAAATTAACATTACCAAAATTAAAACAATTCAGGAGAAAGCCTCAAGTAGGGGAAAAAGACAAAGACGTGGGGAAAATAAAAAATATTAAGAGACATAGAAGATCAATCTAGGATTTTTACTATTTGATTAACAGGAATTGCAGAAAGGAAAAGAAGTAATCAAAGACATAATAGGTAAAGATACCAGTCTTCAGATTGAATGGAGGTCATGGATGCTGAGCAGAACAAGGAAAAATAATTTTAAATTTGAAATTCAAACTCTCAATCAGGTAAAAACATTTCCTAATGTATAAAGTATTAAAGAGTTTACCCTCATAGATATTTTCTCCCCAAAAGTTACTTGAGAATACAATCTAATAAGATAACAACAACAACAAAAGGGGCTTCCCTGGTGGCTCAGTGGTTAAGAATCTGCCTGCCAATGCAGGGGACACAGGTTCGAGCCCTGGTCCGGGAAAATCCCACATGCCGCAGAGCAACTAAGCTCATGTGCACAACTACTGAGCCTGTGCTCTAGAGCTCGCGAGCCACAACTACTGAAGCCCACGCGGCTAGAGCCCATGCTCTGAAACAAGAGAAGCCCCCACAATGAGAAGCCCGCGCACCCCAACAAAGAGTAGCCCCCGCTCACCACAACTAGATAAAGCCTGCACACAGCAACGAAGACCCAACGCAGCCAAAAATAAAGAAAGAAAATAAAGAAAAAGAAGAAGGAAGGAAGAGGTCTAAGAGAGAAGATACTGGATTCAAAAAACAGCCGTAACTTAAAAGCAGAGAAAGAGGAACCCCAGGGCAATGGCTATAGCACAGACTCAAAGTCAACCAGACCAGAGGGAGCAGTGGACTAGAGTGCTTTCAAGAAGAAAGTGGATTTATTTTAACAAACAAAATGAAAAAGAATCTATTGATAAGGCATATTCTTACTTTGCCAAAAAGGAAAAACAAAGGCAATCGGAAACTTGAACAGAGAGCTAAATTAGAAATTTATACACCAAATAGGAAAATTAAGAATGCCGTAATTTCGAGCAATTATAAAGCATAAGAAAAAAGAAAGTATTTGATATTAACACTTGAAATATTCCCCTCCTAGCCACACACGTCTAGTGACATTGAATTGTATATCCTTTTCTTATACATTCAATATTACAATTTGGTTCTGTAGTGAACACTATATATATAACCACAATACTGTAAATACTATTTACTTGAATATCAAGTTTGGAAATCAGGCACAGAAAATGCTCAGTAGACTTATTACAGTTACAGAACAGAGCACAAATATTATAAAAACTTGGCAATGTAAATATAACGATAAAGGTGTCACAAATTGGCAGATAGAATGGAAAACAAAATGAGTACTTGGCACTAATTTCCTCAACTTATTTGTTGAGGAGTCAAGATATGGCATAAAGTATAATTTCTTTACCATACATTACTTTTCTGATAAACTTGTAAATTATTAAAAAAGTGCTGTGTCAATAAGAATAAATTTGCCTTTTTTTAAATTATTGGGAGAAAGGCATCATTTAATACCTTTACTGTATTGAACATGCACTATGGCAAAACATTGTTCTAGTCCCAGTATGTTGATATTTTGGGCCTTGATCCATTGGTTGGTCATGAAGTCAACAGTGGGTTACAATCAGCAAATGAAATAGAAAATATTAAAGTTTGTTGTATATAGTAAGAGTTGTCAAACACCTGGTTGTGAAACAGATTTCTTATATGAGTACATTTATTTGTATGGAGTAAAATGTGTTTATTACTGGGAGTCATGGGTCTGCTTTTGAATTTTTCTCTCTCTGATGCCAGCTCTCAGTTGTCAATCTACTGATATCAGTGGTTCTGTCTCTATATGGCTACTATTCCCACCTGGAGTTTTTTTTAATTCTAATCTACTATAGACAAACCAAACTGAACTCACCTTTATTGTCCCCATGCCCCTCCAAAATCTGCTCCAACTCTTACCTTCCTTGTGCCTAGTAATGTTCAAAACCCTTTATCCGCAGCTATAAAGTTTGGAATCATAGGTGGCTCCCCTTTTCCAGTACTCTCTCATCTCCATCCAGTTAATTGCCAAGTCCCGCTGATTCTCACTACATAGTCTCCCATTCACCTGCTTTTTCCCCCTCACCTTCACTGCCCATGCCCTCGTTTACATCTTTATTACCTCTCACCCAAATTATCACAACAGCCCCTTACTGGTCTCCATGTATTTTTTTCTCATTCTTCCACCCCCAACTCATTTTCCAAAAATGCTGCCAATATTCTCTTCCTAAACGATATATCAAAAATATGTGAAGCACTCTATGCATCCCTTAACACACTGCTTTAACCTTCACAATAGGTCTTCAAGGACGACATTATCCTTTTACAGATAAGGAACCAGAGGCTCAGAAAGATTAGAGGACTTGTCCAAGGCCATATGCAGCTAAAACACAGTGGAGCCAGATTAAATCCAGAGCTAAAGCGTTCCAAAACCCATGTTAAATTGTCTTTCCTTCTCTTGGCAAAATATTCCTGCACATGTTCACCCACCCTATCTTCCCTTCACCTGACAAAATTCATCTTGTACTACAAAATATTTCTCAAACTTCTCCCTATAGAAAGAAAGCTTTCTGATTCCCCCTCCCCTAAGCTAGGTTTCTACAGCTTTGGTGTTTACCTTTACCCTATATCTCAAAGCACTGCAATTCTTTATTCACATGTCTGTTTCCTCTTGAAGACTCTCTGCTCCTTCAGAGTAACAATCCTACCCTAATATTTATTTATTTGGCTGCGCTGGGTCTTTAGTTGCAGCACGTGGGATCTTTTAGTTGCGGCATATGGGCTCTTAGTTGCAGCATGCAGGATCTAGTTCCCTGACCAGTGATCGAACCCGGGCCCCCTGCATTGGGAGCGCAGTCTTAACCACTGGACCACGAGGGAAGTCCAATAAGCCTATCTTTTTCATTCCTACAACCCACTACATAGCAAAGTATGGCCCACAGTATGAGTTCAATATATGTGAATTAATTAGCTAAACTGTAAGCACCTAGAGAGTAAGGATAAGACCCTATACTTCTCTACATCTACTAAAGTAACTAATGCCTTCCTCATATAGCTAAAAGTACTGAGTTTGAATAAATAAGCTAACATCTGCATAGATCCCCTCCCGCACACCTATGTATATGGAGAGGGGAATGAAATGCTTGTATTTGCTTTAACCCATAGGAACCTTGAATTTGAGAAACTAATGGATGATAGACTAGTGAAGGATAATTAAGAAATTCTTACGGCATATCTAATTTCAAGGGACATCAAGGAAAAGAACTCCCATGCTAATTTCCGAATATAACATTGGTATCTATGTCAGAGACAGGATGCTGGGGAAGAGGGATCATTAGTTTGACTTAGAATTACTAACATTTACTTATTCACGGGACATCAATTTTTTTTCCTTCGTGCGTCCAACAAAAACCAGTCTCCCAAACACGTGCCTTCCGGACAGGATCTGTCCGCCAATTTACTGATACGAAAACTGGCATTACATGAACTTGTATTATACTACAAGGTAGTATATAACAAGTCAGTCTCCGAAAGTAACAAAATCGAGGTATTATAACCAACAGGCACGAAACTGGACTCATTCCCCTAATTTCTCTCTTCTGCTTCCTATCTTCTTGGGCAGCCTAAGTATGAGAATCAGTTCTTTCATTAATTCAAAAAAGCATTTAATGTTCACCTACTGAGTGATGAGAAGGCTAGGCCCTGAGGCTACGAAGACAGGGCTCTGCCCTCCACAGGCTCACTGAAGGGCTTCCATCCTTGAGCATCTCTGCACCCCATTTTGGGCTCCCTCGTCTGAAGTAATTGCATCTTTCTCTGTTCAATTTACTGCAATGACTGGACTCTATTTTTTTTTTTTTTTTTGGTCGCGCTGCGTGGCATGTGCGATCTTAGTTCCCCGACCAGGGGGCCAACCCGCGCCCCCTGCAGTGGGAGCGCTGAGTCCTAACCACCGGACCGCCGGGGGGAAGTCCCCTGTAATTCATTAAGACTCTTAAGACTCACTGAAGGCACACTGGCGCTCAGGTGTCCGCCCGTCTCCCCCTCCAGATCTTTCTGCTCTCACGCTGCTCTTACCTCAGCAGTCTGTCACCCACTTCCATCCTCTCCCTCACAAACCCCATAACTCTCCACGGCGCGAACACTGAACCCAACAGCGTTCCAACACCCACAACTGGACTTGCGCGTGCTGAGGGGAACACTGCACGCCCTCAGAGGAACACTGCGCGCCCTCAGAGGACGTGCGCGCGCCGGGCGGACGTGCGCGCGCCGGGCGGACGTGCGCGCGCCGGGCGGACGTGCGCGCGCCGGGCGGACGTGCGCGCGCCGGGCGGACGTGCGCGCGCCGGGCGGACGTGCGCGCGCCGGGCGGACGTGCGCGCGCCGGGCGGACGTGCGCGCGCCGGGCGGACGTGCGCGCGCCGGGCGGACGTGCGCGCGCCGGAGGCTTGCGCCTGCGCACATACGCAGGCCTGGAGGCTTCCGGGTCCGGCGTTACGGTGGCTGTTGTCGCGTTCTCCCACCTTCTGGGCTAAGAGGCGGGACTGGCGCAGCCGCTCCTCGGCGCTCAGCGCCCGCAGACGCCGCTTCAGCTCGGCCCGCAGGCTCCGCTTGGCGCTGCTCACGGCCGCCGCCGCCATCTCGCGGGTGCGATCCGGGTCCCGTCCGCAGGCCGCTGGGTCCGCTGGCCCCCCGCTTCCGGGTCGCCGGGCGCACCACGCCTCCCGCCCTTGGTACCCGAACTACGTGCAGCCTTCGCGGTCAATGTACGCCCCTCCCCCAGCAAGTCGAGGGCAGCCGTGACAGATCTGCACGCCTGACCTCCCTGGGCCGGCGGTACTACTGGAAGGAGTTATATAAAGACTCAGGATTCCCTGGGTGCCACGTGTCGTGTAGTACTGGGGCTCTCTGGGGCCTGAAAAGGCAAAGGCAGGCCGAATAGAGAAATTTACACGATACACAGACCTGTTAGCTAAAGGGAAGATGACTTTTTTTTGTCTGTAATAACGCCTTCCTCTTTTTCTTTTCCAGTAGCTGGGAGGGAGCTGGTTTACTGCCGATGGTCGGGACAGATGCTTGATGAAGCAAGTGATTTTCTCTTACTATCAGCATGTCTCTTCTGTTCACCTCTGGAGAACTCAGGACTGAAAGTTAGTTCATTACAGGCTCAAGGTCGAACAATATTTTCACTGTAGAATAACTGGAACTTGCTCCTACTATAAAAGTTCTGTTTCGGGACTTCCCTGGCGGTCCAGTGGTTAAGACAACGCTTCCAAAGCAGGGGGTGCGGGTTCATCCCTGGTGGGGGAACTGAGACCCCACATGCCGCATGGCCAAAAAAATAAAATGAAATTTAAAAAAAAGAGAAAGTTCTATTCCTTCAGAAACTGAAGACTTGAGGAAGTGGAGACACCAAGAATTTTTTTCTCTTGCAGGGCATGTGACCTGGATTGGGAGGAGAGAGGATAGTAGCTCAAGGGAATAACTAGGCGTGGAGAAAGGCTCAGTAATCTGATGAAAAGGTGAGAAAGTTAATAATTCGGTGGGTAAAGAAAATAAACTGAAATTGTTGGAAGTTTAGAGAAAATAAGCAGTGTGGTACTGCCACTTGAATATACAGTGGACCAGTGGAATAGGATAGAAAGAACAGGAGACATAGAACAGACTTACTAGCCTCCATAATCACATAAGCCAATTCTTTATATTCTCTTTATAGATAGATATTGTCTATTTGTTCTGTATCAATACATACATATATATATATATACACACGCATACACATATATCAGGAAATAATATTAATAGGAAATATATTATCAGGTATATATAATAAGATATAAGATATATATCCTACTGGTTCAGTTTCTCTGAAGAACTCTAATACAGATTTCTATATGCTAACAATGAATAATCTGACGTTTAAAAAACAATTCCATTTACAAGAGCATTAGAAAAATAAAATACTTAGGAATAAATTTAACAAAGGGAGAGTTAAACTTCTGAAAGCAACATAGCATTGTTGAAAGAAAGAAAACCTGTATAAGTGAAAGGACAGCTCATGTTTATAGATCGGAAGACTTAGTATTTTTAAGATAGCAGTACTCCACAAATTAATCTATAGAATCAATGCAGTCCCTATCAAATTTGGCCTTTTTGCAGAAATCAATAAGCCAATCCTAAAATTCATATGGAAATGCAAGGAACCCAGAATAACCAAAACAACCTTGAAAAAGAAGAACAGAGTTGGAAAACTCACACTTTCCAACTTCAAAAGTTACTACAAAGTTACAGTAATCAAGACAGTATGGTATTTGCTTAAAGATAGATAGGAAAATGTCATAGAATTGAGAGTCCAGAAATAAGCCTTTACATTTATAGTCGATTTTTTTTTTTTTTTGACAAAAGTACCAAGATAATTCTATAGGTAAAGAATAGTCTTTTCTAACAAATGATGCTGGGACAACTAAATGTCTACATGCAAAAGTTAACTCTAAGTAGATCAAAGACCTAAATATAAGAGCTAAAATGAAACTCTTGGAAGAAAACATAGGCATAAATCTTCATCACCTTGGCTTCGGCAGTGGTTTCTTATAACACCAAAACCACAAGCAAGAAAGGAAAAGTAAATTGGACTTCATCAAAATTAAAAACATCTGTGCATCAAAGGACACTATCAAGAAAATGAAAAGACAGCCTACAGACTGGGACAGAATATTCACGCAAGTCATATATCTGACAAGGGACTTGTATCTAAAATATATAAAGAACTCAAACTCAACAATTAAAAAAATATATATATAATCCAATTTAAAAATGCACAAAGGACTTGAATAGACATTTCTCCACATCAGATATCCAAATGACCAATAAGCACTTAAAAAGATCACCATTAGTCATTAGAGAAATCCAAATCAAAACCACAGAGAGATACCACTTCTTACTAGGGTGGCTATAGTCAAAAAAACAAGAGATAAATGTTGACAAGGGTGTGGGGAAATGGGAACCCTTATAATGTTATACATACAAGAAGGGTGTGGAGAGAAGCCAAAATAGAATACAAGCAGGGACGAACAAACTGAACTGTATTGTCAGTGATTAGCATAACCACAACAAGTGGGTGGAGAAGAAAAAAAACTAAGTTAAGTAAGTTTGGAAAACAGTATTTTGACTGTATACTGTAAGGCCAAAGACAAAAATAACTTTATACAAATATTGCACTCTAGTTGGTACGTTTATTTTTCACAGGGGTGTATATTAACAATTGTGAAGCAACTTTATTCTAGAATTGAACAAATAAGGAAAGATATTATGGATAATGAGTCAGGTTTCTCCTTGTTGGAAAAACAAGTTACACATAAAGAAAGAGGGAATTGGGGAATGAACCCTGTGGTGCTGGATAATTAGAAGTGTCAGTATTGAAACTAACACAACATTGTAAATCAACTATACTCCAAAAAAAAAACGAAGTGTCAGTATGAACCCATGATTTTAAATATATAAACAAATGGATAGATACAGAAATAAATAGAGATATGTATGTTAAAAGCACACATGTATTTCCTAGCTCTGTTTGGGAGAGGGCCAGAAGCAGTGACACTGCAGTAGCAATGAAATCTAGCATCCAGATCTTGATTTCTAAATATTCTCTGATAAACAACCCGGGCTTCTTGATTCTAGAGTTGAGGCAGGAACAAGATGGGCCTGGAACAAATTGTAGGGCCATAGAGTAAGGAAGTGATTTTTTTTTCAATAAATTTATTTATTTATTTATTTTTGGCTGTGTTGGATCTTCATTGCTGCATGCGGGCTTTCTTTAATTGCAGTGAACAGGGGCTACTCTTCGTTGCAGTGCGCTAGCTTCTCATTGCAGTGGCTTCTCTTGTTGCAGAGCACAGGCTCTAGGCACACGGACTTCAGTAGTTGTGGCTCGTGGGCTCAGGAGCGCAGGCTCAGTAGTTGTGGCGCATGGGCTTAGTTGCTCCATGGCATGTGGGATCTTCCTGAACCAAGGCTCAAACCCATGTCCCCTGCATTGGCAGGTGGCTTCTGAACCACTGCTCCACCAGGGAAGTCCCTATGTTTTTATTTCTTTTGAATAAATACCTAAGAGTGGAGTTGCTGGGTCCTACAGCAAGTATGTGTTTAACTATATGAGAAGTTGCCAATCTGTTTTCCAAAGCAGTTGTACAGTTTACCATTATCACCAGGGGTGGATGAGAGTTCCAGTTATTCCACATCTTCCTCAAGGGTGGTATTATTAGTCTTTTTTATTTTAGCCATCCTGGAAGATGTGCAGTGGTCTCACTGTGGTTTTAATTTGCATCTCCCTCATGATTAATGGTGTCCAGCATCTTTTCCATGTCTGTTGACCATCTACTTTTGTGTGTGAAGTGTGTTCCAATTTTTTGCCAATTTTTTTTTTTTGTGGTACGCGGGCCTCTCACTGTTGTGGCCTCTCCTGTTGCGGAAAACAGGCTCCGGACGCTCAGGCTCAGCGGCCATGGCTCACGGGCCCAGCCGCTCCGCGGCATGTGGGATCTTCCCGGACGGGGGCACGAAACCACTGCATCGGCATCGGCAGGCGGACTCTCAACCACTGCGCCACCAGGGAAGCCCTTTTGCCAATTTTTAAATTAGGTTGATGGTCTTGTTGTTATCGAATTGTACGAGTATTATATTTATTCTGGATACAAGTCCTTTGTCAGATAATAATGTGACATATATTATCTCTCATTCCATGGCTTGCTTTGAGATTTTTTTTTAAACAGCTTTATTGAAATATAATTCACATACCCTCTCTTTGAGTGCTTAACTGTGTCTTTTTAAAAGAATTTCAAAATTTTGGTGATTTCTAAATTACCATTTTTTTTCTTTTCTGGTTCAGGTTTTTTGTGTTGTAGCTAAGAAATCTTTGCCTACTCCAAGGTTGTGAAGATTTTCTCCTGTGTTTTCCTCTTGGAGTTTTATAGTTAACATTTAGGTCTGTGATCTGTTTTCACTTTCATTTTTGTGTTTGGCTTGAGGTAGGAGTTGAGGTTCATAAAAGTCTTTTTTCTTTTAAGCAGAGTGCTAAACAGAACACACAGTGAGCTGCACTTTGAAAGACCAGGTCACCAACCAAGCCAGAAACAGAAACGGTCAGTGATATCCCAGTGTCACTTTGTTAAATAGATCATGGCAGTGTAAAAGCCAGGGTTTGTGGTTTCTTGTGCAAGTGTATTCCAGGTAGCAGTACCCTTACACATGCTTCCTGTTTATGTCCGTTCATGACTATTCATTCCCACCACTTAGCTCTGATTAATGCAAAAATGAATTAAAACGTAACACATTTCAGAAGGGGGAGGGGAGGCACTTGGCTGAAGGAGGAAGAAGAAAATGCTCCCTGCCTCCTGCAGACACAAGCCCAGGTGGCCTAGGTAGTTGCCTCTCAGATGTGATTTGATAAGTAACCAAAGCTACTTTTGTCAAAAATATTTCCCTGCTAGCTTGCCCCAAAGTCCTAATCCCCACCGTTAAGAATCACTATGAGAGGTAAAGCATGAATTAACTGAAAGCCCCTGTGAAAATGCCCATAGCCTGAAGGGGGTTGCTGGGGAGGCAACGCTCTGGTTTCTTTATTGGATCAATCAACAACTTCCTAGGAAAGGAAAAGCAAGCCCCAGTGGGGCAGATATTGTATTGAGGGAGGAAAAGGAAGAGTGGGAAAGTCGAGAACAGGGTACTGTGCTCCCATATCGCAACCAGATTTGCTGACCTAAAAATCAGAACACAGGGGCTAATAAATGACATAATTTTCTACTTTGTGAAATTTTTAAATAGAGAGTTTAACAGTGGCCCAATGTTGAATCGTTTACCTGTCTTTGTTCAGACTATCCCAGAGTCTCCTCCATATCTGGTTGCCATATTCGTCAACTTTACATGGCAACTCTAAAGTGTGGCAGAGAGGGCATTGGTGGAAAACCCTACGTAAGCATCTAGGGGCACTGGGGACTCCAGAAAGCTTGGAGCCCAGAGGTACATGGGAAGCAGACCTCACCCATCATCAGTCTAGACTGGTGACACCGAAAATGATTTTTGGGTAATGGACACACCCTTAAGAAAATCTGCCGAAGACATCACCTTCCTGGTCATCATTCTCTTAATTCAATCTCTGTACCCTGTATTGAGCTTTACCCTTTTGTTGGACCCACAGGCAGGACACAAATTACGTATAGAAACAAATACATACAATTTATTCATTAAAATGGGGACAAAATTCCCATAACTCTGGAATGTCAAGTTATATCATCAAAGTTATTTGTTTAGAAGTAGAAGTAAGTGTTGGCAAATGCTTCGTGTACGATTCAAGAAAATTAGGCAGATTTCACAATATGGAGTGTCCTTTTTGGTCAATAGTACTGCTTCAGGAGACATAATATTTCACAGATCTTTCCTGTAACTTCCAGAAAAGTCAGCCAGCCAGATTTGGGTTCAAACTTCTTTACAAAGCCATTTTCCTATGAGAGAACAAATTTAACATTTTAACAATTAGTGGAGACTAAGTTTGCTGGAATGAAAAGCAAAGAAACTTTCATTTAAATAATGCAGGTAGTCAATTTTCTCTGTACTTTCACCAGTTTTATTCTATTCATCCTATTATCATTCTCTATCATTCTCTATCTCCCATTCCAGACAGCGCTGTCCAATAAAAATATAGTGCGAGCTTCCTATGTAATTTTTTTTAATAGCCACATTTTTTTTTTTTTTGCGGGATCTTAGTTCCCCAACCAGGGATTGAACCCACACCTTCTGCAGTGAAAGCGCAGAGTCCTAACCACTGGGTCGCCAGGGAATTCCCAGTAGCCACATTTTTAAAAGTAAAAAGAGGCAAAATTAATTTTTCAAATATATTTAGTTCATCTAAAATGTTGTGATTTGGGGAGTTCCCTAGCGGTCTAGTGGTTAAGACTCTGCACTTCCACTGCAGGGGGCGTGGGTTCGATCCCTGCTTGCCGAACTAGGATCCCGCATGCCTGCCTCACAGCCAAAAATAAATGAATGAATGAATGAGTAAATAAATAAACTGTTACGATTTCAATATGTCATCAATATGGAAACAAGATATTTTACTTTTTTTTGTACTGAATCTTTAAAACCCAATGTGTGTTTGTACTCAGGGCATCTCTTAATTCAGACCAGCCACACTGCAACTGTTCAAGGGTCACAAGTGACAGCCAAGTGCTCTACTGGATGGCATAGCTCTAGAGGACAGAAAATCTATCTTCTTTTTCCCTCTTTTTCTTTCAAATGTCTGGTATTGAAATATGCATTTATATTTGTAAACCCCATTGTGCTGAGAGTCATAAGGACTCAACAGGAAAGCGAGATTAAATCAGTGCCTCTGAGCCTGTGAGAACATTGTGGTTTCCATGACAGTTCATTCTCTTTTTGATTAGACATGTTTTTTTTTAAAATAAGAGTATAAACCGGACACTGTGTGTAATTAATTTATAATCTATTCTTATAGAGCATCCTCACTGAAAAGTACCTATGAGATCACCCGGCCTAATGCCCTCTCTTATTTTCACAAATGAGGAAACTGAGGTCCAGAAAAAAATAAGTTACATAAGGTTACCTGACTTCTTAGTGCTTGGACCTCTACTGGGATGCAGACACCGTTCTTTGCACTCCGTAAATTTTCAAACCACCACCAAGAAGATTAGAAAATAGTTAAAATAATTTTTTTTTAATGTTCGTCCTGTAAACATTTGCTCTACCTCCAGCAAGTTCCATTTCTGGGGGTTACAAATGCCTTCAAGTAGTTCACAGTCTAGTGTGACTAACACCAAAATGTAAACCAAGCATATTTCTTTGACAGAGAACTCTGTAGTGCCTTGGAATTGTCTTTGAGCATCACTGGCAGCGCAGACAAACACCAGTCAGGTGGATTTTCCATTGAAAAGACTGAGCAAGAAAGCCAGCATCCACTAAGCCTCTGTGTGAAGTGTGGAGTCATGCTGGGAGATGCATGCTGTCACATGCTAACAGAGGAGACAGACTGCCCCTTCTCTTCTTCCTCTGTCCCCTGCCCTTACACACTCACACATTTCCCGTACATTCTAGGTGTGCATGCACTTCAGTGCTCGCCTTCCTAGAATTTTCACAAACCCCGTGTTAATGCGGCACTCTAAAATGATTTTTATTATTGTTACAATGATCACCATCTATTACAATTAGGCAGATAATATGTCATCCTCATATATATTAAAGTTCTAAACTAAAGCATGAACAAAGGAGGGACTTCCCTGGTGGTCCAGTGGTAAGACTCCGTGCTCCCAATGCAGGGGGCCCGGGTTCGATCCCTGGTCGGGGAACTAGATCCCGCATGCATGTCACAACTAAGAAACCCGCATGCGACAACTAAGACCAGGCGCAGCCAAAATAAATAAATAAATGAATAAATATTAAAGCGTGAACAAAGGAAAAAACTGACAAATTCAGCAATATGAAGATGAAAGTTTTTTTAAAACGATAAGAAACTAAAATAAGAACAACAGACCAGGAGACTATTTACATTTGCCATGAAAGAGTTCGTTGAAATGTAAGAGAAAAATCATCAAGCCCTTAATAGTTAAAAAAGGCAAAGGCTGGGCTTCCCTGGTGGCACGGTGGTTGGGGGTCCGCCTGCCGGTGCAGGGGACGCGGGTTCGTGCCCCGGTCCGGGAGGGTCCCTCATGCTGCGGAGCGGCTGGGCCCGTGGGCCATGGCCGCTGGGCCTGCGCGTACGGAGCCTGTGCTCCGCGGCGGCTCCGCAGCGGGAGAGGCCACAGCGGTGAGAGGCCCGCGTACCAAAAAAAAAAAAAAAAAGGCAAACGCTGTTAAAAAGAGAAATGTAAATCATTAACAAGTATATGGGGGAAAGAGGGGGTAGGATGAATTGGGAGGTTGGGATTGCCATATATACACTAATATGTATAAAATAGATAACTAATAAGAACCTGCTGTATAAAAAAATAGAATTGTCTTTAAAAAAGTATATGGGAAAAAATTCCACATTACTAGCAGTTAAATAAATTCACATTTTAATATATGTTATTGTTTTTTAGACCTATTAAATTGACCTTGTTATCTTAAGCCTATTAAACCCTCAAAATTATATCTAATGGTTCCGCCCAATGCTGGTCAAGTTGTGACATTGTCCCATTGATACAAACCTTCTGAAAGCAATATGTATTCCAATATGTATAAGAGGTGTAATTATACTCATATATGAACCAATCATTCTAGTGTTAGAAAGTGATCATGAGGTGGTCTTCTAAAATGTGGGGGGAAAACCATCTTCATGTTCAGTATTGAAGCATTATTTCTAAGAAGGGAAAACAGAAACCAACCCAAATGTCTAACAGTTGGGAGTGGCTTAAGTAAATTATGATGCCTAAAACTGGAGGGATATTCTGTAGACACTGAAAGTGTTAACATGGAATAAGTGAGGCAAGTTGTTTAAAAAATCACTCTGACTGCTATGTGGAGAACAGACCATCGCAGGGCAAGCATGGAAGTAGGGACACTGATAGGAGGCTCTTGACATAGTCAAGTGAGAGAGGAAAGTTGCCTGGAGGCACTGGATATGCAGTATTTCAAAGGTGCCCCCAACAGAATTTGCTGATGAGTTGGACAGAGGGTATGAGGGAAAGGGGTCACGGGTGACTCCCAAAGTTAGAGAGCTGAACTTAGGTTTCCTGAAGGACCCACAGGAAGACTTGAACTATGTTTCACCTTAGTTTTCATTAAATGATTTTTAAATCTCAAGTTAAAATTCAAAAGAAATACAAGACGAATCTGGCCCCCAAATCTATTTAATCAAAGGATATGTAAGAATTCTTGAGATTGTATTTCATTGCTGCTAGATCTTTACGCCTTTTGGAGATGCCTTTGCCGGATTGAATACTTAGTCAGTCGTCTACATGCCTGTGTGTCCTTTTATTTGCCTTCACCAGACCATTATTTAAAGCAAGACGATCATAAAAAAATACAACCTACTTTGCCTAACTCTTATGACTCAGACTTTAATATACTGCTCACTTGGAAAGCACCAATTCTGACTGTACATCCCTACTTTCAAAAGGGGCTTTCTTTTGGTATTAGAGTAGTTTTAAGAATTACATATTTAAACTTTCTGGAATTTCCCGTATAACCTTCATAGTTGTATTAATATCTGACAGTTTACAAAGCACTCTTACAGAAATGTCCTTTAATCTTTTAACTTCCCTTCTAAGGTACGTATTACTGTCTTCATTATATATTACATATAACATAATATAATATTTATTATATTTATTACATTAGGAATCTGAGTTTCAAGTTACTTCTGAAACTCACTCAAGATCACACTTCTAGTGAATGGGAAAACCAGAGTTCAAATCTCAGTTTCTATGCTAGTTCATTCAATCACTCCATCAACAAATATTTGTTGGCTACCTTCTATACCATAGGCCCTGGGCCAAGCATGCAGTATTCGGTGGTGCATTAGGTAGACATGATTCCTCCCATGTGGAGCTGAGGGCTGAGTGTCCTTTCCACTCAACCAGCACAGGCACAGGAGAATGCTTAACTGAAGAGGGCAAAAGTAAGAAAGCCACCTAGCTGCAAAGGAAAGGCAATCCCAAGGGGTGAGATGAATTTCATCCCAGGCACATTCTAATGGTTTTTAAGAACCAGCCTTTCCTCATGAATGCCAAAGACTGATAAAAACCAAATAGCACTAGCTCTCCTGTGAGATCTATGAGAGCCTATTCGTTTTCAGCACGTCAAATTGGCAGAGGGACAGGAGGAAATAACAGTAAATGTGGAAGAGGAATAGAAAGCGAGATGAGAAGCAGCAAAGAAAAAAGGAAAGAAAGAAAAGAAGGGAGAAAGGGAGGGAGGGAAGGAAAAAGGGGAGGAAGAAAGGAAGGAAAGTAACTCACTTAATGTCATAAATAATCTAATTTATGAGATTATGACCCCATTTTTGATACACTGGTCTTATTTTTTAACCTTTAGGGCATCTGTTTTAGATGGTGGCTAATATCTAACTATAGTTGATGATATAATTTCTGGAGATTAAATCTATTCAGGGAAGTTAGGCAATACTACTACTAATCATAACAATAGCTCTAAGCTCGTATTGAGTTCTTATTTGTAGAAACTGTGTTCTGGGTGCTTTATATATAATATTAATTGATTTAATCCTTACACCAGTCCTGGGAGATAGACGGCAATAGTGTCCCCATTTTACACATGAGGTTTAGGGAAGTTAAATAACTTGTTTACGTCACACAGGTAGTAAGCATGAAATGAACTCAGGTCCGTCTGATTCAGAGTTGGTGCTCTTATTATCTCTGCTGTCCTCACCTACCACATTCTTGATCCAAAAGTTTTCATAAAATCTCTGGGCACACTTAAAATTTAATTAAATATGGGTACTCTCTAGGTGTAGGTGAAATGCCCCTCTCATCTCTCATTATAGGCATGCATCTTTAATCTGGAGCCAATGACAAGCACATATGAATGACTGTGGACAGGACAAGAGATCAGTGATTTTTTTGGAGAGTTTTCCAGGATGGTAGAAAGTCAGACGTTGGTGCTTGCTTCTTGATGACGTTGTAAAATGCCTCCTCATCTTCCTCTCTTCCTATGGGCCACCTGACTCCACTAGCACAGGCATGGGATTGTACCCTTTCCCTGGAAGTAAGTCAGTCAAGAGTAGGTTCATTCATTCGAGCAGATTTGTCCACATCAGTATACAAAGAAGATACTGGTTTGCCATGCTGGTCTGTACTGATTCAAAAAAGCACTGCCCGTCTTGAACAGATTCAGTGTCTCCTATGAGCTGGGAAAGGACTATTGAGGTTGCTTTGAAATGACATCTTAAAGGGCATTTCTATTCTGTCTAAGCTGTTCAAGTGGAAAAGTCAAGAGCTTAAAACCTACATAAGGACTTGGTGAAGGCTGATGTGTGTGGGGGGGGGCACATGTGTGTTTATATCCTGCCATACTCACTCACACTTACACCTGTACCACCCCCAAAAGATGAGTATACTTCTAGACTTTCTCAGAGACAATTCCACACCCTCCACTAATTATGAGTTCCAGGAGCTTACAAAATTTATTGTTAAGAAGTTAAAATTTTCAGTAACGTTTATTCATTTTCTGGGTGTTCCAAATACAGTGCAAACTCATGCAGAGCTTGTAAACTAGGATGCTCATACGTGGGCCTCCGTGCTAACGAACTTCTGCCTTCACTTGAAACCTACACAGCGTAATAGCTGAAATTTCCACCCGTCCTTCAGTATAACTTTCCACAGCAACCAGAAAAAAACACGACCAAATATCTCACATGCTTTGTCTAGCCCCAAGTCAGGCTGAGTTCCAGGAAGAAAAGGTGATGGAGAAAGGGGAGTGGCTGCAGTAAGCCCTAACGTTATGCAGAAAGACCTCAACAAAATGCAAAAAACATCAAGTAAAAGATTTCATCAACGTTTAAGACATAAGCACCGAAGACATCTATAGTTTTAAAAGACAACAAATTAGAAGATATCTACCACATATATAAAAATAATTTGTGTCCAGAATATTCCAAGAATTCCTACGAATCAGTGAGAAAAAGACAAAATAATAGGAAAACAGCAAAGGATATAAATAGGCAGTTCTCTGAATAAGAATTACAAATGGTCAATAAACATATGTAAAGACGCTCAATATGAAAAGATGTTTAACCTCACTAGTAATCAAGGAAACAAGAATTAAAACAAGGTAAATTAGGTATATATTTTTAAGCCAGCGGAATAGGGAAACTATGACAGACTACTATGACCTAATGTTAGTCAGCCGGGAAGGGAGGAAGTGTGGGATATTTGAACAAGCTGTGACGGGAGCATGACTTGGTAGAACCACTTTGGAGGACAAGAATCTAGTAAATTTTAAAAAGTGTTTTACACCATGACCTAGCAATTCTATGTCCCAATATCCATCCTAGAAAAACACACACACAAGGGAAGACATGATTAAAGATATTCAATGAAGTATTGTTTGTGATAGCTCTGGAACTATAAATATCCATCAGCTAGAAATAACCATTCAACAGCATTTACATACAACAGCATATATGTATGTAGTACTTTTTTTTTTTTTTTTTTGAATATGCTGCGACTGAGCCCCCTGCAGCGGAAGCTCGTTGTCTTCATTAACCTTGGACGGCCAGGGAAGTCCCTGTAGTACTCTTTTAAATACTTATTAACGTGGAACAACTAAGCCCATGCACCACAGCTACTGAGCCTGCGCTCTAGAGCCCGCGAGCCACAACTACTGAACCCCTGTGCCACAACTAGTGAAGCCCATGCGCCTAGAGCCCGTGCTCTGCAACAAGAGAAGCCACTGCAATGAGAAGCCCACACACCACAACGAAGAGTAGCCCCTGCTCACCCCAACTAGAGAAAGCCTGCACACAGCAACAGAGACCTAACACAGCCAAAAATAAATAAAAATAAATAAATTTTAAAAAATAAAGTGCCCTTGGATGAAAAAAAAGGAATACCATGTACTATTTATACAAATAATTTATAAATACTATAAATTATTTAGTATTATATTAGTATTGTTACATAGTATTTAATAATTTATAACAATTGTTTTTACAAAGAAGTGCTGAGTATATTTTCTATGGATATGTTCAACAGGCATGTTTTGCATGTAAAAGAATTGATACCAGTGGATAGCTCTGGGAAGAGGGGAGGCGAGGGTTTGTGTTGAAGAGAGGACATAAGTGCTGTAAAAAATAAGTATTCAGTGTATTGGGATATAAAGAAAAGCATATAGGTCCAGCTGGGAAAGGCCCCTTATCAATATGAATTGTAATATAGGCTCCCTGCACGATCTTAGCTTTTCGAGACACTGATAATAAAGTGAATTTTTATTTGGAGATTCTTGAATAGTTTCTTGCTGGTGGTGCAGTACATTATTTTTTTTTTTAGTCACCAAGCTTTACCAGCCAGAATTTGTCATATTAGAAAACTGAAAAAAGAATCAATTTGTAAGCAATGAACTTGCAAAAATTTACACCTGTCTTTTGTAACATAATATCTAAATATAACAGCATCTAATACCAACTCTTTCTGTACTAATTCTACATTGTCATGACAACGCTAACAAGAGCTAAGTCTCAGACTAGACTCTGACTCTAAAGATGCATTAGGGAGGTGCATCTTTTATTAATCCCCAAAACTCACTCCTGCAATTTACATGGTTAGGAATAAAAACTGAAACCACAAGAGTTTTCCAACTATAAAGTTTTAAGATTCATTGGAAATGAGCTAGAAATTTTATTTTAAAATTTTAAAACTTTTAAAACAAACTACCCAAGGAAAATATAATCCTTACGTAGTTTTTTTTTTTTTTTAATCAGCAAGGAAACTGTCAATTCCTATTTCAAAGTAAAGAACAACGAAGAATATTTCCATCACACATACCCAGCCTCCATTCTGCCTTATCCATTCTCCTGTGTTTTTGGTTATGAACTCTGCAACAAAGTAAGAAATCTCCTTGTAAGTGTCCACATCTGGGGCAATTCGCCTTCCTAGAAGTTTCTTGATGAGAATGCCTTCAAATGCAAATATGGTCACAATCCTTCCCCAGTTAACGATGCCATCTTCAAATTCCCTTTCCATCACTTGGTTGAATATTGTTCTGGCGGTGTCTATGGACACAACATCAATATTGTCCAAGCATGGTTTCAAATTCTTTTCAACTTCGTTTTGGACTGAGAAAGCAACGTCTTGTAACACCCTGGATGTTTTGCTTGGACCAGATCCAGGTTGCGGTATCTGCAAGACGTACTTCAGGTAGTCCTGGGCCAGCATGTGAATATAGCCAAACTCGCTGTCGGTCATCTTCTTCCTGCTGGAGAGCAAAGTCTTGAGCTTGTTCACCTGGAAGTGACCAAGGCAGTCTGAAGCACAAACTCACGCAGCTTCGCGTAATATGACACATGGTATCTGGAGGCTGGTGGAATTTCTGTTTGCATCACTTGATAGTATCCTTCCTCCTTGTCACTTTCATACGTAGGCTCTGTGTGAAAGAGAAAGTTTAACATGTGAAAGAAGAAAATGTTTCAAAGAGAGGCCACTTCCTCATCCTGTAAGTGATTAATGCAGGTTTTTTTGGTTGGTTTTTTTTGGGGGAGGTACGCGGGCCTCTCACTGTTGTGGCCTCTCCCATTGCGGAGCACAGGCTCCGGACGCGCAGTCTCAGCGGCCATGGCTCACGGGCCCAGCCGCTCCGCGGCATGTGGGATCTTCCCGGACGGGGGCACGAACCCGTGTCCCCTGCATCGGCAGGCGGACTCTCAACCACTGCGCCACCAGGGAAGCCCTAAGGCAGTATTTAAAGTTTTAAATTCAAGGATGTGGAGAAATTAGAACCCTTATACACTGCTAGCAGGATTGTAAAACAGTGCAACCCCTGTGAAAAGTTTAGCAGTTCCTCAAGAAGTTAAATACTATAGGGACTTTCCTGGCACTCGAGTGGTTAAGATTCCGCTTCCACTGCTGGGGGCACGGGTTCCACCCCTGGCTGGGGAACTAAGATTCCACATGCTGTGCAGCGCGGCCAAAAAGAAAAAAAAAAAGAAAGTAAATGTAGAATTACCTTATGACCCAGAAATTCCACTTATAAGTATATGCCCAAAAGAACTGAAAACAGGGACTCACACAAATCCTTACACACGAATGTTCACAGCAGCATCACTTAAAATAGCCAAAAGGTGGAAACAACCCAAATGTCCATCTGCAGATGGTGAGATAAACAAATTGTGGAAGATTATTCCGCCATAGAAAGGAAGTGCGGATACATGTTACAGCATGGATGAACCTCAGAATCATGATGCCAAGTGAAAGAAGCCAAACGTAAGAGGTCACATATTGTATGATTCCATTTATGTGAAATATCCAGAATAAGTAAATCCAGAGACAGAAAGCAACTTGGTGATTGCCGGAGGCTAAGAGGAGAGGGGAGTAACTGCTTAGTAGGTACAGGCTTTTATTTTGTGATGAAAACGTTTTGGAACCACATAGAGGTGGTGGCTGCACACCATTGTGAAGATACTAAACGTCACTAAATTGTTCACTTTAAAATGGATCATTTTAGGAACTTCCCTGGTGGTGCAGTGGTTAAGAATACGCCTGCCAATGCAGGGGACAGGGGTTTGATCCCTGGTCCGGGAAGATCCCACATGCCACAGAGCAACTAAGCCTGCGAGCCACAACTGCTGAGCCCGCGTGCTGCAACTACTGAAGCCCACACGCCTAGAGCCGGTGAACCGCAAAAAAGAGTAGACCCCACTCACCACAACTAGAGAAAGCCCCCACTCAGCAATGAAGACCCAACACAGCCAAAAATGAATAAATAAAATAAATAAATTTATTTTAAAAAACTAAAGGGGTTCAAGCTTCTCCATCCCTTTCCTTTCTGTTATTCATTTCCTAAGTCCAGTCTCCTGTCAAAACAGTCTAGTATCTATGGCTGCCCTAAATGTAAGAGATCCTCTAAAAAGTCACACTAGGAAATTAGTAGCTTGATATTCTACTCCCGAGCACCAGGATTATAGAAGAGGTTGATTAGAAAGGACTCCTTAACCCAAAGGAATTTACCTAGGATAGATTTCCTGATCTAGACTTTCAGGTGGATCATCATCCTCGTGGCAGTTGTGGTCACAGCCACTAAAGGTGTGATCACGGTGTTCCAAGCTCTCTTGACAGCATTTTACTCACAGTAATTCAAATACGTTAATCTTTACAACCCAAGAACTTCTGATAGAAGACAAAAACCTGCTATAAGCCAATACCTCTAATTCCTCTTTTTTTAAAAAAAAAAAAATTATTTATTTAGGCTGCACTGGGTCTTAGATGCGGCATGCGGACTTCTTAGCTGCGGCTCGTGGGATCTTTAGTTGTGGCATGCAAACTCTTAGTTGGTGGAATGCACGCAGGATCTAGTTCCCGGACCAGGGATCGAACCTGGGCTCCCTGCATTGGGAGCTCAGAGTCTTACCCACTGGACCACCAGGGAAGTCCCCCTCTAATTCCTCTTAAGTCAGCCAAATTGTCCAATGTGTGGATAGAAATTAGGAGCCAGAAAGAACACTAGACTTGGAGTCAGAGGACCCAGCCTCGGTCCTCCCCAAATCCCTGCTCCCTTACTATGTGCCCCGGGTTTGTAAAATGCGACCATACTCATTGACCTCAGAGGGGTGAGGTATGAAACAGATGACCCCTGTAGCGCCTACAACCACACCTGGTGCAGTGTGGGGGCCTAATCGGCCCTGGTTCCCCATCATTCTTTTACGGACTAATGAGAAATCGGGCTTCCCGGGAAAGGCATAACTTCCTAAGTGCACAGTTTCAAGTGAAATGCAAATCTGCCATTTATTTAGCTTTGGCACCAATTCTGGGAAACAGCTGGCAGACGTGGTGAAATTACTGGCTAAGAAGAGCACTGGGGGTTTGGGGGCGGATTTCAAGTCTCTTCACCAGAGTACCTGGCAATTAAGGCAGTTAGGGAACCATATCCCTGTCTGCTGGCTGCGTCTTACTGTCGACTGAGGAGCCAGTCTCGCTAGTAGGCAGGAGTAGTGGGTGGGAGAAAGAGGAGATAATGCAGGGTCCCTTGAGAAACGGAATTCACTTTTTTGTTTTCTATCCACTTATGGAGTAACTTTGATTCTTTGCATCAGTGTCTCTGAAGAGCTGCAAATAGGAAAAAAAAAATCCATTTAACTTGTAGTTCTGAATTATCTCCAGAGAAGGAAAGGAGAGATGGTGCTTAGGGTGCTGGTTCATAGGAACTTGTGGGCCATGAAAACGCACCTCTCAGACCTCATACCACGAGAATGTAATTGACTAAGGGCCCCAGGTGCCGGGCCCTGAATCTACTGCCTACCCGCCTCTGCACTGAGGCCGCGCTACCCACAGGCAGTCCCAGGTCAATGACTGGGCAAGGCAGGAATAGGAAGAGCGATTCCTGTAGGTCAGCCTCCTTCGAAAGGTGACTTTGATTCAGTGACTTGCCATCAGCTTTGTAAAGCCTTGCTTAGACTGCACTCCAGCCTGAGGCTCTTCTTGCCCAATCTTCCTTCCTCCTGGCTCTTCTTCTGCCAGGTCAGCCCTGCGCTGTGGTCTGACAGCTCTCCCAGCCTCTTCCACCTCCCTCCCCGTCCCCCCCCCCCCCGCACAGGCATTTCCCCCCACTAAATCTCTCACACATCTAATCCTCTCTTGGCATTTTCTCCATGGAGTTCTAAACTGACACGGGACCTGTATAGAACAAGGGAGCGTACAGACACGTGGTCAAGCCACTTCTCCAGGATGTCCCCTGGGGAAGTCGCCCCCTCCCCTCCTAGAGGATGCCCGTGGGTTCACAGGAAGCCAAGGGCAGGCGGCTTCCTCTCCTCCAAGCATCGTAAGAACCACCACAGGGATGGGAAAATTTATTTTCTCCCACCATTACATTCCCATGGTGATGAGCATTTCTGGAAAAGTAGTATAAGCACGTGGTTTAAGAGTGGCAATTAAGCCTTCCAAGGTCAGGGTCTACCTTTTTTCTCTCTCTTGCCAGTGTCGAAGCCTGGACCCAGGGAAGCCAGGTAGTTGATCTTTGTTGAACAAATGAAATGCACTGATGTCACAACTGGGGCCAACTACGTTAAAGGCTCTATATTCCTGACCTTCTGGATCTGAAAAGGAATTATTTTAAAAATTCTGAAGTATGGTAGCCTGCTTTAGTTTATCTTGGAGCATTTCCAAATACTCACTTTTCAAGGATAGGTAGAAGAAAGACAAAGTCTTTTCCAAAAAGAATTATTTGTATATAAAGTGCAGAGACTGGAGTGGGGGTGTGTTGCTGTGGAGCAAAGTGTGGGACAGAGACAAGTAGCTGACCAGGAACCAGGCGGGGGATAAAGGGAGGTATCCTTTCTCAATGCCACTGTCACCTGAGTCTGCATTCACCAGGGTCCTGTATCTAGGCCATTAAGGACCAGCACATGGTTCCCTATCTCCTGAGCAGCTCTGTCCCCATGAGGAGCTTTGTATGAAATCAGGGGTTCACCTGAGTACAGTCTGAGGGAGTCAGCCAGAATGGGTGGGGTCTGGAAACCATATGTGTACATTTTTTTTTTTGAGGTATAGTTGTTTTACAATGTTGTGTTAGTTTCTACTGTACAGCAAAGTGAAGTAGAGTTCCCTGTGCTATACAGCAGGTTCTCATTAGTTATCTATTTTATACATATTAGTGTATATATGTCAGTCCCAATCTCCCAATTCATCCCACCCCCTCCTTTTCTCCCCTTGGTGTCCATCCGCTTGTTCTCTACATCTGTGCCTCTGTTTCTGCCTTGCAAACCGGTTCATCTGTACCATTTCTCTACATCCCACATATAAGTGGTATTATATGATATTTGTTTTTCTCTTTCTGACTTAATTCACTCTGTATGACAGTCTCTAGGTCCAACCATGACCCTGTGTCCAACCATGTCTCTACCATATGTGTACTTAATTATTCCATAAACACACACTAAGCTGCTACTGAGTACTGGGGTTTGTGTTAAATGCTGGAGAAAACTTTCTGCCCCTAAAGAATTTTTAATCTAGAAGAAACTATGCCACATTATAGGGAACTGCATCAAAGGAACTGCAGAGTGAATAATTAGAGGAAGTTGCAGAGGTATAGCTTCAAATATGGGGATCCTTCCTGGAACCCATCCTAAGGCCATGGAGCCAGGCTTCTGAGAGTCTGGAAGTGCACACGTATGACACTGATCTACTGTGGACTGAGGGGTGCAGATGGATGGGGGAGGGGGGTTGACAGTAGAATATGATTTCCCAAATCTGTGCACACCTAGTAAGCACCTATGTCCTGATGAAAGTGTTCTCCATACTGTACTCATTTTGCCAGAAGTTTCTACTGAAGAAGCATGGCGTCTTGGCTAGGGCTGAGGGAATTACTAGTGTTTGTCATGAAAATAAGAATAGGAAGAGTATGAAGCCTCCTAAGAACTAATTAACAACTTCTTCCAGTTGTAAAGTACTGGGGGCTGCAATGTTGCAATTATTATCACAAACATATATGTGAACTACAACCTCGTGTCTAGCCATGGTGTTTACATGAATTGCCACATCCATACACGTATGTTGTCTATTGCTTTCTAAATGCTTTCTAACAAATCGGCTTCCAACACTTAGTGGCTTCAGACAATAATCATCTGTTTTGCTCATGAATGTGAAACGTGGGCCGGGCTCAGGAGGGATAACTGGTCTCTGCTCCACGATGTCTGGGGTTTAGCTGGAATGTCTCAACAGCTGCGGCTAGAACAGCTGGGTTTGGCCAGGCAGCTCTCTTCGCGTAGTCTCAGGATCTCTCTGCGTGGTCTCTCCAGTGTGGCAATCTCAAATTGGTCATACTTCTCACATGGTGGCTGAAGATCCTAAGAGCAAGCATTCCAGTGACAAATGTAGGAGCCGAGTGGTCTCTTATGACCCAGTTTAGAACTCACAGAGTATCATTTCTATCATATTCTAGTGGTAGAAGCCATTACATGCCTGCTCAAATTCAAGGAAAGGAAACACAGACACTTTTTTTGATAAGAAGAGTGTCAAGAATTTGCAGACATGTTTTAAAATTGCCACAATGTGCAACTCACGTGCAAAGTCACTTATAGACACAATCATGTTCGTGTACAACGTAACCAATATCATCCTCATACAATCCTTTGGATTGGAAAATCAGGGAGGCAATTCTAATTTTGGGGTGATCCTGCCCACCTCTACAACCATCAGGTTACTGCAGGGCTGAGAATCCTCTGGATTAGATCCTCGGAAGCCAGAAGTCTTCTAAGTGGGTTGAGGCACGATTGCCTGGAGAAGACCTCATTTAATCTCCTTCCTGATGGCAGAGATCTCATCATGCCATGAGCCCACCTCCTGCTCTGACCAAGAAGCAGAAAGCAATGACTGACAAAGGTTAAGTTTTGATGGGGAATATGAGGGAAGAAGCCTGAGGCCACCCTGGCTGATGACTGGCTCGAGGACTGCGTGCATGACCTCAGGGAGAGGCTGCCGAGGTCAACTTCTCTTTTCCCCAAAGGCAGACCTTGGGCGGAAACTTGCTTGGCTTTTGGCTGCTTCGGAGGAGGTGGCCCAGGGGAACTCCCACCGTGGTTTACTCTTTAGCTCCTCTGAGCTTATCATGACTGCTTCCCTTTTCCAAGGCTCCGGCTGGGGCAAATTCTCTGCAGAGAGCAACAGTCTTCAGTGGGAACACCATCGTAACACAAAAGGGAGGGGGGAAAATAGAAGCCACCTGGGTGCCCCCCCCACCCCGCCCCGTCATCTCCCTTGGTCTGGTGGAGCCAAGCCTCGATAATCAGAAAACACAGTGGAGGCAAGTCCCCTCCCTGTCACGAAAAGCCAGTAGCCCAGCGAGACAGGGCTCCCGGTGGGAGCTTGGTTCCTATCGGAGGAGACGAATTTCCTGGAAGTCCTAGGAGCAATATAAGCAGGTGGGACTTCCCCCAGTTCTCCTGTTGTCTTTGGGAACAAGGCTGAAACTGGGCCCTGGAGAGAACAACCAGCTGTGGACCAAGGGAGCTGAGAGGCAGGGAGGGAAGATGAGAGGTATCACCAGATGCGGCTTGTGGGGTGGGGTTTTGACTAAGGTTATAGAGGCCACAAAGGAGATGGAGGAGGAAAAAGAGTAGGGGGTGCTGAAGCCAGGGGGAGGTGGCAATTATAAATGGGCCCACATAAGACAGAATGTCTGAGTGCAACATGTCCTCCTGCACTGATTTGTCCCTCATCCCTTCTGCACACCTGTGTGGACAGGTGTGTGCTCAGACCATCTTTCCTCACCCTCTCTGGATCTCACTTGAATACCCACTGCTCATCCCGCTCCCCAGATCAGGATCCTCCAAGGGCTTCCTGCTGTCTCTGAAGAGGAGCCCAAACTCCTCGAAGGGTCTTCGTGCTCTGACTCGACCTCACCTCACCCCAGTCCTGCCCCCTGCCCTGACTCTGTGGCGTGCTCTCCTTGCTCCAGGAATTTGTTCTTCCTGCTGTCTCCCACGGCAGCGGCTTTCCTCTTTCATCCGTGTGTTGCCGAACCTTCTCCATCTTCAAGGCCCAGTCAAACCAAACCTTCCCTACTCACCTGAGCCGAGAGAGATCTCAGTGTGTGTTTCCACGGGACCCTGCGCCCGAGCAATAACACATCTGGCGTGTCTTATACGGCAGCTGTGGTGCTGTCTGGTGCCCTTGGCTGGCAGCTCTCCTAGGAAGAGAGCTGCCTATTCATCTTTGATTTCTTCAGCAGGCCCAGCACAGGGACTGACACGTGCAAGACACATGTTGACTGGATCCTATTATTATCATGGCCAGTAATGTTGAGTATTTGACAAATGGCCTACTTCACAATTAGACTGATACTGTGGCTGAAGCTATATTAGTATTTCGGTTAAGTTTTACTTGGCAAAGCGAAAGTAAAATTATCTCTTCTTTCCCCAAATGTCATCTTGGGGGAAGTACAAGAGAAAACCCTATTTGAATAGGACCTTCAAGTGACTTGGGCAGAGGGCCTCGGACTTTCCACTGCCCTAAATGGAATGGCAATAAGACACAAGGCAAATGAAGGAAGCAGAAGTGTGCTCGGTAAGAGCAAGTGAAACTGGGCCCCTTAAGGGCAATTCTCTGTTGGAGACGCAAGAATTCAGATTTCCCCAAAGAGCAAAGTGCAGACGGCCAACAGCCGCTCACTCGGCCAACTGCTCAACCAACTTTACTGAGTGCCCACCACACGCCTGGCCCCGCGCTGGGTCTGGGGATGCGTATGCAGGGGTTTTGTTTCATTAACACAGGTGTAAGGGGATATGACACAAACCACCAGAAAATTCAAATGCAGAATAAGTGCCACAAGACTAAATGACATCAAAGTTCAGTCTGGAGAAGAAAGAAAGGACTTCCCAGAGGAGGCTGGGAAGTGGCCATGCTTCTCTCTTTGGAAAGGCGGTTGGTAAAAGTGAATGAAGTCCCTGTGCAGAAAGGAGGGGAGCTGACGAGTGGGGAGAGGGTCCTAGTGCCTTCCAGTCCCTGGTTGCAATCGTTCCATCCCACGTTTAGGTATCTGAGACTCTCAGAATGCTTCCAGTAAATTCTTCTTTTTGTCAAAGTTAGAGTTGTTTCGTGGAAGGGCTTCAGAACAAATGTATTTCCCCAACACAGTGCCATCAGGAGAAGAACAGGCTTTGGCTCGACTGAGAACATTCTTGAAAAACGGTCAGGATTAAAGTTTCCTGAGAAACTCTGTTCCTAGTAGAGTGGGGTGAACAGTGGCTGCCACGAGGTGGAGGCATAGTGAGTGTCAGGGGTTTCTCCCTTCCCAGCATGGGACGGTGGTCTCGTGACCTCCATTCCTGAAGTTCATGGGACTGCACTTTGCTGGAGGTACGATTCCATGTGGTCTGGGGAGGACTGTCCTTGGCCTTCTCCTCCTGTTTCCTCTGCCCCCTGACAGTGAAGGCACTAGCTCCTGCCCCTTCTTGCCTAGGATTTGCTCCCTCAGTTACCTCCACAGTCTCCTGAACCGGCAAATCTATTCCTCCCTACTGGATCATTCTCATCAGCAAGATCAACATTTAGGAATTCCTCTCATCTTAAAGGAAAAAGAAAAAAGCCCCCCTTGACTCCCGTCTACCTACAATTACTACCACATTTTTCTCCTCCTCAAAAGAATTTTCTATACTTTCTGTCTCCATTTCCTCCCATCCTATTCTCCCTTGAACTCACTCCAACTAGCCCTTTATCCTCACGATTCCACCCCAACTGTCCTTGTTGAGGCATGACCGTCTTCCCTCCGGCCAGTGCGGAAGTGGAGGGCACCAAAGAGCCTTCCAGACTCTCTCTTTCACACCTCTCAGTGTAGGTGTGGCAGGGGTGGAGTGGTGTGGTCTGACCCAGAAAGTAGAATTCTGGGAATTCTTCTTCCCACCCAGTCTATCTCTCCAGCATGCCTTTCCTCTGAACTGCAGACTCATATACCCAACTGCCTACCTAACATCTGCCCTTGAATATCTAACAGGCATTTCACATCATCATGTTGGAATCAAGTTTTGAGTTTCCCACATGCCCCCTAACCTACCCCTCCTGCTGTAGTCCTCATCTCAGCAAACGGCCTCACCATCCACTCAGTCCAGAACACTTGGGACCATGCTTGTCTTCTCTTTCGACCACACACTCCACGTCCAATGTATCAGCGCAGCCTCAGAACTCTACCTTCAAAATATCTCCCCAATCTGACCATGTCTCACCACATCCACTGCCACCAAACCTAGTGCAAACCTCCATCATTTCTTGCCTAAAAAACACAGCAGTCCCCCAACTGATGTCTCTGCTTCCACTCTTGCCCTGCAGTCTATACTTCTCAGCACCACCAGTTCCCTTCACTCACTTTGCACTCACCCCCGCCCCACCATCTCTCGAGTCATCACTCTCTCTGTCCACACCAGGCTTGCCACTATCACCTAACCACCAGCTATAGCAGGTCACCTTTCTCCCTTGAAGAGGCTCAGCCTGGCAGATAAGAAGTGAGAACAAGAAGAAGATCTTCCAGGAGTTTTTTGAGCTCACTGAAACAAAAGTACCTGCCACCTGTGTGGAAGATGAACTTCTGAGAGAAAATCGCACCATCTTTCCCATCGAATAGCACGGTACCTGGCAGGGGTACCAGAAGGCCGAGGCATCCTCTTAGACACCTCCTTGAGGAGGTAGCTCTCTACAAGGACATTTAGCACCAGAAACCTTGAAGCCTGTGGAGAGAGATTTTTGTATCAGAGTTTCCAGCTTTCATTGCAGCAAGTGATGGAGCTGGATATAAAAATGTGGTGTGCTGATTTAGACCAAAAGTATGAATTACAGAAGTGTGGTGTTTCTATGGCTTTTAAAGTGACATGGACAGCTTGCATTCTGACACGTAGATTTTCCTCATTGACACTTGCATTAAAGATTGGAAAGAGGAGGCCTTGCTCTTCAAGGCTACTGAAATGATGCCCTGTGTAAAAAGGCCGTCTGGGCCTGGCTGGGGACAAAGAAGCTGCCATGGAGAATGGGTTGTACCTTGGTGACTGTGGAGGAGCTTCTGCACTAACATTGCGCCTCAAGAAATGAGGATCCATGCCTGCGATCACATCTTCCAGTGAATTTCCTAGCAGCAATGAGGTTTACACAAGTGACTTTGCTTACCTAATATTTAAACACTTGTTTATACAAAGAAATAATTGTCAGCGCTATTAAGATGGAATGAGAGGGGCATCCCTGGTGGCGCAGTGGTTGAGAGTCCGCCTGCCGATGCAGGGGACGCAGGTTCGTGCCCCGGTCCGGGAAGATCCCACATGCCGCGGAGCGGCTGGGCCCGTGAGCCGTGGCCGCTGAGCCTGCGCGTCCGGAGCCTGTGCTCCGCAGTGGGAGAGGCCACAACAGTGAGAGGCCCGTGTACCGCAAAAAAAAAAAAAAAAAAAAAAAAAAAGATGGAATGAGAGCTCCTGAGGCCTTGCCTTGAGGTTTATTGGAATGAACTGCACTTTAATGAGGCAGTAGCTGGCGTCTGTAGCAGACAGACTTATGCTAGACCTGGGTTTTAGAAAGATTTTGGAGCAGAAGATCCGTTTGACTTTCGTGTGTATGTGGTAAAACATGCATAACATAAAATTTATCATCGTAACCATATTTAAGAATACAGTTCAGTGGTATTAACAACATTCACATTATTGTGCAATTGTTACCAGAATGTTTCCATCATCCCAAACTAAAACTCCACACCCGTCTTCCCTCCCCACCCAGACCCTGGCAACCACAACTCTACTTCCTATTTCTATGAATTTGAATTGCCTCATCTAAGTGAAATCATGCAATATTTGTCCTTTTGTGACTGGCTTATTTCACTTACTGTAATGTCCTCAAGTTTCATCCATGTTGTTGTATGTGTCAGAATGTCTTTACTTTTTAGGGCTGAATATGCCACTGCGTGTACATACCACATTTTGTTTATTCACTTGTCAATGGACAGTTAGGTTGCTTCCACTTTCTGGCTATTGTCAATAATGCTACTATGAATATTGGTGTATAAATATTTGTTTGAATCCTTGCTTTCAAATCTTTTGGATATAGTATATCCATAAGTGGAATTACTGGATCATATTCATTTGACTTTACGAAGAATATGTTCATTGGAAAAGAAGACTAACTTTTTGGAGTGTAGGAAAATAAGAGCAGATGAAAATGATGTCAAGTTCAACAGATAATTCTTTTACCTTATAAAATAACAGAAGACATGCTTTTATTTCACTGATTCTCTTTTTCCTTCCCCACTCCCTCTCACATGCATGCACACACACACATACACAGAGCTACTTTAAATGTATTAAGAAGCTAGACCATGAATTGACCATAATGGGGAAAATGTCCATTATTGGCATCTCTGAAACTACCTCGAAACCAGCCTGTGGTGTTACTAGTGGTGTCACTTAGGACATGAGGTATCTAAGGCAAAAGCTAGATTGTTATGAAACTTTGGAAAAGTGTTGACAGTGTTTGGCTTTTGCAAGCAGGCTGACTTTTGATGACTTTTCTGTAACTGTACCATCAGCAATCCTGGCTATAAGAGGGGAGACCCATAACCTAGTTTGATTAACCCTCAAACTAAAGATTAAATACTTGATTACCATTAGGCAAATGAAACCATATTGAACTTTAAGATATCAACCTCATTACTTCAAAGCAGACTTTAAAGTCTATTTACTAAATAGTTTGTGTTGAAAAAAAAAAACAACTGGCACTTTAACAGGTTTTATGTAGGGTCAAGGTTTTAAATACACGTGTATTATAATTTATGACACTCTCCTGTTTGAAACCCTGTTATGGCTTCCTTTAACACCAGAACAAGATTCCAAACTCTGTACCATACCTCCAATAGTCCAGGCCATCTGGCCACTCCCCTTCCTGCCTAGTTCCTGTCTCCCTTCCGACTGCTCAGCTCACTCCGACCACACCTGGCACACACTGTGCACATCCTGCCCCTCAGGGCCCTTGCACTCATGGTCCTGTGCTACTTGGAATCCTCCCCTCCAGGTATTTGCATGGTTTTCTTCCTCACCTTATTTACTTTATAGCTCTTATCACTACCTGGCACTAGATTACTTATTTGTTTGCTTCCGTTTTTATTGTCTGTCTCTCCCACTAAAACATAAGCATTCCAAGGGCAGAGGCCTCTCTTTTCACCACTGTAACCTCAGCATCTGGAACATAGTGGGCACTCCATCAGTATTTGTTGATTGAATCCACGAATGAGTGGAGAAAGCCTGTTTGAGATCTGGAGAGTGACAGAGCCTCAATGACACCATTTCAGCCCCTGCATCCAGCCAGACCTGTGCCAGATACCCTGCTGGACTTTTCAGTTACGTCAACCAACAGAATTCTCTTTTTTGGCCATTAAGATGTGGGAATTGTTTGTTACACAGCATTATTACAGCAATGGCTGACTAAACTGACTTAAACAAAACAGAGAATTTTATTGATATATCTAGTGCAGGTATAGCTGGATTCGGGGGCTCAAATGGTGTCATCAAGGTGTTGAGGGGGGGAGTCCACATGCCTGTTAGCTCCACATGCCTCTTATTCTGGGACCAGCAGCTACATACTATCGTAAATAGTGCTGTAGCGAGTAGAGGTTTTAAACGTGCTTCGGAGTTTGGTGTGGCCTCTTGGGCTTCTGCTATCTGTCATGAGAAAGGTGTGTCCTATATAGCTGTGGCCAGGACATGGAAGCAACCTAAATGTCCACTGACAGATGAATGGATGAAGATGTGGTACATATATACAATGGACTATTACTCAGGCATAAAAAGGAATGAAACGGTCTCATTTGCAGAGACATGGATGGACCTAGAGATTGTCACACAGAGTGAAGTAAGTCACAAAGAGAAAAACAAATATTGTATATTAACACATATATGTGGAATCTAGAAAAATGGTACAGATGAACTTATTAGCAAAGCAGAAATAGAGTAACAGATGTAGAGAAGAAATGTATGGATACCAAGGGGGTAAGGGGGAGTGCAATGAATTGGGAGAATGGGATTGACATATATACACTACTATGTATAAAATAGATAACTAATGAGAACCTGCTGTATAGCACAGGAAACTCTACTCAGTGCTCTGTGGTGACCTAAATGGGAAGGAAATCTTAAAAAAAAAAGGGGATATATGTGTATGTATGACATTCACTTTTGCTGTACAGCAGAAACCAACACAACATTGTAAAGCAACTAAACTCCAATAAAAATTAAAAAATAAAATAAAATAAAACCTCTACTCACGTCACATCTGCTAACATTCTATTAGCTTAGCCAAATCCCAACGAGACAGGGAAATATACTCTGCCTACTCTAGTGGGAAGTTTTGTAAAGCCTTCTGGAAAAAAGGTGTGGATTTATGACTTCATTACAGGGAAGGAGTGAACAATTGGCAACGATAATCCAATTTATCACGTTCAGTGAGCATCTGTCGCTTGGTAATTTAAAAGTCTTGGCAAATATACGTGAAACTTTGGGCTAAAGTAACAGAGAAGAGGCGAGGGGCTTCTCTCTGAGAATCACAGAATGGCAGAGAGGGAAGGGAACTGGAAAAGGTGTCCTTAGGTCCAAACGTCTCATTTTACAGATGATAGAGGGAACTGAGGCCTAAAGAATCTCAGTGGTTTAATCAAAGTCACGTGGTTCATAAAGAAAGCTTTTGCAAAAAAAAATAAATAACTAACTAAATAAACAGAGAAGAAGCTGTCCTAAGAGAAGTGGTGATGGAGGTCAGAGGTAGAGACAGGTGGGCCAAGAGGGCCGTGTGAGTGCTGGCGGGGCCCCGGGAGACAGCATCAGGAGGAGACAGACAAGGACGGCAGCCCTGGGCACATGTTCAAGCAGCAGTGGTGGCACAGCCTTGTTCCCCGGGAGCTGAGGCAGACAGGAAGGGGATCTACGTTCTGCCTTCGGGGGCCAGGTGGCAAGGGTGGGAAGAGCCAGAGAGAACAGAGCTCTGATCCCAGCTCGGCCACTCTCCAACTCCGTGACCTCGGAGACATCTCCTAACTGAATACTAGCAATAACAGGTGTGTTCTGAGGATGATTCGCCTTCCCCGTCTGCAAAGAGCAGCATGAAAGGACTTTGCGCAGGACTTTGCCCTCAGGAAGTCCTCAGTCAGCACAGGGCTCCTCCACCCCCTAAGGGTCCTCCTCTGCTGGCTCTGCTTCTGCCCCAAGACTTTGAAAGGTAGGCATTTGGGGCTTAGAGCACATGTGAATGTATTATAGTATTTGCTTGGCCTAAAAGTTTGTTTGGGTTTTCCTTAAGAGGTTACGGAAACACCTGAACGAACTTTTTGGCCAGCCCAATATTTTTGCAGGACAGTATAGACAGGGCTGGCTTGACTTTTTCAGCCCCCAGAAAGGGTCCTCCCTTTACCTGAAGGGCTATGGTGCTACCCCTCCCCTGCCCCTCAAGATGCTGCCCAACTGGCAGTGAGGGAGAAGACTCACTCCAGATCAAACCTGTAGTCTCACATGCCCAAAGCCTTCTGGAATGCTCTTCCCCTTGCTCTGCTTATATCACCTTGAGCCAAACCAGGAAGCAGGAAGATGCTCCTGCTTGACGGGGAACTCCCTGCACCCTGGTCTGAGTCAGAAGCCACAGTGGCACCAGCCATGAGCGGATCTTATAAAAGAGAACAGATCCCTCCCTTCAAAAGCCACCATCTCTGTGGTTTTTCTTCAGGGTGAGGCTGTAATTAGCGCTTGGAGGCCCAAGGCCATCGGGGTCCAGAGAGCAGGGGGCCCAGCAGTAAAGCACACCCCCTTCCAGCGGGGACACAGCCCAGCTGAGAGAAAGGCCCTGGGCAGGAAAAGACGTTCTGAGACCTGGGTGTTAGTCCTGGCTCTGCCACTAACTTAAATCCCTTTACCTTCCAGAATTTCCTGTGGGTTTACAATGATAATACCTACCGTCATAGATGTTGGGGGGATCAAATGCACTAATCAGAATGAAGGTGTTTCACAAACTCAGAAGTGCCGTATCAGTGTGAGCCGCTTCACTGCGCTTCTAAGGAGCATGGGGTCTTTCCGAGTTCTCCTGACATTTTCCCTCCTACACAAGAGATTTTGCTGCAATGTTCTGTGGCCTTTCATTGCTTGGAGCTGGAACAGTCTATGATGCTGGGAGTTCTGAGGCCTGGTTTCTTGTCCCATTTTCCTCATTCGGCTTCAGTTTTTCCACCTGTAACCTAAGAAAGTTGGACCAAAACTTTTTTTTTTTTTTTGGCCATGCCATGCGGCATGCGGGTTGCGGGCTCTGTGACCAGGGATAGAACCCGTGCCCCCTGCACTGGAAGCACGGAGTCTTAACCACTGGACCACCAGGGAAGTCCCCAAAACATTTCCAGATTCCCTCCCAGCTCCATAAGTCCTTCGATCCTTATCTTAGATCCTTATAAGGGCTTATTAGCCTTCTAAAATAAGTTGAGTAGCTTCTACTCTAACAAAAAGGAAAAAAAAGTTGGGAAAGGATGAAACAAGCTGGGCAAAATGTTGGAAATTTGTGAAGCTGGGTGAGGGGCACGTCGGGGCTCTCTATTCTCTTTATCTTGTGTATGTTAAAGTTTTTCCATGCTGGAACTTCCTTGGCGATCCAGTGGTTAAGACTCTGTGCTTCCAATGCAGGGGGCACGGGTTCAATCCCTGGATGGGGAACTAAGATCCCGCATCCCACATGGTGTGGCCTAAAAAACAAAAAAAAACCTTTTTTTTTCCATGCTGAAAAAAGGGTTTTTTTGTTTTTTAATAGAAGCTCCATTGCATTTGAGGGTCTTTATGACCTTTACTTTCTGGCACCCTCAAGAAGTAACCATTCCTAACAAAAGGTACCTTCCAAAGGAAACTCCCTCCTATTGTCATCTTTGTTGTCCCCATCTCCATCCCTGCAACAGAGAGCTTCAACAGCCATACTGCTCCAGCATTAGAAAAGCTTGGGGAATTTCCAGAATCTTCTATTCCCACTTCCCATTTCTTAAGAGATGAACTATCACATACATAAAGAAAAAAGTCACAAACAGGGGAAAATTCAAATCCTTGGCCAAGTTAGGGATTTTAAGGAAGGCTCCCAGTGGAGCTCCTCCCTGCTGAACTGTTTGTAGTTTAGGGTCACCTGCTCAGTTCTTCCCTCAGCCAGAAGGAACTTGGGGTCTCTCTCCTTTGCCAACCTGGCTGGGCTGGCAAGCCCCAAGGAATGTACTGCTCCTCCCAGGCCTAGGAAACGACTCCCAGGGAGATGCCTGACCTATTCCCCCAGGAATAGAAGGGCTGGCAGGATTACTGGGACTCAAACAGGCCCCCAAACAGAAGGAGAGGAACCCCAGCCCACCCACCGTCTCTGGCTCTGTGTCCTCTCTGCCTGCCAAGCCAGGGTGGCACGTGCTGCCCGCTGGCTCTGCCCACAACAGGTGATCCTGTGTCTACCTTGAGGAGCTGCACGCCTCTTCACAGCCCAGGAGGGCCGCTTTTCTAACAGGATTGCAGGCAGGCTTTCCAGACTCTCCAGATGGTGCGTGCAGGCAGACAAGCCTCTGGGATCACTGGCAGCAAAAGTACCAGCTCAGATTTTACCAGATTTTCTCAATTGTGTGTTTTATGCAAAAACAGCCACCACCCTAGACCTAAATAACTTAGGTTTTTATCTGGCCCAGGAAGAGGACCCTGGGGTGGGGGCATGAGGAGAGGACTGCTGTATTTAGTCATCCTCCTTTCATGGAATATTTACTGAATACCCGCTAGGTACCTAGCTCTGAGCTGGGTGCTGAAGTTAAAGAAAAATGACAAGTCCTGCCCTCAGGGAGTTCCCAGACCAGAATAAGTAGCAACAAGACAGGTATAGAAGCTACAAAAAAAAAAAAAAATAGAAAGCAATCAGTGTCAAGGAGGCATAGAAGGTGATACAAAACGTTTAAAAGGGAAAATGAATATTCCTCAACCATCTAGCATGTGCCAGGAATGATGCCAGGAACCTTGCAAACGTCATTTCGTTTAAAGCTCACAGAGTATTATCTCTATTCCACAGGGGAGGAATCTGACACCCAGAACTTGACAGTTCACCCAGCTAGAAGCAGCAGAGCCAGGAGTAAAACCCAGCACTGATTCCAACATACGTAGATAAAATGCTACTTAACAAGTTTTTCTTAAATTCATATATGCACATAGATGAATATATGCAAACATCTGTTAGCTCTATTCATCATAACAGGTGAAGTGTCAGTCTTGCCACTGATTCTGGATAATCGGGGCTCCCCTGTTGCTGGGCTGGGCAGGCTGATCACCCGGAACCTACCTCCGTAGGCCTCCGCAGAGCGCCACCTCGTGTTTCCAGGTAGGACTGCAGCAGAGGAACAGAAGCCTTTGCCTCTCTGTTTAATATCGGAGTGGAAAGCGCTGCTGTCCCCGTTACCAAAGGTTTGGCCTGGACTGAGAAAACTCAGAGGCCCCTGGCAAGCGGCAATAGCAACTCCTCATGGCGAAGCACCTGCAAGTCAGTGTGGCTACGTCTGTTTTGTTTGCAATACACGTCCCTTGTATTTTAAGAAATCCCTTGTCTGTGACAGCCCTTTGGTAGGCACCGGAGATTTGGCAGGGAAGATGTTGGCCCTTGAGCTGTTCCCAGTCTAGTGAAGGAGACAGCCAAGTGCACGATGATCGTAATCCCCTGGGCCAAGTGCTCTGATACAGGGGAACACAGGGTGAGAAGGAAAGCCTTCCGACGAGATGACAACGGAGCTGACGCTTTAGCATGTGTAGGAGTTTGCCAGGCTGAGAAGGAGGCATGGAGAGATGGGGCGGGAAAGGGAACAGAAGTTCGGGGTAACTGCAACTTCAATATAAACCAGAGCCCAACAACCAGGGGAAGAAAGGTGAGCCGTGGTCAGGGGCTAACAGGAGTAGTACTTATCCTGTGGATAGTGGGGCTTAAAGCAAGGCACTGACTCAGTCAGATTTGCATTTGAGAAAGAACATTTCAGGAACAGAGGAGAGTTTGGCTGGGAGAGGATTGGAAATGATAGAGGCTGGGGAGGATGCTTTTGTAATTCTGCAATGCTTGTGTAACTAGGAGAGACATGCTTGGGACCCAAATTAAGGTAGAGATCATGAGGATGGAGAGGAAAAGATGAATGAGAGGCGTTCAAGAAGCAGACCCACAGTGACTAGCAACAAGGCAGTGAGGAAGCTGGAGGCGTTAAGGAGGTCAAGGACACACTTGCTGAGGTAAGAAACCCAAGAAGGAGGGCATGTTCGGTGGAGAGGATGAGACCCGCCCAGGACATGCTGGAGGCACCGACGGAATATTCAAGGGAGGTGGTCCAGCGGGTCTACAGCTCAGGAGAGATGTGCCTGGAGGACTCCTGGCGGGGAGAGGGGGAGTTACAGGATCCGGGCTCTGGGACTACCCTGGCTGTCCAGTAGTTAAGACTCCATGCTTCCAGTGCGAGGAGGGGGGGGGGGGGGTGGGGGCGGGTTCAATCCCCCTGGTCAGGGAACTAAGAGCCCGTGTGCTGCACAGCCAAAATATAAAATTTTAAAAATAAATAAATAAAAGGATCCGAGCGCTATGCTTTCCCCCAACGCCCCCCACCTCCATCAGAGCACCTCCATTTGTATGTCTTAGTGGTGGGCTCTGCATAGGAGTTCAATTGGAAAAAGGGTTCTGTTGCTTTAAAAAAGAAAAAAGCTCACTGCAAGACCTAGTGACCTCTAGGGCTTTTTCTGTTCTGCTTTATGTTTCTCTTGAAAGATTTATTCACTCATTCCCTAGACATGCATGGAACACATACTATATAATGACAGGAACTATAAACCTGAAGATAACCACGATGTGCCCCTCCCTTCAAAGGGCTTAGAATCTGGTAAAGGAGACAGTAGGGGAAGGGGCGATCACACAGAACATGAAATAGGGAAGGATTTTAAAGAGGAGATGGTGTTACCCAGTCCAAGCTCGCTCTGATCGCCGCATGACAGCCCAATTAATCGGAGACGAGCTGTTGAGGCAAAGGAGTACGACTTTATTCGGGGTTTGGATGCCAGTTTCTTTTACAGCAAAGAGAGTGGGAGGAGATGAGGAAGTAAAGTAAAAAGGCCATGAGTTTTTGAAATATACCCTGGAATGGCCAGCCTCCCGGAGAGGATGTGTTAATTTCTTCTTTCTTGCAGCCATCCACAGGTGGACAGGGTCAGGATGCTTCCCTGAACAAAGGCACTTTGGTTTAACATTCAGGCAGAGGGGCAGGGTTCCCCGAGGCAGGCCACTATGTATCCTTTTAGTGAACAAAAGCAGCAGAAAGCAAAGGTTAAAGTAGAAGAAACAGATCCAACATGTAGTCGGATTTCGCTCTTCCCTGTTACCATGGCATTTGCATAGACTTTGAAGAATATATAGGAGTAGGATCTCCACGTCCAGTGATGGTGCACTAAGTGATTTAGACTAGCTCCCCTGAGGCCGACCTGAACACCTGCTCACCAGGAGCGAGGCAGGAGTGAGATAGGAAGACAGCATTTGGGGCCATTTCTCCCAGAGGGCCAGTTACTGGTTCTCAGTGGTACTGCTTAGATGCTACAAGCTCTTCTGACGTATGGACATCATGACAAAGTTGGGCTGACTCCAGAATTCAAAAGTTGTTTAGTATTTTTAAAGTTATTCAGTATAATTTTCCAAATTGACATAAAAAGGGAAATGGTAGGATCAAGTCAGGAAGTGTAGAAAAACTTTTGATAAAACACAATATGTATTTTGAATTTTAAAAAGGTAACACACTAGTAATAGAATTTCCTTGATCTAATAAAGAATATCTACAAAAAAATACCTGCAGCTGACACAGAATTATTATATGACCAAGCGATTCCACTTCTAGGTACATACTTGAAAGAACTGAAAACAGGTGTGCAAACAAAAATGTGGACATAGCAGCACTATTCACAATAGCCAAAGGGTGGAAACAATCCAAACATCCATCAGCTGATGAATGGATAGACAACGTGTGGTATATCCATATAATGGAATATTATTCAGTCACACAAAGGATCGAAGCATTGATACGGGCTACGACATGATGAACCTTGAAGACATTATGCTGAGTGAAAGAAGTCAGGCACAAAAGGGCCACGTATTGTATGTCCATTTTAGCGACTGCCAGGGACTGGAGGGAGGGGAGAATGGAAAGTGACTGCTTCGTGGGTACAGGATTTCCTTTTGGGGTAACAAAAATGTTCTCGAACTTAATAGTAGTGATGGTTGCACAGCACTGTGAATATATTAAATATAACTAATAATAAGTTTTATGTTATGTATATTTTACCACACACACACACAACATAGCATTTACCAAATGTTGGTGAGGAGGTGAAGCAACCGGAATTCTCATGACTTGCTGGTAGAAATGTAAAATGGTACAACCACTTCGGAAAACAGTTTGGCATTTTCTTTTAGGGTTAAAAGTACACTTGCCATATGACATCCAATTCTACTCAGGAATTTACTCAAGAAAAATGAAAATACATGCTCTATACAAAGTTTTATAATGAATATTCTTAGCAGATTTTTACATAATAGCCCCAATCTGGAAACAGATCAGTTGCCCATCAACAGAATGCTGAAAAAACGAACTGTAGCACATACATAAATGGAATACTACTCAGTAATAATAATAAAAAAAAAAAGAATGAACTACTGATACGGGCAACAAGAGGGATGGATCTCAGAAACGTTATGCTAAGTGAAAAAAAACCTTACAAAAAAGTAAATACTGTATCATCCCATTTATATGAAATTCTAGAACAGTCAAAACTAAGCTACAGTGGAAAAAAAAGTGGTTGTCTCTAAGGGACAAAAGTGGGGACTGAATGCAAAGGTTGTAAAAGAACATTCTGGGGTGATGGCAATATTCTATATCTCGATAGGGGTTCGGGTGACATATGCATTATCAAAATTGAGCAAGTGTACATGCATCATGAAGAATCTCGTGTGCCCTTAACTGACTGTAAATTTTACATCCAGATGAAAAACTATAAGCAAATATTAAATTCTAGTTAATAATGTGTATGCTGAACTATCCGGAAGGACTGTACTGATCTCTGCAGTTAACTTGAAAATTGACTAAAATAAAATGGGTTAATCAATGGACAGAGTGATGAAAAGATGGATTGTTATGTGATAAAG